>NC_092774.1:70542908-71142908 GCF_047496795.1 Chiloscyllium punctatum
TTTATTCAATTGGATGACTGCATGAAACGGTTTGTTGGTCAGATTTGAATCATCACACCCAAATGAGACGATGCCATGAATATCAGTGAACTGCTCTTTTTGTTAAAAACCACAAGTTCTTGATTTATTTTCACAACTTACTGATATTCACATCTGCACATTCAATGTCAAACTCTGACATCAGAAATGACATGACACCATTAATTTTGACTTACAATATTCAAACAAACAAATTAATAGCACACAGTGAATCGCAAGTCTGATTAATATGAAATTAAATTTGACCAAAAAAATATAAAATCAAGATGGGAGATAAGAAATGGGGTAAGGGCAGAAGGCAAGAAATGCAGCATCATAGAAAGTGCTCCTCCAGAGAGTGCATTTTACCAATTACCACTGCTAAATATAAACACTCTGATATGATCCTCCGTTTTAATGTGAACCATAGCCCCATACAGTAGGTACCATTAAAATGAGTTAAAAATACAAGCCTTGAGCAAATCCTGCTTCCAGCCTTACCCCCCGCTTCTTGGAGCTTGGAACTTCCTCCAGCTCCGGGGGGTTGTTGAACGCCTGGGCTCCAGCGGCCACGCCTCCACTGAAGAAGCTTTGGGAACCAGATGCACAGAACCTTTGTATATGAAAGCAGCTTACAGAGACATTGAGCAATAGCATCACATGGTTTTTACCCATTGACCTCTGGGTTATCGACCCAGCACACTCACGCAGCACTACTCTACTTCTGTGCTCCCAGCAGTTGGATCGTGGATCAGTTTAAAGTAGGTCCTATATCTCTGATAACATCGGTACACAAGGCAGTGAAGAAAGGTTTCAGCACACTGGCCTTCATCAGTTAGGGAATTGAGTGTAGATGTTGGCAAGTTATGTTGTAGTTATACAGGACGTTGATGAGGCTGCACCTGGAATATTGTGATCAGTTTTGGTCCCTTTGGTCTTCTGACTTCTTCAACTCTGGGTTTGTGTTGAACTTGATGGGATACTTTGTCCAACTCAGCATGTTTAAACAGTATCTCTCAGAGGGATTCATCTGAAACTTTTCAGGAGGTGAGCTCAACAAGATTGAACTATTCAAAGTTACTTGGACTCTATTTTAAACTTACATCAGGACCAGTAGTCAGAGACACGTACAGCAAGGAAAACCGACCCTTCGTTCCAACTTGTCCATGCTGACCTGATATCCTATACTAACCTACTCCCATTTGACAGCACCTGACCCATATACTCTGGCAGCTCATTTCATATATGTACCACCCTCTGCATGAAGAAGTTGTCCCTTTAATATATTTCGCCTCTTACCCTAAACTTATGCCCTCTCGTTCTGGACTCCCCCACCCCAAGGAAAGGACTTTGTCTATTACACTGTCCATGCCCCTCATGATTGTATAACCGCTATTAGGTCACCTCTCTGCCTCCGATGCTCCAGTGAAAACAGCCCCACGCTATTCAGCCTCTCCCTGTAGCTCAAACCCTCCAACCCCCAGCAACATTCCTGTGAATCGTTTCTCATGGAGAAGTCAACGTTTCAGTCCTGAAGAAGGGTTAATACCCAAAATGCTGACTACTCCACATTCTGGTGCTGCCTAGCTTGCTGTATTCTCCCAAGCTCCTACTTGCCAACTTCGGGTTGCAATATGTAGTGGCTCAGTGGTAACCACTGCAGCCTCATAGCACCAGGGGCCCAGGTTTGATTCCAGCCTTGGGTGACTATCTGTGAGGAATTTGCACTTTCTCCAAGTGTCTGCGTAGGTTTTCTCTCTGTGATCCTGTTTTCTTCCATAAACCAAAGATGTGCAGGTCATGTGGATGGGCCATGCTTAATTGCCCATAGAGTTAGGTACATTAGTCAGAGGGAAATGGGTCAGGATGGGTTAATCTTCGGTGGGGGGGGGGGGGGTGGTTGGTGTGGACTTGTTGGGACGAATAGCGTGTTTCCGCAGTATAGCTCATCTCATCCAATACTTTTGTTACTAACGAATGGCAGAGTAGGCCGAATGGCCTAACCTCTTCTCCGATGGTCTTGCGGTCTTCGGTTTCTCTGGATCATTTCATTGGCAATGTGCAGTCCCGGGCTCAATGAGCAGCAGTATCCACTGAAGGCAAAGCTCATAGAATCATAGAACTCCCACAATGTGGAAACAAGTCCTTCAGCCGAACACATCTGCACTGATCTTCCGAAGACTAACCCACTCAGATCCATTTTCCTACCCTCCATAACTTGCACACAGACCCCAAGGGTGGAATTATTCCTGGGTTCCTGGTGCCATGAGGCAGCAGTGCTAACCCTGAGCCCCCATGGAGTTGTGATTGTGGGGTGTGGGGGAGGCAATTGCAGTCCAGCAGAAAAGAAAAACAGCCCACCTACTCTCCCACTGCACCCACTGTCAGAACTGGCAGGAGGTTCAGTCCTGGGAGGTGACCGAAGGCAGCGTCACCGGTGGGATCTGATTGCTGGGAGCGCTGGTGCCTCCGCTGGTGCTTCCGCAAGTTGTACGAAAACATGAACCTCTTCCCACACTCGGGCCAGCTGGAGGGCATCTCCCTGGTGTGGGCACATTGGTGCTTCAGTAGGGTGGAGGAATTGCTGAAGGCCTTCCCGCACTTAGGGCAGCAGAATGGCCTCCCCCCTCCTCCACTGTCCCCCCCCCCAAACCCCCGTGTGGTCCAGCTGGTGATTCAGCAGTGTGGAGGAGCAGGTAAAGACCTTCCCACATTCGGGGCAGGAGAACGGTTTCTCCCCGGTGTGGATGGACAGGTGCCTCAGCAGGGCAGAGGAATTGCTGAAGGCCTTCCTGCACATACGGCAACTGAATGACCTCTCCACCATGTGGACACACCAATGGGCCAGTAGGTCGGAGGAAAGAGCAATGCCCCCTCCTGCAGTTGGGGCAGAAGAACGGCCTCTCAGTATGGACCCACTGGTGTCTCAGCAGGTGGGAAGACCTGCTGAAGGCCATCTTGCACTTGGGGCCGGAGAACAGCCTTCCCCAGTGTAGGCCAACTGGTGCATCAGCAGGGCAGCAGAATAATTGAAGGCCTTCCCATACTCAGGGCAGCAGAAGGGCCGCTTCCCCTCTGTGGACCTATTGGTGCTTCAGAACCCTTTCAAATTTCACAATATCCTTGTGATAGGAGGGAGACCAGAATTGCACGCAATATTCTAAAAGTGGTCTAACCAATGTCCTGTACAACCACAACATAACTTCCCAACTCCAATACTCAGTCAGAGGATTGGGAAAGCTTTCAAAACCCACAAAAAACAAAGAGAAAAGAATGGAGGTTCAAACCGAATTTTTGAGAGTCAGCTTGAAAGCATCAATGAGAAATCGGCGGAATGGGTTTATTGGGGACACGTTCTCCCTCAATGCACCATATACTTATTTCTCTTGAGCTCTTCGTAGTTTCTCTGTGCTGCAGTATGTAGTGGCTCGTTGAAATAATCTCCTGATGCAGCTTCTTTTGTGGGTGTTGGGATGATTGCTTCTGTGGTTAAGTATTTGGTTTGTGTATGTTGTTTTTCTGTAGATGCCAGTTTGAAGTTCCCCGTTGACTGTTCGCTCTACTGTGACATCTAAGAATGGCAGTTTATTGTTGTTCTCCTCTTTTTCAAACAAGGAGCCCCCCTCAGGCCATAGTCTCACTACTTGGAACACCAATATACAGACTAGTCAAAGGCCTACACTGAGGACTGAAACACCAAGTCGAAGATTCATGCCACTCCATTTACTCCATCCAAGAATTCCTGAACATCAAAGACACGAGGATAGAAGAGGATGGAATAATGTTGTCCTTTGACATAACAGCCCTGTTCACATTCATTAACATCAACGTGGCCAAAGAAAACTGAAGACACTACTCGAAGAACTAAAGACAAAAACACAGCACCAACTTCATCAGCAAAGATAGCACTGTCAACCTCGTGGTTACCACCCACTTTATATTCAGTAACAAGCCCTACAAATAAATCAACGAAATACCGATGAAACACTTGTCATCAAAAAATGAAACAAATTAGAGGAAACCTACAACACCATCAACAATCTCCTTACTGGCATAAAATTCACAAAAGAGGAGAACAACAACAAAGTGCCATTTCTGGATGTCACAGTAGAGCGAACAGTCAATGGTAAAATCAAAACAGCCTCTACAGGAAAACACCACACGCGAACCAAGTATTTCGCTACAGAAGTAATCATCCCTACGCATACAAACAAATCTGAACGAGGGCACTATTTCAACGAAACACGACACACTGTAGCACCCAGTCACGACGAAGACAAATAAGTAACTGTCCAGCGCTTTGAAAGAGAATGGATAGCCATGCAACACACTGAAAATTGATTCCCTGACCAGGAATCGAACCCGGGCCGCAGCGGTGAAAGCGCCGAATCCTAACCACTAGACCACCAGGGATATACGGGAGAAGTTTGACAGCTCTCCTGAAAATTGCTTTCCTGCCCGGAAGTCGAACCCGGGTCACGGAAGGAAGAAGGCAAACACCAATGTCATTTCGTGTATCCATTGCTCCCGATGCGGTCTCCTCTACATTGGGGAGACTGGAGCCCCGTCGCAGAGTCAAGTCACAGCGTTTGAGGGAACATCTCCAGGACACCCGCAACAATCAACCCCAGCGCCCTGTGGCCCAACATTTCAAACTCCCCTCCCACTCTGCCAGGGACATGCATGTCCTGGGCCTCCTCCATCGCCGCTCCCTCCCCACCCGATGCCTGGAGGAAGAACGTCCCAACTTCTGCCTCGGATACATTCATCCCCAGGACATCAATGTGGTCTGCACCAGTTTCCTCATTTCCCCTCCCTCCACCTTACCTCAGTTCCAACTTTCCAGCTCAGCGCTGTCCTCATGACCTGTCCTACCTGCCAATCTCCCTCCCCACCTATCCGTACCACCCTGCTCTCTGATATGTCACCTCCATCCCCACCCCCATTCACCTATTGTACTTTTTGCTACCTTTGGCCCAGCACACCCCACCCCCAATTTATCTCTCCACCCTGGAGGGGTCCTGCCTCTATTCCTGATGAAGGGCTTTTGCCCGAAACATCGATTTTCCTGCTCCTCGGAAGCTGTCTGACCTGCTGTGCTTTTCCAGCACCACTCTGATCTAAACTCTGGTTTCCAGCATCTGCAGTCCTCACTTTTGCCTACCCAATAAACCCAATGTGACGATTTCACATCAACAAACTGACACAAGCAGACACAACGTCTGCAGAAACCTTAGCACATGACTTTACATTAAAGACATCTGGGAAATGATGTCCAGACAACTCAACCCTCTCAGCATCATGGTAGCCCACAAACCTCCCAACTCACTTAAACAGAGGCTAATGAACCTGAAATACCCGATACAAACAACCAGAAAACGAATGTTATTTACAAAATACCATACAAGGAAATATATACATGAACTCTGCCACACAGTTCTCTGTAGCAAGAAATGCTGGGATGAGAAAAGGAAGATTTTTTTTAGCCAAAACGAATCGGCACTGACTGGACAGCCATTTAAAATCAACGCTGTCAGCCCAGGATGGAAGACCCGAATGGATGAACAGTTTTCTTATTTCCTGAAGATTTACAAAGCTGAGACTGGGTTTTGGTCTTTGTTCCCTTTCCACTCCCAAGAGCCGCAGTGGTTGGGGCGGTGAGTTGGGGAAAGTGAAATGTGCCCATGAGCAGCGTGTGGGACTATTTCAGCTTCCTCTCCTCTGACAGCGCTGTGACATGACTCTGATGTTTTCAGGGACACTTACTGACGCGACACAGTGAAAAGAGTCTCATTCCCGCAGTTCGGGAATTCAAACCGTATGCTGGCTTCAGGACAATGAGAAAGATTAATTGGGGTGTGTGAAGAAGCTTTGAGCTGCATTTCAAACAGGTAGGTGGAGTCAGATGCGTCATCCATTGCGCCCCTGGCACTGTGCGGACCTGACATAGCCATGCTGTAGAGTTCTGACGTTAACACGGACATGCGCAGCAATGGGAACATTCACAAGAGGAACGGCCAAAGATAATCACCGTCACTGATTCCCTTCCACAGGCCCAACTTTGTGAAGCAGTATCTTTCACTGGAAAATAAAACACCTTTGTCCTCAGGTGCCTGCTTAACTTCGATCAAGACTTCACGCCCCTCACTGTTCTAGTCTCATTTCCAAACTCTTGGCTCATCGCCTCAATAGCAGCTCTGTGGGTATCTGCTTGTTCCACCGTGACAGGCAGTGGGCTACAAATTCCCGACCAGACCCAATGTGATTGAAATACTTCAACCACTCCACTGATTTGCATCTTTAAAAAAACCGTGGAGCAATCTCCCTTTCTTTTTGACGTCGTTTCTCAACTGTAGTCGGCAGGGTTCACACCTACGTGGGGGAACCGCAATGGATTTCATGTCCATCGCATTCACCACTCGGCCCATCAATACAGAACCATACTGACAGCTTCATTTCCCAGATCTCTCTGCCTGTGGAGCTGACAAAAAGTGAATCCTTGCAGAGTTTGTTTGAATTCAATCACTTCTCAGGTTTCGAAAGGGTTAAATATCTGCAAATGGCGAGTCTGCGTGTTTCATCCGGTAGATGAAATGGACGTTCAGTTAAAAACAAAAACAGAAATTGCAGGAGCAACTCAGCAGGTCAGGCAGCATCCGTGGAAAGAGAATCAGAGACAACATTTCAGAACTCGTTTTTTTCCTCATCCAGGTCCAGCCAAACCTGCTGAGTTTCTCCAGCAGTTTCGCTTTCTGTCTCGAATTCTCAGCATCCGCAGTCATTTATGTTAGAAATTCAATCAATTCAGAAACCCCTTTGTGCTGCCTCAGTGGAATAGATTTCCGTTTGGGAAACATTTTCCTGACACCATTAAAAACGTGCACTTTCGCAGCCAAGAAAGCGGTAGGAGCGAGAACAAGGAACACGCCGTCCCTGGGTGGTCTCGAACCACCAACCTTTCGGTTAACAGCCGAACGCGCTGTCCAATTGCGCCACAGAGACAGGTGCAAGAGCTGCTTGCACAGTGTCTTTGAGGAACCTACTAATAAATTCATAATTCAACCCGCCCCGCCCAAAATTACCATTGTCTTCTATCAGTTTTACTTTCCATAATAAAGCCTTGGACATTCATTGTGGAGACATGGGGACAGCCTGATCCCACCTTCTGCAGGTACATCCATGTCACGAGGAACGAGCTCTCCGCCACCGGGGCCATCGCCCTCCGAGCCTTTCAGTGTTTTGCCTCTTCCTGAATTTTCTCATTGGCGCCGAGCCGAGAAGGGGTTTGAATTCCTGATGTGCAGAGAATTCTTTCAATGTCTCGGGTCAGTTCAGGTCCCGAGAATATCAGAGTCAATCAGCCTCTTAAACAAGGGGATGGTGTCTGGACTGTCTCTGCTCAGTCCGTCAGTTCATCCTTCATTCTCCTCTAATTCCACTTCCCAAAGAGATTCGAAAGATTCACAAAGCTGGAGACTGGGATTTCTGTTTTACTTCCTGAACATTTTTCCACCTGCTAACTGACGATATTTTGACAAAACCTCTTCCCCATTGTAACATTTGCATCATGTCCAGGGATGAGCAATTTCCAACCCCAAGTTTGGGAATGTTCTCTTTAGAGCAAAGAAGGTTAACTGGAGATTTCCAGGGACTGTTGGCAATGATGGGAGAAGACATGGTGTGAGTGGGCAGGTTAATGATCAGAAGAACCTATTGCCACTGACTAGGGTCAGTTACCAGAGGACAGAGATTGAAGTTCTTTAATGGAAAGCAGCATTTGTGTCGAACAAACACAGCGAATACTGCAGAAAGCCAACGGGTCGAGCAGCATCCGTGGAAAGGGAAACAGAGCCGACGTTTTGAGTGTGCTACGGTTTTTGTTCAGAACTCAGTCTTTTGCCTCTTCCCGAAGTTGGTCCAGGTCTGTGTCTCAATTGGCAAACACATGGCAAGTGCATTTCCTCAATGTGAAGTTATAGCCTTTGCTGTTTAAAAAAAAACAGTGCATTGTTAAAATGATTATATATTGGAATGTGGAGAAAGTGAGGACTAGAGGTGAAAGTCGAAAAATGTGGCACTGGAAAAGCACAACAGGTCAGGCAGCATCTGAGGAACAGGACAGTGAACGTTTTGGGCACAAGCCCTTCATCAGGAATGATGTATGGATGTACTAAGGGGTCTCAGAGTCCCTCCACACCAGTCAATGCCAGCTGTCGGGCAGATGCAGCAGGCAATGAGCAAGGCAAGTGGTATATTACGAAGAGGAATTGAGTTCAGAAGTGGGGTCATTGAACATATTCAAGGCGAAGTTCATCTGAGTTTTGAACAACAAAGAAGTGGATGCTTATAGGGGGAGGTAAGAAAATGGTTTTAAGACCAGTACAGATCAGTCACAGAGTCAGACAGTACTGAACAGACCCTTCATCCAACTAGTCCATGCTGAGTATGTTCTCAAACTAAACTCGTCCCACCTACCAGTGTTTGGCCCATAACCCTTCCAACCTTTCGTATTCATGTACTTATCCAAATGTCTTTTGAACGTCGTAACTGTACGTGTATAAAATCATGAGGGGCATGGATAGGATAAATAGACAAAGTCGTTTCCTGGGGTGGGGGTGTCCAGAAGGAGAGAGCATGGGTTTCGCGTTAGAGGGGAAAGATACAAAAGAGATCTAAGGGGCAACTTTTTGAGGCAGAGAATGGTACGTTTATTGAATGATCTGCCAGAGGAAGTGTTGAAGGCTAGTACGATTGAAACATTTAAAAGGCATTTGGGTAGGTCTATGAATAGGAAGGGTTTGGAGGGATATGGGGCCGTGTGCTGTCAGGTAGGACTAGATTGGGTTGTGATAGTTGGTCAGCATGGACAAGTTGGACCAAACAGTCTGTTTCTATGCTGTACATCTCTACCTCAATGTTCAACATACGCAGTGACCTGGCCTCCACAGTTTTCTGTGACAATGAATTCCATAGATTCACCACTCTCTGGCTAAAGAAGTTTCTCCTAATCTCCATTCTCCCTTTATGCTAAGGCTATGCCCATGGGTATTAGTCTCTCCTCCCAATGAAAACATCTTCCCAATGTCCACTCTGTCCAGGCCGTTCAATGTTGTGTACGTTTCAGTTAGATCTCCCTTGAATGTGGGCCTGTTAATCAGCATGAATCAAACCCTTCAGGATGAGGACATCCGTGATTAGACTCAACAAAGTGAGAATGGAGGGTGAGAGTGTGGGATGGAGATTTTCAGCTTTTAGGGAGTAAGGTTGGAAAGAAAGTTTAATATAAATTATAATTGATCAGATGAGCCGATGGACCAAGGAGTCGTGAATGGAGTTTAATTTAGACAAATATGAGCTGTTGCATTTTGATGAGGCAACTCAGGGCAGGACCTATGCGGTTAATGGTAAATTAATGGAATTCTGTGCTCAAAGAAGCAGTCGAGGCAGCTTCATTAAGACACTGTTGGATGGGGTTTTTTTTGCGTGGTAAGGGAATTAAGGGAAGTTGGGATAATGCAATTAGGAGGAGCTGAGACTATTGATCGATCCGCCATGATTGTAATGAATGGCGGAGCAGGGTCGATGGGCCAAATGGCCTACTCCTTCTATTCCTTTGAAACGATAACCCTGCGTTTCCCATGGTCAACCCACCTAACCTGCACATCCCTGGACACTAGGCAATTTAGCATAGCCAATCGAAATCAAGAGCAGTGAGCAATGTAGTGATGTGGAAACCAAACACCAGAGAATGAGAGAAAGGGACAAGGAGAATAAATGTACTAGCAATCAAAACTGGAATATAACCATCACAAAAAATAAAACTAAAAGCTGCATTGTAAAAAAAGCGAATTAATTGACTGCACACATTGAAGAGAGTAATTATGATCTGAGACTCCTTACAGAGATATGGCTTCAGAATGACAAGGATTGGATCCGGAATATCGAGGGGAGATGTGGCATTCAAATCGAGTGAGAGGCTCAGTAAAGGTAGAGGGTGGGCACTGCTAATCAAAGCACTGATAACATGGTAGTCTGGTGTCAGTTCGGATTTCAGGTCCTGATTTCTCTGTCCTCTGATCTCCCTGTTCCCACAGAGTTAAATGTTGTCTGTTCTCAGCTCTGCTCGATTTCTGTTGAAGCTTTGACCCCCTTTTACACCTTCTGGAGCAACAAAATATTCTGAGCCTCCTGGAAATGACACCTTATCTATACCCCTCCTGATTTTAAAAATCTCGATAAAGTTATCTGTCAACTTGCTCGGCTCTGTTGGAAAAATGTCCCAGCTTCTTCTTAATTCAAACCCTCCATTCCCAGCAACATGCTGGCAAAGTAAGGAATAGGGAATTGCATCAAATCACATAAATGTACTGTCTGAAATAATCTAGCTGTGCTCTGGCCTGAGATATTGAGAGTCCCTGGTGTAAGTAATTACGAATGCAATAATTTTGGTCACAGAATTGAACAATCATTATGCAACAAAGGGGTCTACTTTGATAAGAAGGTAGCGGTCATTTCTAGGGTAAGTGAACAGTTTGCAGATCAGGGAGATGAAGTTCCAGACACTTGTGAAGAGCTAGAATTGAATTTGATAAATAAGACAAAGAACTGTGGATGCTGGAAATCTGAAACAAAAACTGAGAACACGGGAAAAACTCAGCAGGACTGGAAGCATCTGTGGAGAGAAAGCAGAGTTAAAATTTCGAGTCCAACAACTCCTCTTCAGGATTCTGAAATAGGTTAAGCCTGGCAGTAAGTTCAGGTAACCTTTACTGCGACCCAACTTTGTTACAGCTTCAGATCTCCACATCACAAGGCGTACAAAAAGTAGCTTTTCTTAAAAAAAAAAGCACCTCAAGCTCAAAGTGCGCACACTCACCCCCCACCACACTTTCTTTATTATTGGTTCGTTGAGTTGTCCCTTTGTAACTGGATCCTTCGTACAGCAGGGTAAAGCATGCAGCTGGGACGACTGAGTGAATCCTTTCGCGCAACGGCAGTTTCCATCACTGAAAAGGACATGACTGAATCAGATGGGTTTTTGCCCTCTAAAAACGGTTTCATCCTTAGATTCTGAAGTCCAGATTACTGACCGAATCCCAATTCTGCCATCTGCCGCGACGGGATTCGAACCTGAGAGTCCCCAGAGCTGGGTTGTTAGCAGCGCTCGGCTATCGCTCCTTCCATCCCCCCTGCGATGGCACGTGAACGCGCTGGTGCCTCCGCAGGTGGGAGGAGCAGGTGAAGCCCTTTTGGAACTGACAGCAGGTGAATGGCCTCTCTCCGGTATGGACCCACTGGTGGTTCAGCAGTGCAGCTGACTGAGTGAACCCCCTTCCATACATGGGGCACGTGAATGGCTTCTCTCACTTGTGGACCCACTCGTGCGTCTCCAGATGGCTGATCCGACTGAAGCCCTTCCTGCACACCGAGCAGGTGAATGGCCTCTCCCCGCTGTGAATACGTCTGTGCGTTTCCAACACGGATGGGGAAGGGAATCCTTTCCCTCAGTCCCCACATTTCCAAAATTTCTCCATTGGGGGAGCTTTCCTTGTGTTGGTCTGGGTTTGAAATTACAATCAGAACGGGGACATAGTCTTTCCCACCGTGAGGGATGAGACTTTGATTCCCCCAAGCTGAGTAAATGGTGTGAAGCACTTTTCACAGTCAACACACTGAATCTCCCTCACTCGGTGTCTCAGTGTTCTTCCTGCCACACCAGTGTCCAAAATCTCTCAAGCAAACAAAAGCAACCATGTCTTCTTGATTGGAATGGTTGCTGATATTCAAGTCCCAATGAATCAAGCGGCTCTGTCAGAACTTGATGTATCATTTGTTTTCAGATTTCTTTCGGCAAAGTCTTCCTGGAAAAAAAATCACAAAATAAGTGATCATTGGCAGTACACTTAAACGAACATAACATAGGTGGCAGTTCCTGTAGTTTGCCAGATGCCTGCAGAACACATAATACCCAGCACACAGAAACCTGATATATATACGTGTACATATATGTATCAATATGACAATCCTTTCAATGCGACTCAGTTCCATGAGAAACTACACTTTTAATTGCGAACATGAGGAAAAAAGCAGTCATTTTCCAGGGTGCAAACTGCATACGTGCCAAACTGAGGGAATACACAAGGAAAATACCTAAAATAGAGGTAGAAAGTATTTGAGCACCATTGCAGAATCTGCTCCCTCTCTGGATTCACTCCAGTTGCTATGAGTAAACCTCCCTGGGGGTCAGGCACATCTTTAGACTGTGGGAGGAAACCGGAGCACCCAGAGGAAATCCACACAGACACGGGGAGAACGTGCAAACTGCACACAGTTCGTCGCCCGAGGCGGGAATTGAACCCGGATCTCTGGCGCTGTGAGGCAGCAGTACTAACCACTGTGCCACCGTGCCGCCCTTATAAGTGATTTGTTACAGATTGCATATTGCCAGTTTTGAAAATTAGTGATTCTGAGCGAAATAATCGTTCGAACAACAGAATGTGGGAATTTAGACAGAGTTTATTTTTGCACATCGACGATGTCTGCACAACAACAAATGACACGACAGCAATGAAGATCTCCTGACGTCATTCTCAAACGTGCCTGCCACACGCCAGATGAAAAGGTAAATACTTCTCCGGAAAAACTGGATTCGTGTGAAAGTGCTTGTTTAATTTTCTCAAAAAGCACCTTTGTAAAACGAGGTTGGGCTCCCTGGAGGACCAATGGGACAGAAAGCAGCGAAGTGAAATGATTGGAGATAGCGTTGAATAAGTTGACGTGAGTGGTGCAGTGTTTGAGGGATGTCAGCGATGAGGGTCGATTGGAAATTTGGGACAGCTCTCTTCGGAGTCCGGAAGTTTGAAATCTGGCCCGATTGAAGCTTTTCAAGTCATGCAAAGTCCAGACAGAGAAAGTAATGTAGTCAAAATGTTCCCACGCCTTAAAGGATCGGCACCACCCCCACATGAAAAAGTTGCCCTTAGGTCTCTTTATAAATAGGCAAAGTCTTTTTCCCTGGGGTCGGGGAGTCAAGAACTAGAGGGCTTTATGGTTTAGCGTGAGAAGGGAAAGATATAAAAGATATGCACCGTCAGGGTACAATCGGCTGAACACCCAGATCTCTAACTCCCCCTCGCGAGAACCAAGAATCCTCAGTTCTATTGAGAGGGGGAAATTGGATGTCAGTCATCTCTGTATTAGAGAATGCATCATTTAAAAAAAAACTGAGAAGGGCATTCCTGACAGAAGATTCAACAGAAGGCGGCACAGAATATTCTAACAGACACGTAACCTGGCTGTAATCTGAGAGACTAAATTTCATTTTTTGTTACGAGAGGGAATCATATTTATTGGATCTGCATATCACGAGAGTCTTGTTTTATTCCGGAACAGTCGTTAGAAGGGAGTTATTCAGTTTTTTAATAGTTTAGTTCATCTGTTCACCGTTACTGTTGGATAAATAAATGGATTTTTGTTGAGTGTTAGGGATTTATTTTTAAACATTAGAGCAGGTTACACCACTTTTCACATTAATTTTACAGATTATAGGGCGATGCACTTCTCTTTGGGTGTTTCGGTTTGAGATCTCTGGTGGGGTGGGAGTTGGTGTCAGCTTTCCCTTTCTAACAGTATTGACGTGATGTCATGCTGAATGCAGAGGAGTCAATATTAATCCCAGCCTCTTGCTCTGGTTGTGGGTGAATCGCCTTAATTTGGCCACTGACTCAGAAACAACACACAGAACCAACTGCTGAAACAATGATTCACACTTCATTGCACACAGCAACTGAAACTAAAAACCCTCAAGTAAGCAAGTTCAGTCTCACGGCTGCCACCCTCCCCCCACCCGGCTATCACCTGATCGCTGGCAGAATTTCACCGAGTTTCCATCGACAGTGCCCATCTCTGGAAGGGTCAAGGGGTTTGACACAATATTGTTCATCCAATACTGCTGCTGCATCGTTCTGGAGTGAGAACATAGAACAATACAGCACAGTTCAGACCCTTCAGCCCTCGATGTTGTACCAGCCTTTTATCCAACTTGAAGATGAGACTAGCCTGCACACCCCTCAATTTACTGCCATCCATGTGCTTGTTCAGCAGTTGCTTAAATGTCCTTAAATATATCTGACTCTCATTCCAACCCTGGAAGTGCATTCCATGCACTCACCATCGGAGTAAAAAACCTACCTCTGACATCTCCCCTAAACCTTCTTCCAATTACCTTAAAATTATGCCCTGTCATTTCTGACCTGGGGAAAAAGTCTCTAGCTATTTGTTCTATCTATGCCTCTCAACATATAGTACACCTCTATAAAGTCACCGCTCATCCTTCTTCGCTCCAATGAGAAAGGCCAACCTAAGACATGCCCTCCATTCCAGGCAGCATCGAGGTAAATCTCCTCTGTACCCTCTCTCAGCTTACACAGCTTCCTGTTGTGGTTCTGTTCGCCGAGCTGGGAATTTGTGTTGCAGACATTTCGTCCCCTGTCTAGGTGACATACTCAGTGCTTGGCAGCCTCCTGTGAAGCGCTTCTGTGATGTTTCCTCTGGCATTTTTCCTACACATCTCTCCTAAAATTAGGTGACTAAAAGTGAACACAATATTCCAAGCGTGATCTAACCAATACTCCATACAGCTGCAGCATAACCTTGCAGCTCTTAAGCTCAAACTCCCTGCTCATGAAAGCCAATACACTGTACACCTTCGTAACAACCTTATCAACCTGGGTGGCAACTTTGAGCGATCTATGGACTTGGACTCCAAGATCCCTCTGTTCCACCACATGGTCAAGAATCCTGCCTTTAACCCCATAGGTTGAACAAACAGAGGAGTTTGGTGAAATGAGAATCATTAGATAAATGCTATTGAGCGAACTGATGGTGCTATGGGCTGGAAAATCTCTGGGTACAGGTGGATTTCATCATAGAATTTTAAAAGGTGGCTAATGAGTTCATATTTGCATTAATGTTAATTTTCCAAGATTTATTAGATTCAGGCAAGTTTTCCTCAGACTGGAGAGTAACATATTTAATATTTCTGTTCTCGAAGGGAAAGATGTGGTCCCTTGAGTCTATGGCAATTAAACATTTGTTTTTGAATCAATTAAGGAGATTATAACCACCATGTCAAAAAGCTCGTGGTAATTGAAAAGAATCAGCATGCTAATATGAAAACGAAATGTTGTTTCACCAATTTATTCATACAATTCCAAGAGTGTGGAAAGAGACCATTTGGCCGATCATGTCCTGCACCAACCCTCAAGTGCATCCCACCCAGATCCAGACCGCCACCCTACTCCTGTAACCCTGCATTTAGCATGGCTAACTCACCTAGCTTGGACATCCAAGGACATTACGCAATCCAGCATGGCTAATCCACCCAACCTACACATCTTTGGACTGTGGAGCCCCCAGTGGAAACTCACAAAGACAGACACAGAACATGCAAACTCCAGATCGTCGACTCAAGGCTGAAATCAAGTAGGTGTCTCTGGCCATGAGAGGGAGCCACTGTGCCACCATGCTGTCCGAAAGGAATTATTTGAAAGAGTATGTAAATTGAAGCCTGTGGATATACTGAACTTGAATATCCTAAAGCTGTTTGACATGTTTTCACGAAAAGCATATTGCACAGAGGAGCTCATGGTGTAAAGTATAGTTATAGAACATCAACTGACTGGCAGAAACCAGAATATGCAAAAATGGTTCTTTTGTCAAATTGGTTGTATATGACAATGTATGGTAGGGTTCCAACAGGCATCTCTGCTGGCTCCTCAACTTTCCAAAATGACTTACAGGAGGGGATCAAAGGTATGTGGTTACATTTGCAGGCAACACAAAGATAGATGGAGATGTACATTGTGGGGATGACATATCAAGGATGCAGATTGTTAGATTGGTTAAATAAATAAGCAAAACTCTTGCAAGTGGTGTATAAAATGGTAAAATGCAATTTGTTACCTACTTGGAGAACAACTGCATAATTCTGAGATGCAGAGGGATCCGTGGGCCTTGCAAATAAGTCATAAGTTAGAATGCAAGCACAGCAAGTGATTAGAAAGGCCAATGACATAAATGTAAGGCGATTATGCCTCAGTTACAGAGCAATGGTGGGACTACATCTTGAACACGGTGCTCAGTTTTGATATCCTTATCTAAGGAAGAATGAAAATGCATTAAAGGCAATTCACAGAAGGTAAACTAGATTGACACCCACAATGAACACACTGTCTCATGGAAAATCATTAGACAGGCAGGTCTGACATTCAACCAGAGTTTGGAATAGCAAGGGGTGATTTGATTGAAGTTTCTTTGAGCCTGAATGGTCTTCAAAAGATGGATGTTGAGGGATGTTTACTTACTGTTGTGAACGAACAATTAGATCACCCATTTATAGAGTCATAGAGATGTACAACATAGAAACAGACCCTTCGGTCCAACCCGTCCATGCTGACCAGATATCCCAACCCAATCTAGTCCCACCTGCCAGCACCCAGCCCATATCCCTCCAAACCCTTCCTATTCATCTACCCATCCAAATGCCTCTTAAATGTTGCAATTGTACCAGCCTCCACCACTTCCTCTGGCAGCTCATTCCATACATGAAAAAGTTGCCCTTTAAGTCTCTTTTATATCTTTTCCCTCTCACCCTAAACCTCTGCCCTGTAGTTCTTGACTCTCCGACCCCAGGGAAAAGACTTTGCCTATTTATCCGATCCATGCCCTTATAATTTTGTAAACCTCTATAAGGTCACCCCTCAGCCCCCGATGCTCCAGCAGCTCAAATCCTCCAACCCTGGCAACATTCTTGTAAATAGTTTCAGAACCCTTTAAAGTTTCACAACATCTTTCCAATAGGAAGGAGACCAGAATTGCACGTAATATTCCAACAGTTGGCTAACCAATGTCCAATACAGTCACAACATGTCCTCTCAACTCATGTACTCAATACTCTGACCAATAAAGGAAAGCATACCAAATGCCTTCTTCACTATCCTATCTACCTGCGACTCCACTTTCAAGGAGCTATGAACCTGCACTCCAAGGTCTCTTCGTTCAGCATCACGCCCGAGGACCTTACCAATAAGTGTATAAGTCCTGCTAAGATTTGCTTTCCCAAAATGCAGCATTTCGCATTTATCTAAATTAAACTCCATCTGCCACTTCTCAGCCCATTGGCCCATCTGATCAAGATCCCGCTGTAATCTGAGGCAACTCTCTTCGCTGTCCACTGCACCTCCAATTTTGGTGTCATCTGCAAATTTACTAACTGTACCTCTTATGCTCGCATCAAAATCATTTTGGTAGATGACAAAAAGTAGAGGGTGCAGCACCGATCCTTGTGGCACTCCACTGGTCACAGGCCTCCAGTCTGAAACACAACCCTCCATCACCACCCTCTGTCTTCTACCTTTGAGCCAGTTCTATATCCAAGTGGCTAGTTCTCCTGTATTCCGTGAGATCTAACCTTGCTAATCAATCTCCCATGAGGAACCTTGTCGAACGCCTTACTGAAGTCCATATAGATCACATCTACTGCTCTGCCCTCATCAATCCTCTCTGTTACTTCTTCAAAAAACACAATCATTTGTGACAAAGAAGGAGGGAAATTTTTTGGAAGGTTGTGCAGCTTTGGAATACTTTGCGACAGAAGATAGTGGAGGCAGGACCATTGAATATTTCTAAGGCAGAAGTAAATTAATTCCTTTGCTCAAGAAGAATCTAAGGATATGGGGATGGATGCGAATGTGCAATGTATAACACAAAGTAATCAGCCATTATCTTCTTGGAGTGGAGCAGCTTAATGAGCCGAATGGCTTACTTCAGCTCCTAATTTGGACATTCATATATTCTGCTAGCTATAATGACCTGAGTTTGACCAGTATATATTTCCAATAAGCCCATGTTGATTCTGCTCAGTCCTATCATTAATTTTTAACTGTCCTGTTGTTGTACCTTTCATTATAGATTCCCTGTGCTCTCTTCCTTCTTTATAAAACAGTGAACTAGCGTTAACCACCAAGCCCAGGGAATTTAGCTACTTTAAATCCTATTCAATTCTCTGATGCATTTTTGTCTCATACTTATTAATATCCTTCAGTTCTTCATTTATACTAGCCCCGACATTTGCCATAATTTCTGGGAGCTATTAGTATTTTCCGCTGAATGACATTTCCATCACTGAACCTCTTTCCAGCAACATCCTGTGATTTAAACCTGTGACCTCCTGATTCAGAGAGAAGGTTGATCCCGACTAGCAGCTGGTTTGGGTGTATGATTGTCACAAACACTGTGGCAGTTTGGGAAATCCGTTCTTGTTGGGCCAGTAAATACTCAATTCACGCTGCTCAGTATCAAAGCAGTTGACAGTCAGTAATTTGATTTATCTGATACAGGTGAGATGTTTCCTGCCTCTGTGCCAAAATCAAAGATCATGTCCAAAGACTCTGTCCCTAGTGGAGGTTTATTACTAACAATTGGAGTCCAAGACCTTTGTCCTTGGTTACTGATAGCTTATTGCTCGAGAGGTTGGATCAAGGGGACACCTATCCAGTTCTTGGTCAACTATCAACTATCCAGGGGCAGAGGGGCATCAACTTGTGCAGAAAGGAACAGGAAGAAGCTAAACAGCATTCATGGGTTAAATGAATGAGTGGAAAAAATGTTTAATGTCACCCAATACGACAAAATCAGAACCATTTACTTCTCACCCAAGAAAGACTGATTGGAGAACTGCTAAATTATTAGAAACTAAGCACTATAAAAGGGGGAGAAAAAGACTTTGGAGACCAAGTACACAAATCATCAAAAGTAGCAGACAGGTACAAAAACCAATTGAAAAATACAAATAGAGACCTCTATTACAAAGGAGATGAAATACATGGGGTTAAAAGTTATGTTTCAGTTCCAAGCATCATAGAATTCTAACATCACAGACAGACACCATTGGCCTGTCATGTCTGATAATTGAATTCTGGTGGAGTTTCCTCGCTTTCAAATTTATGGTGTTAAATTCTAACACCACCTCTGCACACTTCTGGAGACCTCGAGTTTACAGAATCACACCACATTCCTCTCTACCTTCTCCAGGAATAACAATTTCTCCCAAAATACTGCCAGTTCCTCAGATTACTTGGTACCCCCGAATACAATCCGCATGTCAGGAAATCTCTGGTGCTGCCCCAACACCAACAGTCACCCTTGGAACTGAAGAAAGTGCAGAAATCTAAGGTGCAAAGCGACTTGGGTGTTCTAGTCCAGGATTCTCTCAAGGTAAACTTACGGGTTGAGACAGTAGTTAGGAAGGCAAATGCAATGATGACATTTAATTTGACAGGACTTGAATGTAAAAGTAGGGAAGGAGTTGAGGCTTTGTAACACTCTGGTCAGGCCATATTTGGAGTATTGTGCGCAGTTTTGGGCCCAAATCTCAGGAGGGTTGTACTGGCCTAGGCGTGTGTTCAGAGGAGGTTCGCGAGAATGGTTCCAGGAATGAACATTTGAACAAATAATGAATGTTTGAGGACTCTGGGTCTATAGTTAATGGAATTTAGAACGATGACGGGGGATCTAATTGAAGCCAACAGAATTCTGAACAGACTGGATGTTGGGAAGATGCTTCCTTTGGTAGGAAAGGCTAGGAGCCGAGGGCACAGCCTTAGACCAAAGGGAAGACCCTTTAGAATGGAGGTAAAGAGAAACTTCTTCAGTTAGACTGGTGAATAAATGGAATTCACTGCCACCGAAGACTGTGGAGGCCAGGTCATTGAGTACATTTAAGCTGTGAAAGATAGTTTCTTGAGTATGAAAGGGATCAAGGGTTACTGGGAGAATGGGGTTAAGAAACTGATCAGCCATGACTGAATCGCAGAGCAGTCACAATGGGCTGAATGGCCTAATTTCAGCTCCTATGGTCTTATGATACACTGATGTGTGGAGGGGTGAGGAACGGGGGGAAAGAGATGAAGAGAGGAATACAATTAAGGGGAAGCTGGATACAGATGAGGGAGAAAGGAAGAGAAGGAAATACAAGAAGTGTACATTAAATTAGAGAACGCATAGGAGATCTGGCGTACAGAGGGATCTGGGCATATAGATCCCTGAAAGTGGCAAAGCAGGCAGGCACGTGGTCATGAAGGCATACAGCACACTTGCCTCGAGTGTAAGAGTTAGGGAGTTATGTTACAGCTATTTATTCGGGCCACATTCATAACATTGCGTGCAGTTCTGGCCAGCATGCTACCGGAAGGACGTGGATGCTCTGGGAGAGGGTGCAGAGAAGGTTCACTAGGACGTTGCCTCTCATGAAAGCAAAAATCCTCTTTGGATTTCTTTTGATTAGCGAAAACAGGTACTAATGTGGGTCTTTTGTAAAAGCAAAGTGGCATAAAGCAAACGTGCGATAGTGGGGGATACCAGTTTGCTGATGTGGGATGGGAAGGGGCGATGAAGAGGGGTGGGTGGAGGCTCAGGCAGAGCGAAAACACTGATAGAGGCCAATTGAGCCGACCAGCCTAGCCCTGTGCTGGAGACTCAATGGGACAGAGACAAATGTATCTATTTCATACCAACCTGCAGGGGTTGGACAAACATTATGCTCCATCCAGGGTAAAAATGTCCTCCATCTGCTCCTGCAGATCAATTCAGTAGGGCAGGTGCTGTCAGACAGCACTGGAAGTAAAGTGGGTGCGAGAGTAGCAAGTCCGACAGAAAGGATCCTCTTGCCCCTCCCACTTCACCCACTAAACAGGGTTCAAGGTGCGACTCAGTGGCAGTAACAGCAGAATATACTGGCACTAGAGTGTGTCCAGCAGAGATTCACACGGTCGATCCCTGGAATGGTACGCCTAACATACGATGAATGGCTGATGATCCTGGGATTGTATTCATTAGCGTTCGGTAGGTTGAGGAGAGATCTAATTGAAACTTACAAGATTATGCTTGGCTTAGAAAGGGTGGATACTGGGAAGTTGTTTCCATTAGGCGGAGGAGACTAGGATCCAGGGACACAGCCTGATAATTAGAGGGGGTCAATTTAAAACAGAAATGAGGAGACATTTCTTCAGCCAGAGTTTGTGGGCCTGTGGAATTCATTGCCATGGAGCGCAGTGGAGGCCAGGACATTAAATGTCTTCAAGGCAGAGATTGATAAATTCTTAATTAAGGAATTAAGGGCTATGGGGAGAGTGTGGGTAAATGGAGCTGAAATGTCCATCAGCCATGATTAAATGACAGAATGGACTCAATGGGCTGAATAGCCTTACTTCCACTTCTGTGTCTTATGGTCTTAATTCATTGATGTTGACTAGATATTCTAAATTAATCTAGTCCCATATGCCAGCACATGGCCCATACTCCTCTAAACCCTTCCTATTCAGAAACCATCCAGATGCCATTCACATATTGTAATTGTACCAGCCTCCACCATTTCCTCTGGCAGCTCATTCTTTACGCTCACCACCGTCTGAGTTAAAAAGTTGCCCTTAGGTTTCTTTTAAATCTTTGCTCATCCACCTCACCCTAAAGCTATTACACTTTAGTTCTGGACACCCCCAAACCCAGGGGACAATATCTCGTCTATTTACCCAATCCATGCCTTTCATGATTTTATAAATGTATACAAACACCTTTACCACACTCGGGAAAACAGCCCAAAACAATTCAGCTCAAACTCTCCAACGCTGGCAGCATCCTTGTAAATTTTTCTGAACCCTTTCAAGTTTCACAACATCCTTTTGATAGGAGCGAGAGCAAAAGTGGCCTAACCAATGTCCTGCACAGCCACAACATAACCTCCCAACTCCGATACTCAGAGGATTGGGAAAGTTGTATTTTGTGGGTTTTGAAAACTGGGAAAGAATGGAAGTATAACCTGAACTTTTGAGGGTCAATTTGGAAGCATCAACACTTCGGGGGTGGGGGGAGCAGAAAGAAGAGATGAGGGAAGGAAACCAAATGTGCTGCAGCCAACACGGAGCAAGAACAGAGGATGTAAAACTGTTGCAGCCAGCTTGAAGCTGCAATGTGGATCATTGCACACGCTGTACTTGAACCTGATGCATTTATTTGTGGGAATCAGATGCATTTTAAAAATAAAAATAAAGTATCTTCCTCTCCCCAATTGCTATCATCCGTCCCTCCTCACCTCGGTAATTAAGACACATACCTGAGTTGTCAGAGTAGATTCCCTCCTTGGATTCACTCCAGTTGCTACAAGTGATCAGATTACCCCCTCCCTCACTCCCTCCCAGGATGAGGAGTTGCCCAGAGGAGGGTGTTTCACGTTGAAACTAATCTGGCCACTTTCACGTTGTAATGTCAAAAATGGGGCAGGGAGCGGGGACAGGCCGACAGCAGAACTCTGCAGCAGATGGAAGGAGAGCAGTTTGCAAAAATCCCTTCCCTTCAAAGAATCCTCACAGTGTGGAAGCAGGCCACTCGGCCCAACAAGTCCAAACCAACGTTCTGAATGGTAATTCACCCATATCACTCCCCTTATTGCCCTACATTTATCCCAGAGTAATACACCGAACTTACACATCCCGGGACACTATGGAGGGAATTTAGCATGGCCAATCCACCCTTGAAGATCTGGATCCCAGGCGGGACCCCTCCGTCTCGAGATCGGTCAAAGAACAAACGGAATGCGGACTGTACAAAGCAAAGTTATCAGTTTAATAAAGCAAGGCAGTCTGACGCAATTCTGTCCAGCAACACAGAAGTTAAAGCTTCTGAGCTCCATGGCGAAATTGCAGAATTACGTTCGAAAATTACGCATCATTTACATGTTTTTAAGAGAGCACAGCCTTAAAAGACCAATCAAATGTAATAAGGTGACATGATTGACAGCAGGCTAGTCCAATATTTCCTAGGAAACAGATGGTTTTACTCTCAAAATCATCCCGTGCTCGTTAGTTCAAGGTTAGTTTGAATACCAAATTCATATGATTCATATGATTAAACTCCATTGTTTTCTTTTCCCCAAAGCTAACCAACTCAGCAAAGCAGCAATTCAAGTTCACAGTATCAAATCATAACCTGAAGCAATTTTAAATTGAAAAGCCATTTTGTGGTTAATGAAAACCTACATACACCTGTTGCTCCTAACAAGAGCCTAAATTCAAATTTTAAATTCTCATCTCCCCCTGGGCTCATCTCCATCATTGCAAGCTCATCAGACGAGCCCCTTGCAAGCAAGGGAAGGGGGGTGGATGATAAAGATCGAACTTGCCCTGCTGTGTGGACTTGCCATTGCCAGCATTGGTGCACAAGAAGGAACAGTTTACCTGTGCGATCCTGAGCAACCAGAGACTGTGTACCAACTATGCCAGGAAGATGCCCTCGTCTGCTGAGGGACTGAACATTACCAAGAATGACTATTGCAGTGGTCAGAGATTGAACAGTTCATTTACGGAACAAGTCTAAATGGTCTTTACCCTGGAAAGGTGTTGTGTGCCAGTTTGATACCAGTTGTGCTATGAGCTACCCTGGTAAGCCTTGCCCCATCCAAATAGGTCACACCACAAAAGAGAAGACAGGGAAATATTATCTTTCGATTACAATTTGTTTCTTCAAAGTCACAATAGAATATTTGGTGGAGATGAAGTGGTCTGTTATGTGCTGACTTCAGCAAAAGAATCTTTGACCCCTCCTGGCACCAATGTCTTCCCAATTATGGGATGGGTGGAACTGTTCTGGGACAATAACTGCATCTCTTACCAAAAGACCTATCTATTGAACAGCCTCAAGGAAGTCACAAAGACAGGCATGCCTCTTACTGGCAAGGTCCCTCCCTTACCTATACTAAACCTGGTATTTATTTTGAATAAAGTAAGTACTTCGCGTGCTGTAACTGTAGGAATGTAGTCTCCCCTGAGTTTTGTATCGAATGGAAGAATCCAAAAGCTCTACAAAACAGTAATATCACTCTTTGGGATATGCAGCTCTCGGTGACTTTTTTCTGTAGGAAGATTTTCAGGAGTTATTAGCCATCAAAACCATACTTATATCGTTTGTGGTCTCAACCTTTTGGGTAATGAGATAACTGCTGCTTTATTGAGATCAGGATTTAAAATTTGAATTTAGGCTGTTGTTAGGAGCAACAGGTGTATGTAAGTTTGTATTAACCACAAAATGGCATTTCAATTGTAAATAATATTTTAAAATAAATATAACAAAATGGCTTCAGGTTATGATTTGACATTGAACTTGAATTGCTGCTTTGCTGAGTTGGTTGGATTTAGAAATAAATGAGAACAATGGAGTTTGCATAATATGAATCATAAGTAATTTGGTATTCGAACTAATCTTGAACAAGCAAGCGTGGGATGATTTTGCACGTAAAACAATCGGTTTCCCATGAAATATCATTGGACTAATCTGCTGTCAATCATGTCACCTTATTACATTTTATTGGTCTTTTCTTGTAATTCAGGCTGTGCTGTCACAAAAATTAATAATGCGCAATTTTAAAATGTAATTGTGTAATTTTGCCACGGAACACAGAAGCTTTTAACCTGTGTTGCTGGACAAATCTGTGCTAGGCTGCCTTATGTCATTAAGCTGATAACCTTGCTTTAAACAGACCGTACTCCTGGTGATTCTTTTGACCGATCTCGGATCGAGAGAGCCGATTGAGGGGGTCCAGACCTTCACCCTAACCTGCAGAACCCCGAACACTATGGACACACTTATCTCGGCCAATCCACTCTAACCTGCACATCTCTGGACACTGGGGGTAAATTAGCATGATCAACATACACTAACAAGAACATCCTTGGGCATTATCAGTAATTTAGCATGGCTGAACCCCCCCTAACCTGCACATCGCTGGACAGTCTGGGGAATTAAGCTCGGCCAAGGCCGAGGTTACCACGAGGTTGGAATTCTCTCCCAGAAATGACAGTTGATGGTGCCCTCACCAAGATGGCCGCCCGCGCTCCCCGCCCCAAGACAACATGCGCCTGACCCTTACAAAGATGGCGGCCGGTTGCCCGGGCAACCCGAGAGCTCCTTCGCCGGTGAAGTAAACACTGGGGCCTGTGGGGCTTCTATTGGAGGCCTCAGTCCTCCCCCTAGGAGTTTATAAACTCCCCAGTCTCCCTCCTCCCGCGGTTCCCAATCCTACCCTGTCTCACTGTCTCCTCTCCCCGGGGGCAGGAGCCAGGTCTTGGCGCTCGGGCCTGGCGACCTCCCCGGGATGTTTCTGAAACCTGGTCCTGTTCTGAAGGAGGATCACCGGACCCGAAATGATTTCTCTCGGCACGAGCTGCCGGACCTGCTCAGCTTTTCCAGCGGTTCTTATTACTTCAGCCACCGGCACCATTCCGCTCCCACACTCAGTAACACCGCCTCAGTCCCGCTGCAAGACCTGCACTGCACATGCGCCAGCTCACAAGGGGCGTGGCCCAGGTTTGTGACGTCTCCTGGGTTGAGGGGGCGTGGTTGGGAGGCCGCCAAACAATCGGTGACAATGGGGGCGGGGCGATCGTTTTGCCGGCCCCCAGCCTCCAGAAAGGGGCGATTTCAAAAAGTTTAAACGTAGTGTTTTTTTAACTTTACAGCCTGTTGTGAAATGTTATTCTGGACCTCTGGATGGGTCAAACATTAGGAAAGTTTCAAACATAAACAAAGGGATATTCAAAAATATAAATAAAAATAGGTAAGTTAACTTACAAAAGAGACCTCGCACTAAATATCAAAAAGGACAGCAAAAGCTTCTGTTGGAATGCTCATGGGAACAGAGTCGCTGAGCTAAGTGTGGTACCTTGGAAGATGAAAACTGTGAGTTCATGGGGGAACATTGAAGTGGCAGAGATTATCTCAGTTTTTATGTGGGCAGACAACAGAACTATTCCTATTAGAATTGGCAAGTCAGAGGCTATAGAAAGGGTAGAACTTAAACAATCAACGTTGAGAGGGTAAAGCTACACAGGAAACTATTTAGATTGAGGACAGACAAGTCCACTGATGCTGATGGCCTACACCCTGGGTCCTGAAGGAAGTGGCAACGTAGAAAATGAACTCATTAGTTACAATATTCCAAAAATCTCTTAACATGGGAAAGATTCATTGCGTTTATTTAAGACTGAGATATGTATATGTTCCTGATTGTCAAGGGGATCAAAGGTTATGGGAAGAAAGCTGGAGAATGGAGTTGAGAAACATCTCAGCCATGATTGAATGGTGGAGCAGACTCGATGGACTGAATGGCCTAATTTCTGCTCCTGTGTCGTATGATCTTATGGTTCCATTGGATTGGAAAAATGCTAATGTAACACCTGTATTCAGAATGGGAGGGAGGCCATATGTGGGAAATTGCAGACCAGTTCGTTGAACATTTGTTTTATAGAGTCAGAGAGATGGTGCAGCACGGAAACAGACTCTTCAGTCCAACTTGACCATGTCAAAAGATATCCTAACCTAATCTAGTCCCATTTGCCAGCACTTGACTCATATTCCTCTAAACCCTTCCTATTCATCTACCCATCCAGATGCCCGTTAAATGCTGTAATTGTACCAGCCTCCACCACTTCCTCTGGCAGCTCATTCCATACAAGCACACCCTCTACATGAAAAAGTTGCCCCTTAGGTCCCTTTTACGTCTTTCCCCTCTCCCTAAATCTATGCTGACTAGTTCTGGACCACCCCATCGAAAAGTCCTTGTCTGTTTATCCTATCCATGCCCGTCATTGTTTTATAAACCTCCATAAGGTCACCACTCACCCTCCGAACCTCCAGGGAAAACAACTCCTGCCTATTAAGCCTCTCCCAAATGCTCCAACTCTGGAAACATCAGTGTAAGTCTTTTCTGAACCCTTTCAAGGGATCCGGCAGGAAAATGGGAGTGATGAGCAGTCTTGATCGAATGACGCGGCAGACTTGATGGGCTGAATGGCCTAATTCTGCTCCTATATTTGTGAACCTTTGACCTCTGGAGCAGGCAGGACTTGAACCCGATTCAGGGTTAGGGTCACTACCTCTGTGTGACATGACATCCAGAAAAATATCAAATCCTCCCCATCGGGGAATTGCACCCCCAGTCTCCTGAGTCACAGATGGGGATACAAACCACTACACTACCGAGGATGCTGGACAGTTGCAAGATGATGGAGATAGGGTTGGAGAATAGGTGGGTTCTTCAGGAACTATTATAGACATGAAAGTGTGAATGGCATCCTTATGTACTGTGTAAAAACAAAGAGTGCAGATGCTGGAAACCAGAATCTAGATTAGAGTGGTGCTGGAAAAGTGCAGCAGGCCAGCAGCATCCGAGGAGCAGGACTAAGCCAGCCAATGATCTGACCTGTGCCACACAAGCCACAGTCCCCCTGGAGTGTGACCAGACGTATGTTCAGGCGAAAGGAAGAGATCCAATTCCCAGTTTGACCTGGAATGTAATCCCCACAGGCACACAGGGAGCGGTGATCCACTTGCTCCACATGTGGGAAGGAATTCACTGAGTCATTCAAATTCAAACACATCATTGACTTCCTACTGGACAGAAAGGATTAAACTTATCAGCCACAACCGCTTTTTTAAAAGTTTCATTTCTATAGTCGTAGCGAGAATCACAGTTTCTCAAACTGTGGGCCAATACTAGTGATGTTGAGAGACCAGGTTTGGAATGCATGGCCGCCCAGGTACCTCCGCCACATCTGTTCCCAGGATGACCAATTCCACCGTAGAAAATCCCAGAGGGCCTCCTCCTTCCAAGTTCGCAATTTCTCTTCCCACGTGGTCGACAATGCCCTCCAGCACATCTCCTCCACATCCTGCAACACCGCCCTTGAACCCCACACCTCCCAATGGAACAAGGACAGGACCCACCCCCAACCGTCCTCACCTTCCACCCCACCAACCTCCGGATATATCACATCAGCCTCTGCTACCTACAAATGGACCCCACCACCAGGTATATTTTTCTCTCCCCACCCCTACCAGCATTCCAGAGAGGCCATTTCCTCTGCGACTCCCTCGTTAGGTCCATACGCCCACAACCAGCCCACACCCCACTCCCGGCCCCTTCCCCGCCACCACAGGAAGTGTAAAACATGTGTCCATACCACTCCTCTCACCTCCATCCAAGGCCCCAAAGGATCCTTCCACATCTGACAGAAATTTACCTCGACCTCCACCAGTGTCATCCACTGTATCCATTCCATCCAATGTGGGCTTCTCTACGTTGGAGAGACAGGACGTCAACTTGTGGATTGTTTCAGAGAACCACTCTGGGACACCCACAAACCCCACCGCCCTGTGGCTGAACACTTCAACTCCCCCTCCCATTCCATCAAGATCATGGAGGTCCTGGGCTGTCTCCATCACCAAACCCTTACCACCTGACGCCAGGAGGAAGAACACCTCTTATTCCACCTTGGGACCCTGCAACCACATGAATGTGGAATTCAAAAGTTTCCTCATGTATCCTCCTCCTCCTCCTCCTCTTCCCCCCCCCACCTTATCACAGCCCCAAGCCTCCACTCGCTCTCCTGACCTGTCCATCACCTTTCCCATCTATCCGCCCCACCCTCCTCTCTGACCAATCATCTTCATCTGCTTATCACATTCTCAGCTCCCTTCTCCCGAACACCACCCCCCCTTCCATTTATCTCTCAGCGCTCCCGGCCCACAAGCCTCATTGCTGATGAAGGGTTTATGCCCTAAATGTCAATTCTCCTGCTCATTGGATGCTGCCTGACCTGCTGTGCTTTTCTAGCACCACACTCTCGACTCTGTCCACTGATGTTGTCAGAGATATAGGACCTGCTCCAAACTGATCTACAGTCCAGTTGATGGGACAGGAAACCGCTTCCTTTCTCGAGACAAGTCTCCCGAAGAGAACTTGCTGGCTAACTGATGTACTGAACTTCACAGTGCCCCACTGCTCTCAGTTATTTGGAAGGTGTCCACACATGTGCCTAAGGTGGTGCTTGAGACCTTTAATATCTCCTTGGGATTGATCCCCATTCCTTCAAGGCTGTGTAGTCATACAGCCTGGAAACAGACCGTTCAGTACATGATCCCCAACTAAACTAGTCCCACCTGCCTGCTCCTGGCCCTTATTCGATATTCATAGTCATAGAGATGCACAGGACGGAAACAAACCATTTAATCCAACTCAGAGACAGTCCAGACACTGTCCCCTTGTTTAAGAGGCCGATTGACTCTGATATTCTCGGGACATGAACTGACCCGCGACATTGAAAGAATTCTCTGCACATCAGGAATTGAAGCCCATTCTCGGCTGGGGGCCAATGAGAAAATTCGGGAAGAGGCAAAACACTGAAAGGCTCGGAGGGCGATGGTCCCGGTGTAGGAGAGCTCATTCCTCGTGACATGGATGTACCTGCAGATGGTGGGATCAGGCTGTCCCCATGTCTCCATAATGAATGTCCGAGGCTTTATTATGGAAAAGTAAAACTGATCGAGGACAATGGTAATTTTGGGCGGGGCGGGTTGAATTATGAATTGAATAGTAGGTTCCTCAAAGTCACTGTGCAAGCAGTGGTGGGACCCGTCTCTTTGGCGCAATCGGTCAGCGCGTTCGGCTGTTAACCGAAAAGTTGGTGGTTCGAGACCACCCAGGGACGGGGTGTTTCTGGTTCTCACTCCTAACGCTTTATTGGCTGCTAATGTGCACGTTTTTCATGGTTTCAGGAAATGGTTTCCCAATGATTTTGTCTGGCAGCTCAACTTTTGTATATCTATTCCCCAGGGTGGAGGAAGTCCAAAACTAGAGGTGTTTAGGCTGAGAGGGAAAAGGTTTAAAAGGGACCGAACGGGGTAACTTTTTCACGCAGAGTGTGGCATGCGTTTGGAATAAGCTGCCAGAGGCAGTGCTCGAGGCTGGTAGAATTACAACATTTAAAAGGCATCTGGATGGAGGTCTGAATAGGAAGGGCTGAGAGAGATATGGGCCAAATGCTGACAAATGGATCACTCGGTTAATTTAGGAAATGTTGTCGGAGTGGACCGAAAGGTTTGTTTCTCTTCCCTGTAACTCTATGACTGTATTTCTACATATTCTGAACCAATTTCACAAGACTAGGAATAGGCCATTCCAGGTTTAGTGGCTGTCCTCAACTGTGGCCGAACTGCGCAGATTTCAATGCAAGTTTCAGAAATATGTCTGCAGCTTTTTTTAAACATTTGAATGTGCTTTCAGACATTACTGATGTTTCTGAATACATCATTTTAGCTATTCTCAATGTTAAAGGTCAGCCATTTCTCACGCTTCCCATCCCCACCCCCACCCCAGGTCGTCATCACCATCCATTGTCTCTCTATCATTAGAAGGGTTTGATACAGCGATCAAAGAGGGCTCAAGGCACGAGAAAGGACGGGGGGAGGGTACTCAGAGTGAGATTTGACCGGGGGCGCAGAGACTGGGGGAAGGGAAAGAGAGAAAATGGGTAGGAGAGCAGAGCATCAGGGGTAGAGAATCCATGGGGGTACACAGGGTGGGAGCAGAGAGAGAGAATGTGGTGAAGAGGATTGGGGAGGAGAGAGAGAATGCGCAGTTGAAAAGTGTGAAGTGAAAGAAATTGGTTGTAGAGTGTGGGGAGAGAGAATGGAAGGAGCAGTGGGTGGGGAGAGAATGGACTGGGGCAATGGGTGGGGAGAGAATTCATGGGGCAGTGGATGGGGAGAGATTGGACGGGGAGCAGTGTTCAGGACAGAATGGACACGGGGCAGTGGGTGGGGAGAGAATGGACAGGAGTCAATGGGTGGGGAGAAAATGGATGGGGATAGTGGGTGGGGAGAGAATGGACGGGGGAAGTGGGTAGGGAGAGAATGGACGGGGCAGTGGGTGGGGAGAGAATGGACGGGGCAAAGGTTGGGGTGAGAGTGGACAGGGTAGAGGGTGGAGAAAGAGAGCAACAATGAATGGCAGGAGAAGGTGGGGGAGAGAAGGAATGGATGGGGGCAGCGTGTGGGAGGTGAGAGAAAATGAGTGTAAGGGAAGGGACTGGATTGGGGAAGGCAGAGGGTGGAGCGATAAAGGGAATGGATGGGGACAGAGGGTGGATGAGGGACTGGACAGAGGGCAGAGGGTGTAGAGATAGAATGGACGGGGTGGGGAGAGTGGCATGTGTGGGAGAGAGAGAAGGGACTGGTAGGTAAGGGTAGAGAGAGAGAATGCACAGGGGATGCTATGGGTGGCGGTGAGGGAATGGACATGGGACGCTATGGGGATGATTGGATGGGGAGGTGAAAATGCATCCCACCCACTCCCAGCATCCCCTTCTCTGCACATGTGCAGTGCAGACTTTTCTGAATGACACGAGAGACGAGTCTGGAACACTGTGTGAGTGCAGTCACCCTCACATCCTGGCATCAGCAAACCGCTGCCTTTCTGTTTTAAAAACTAAATAAAGATGTGGGCTCTATACTAATGATGGCGAGATGTGGCTGAGAAACTGAACAGATGGTCAGCACTTTCAGGAGAGGGGAGCTGGGCAAAGGCAGGAGGATGGAAGGATGAATTTGGGTTGGAATCCATTGAAAGGTGGAAGAATTGAGAGACAGAGATTTCGGGGAGAAGATAGAGAAGGTTGCTCTGTGCAAACCAAAATTCTCTCATCCTATTTTCTGCCCTGCACTGACAGCAGTGATCTGTTTTCTCACGTTATTAGCAGAGGAGGATTTGCTTTTCAAGCATGGACAAGAAATTTAGTCAGGGCCTGAATATCAGCAGTGTTTGAATCCAGGAGGGGTAATGTTTGTCTGCAGGAAATGATTTCAAATATCAACATGCATTGAGAATCCCCGTGAATACACGCAGCCTGCGTGGGAGTGCTCAAGGGTTCTAATTCCGGAGAGGACTTTAATTTTTCAAGGAAATGTGGACTAGTGTTCTCGCTATAGACGTGGCCTTCATTGGATCATTGAATCTGCCGAGTAACAACGACCCCTGCCCCGTGGAAACTCTATGGGAGCAAATTGAATTCCTCAAACTGATTGTAGTGTCACCAAGATTGGGGAGAAGCCAATCGATTGCCGAGAGCTGGAGAGGGGATTACTCGCAGCGCCAGGGACCTGGGTTCAATCCCACCCTCACAGTGACTGTGTGGATTTTGCACTTTCCTATCCCTCCCCCACCCCCTGTCCGCGTCGGTTTCCTCTGGGTGCTCGGGTTTTCTCCCATTTTCCAAAGATCTGCAGGCTAGAGTGGATTGGGCGTTCTAAATTCAGGGATTAGCTGTGGGGTTATCGGGTGGGTCAGGGGGTGGGGTATGTTCTTCGGAGGGTCAGTGTGGACTTGGTGGGCCAAACGGCCTGTTTCCACAGTGAATCCCCCAACGTGTCTGCAGCCTGGCTTCCAGCTCCATCTCTCTGTGCCGAAGCTCCTCTAGTATGTGTATTCCTTCGTTTCCATCACATAGAACGTCTCACCTTCTGCAAATCGAAAGACAAGTCCCACCCTGCCCTCTCCAATGTGTGTTGTGTAACTGCTTAATCATTTTTAGTGGCTAAGCAAAGGCTGATAGCCAAGTTCGGAAACCAGGAGGATGGCCTCAATCACGACCTTGGGTCATTTCACATGACAGGTAACTCCACTTCACTGTTACGCTCTCTCTCTCTCACACTCCCTCACACACTCTTACATACTCACACGCTCGAACAGAGCCTTTCCGATAGACATGCTCTCTCTCAGACACACACTAACACACCACCCCACTCACACCCACGCATACATCTTCGCACATGATTATACTCCATCACACACACACTTTACCCAGCATGCACACGCACATACTCACTCTCTCTCTCATGCATGCACTCACACATTTGGGGTGAATTTGCATTTGCAGGATTATACAGTTGGAAATAGAACCAGTCTGACTCAAGATTGGGATACAGACAGATCTCACCTCATAGCTTTCATGCGTTGTTTGATGTGAGGTGTTACCTCCTTTTATAAAACATCAAGTTTCCTGGAGAACGTGACTTAAAAGAAGTTCTGGAATGTACATATTAATGAACTGAAATCTGCAGCCCATTTTAAAAGATGAAAGATTTAACAGCAATCTAGGTTTCTTCAATACATCACTTATGTTGAATGACACTATAATGTTTTTGCGATATATTCTGTGTCTTGTGATTCTACACCACAGCTACCTGAAGAAGGAGCAGCACTTCGAAACCTAGTGCTTCCAAATAAACTTGTTAGAATAAACCCTGGTGTTTGTGAGATTTTAAAACTTTGTTTCCAGTGAATACAGCCCACACCTCCCACCGTTGCTAGTAAACTTTGCAATGCCAATGAAACAATGAACCTGAAGTCCTGAAAAAATATACAATTTGTAACAATATGAGCTACTCATTCACTGGTCCTTCTGAGACATGACATTAGTGCTGGAGGCTGAAAGAAATGAGCAGCTTTAAAACAAAAACCTGTTGGACCTCACAGAGTCTAAGCCGGGCGGTAAGTTCAGGTAACCTTTACTATGACCCTATTTTGTTACAGCTTCAGATTTCCCCAGGAAAAAGGCATACAAAAAGTAGTTTTTAAAGAAAATACCTCCAGCTCAAAATGCACCCACTCTCCCCTCCCCACATTCTTTGTTGGTCAGCTGAGTTGTCCGTTTGTAACTGGATCCCTGGTACAGCCGGGTAAAACATGCAGCTGGGATGACTGAGTGAACCCTTTCCCGCAATGGCAGTTTCCTTCACTAAAAAGGACATGAGTGAATTAGATGGTGTTTTTTCCCCCTAAAAGTGGTTTCATCCTTAGATTATGAAGTCCCGATTACTGACCGAACTCTAATTCTGCCATCTACCGCAGTGGGATTCGAACCTGGGACGCCCCAGTGCTGGGTTGATCGGAGCACTTGGCCATCGCTCCTTCAATCCCCTTGTGCCGGCACGTGAACTCGATAGTGCCTCCTCAGGTGGGAGGAGCAGGTGAAGCCCTTTTAGAACTTACAGCAGGTGAATGTCCTCCCTCCAGTGTGGACCCACTGGTGGGTCAGCAGTGCAGCTGACTGAGTGAACTCTCCCCTGCACATGGGGCACGTGAATGGCTTCTCTCTGTCTGAACCCCTTCCTGCACACTGAGCAGGTGAACGGCCTCACCCCGTTGTGAATGCGTCTGTGGGTTTCCAGCAGTGATGGGGAAGGGAATCCTTTCCCACAGTCCCCACATTTCCACGGTTTCTCAATTGGGTGGAGCTTTCCTTGTGTTGCTCTGAGTTTGAAATTACAAACAGAGCTGGGACACAGTCTTTCCCACTGCAAGGAGTGTGATTTTAATTCCCCAATCTGAGTAAATGGTTTCAAGCACTTTTCACAGTCAGCGCACCGAATCTCCCTCACTCGGTATCTCAGTATTCTCCCTGCCACACCAGTGTCCAAAGTCTCTCAAGCAGACAAAAGTAAACATTTCTTCAGGACCATGGGGGCAATGGATGACGCATCTGACTCCACCTACTTGTTTCAACTGCAGCTCACAGCTTCTTCACACATCCCAATTAATCTTCCTCATTGTCATGAAACCGGCGTATGGTTACAATTCCTAATCTGCAGGAATGAGAATCTTTTCACTGTCTCACGTCAGTAAATGTCCCTGAGAACATCAGAGTTAAGTCACAGCGCTGTCAGAGGAGGGGAAGCTGAAATAACCCACACGCTGCTCACGGGCACATTTCACTTTCCCCAACACACCGCCCCAACCACTGCGGCTCTTGGGAGTGGAAAGGGAACAAACACCAAAACCCAGTCTCAGCTTTGTAAATCTTCAGGAAATAAGAACACTGTACATCCCTTCGTGGCTTCCATCCTGGGCTGACAGCGTTGATTTTTAATAGACAATAGACAATAGACAATAGACAATAGATGCAGGAGTAGGCTATTCTGCCCTTCGAGCCTGCACCGCCATTCAATATGATCATGGCTGATCATTCCTAATCAGTATCCTGTTCCAGCCTTATCTCCATACCCCTTGACTCCACTATCTTTAAGAGCTCTATCCAATTCTTTCTTAAAAGAATCCAGAGACTGGGCCTCCACTGCCCTCTGGGGCAGAGCATTCCACTACTTCTCTGGGTGAAGTAGTTTCTCCTCATCTCTGTCCTAAATGGTCTAGCCCGTATTTTTAAGTTGTGTCCTCTGGTTCGGCACTCCCCCATCAACGGAAATATGTTCCCTCCTGCCAGAGTGTCCAGTCCTTTCATAATCCTATACGTTTCAATCAGATCCCCACTCAGTCTTCTAAACTCAAGGGTATACAAGCCCAGTCGCTTCAGTCTTTCCGTGTAAGGCAATCCTGCCATTCCAGGAATTGACCTCGTGAACCTACGCTGCACTCCCTCAATAGCCAGAATGTCTTTCCTCAAATTTGGAGACCAGAACTGTACACAGTACTCCAGGTGTGGTCTCACCAGGGCCCTGTACAGCTGCAGAAGCACCTCTTTGCTTCTATACTAAATCCCTCTTGTTATGAAGGCCAGCATGCTATTAGCCTTCTTCACGACCTGCTGTACCTGCATGCTTACCTTCATTGACTGGTGGACAAGAACACCCAGATCTCTCTGAACAGCCCCTTTACCTAATTTGATACCATTGAGGTAGTAATCTGCCTTCCTGTTCTTGCCACCAAAGTGGATAACCAGACATTTATCCACATTAAACTGCATCTGCCATGCATCTGCCCACTCACCTAACTTGTCCAGGTCACCCTGTAATCCCCTAACATCCTCATCACATTTCACCCTACCACCTAGCTTTGTGTCATCAGCAAATTTGCTAATGTTATTGCTGATACCATCTTCTATATCATTTACATATATTGTAAAAAGCCATTTTTAATGGCTGTCCAGTCAGTGTCGATTCGTTTTGGCTGAAAAAATCTTCCTTATCTCATCCCAGCATTTCTTGCCACAAAAAAAACTGTGCGGCAGAGTTCATGTATATATTTCCTTGTATGATATTTTGTAAATTACATTCGTTTTCTGGTTGCTTGTATAGCGTATTTCAGGTTCATGAGCCGCTGTTTAAGTGTGTTGGTAGGTTTGTGGGCCACCATGATGCTGAGAGGGTTAAGTTGTCTGGACATCATTTCCCAGATGTCTTTAATGTAAAGTAATGTGGCTAGGGTTTCTGCAGACGTTGTTTCTGCTTGTGTCAGTTTGTTGATGTGAAATCGGCACACTGGGTTTATTGGGTCGGCAAAAGTGAGGACTGCAGATGCTGGAAACCAGAGTTTAGATCAGAGTGGTGCTAGAAAAGCACAGCATGTCAGACAGCTTCCGAGGAGAAGGAAAATCGACGTTTCGGGCAAAAGCCCTTCATCAGGAATAGAGGCAGGACCCCTCCAGGGTGGAGAGATAAATTGGGGGTGGGGTGTGCTGGACCAAAGGTAGCAAAAAGCACAATAGGTGAATGGGGTTGGGGATGAAGGTGACAGATCAGAGAGGGGGGTAGAGCAGATAGTTGGGGATGGAGATTGGCAGGTAGGCGAGGTCATGAGCACAGCGCTGAGCTGGCAGTTTGGAATTGAGGTAAGGTGGGGGGAGGGGAAATGAGGAATCTGATGAAGTCTACATTGATGGCGTGGGGTTGAATTTATCCCAAGTGGAAGATGAGGCGTTCATCCTCCAGGCATCGGGTGGGGAGGGAGCGGCGATGGAGGAGGCCCAGGACCTGCATGTCCTCGGCAGAGTGGGAGGGGGTTTGAAATGTTGGGCCATAGGGCGATGCGGTTGATTGGTGTGGGTGCCATGTAGATGTTCCCTCAAGCGATGTCACTTAATTCTGCGAGCAGTCTCCAGTCTCCCCAATGAAGAGGAGACAGTATCAGGAGCAATAATTACAAGAAATGACATTGTTGGAGACACAGGTGAAAGCCTTCGACCAACCACGGCCCGGATTCGATTTTAGGGAAGGGAAAAAATTTTCAGTAGAGCTATTAGGATCTGTCTGCATCTCCCTGGTGGTCTAGTGGTTAGGATTCGGCGCTCTCACCGCCGCGGCCCGGGTTCGATTCCTGGTCCGGGAAACCGTTTTCAGGTGGTTTACAGGCTACCTGTTCTTCTTGAATGCTCTGTACAGTCATTTTTTGATCTTCGTAGTTCCTGGGTGCTGCAGTGTGTCGTGGCTCGTTGAAATCGTGTCCTGATTCAGATTTGCTTGTATGTGCAGTGGTGATTGCTTCTGTAGTTAAGTTCTTGGTTCGCGTGTGTTGTTTTCCTATAGACGCTGTTTTGAATTTACCATTGACTGTTCGCTCGACTGTGACATCTGGAAATGGCACTTTGTTGTTGTTCTCCTCTTTTGTGAATTTTATGCCAGGAAGGATATTGTTGATGGTGTTGTAGGTTTCCTCTAATTTGTTTCATTTTTTGATGATAAAAGTTTCATCGCTGTAGCGGACTCTAAGTTTGGGTTGGATCGTTGGAAAGGCTGTTTGTTCGAGTCTCTGCATTATTGCTTCTGCGAGGAATCCTGACGCTGGTAGTTTCAGGGTATTTCGTTGATTTGCTGGTAGGGCTTGTTACTGAATATGAAGTGGGTGGTAAGGCACACTTCCCCGAGCTTGACAGTGCTATCTTTGCTGATGAAGTTGATGCTGTGTTTGTGTCTTTGGTTGTTCGAGTAGTGTCTTCAGTTTTCTTTGGCCACGTTGATGTTAATGGATGTGAACAGGGCTGTTATGTCAAAGGACAACATTATTCCATCTACTTCTGTCTCAGTGTCTTTGGTGTTCAGGAATTCTTGGATGGAATAAATGGAGTGGAGTGAATCTTCGACTAGGTGTTTTAGCCTTCAGTGCAGGCCTTTGACTAGTCTGTATATTGGTGTTCCAAGCAGTGAGACTCTGGTCTAAGGGAGGTTCCTGGTTTGAAGGGGAGGAGATCAACAACAAAGTGCCATTCCTTGATGTCACAGTAGAGCGAAGAGTCAATGGAGAACTTCAAACTGGCATCTACAGAAAAACAATGCACACAAACCAAATCCTTAACCACAGAAGCAATCATCCCAACACCCACAAAAGAAGCTGCATCAGGAGATTATTTCAACGAGCCACTACACACTGCAGCACAGAGAAACTACGAAGAGCACAAGTGAAATACGTATATAGTGTATTTAAGGAGAACGGGTCCCCAATAAACCCCCTCCACCGATTTCTCATTGATGCTTTCAAGTTGACTCTCAAAAATTCGGTTTGACCCTCCATTCTTTCCTGTTTGTTTTTTGTGGGTTTTGAAAGCTTTCGCAATCCTCTCACTGAGTATTGGAGTTGGGAGGTTATGTTGTGGTTCTCGAGGACATTATTTTGACCACTTTCGGAATATTGTGTACAATTCTGGTCTCCCTCCTATCAGAAGGATATTGTGAAATTTGAGAGGGTTCTGAAGCACCAATGGGTCTACAGAGACGAAGAGGCCCTTCTGCTGCCCTGAGTGTGGGAAGGCCTTCAGTGATTCCTCTGCCCTGCTGACGTACCAGTTGGTCCACACCGGGGAAGGCTGTTTATCCGGCCCCAAGTGCGAGATGGCCTTCAGCATTTCTTCCCACCTGTTGAGACACCAGTGGGTCCATATTGAGGAGAGGTCGTTCTTCTGCCCGATTGCAGGAAGGGCTTTGCTCTTTCTTCCGACCTGCTGGCCCATTGGTGGGTCCACATGGGGGAGAGGTCGCTCAGTTGCGTAAGTGCAGGAAGTCCTTCATCAATTCCTCAGGCCTGCTGATGCACCAGTCTGTCCACACCGGGGAGATGCCATTCTCCTGCCCGAATGTGGGAAGGACTTTACCCGCTCCTCCACACTGCTGAAGCACCAGCTGGCCACACGGGTGGATGGGGTCGGAGGGGGGAGGCCTTTCTGCTGCCCTGAATGCGGGAAGTCCTTCAGCAATTCCTCCGCCCTGCTGAAGCACCAGTGTGTCCACACCGGGGAGAGGACCTTCAGCTGGCCCGAGTGTGGGAAGAGGTTCATGTTTTCCTGCAACTTGCGGAAGCACCAGCGGGGGCACCAGCGCTCCCGGCAATCAGATCCCACCGGTGACGCTGCCTTGAGTCACCCCCAAGGACTGAACCTCCTGCCAGTTCTGACAGTGGGTGCAGTGGGGGAGTAGGTAGGCTGTATTTGTTTTCTTCTGGACTGCAATTGCCTCCCCCACCCCCCACAACCACAACCTCATGGTGGCTCACGGTTGGCACTGCTGCCTCATGGCACCAGGAACCCAGGAATACTTCCACCCTTGGGGGTCTGTGTGCAATTTATGGAGGGTCGGAAAATGGATCTGAGTGGGTTACTCTTCGGAGAATCTGTGCAGATGTGTTGGGCTGAAGGACATGTCTCCACACTGTAGGAGTTCAACCATCATATGAGCTTTGTTTTCATTGGAAACTGCTGCTCATTGAGCCAGGGACTGCACATTTCCAAATGAAATGATCCAGAGAAACCTAAGACTGCAAGAGCATTGGAGCAGAAGTTAGGCCTTTCGGCCCATCGAGTCTACTCAGCCATTCGTTAATGACAAATGTAGTGCAGATGAGATTAGCTACAGTGTGGAAACAGGCCATTTGTCCCAACAAGTCCACATCGACCCTCCGAAGAGTAACCCATCCAGACCCATTTCCGTCTGACTAATATACCTAACTCTATGGGCAATTCAGCATGGCCAATCGACATGACCTAAACATATTTGGACTATGGAAGAAAACAGGACCACCCAGAGAAAACCCACGCAGACACTGGGAGAATGTGAAAACTCCTCACAGACAGCCACGCAAGGCTGGAATCTAACCTGGGTCCCTGGCACGGTGAGCCTGCAGTGGTAAACACTGAGCCACTACATGTTGCAACCCGAAGTAGGCAAGCAGGAGGTTGGGAGAATGCAGCAAGCCAGGCAGCACCAGGATGTGGAGTAGTCAGCGTTTTGGGTATTAACCCTTCTTCAGGACTGAACCGTTGACTTCTCTGTGAGAAACGATTTACGGGAATGTTGCTGGGGGTTGGAGGGTTTCAGCTACAGGGAGCGGCTGAATAAGGCTGGAAGGTGGATTTGCTCAAGTCTTGTATTTTTAACTCATTTAAATGGTACCTACTGTATGGGGTTATGGTTTACATTAAAACCGGAGGATCATATCAGAGTGTTTATATTTAGCAGTGGTAGTTGGTAAAATGCACTCTCTGGAGGAGCACATTCTATGATGCTGCATTTCTTGCCCTCTGCCCTTCCACCATTTCTTATCTCCCATCTTGAATTTATATTTTTTTTGGTCAGATTTAATTTCATTTTAATCAGACTTGCGATTCACTGTGTGCTATTAATTTGTTTGCTCGAATATTGTAAGTCAAAATTAATGCTGTAATTTAATTTCTGATGTCAGAGTTTGACATCGAATATGCAGGTGTGAATACCAGTAAGTTGTGAAAATAAATCAAGAACTTGTGGTTTTTAACAAAAAGAGCAGTTCACTGATATTCATGGCATTGTCTCTTTTGGGTGTGATGATTCAAATCGGACCAACAAACCGTTTCATGCAGTCATCCAACTGAATAAAAATTTTCTTTAATTTAATTAAAGAAAATAACTCTGGCGGGCTAAGATTTATGCAAACTATTTATAAGATTATGCTCATTGCTCGTGATATGGTCTCGTCCACATTGGGGAAACTTGACGCCAACTAGCGGAACATTTCAGGGAAGAATTCTGGGACTCTAAATCTAACCGACACACCGCCCTGTGGCGGAACACTTTAACTCCCCCTCCCATTCCACCAAGGACATGCAAGTCCTGGGCCTCCTCCACTGCCAAATTCTTGCTTCCCGACACTTGTCGGAAAAACACCTCAACTTCTGTTCTAGGGCCCTCCAACCACATGGTATCAATGCAGATTTCATCAGTTTCCTTATTTCCTCTCCCCCACCTTGTCCCAGATCCAACCTTCCAATTCGACACCAACCTCTTGACCTGTCATTCCTGTCCACCTTGCTTCTCACCTATTTACTTCACCCTCATCTCTGACCTATCACCATCAATCCCGACCTCCATCTATCTATTGCACTCCCATCTACCTTCACTCCAGCCCCACTTCCTTCCCATTTATCTCTCAGCCCCCTTGGGCCACCCTTTATTCCTGATGAAGAGATTATGCTCTGAACCAAGACTGTGATGAAGCGACATCCTCAACAAATAGGAAATAGCTCCCAAGTCAGATTTCATCCCCTCTTCTGTTTCCCAGTTCTTTCAGAAATAAGGAATGTCTTTTCCTTCCACTAGAAAGTGGTCTTCCACTTTGTGCTGTCTGAAGTGTTATCCCTCACCACTCCTTCAGACACCTTTTAAGAATCCTTTCAACCTGTTTTTCTAACAATTGTAGAGGTGACCTAAAGCAAACATTTCACTCCTTCTCAATGCCCCATTTCTCCTCCTATGAGCCATTTTGTCATGTTGTCTATGTTACAAGCAGCCGAGTGCACTTGGTTTCTGATTTGAAATTTGGCCATTGAAGGGAACAGGATTAATATTTATCGATGGCTAGCTGTGTTTGCACTAACTGTAATTATCCACCAATATGATGTCTTTTGTTCCACCAAAACTGGAAACAATGATCTGTGTTTATATTGCAGTCGGATGTAGAAAATCATCCCAGCGATCTTCACGTTATTATAGTTTACTGAGGTCATGACAGCATTACGTGGCAGTTTGATGTGACTAAAACCTGGATGGAAATCTCTAGATTATGTTGTAAAAATATCGGTATAATGTGATTCACACTGCGCTGTCACCAACTGAACGAAGCGGCTGTGTGTTTTAATCCCGTGATGAACAGTTTGTGTTTTACTTCTCACATTGCGGGGAGCTGAGCATTTCCCCAAACAATGGGCACACCACCTCCCTGACACAGTGTTCACAAATCAAACTGACAGCAAAGATTCACGTGTGATCGAAAGTTCCCGCAAAGAACTTTCGATACAATGCACTCTTTTCTTCATTCGAAATGTTAGACGTTGATGGTAGTGAGCCTGACGTGATTTGAACACGCAACCTTCTGATCTGGAGTCAGACGCGCTACCGTTGCGCCACAAGCTCACAGATGGCCCATGCGCTCTATTCATACTTAAGGGAAGTGATCGCACTACAATGATTTTACGTTCATGTCTGTTCTGTTTCTCCCCCTTCTCCTTCTGTCTCTCGAAACAATTTCCAACTCTCTCTCAATAAAAATCTGAAAGAACTGCGGATGCTGTATATCAGGAACAAAAAACAGGAGTTGCCGGTGACCCTTCCACAGAACTGATGGTGATTGGGAAAATGTCGGTTTATATGGGAAAGATATTGTGGGAGGAAGGCGGAGATCAGGACAGAGCCCAAAGCGAGGGAAGAACTGTTGGACATAAAAAGGAGTTGATAACGATCTGCGTGGGAGGGTGAATAACTGATAATGGAGACTGTTCGTGGCGAAGTAGTGTGGAATGACAGACTATGTGATAACAAGGCTTGGTGTGTGTGGAAGGGGCGAGGATACTATGGAGTTCAGGTCCTCGAATGATTGAATTGGATATTGGGACCAGAGGGATGTATGGTCCCCAAGTGCAATATTCGGTGCTCTTCGTTCTGCTGGTGCTGAGCTTCGCTGGAACACAACAGCAAACCTGAGACAGAGATGTTGGCCAGGGAACAGGGTGGGGTGTGGAATTGGCAGGCAACTGGAAGCTCAGGGTCTTTTTTGCAGGCAGAACGTAGATGTTCTGTGCAGCAGTCACCCAGTTAAGGCTTCGTTTTCCCCAATGTAGATGAGGCAACATTGTGAGCAGCAAATGCAGTAGACTGGGTTGTGGGAAGTGCAGGTAAAGGGCCACTTCACCTGGAATGTAAGTTTGGCCCCTTGGATAGCGAGGAGGGAATAGGTAAATGGGCTGGTGTCACACATTCGGCACTTGCAGGGGAAAGTGCAACTCAACCTGCAAGTTTACTTTGAGAAAATCCTGGACTTGAACTCCCAAGTCTCTTTGCATTTCGGATTTCTGCATTTTCTCCCCATAATCTTCTGTTCAAACATTGACTATCTATGTCAGGGCAGCACCAGTGATTTCCTGACATATGGATTGTATTTGGGGATATCAAGGAACGTCAGGAACTGTGAGTACCTCAGGAGCAATCGTTATTCCTGGGGGAGGCAGAGAGGAATGTGGTGTGGTCCTGTAAACTCCAGAACTTTGAAAACTTCATGAGTCAGCAATAACTCTTTCTGGACCAAGAAACGAAAGGGCCAATGAGAAACTGCTACAAGGGAGTTAACAAATAACATTTATTAACTATCACTGGGAAGGAGGAGGCAAAACAATGAGCAGTTCCTTTGGACAGATGAGATAATGGTGTTTAATAACTGTGTGACAGAAGGACAATTAATTCTGCCTGTAGAAGGAACGCCTTGGCATAAAGGGGTTAATTGCAGGACAGGCTGTTTCAAACAGGTGGAAAACCCTCTAAGATAAGAAGGCAAGCTACAGACCTGAGGTCTCTAGAGGTGTGGGGAGGTGGTATCAAAATCTAAAGCCCAGCACACTCACGCAGCACTACTCTGCTTCTGGGCTCTCAGCAGCTGGATTCTGCATCAATAAAAAGTCGGTCCTATATCTCTGACAACATCGGTACACAAGGTAGTGAGGAAAGGTTTCAGCACACTGGCCTTCATCAGTTAGGGAATTGAGTACAGATGTTGGCAAGTTATGTTGTAGTTATACAGGACGTTGATGAGGCCGCACCTGGAATATTGTGATCAGTTTTTGTCCCCTTGGTGTTCTGACTTCTGACTTCTTCATCTCTGGGTTTGTGTTGAACTTGATGGGATACTTTGTCCAACTCAGCATGTTTAAACAGTATCTCTCAGAGGGATTCATCTGAAACTTTTCAGGAGGTGAGCTCAACAAGATTGAACTATTCAAAGTTACTTGGACTCTATTTTAAACTTACATCAGGACCAGTAGTCAGAGACACATACAGCATGGAAACAGACCCTTCGGTCCAACTTGTCCATGCTGACCTGATATCCTATATTAATCTAGTCCCATTTGACAACACCTGACCCATATACTCTGGCAGCTCATTTCATATAAGTGCCACCCTCTGCAGGAAGATGTCATCCCTTTTTATATTATTCGCCTCTCACCCTAAACCTATGCCCTCTAGTTCTGGACTCCCCCAGCCCAGGGAAAAGACCTTGTCTATTACCCTGTCCATGCCCCTCATGATTTTGTAACCGCTATTAGGTCACTTCTCTGCCTCCGATGCTCCAGTGAAAACAACCCCACGTTATTCAGCCGCTCCCTGCAGCTCAAACCCTCCAACTCCCAGCAACATTCATGTAAATCTTTTCTCATAGATAAGTCACTCTTTCAGTAATGAAGAAGGGTTAATACCCAAAACGCTGACTACTCCACATCCTGGTGCTGCCTGGCTTGCTGTATTCTCCCAACCCCCGGCTTGCCAACCTCGGGTTGCAATATGTAGTGGCTCAGTGGTTACACCTGCAGCCTCACAGTGCCAGGGACCCAGGTTTTATTCCAGCCTTGGGTGGCAGTCTGTGAGGAGTGTGCACATTCTCCCAATGACTGCGTGGGTTTTCTCTGGGTGGTCCTGTTTTCTTCCATAAACCAAAGATGTGCAGGTCTTGTTGATTGGCCATTCTTAATTGCCCATAGAGTTAGGTACATTAGTCAGAGGGAAATGGGTCTGGATGGGTTACACTTCGGAGGGTCGGTGTGGACTTGTTTGGACAAATGGCCTGTTTCCACACTGTAGCTAATCTCATCCAATACTTTTGTTACGAACGAATGGCAGAGAAGGTCAAACTTCTTCTCCGATGGTTTTGCGGTCTTAGGTTTCTCTGGATCATTTCATTGGCAATGTGCAGTCCCGGGCTCAATGAGCAACAGTGTCCACTGAAGGCAAAGTTCATAGAATCATAGCACACCCACAATGTGGAAAAACAGGTCCTTCAGCCGAACACAACTGCACTGATCTTCCGAGGACTAACCCACTCAGATCCATTTTCCTACCCTCCATAAATTGCACACAGAACCCCAAGGGTGGAATTATTCTTGAGTTCCTGGTGCCATGAGGCAGCAGTGCTAACCCTGAGCCACCATGGGGTTGTAGTTGTGGGGGGTGGGGCAGGAAATTGCAGTCCAGCAGAAAACAAAAACAGCCCACCTATTCTCCCACTGCACCCACTGTCAGAACTGGCAGGAGGTTCAGTCCTGGGGGGTGACTAAAGGCAGCGTTACCAGTGGGATCTGATTGCTGGGAGCACTGGTGCCCCCGCTGGTGCTTCCGCAAGTTGCAGGAAAACATGAACCTCTTCCCACACTCGGGCCAGCTGAAGGTCCTCTCCCGGTGTGGACACACTGGTGCTTCAGCAGGGTGGAGGAATTGCTGAAGGACCTCCCGCACTCAGGGCAGCAAAAAGGCCTCCCCTCTCCACCCCCCCATCCCCCCGTGTGGATCAGCTGGTGCTTCAGCAGTGTGGAGGAGCGGTAAAGCCCTTCTCACACTCGGGCAGGAGAATGGCATCTCCCCGGTGTGGACGGACTGGTGCCTCAGTAAGACAGAGGAATTGATGAAGGCTTTCCTTCACTTAGGCAACTGACCGGCCTCTCCCCCATGTGGACCCACCAATGGGCCAGCAGGTCGGAGGAAAGTGCAAAGCCCTTCCTGCAATCGGGGCAGAAGAACGGCCTCTCTTCAGTGTGGACCCACTGGTGTCTCAGCAGGTGGGAAGAACTGCTGAAGGCCATCTCGCACTTGGGGCTGGAGAACATCCTTCCCCGGTATGGACCAACTGGTGCGTCAGCAGGGCAGAGGAATCACTGAAGGCCTTCCCACACTCAGGGCAGCAGAAGGGCCTCTTCATCTCTGTGGACCCATTGGTGCTCAGAACCCTTTCAAATTTCACAATATCCGTCTGATACGAGGGAGACTAGAATTGTACACAATATTCCAAAAGTGGCCTAAAAAGTGTCCTGTACAACCACAACACAACCTTCCAACTCCAATACTCAGTCAGAGGATTGGGAAAGCTTTCAAAACCCACAAAAAACAAACAGGAAAGAATGGAGGGTCAAACCGAATTTTTGAGAGTCACCTTGAATGTATCAATGAGAAATCGGCGGAGGGGGTTTATTGGGGACCCGTTCTCCTTTAATACACTATATACGTATTTCTCTTGTGCTCTTCGTAGTTCCTCTGTGCTGCACTGTGTAGTGGCTCGTTGAAATAATCTCCTGATGCAGCTTCGTTTGTGGGTGTTGGGATGATTGCTTCTGCAGTTAAGTACTTGGTTTGGGTCTGTTGTTTTTCTGAAGATGCCAGTTTGAAGTTCCGCATTAACTGTTCGCACCACTGTGACATCAAGGAATGGCACTTTGTTGTTGTTCTCCTCCCCGTCAATCCAGGAGCCCCCCTTAGACCATAGTCTCACTACTTGGAACACCAATATACAGACTAGTCAAAGGCCTCCACTGAAGGCTAAAACACCTCCACTGAGGACTAAAACCCCAAGTCGAAGATTCACTCCACTCCATTTACTCCATCCAAGAATTCCTGAACACCAAACACACTGAGATAGAAGAGGATGGATTAATGTTGTCCTTTGACATAACAGCTCTGTTCACATCCATTAACATCAACGTGGCCAAAGAAAACTGAAGACACTACTCGAAGAACCAAAGACACAACACAGCATCAACTTCATCAGCAAAGATAGCACTGTCAAGCTCGTGGAACTGTGCCTTACCATCCACTTCACATTCAATAACAAGCCCTACAAACAAATCAACGAAATACGCACGAAACCTCCAGCATCAGGATTCCGAGCAGAAGCAATAATGCAGAGACTCGAACACACAGCCCTTCCAACGATCCAACCCAAACTTTGGGTCCGCTACAGCGATGACACTTTTCTCATCAAAAAATGAAACAAATTAGAGGAAACCTACAACACCATCAACAATCTCCTTACTGGCATAAGATTCACAAAAGAGGAGAACAACAACAAAGTGCCATTTCTTGATGTCACAGTGGAGCGAACAGTCAATGGTAAATTCAAAACAGCGTCTACAGGAAAACAATGCACGCGAACCAAGAACTTAACTACAGAAGCAATCACCCCAACACAATCAAACACATCTGAATCAGGACACTATTTCAGCGAGCCACGACACACTGCTGCACCCAGGAACGACGAAGATCAATAAATAACTGTACAGAGCATTTCCGAAGAACGGGGAGCCCCTAAACCCCCTGAAAACAGTTTCCCTGACCGGGAATCGAACCCGGGCCGCGGCAGTGAGAGCGCCGAATCCTAACCACTAGACCACCAGGGAGATGCAAGCACAGCCTGATAGCTCTACTGAAAATTTCTTCCCTGCCCGGAAATCGAATCCGCGCCATGGTCGGTCGAAGGCTTTCACCTGTGTATCCAACAATGTCATTTCTTGTATCCATTGCACCTGATGCAGTCTCCTCTACATTGGGGAGACTGGAGACTCCTCGCAGAGTCAAGTCACAGCGCTTGAGGGAACATCTTCAGGACACCCGCACCAATCAACCCCATTGCCCTATGGCCCAACATTTCAAACCCCCTCCCACTCTGCCGAGGACATGCAGGTCCTGGGCCTCCTCCATCGCCGCTCCCTCCCCACTCGATGCCTGGAGGATGAACGCCTCATCTTCCGCTTGGGGTCAATTCAACCCCAGGCCATCAATGTGGACTTCATCAGATTCCTCATTTCCCCTCCCTCCACCTGACCTCAATTCCTACCTTCCAGCTCAGCGCTGACCTCATGACCTGTCCTACCTGCCAATCTCCCTCCCCACCTATCCGCTCCACCCTCCTCTCTGATCTGTCACCTCCATCCCCTCCCCCATTCACCGATTGTTCTTTTTGCTACCTTTGGCCCCGCACACCCCACCCCCAATTTATCTCTCCACGCTGGAGGGGTCCTGCCTCTATTCCTGATGAAGGGCTTTTGCCCGAAACATCGATTTTCCTGATCCTCGGAAGCTGTCTGACCTGCTGTGCTTTTCTAGCACCACTCAGATCTAAACTTTGGTTTCCAGCATCTGCAGTCCTCACTTTTGCCGACCCAATAAACCCAGTGTACCGATTTCACATCAACAAACTGACACAAGCAGACACAACGTCTACAGAAACCCTAGCCACATTACTTTACATTAAAGACATCTGGGAAATGATGTCCAGACAACTCAACCCTCTCAGCATCATGGTAGCCCACACATATACCAACACACTTAAACAGCGGCTAATGTACCTGAAATACCCGATACAAACAACCAGCAAACGGATGTAATTTACAAAATACCATACAAGGAAATATATACATGAACTCTGCCGCGCAGTTTTCTGTGGCAAGAAATGCTGGGATGAGATAAGGAAGATTTTTTCAGCCAAAACGAATCGACACTGACTGGACAGCCATTTAAAATCAACACTGTCAGCCCAGGATGGAAGACCCGAAGGTATGTACAGTTTTCTTATTTCTTGAAGATTTACAAAGCTGAGACTGGGTTTTGGTGCTTGTTCCCTTTCCACTCCCAGGAGCCGCAGTGGTTAGGGCGGTGTGTTGGGGAAAGTGAAATGTGCCCATGAGCAGCGTGTGGGGCTATTTCAGCTCCCCCTCCTCTGACAGCGTTGTTACTTAACTCTGATGTTCTCAGGGACATTTACTGACGCGAGACAGTGAAAAGATTCTCATTCCTGCAGATTAGGAATTGTACCCATACGCCGGTTTCATGACAATGAGAAAGATTAATTGGGATGTGTGAAGAAGCTGTGAGCTGCAGTTGAAACAAGTAGGTGGAGTCAGATACGTCATCCATTGCCCCGATGGTCCTGAAGAAATGTTTGCTTTTGTCTGCTTGAGAGACTTTGGACACTGGTGTGGCAGGGAGAATACTGAGATACCGAGTGAGGGAGATTCAGTGCGCTGACTGTGAAAAGTGCTTCAAACCATTTACTCAGCTTGGGGAATTAAAATCACCCACCTCGCGGTGGGAAAGACTATGTCCCCGCTCTGTTTGTAATTTCAAACCCAGAGCAACACAAGGAAAGCTCCACCCAATGGGGAAACCGTGGAAATGTGGGGACTGTGGGAAAGGATTCCCTTCCCCATCCGTGTTGGAAACCCACAGACGCATTCACAACGGGGTGAGGCCGTTCACCTGCTCAGTGTGCAGGAAGGGGTTCAGACAGAGAGAAGCCATTCACGTGCCCCATGTGCAGGGGAGAGTTCACTCAGTCAGTTGCACTGCTGACCCACCAGTGGGTCCACACTGGAGAGAGGCCATTCACCTGCTGTCAGTTCCAAAAGGGCTTCACCTGATCCTCCCACCTGAGGAGGCACCATCTAGTTCACGTGCCAGTGCAAGAGGATTGAAGGAGCGATACGAAAAGAAGAAGAAAAACAAAGATGGCGGCGCGAGGCTGCGGTTTTCTCATCGACTCAGCGGGCGGTTTCTGACGGAGGGAGGGGGCAGACAGGCATCGTTTACCTCAGAAAATACCTTTAAAATACATTCCAAATTAAAGTCAGAACTTTTCAAACAAATGTTGTAAAGAAAAGTAGACCAGAATGTACTCTAAAAGCCCAGTCTTCACAATGACACTTCTGCTTTCACTGAAGATGCTTAGCGTCATACAGCACGCACACAGACCTTTCGGTCCAACTCATCCACGCCCACCATATAGCCTAACTTAATCCAGTCCCATTTGTCAGTACTCGGCCCATATCCCTTAAACTCTTCCTACTCATGTAACCTTCCAGATGCCTTTTAAATTATGTAACTATCCCATCCTCCAACACTTCCTCTGGCAGCTTGTTCCACACGCGCGCCACCCTCTGTGTGAAAATGTTTCCCCTTTGGTCCCTTTTAAATTTTTCTGCTCTCACCACCAACCTGTGTCCTCTTGTTTTGGACTCCCTACGCTGGGAAAAGTCTTGGCTATTCACCCTACCATTCCCCTTATAAACTTCTATAAGGTCACCCCTCAGCCTCCGATGGCCCAGGGAAAATATTACCAACTTATTCAGCCTCTCCCTATAGCTCAAATCCTCCAACTCTGGCAAAATCTTGTCAGTGTTGTCCAAACTCTTTCACGTTTCACAACCTCGTTCCTGTGGCAGGAAGACCAGAACTGAATGCAGTATTCCAAAAGTGGCCAAGCCAATGTCCTGTGCAGCCATAACATGACCCCCACCCGCAACTCCCATAATCAATGTACTCACCAATAGAGGAAAGCATACCAAACCCCTTCTTCATTATCCTGTCTGCCTACAACTCCACTTTCAAGGAACTATGAAGCCTGCACTCCAGGGTGTCTCTGTTCAGCAACACTCCACAGGAACTTACCATTAAAAGTCCCGTCCTGATTTGCCTTTCCAAAATGCAACACCTATTTATCTAAATTAAACTCTATCTGCCACTCCTTGGCCCAACAGCCCATCTGATCATTTTTTTTTAATGATTCCCTACAGTGTGGAAACAGGCCCTTCGGCCCAACAAGTCCACACTGACGCTTGGAAGAGCAACCCACCCAGACCCATCTCCCTCTGACTAATGTACCTAACACTACGGGCAATTTAGCATGGCCAATTCACCTGACATGTATATCTTTGTGTCTTTGGGAGGAAACCAGAGCACCCGGAGGAAACCCACGCAGACACGGGGAGAATGTGCAAACTCCACACAGACAGTTGCCTGAGGCGGGAATTGAACCCTGGCGCTGTGAGGCAGCAGTGCTAACGACTGAGCCACCATGCTGCCCAATGTATACTGAATTCTATTACACTGAACTTTGTTTCATGTCTCATCCCCTAAAAGCTGAAAATCTCCATCCCTCACAGTCTTCCCCCGCCATTCTCACTTTGCTGAACCTAATCCCTGCTGTACCTCATCCCGAAGGGTCTTAAATTTCTAATTGATGCACCCTCTTAAATTTCTAATTGATGCAGGGGCCTGGCATGTACGACTGTACAATCTAAGCAGTTGATGGACATGACTAATTTGATTAAATTCCCTACAGTGTGGAAACAGACCCTTCGGCCCAACGAGTCCACACCGACCCACCGAAGAGTAACCCACACAGACGCATCTTCCTCTGACTAATGTACCTAACACGACGGTGTAATTTAGCATGGCAAATTCACCTTTGGACAGTGGGAGGAAACCGGAGCACCTGGAGGAAACCCACACAGACACGGGGAGAATGTGAAAACTCCACACAGAAAGTTTCCCGAGGCTGGAATCAAACCTGCTGTGAGGCAGCAGTGCTAACCACTGAGCCACTGTGTTGCCCCAGTGTGAGGAGTTGGGATTAGTGGATGTGTGGAGGCACCTCCACCCTAATGGAAGAGACTATACCAACCAACACGAGTGCCACACGCGAACTGACATGGGTTTTTTTATGCCATTTGATTGTTTGGACAGAACATTGGCTTGTAAAATTGGGAATATAGTTGTCCTGGGCCATGTGCCAATGTATCTAGAAGGTAAAATCAAGGGTGGTGGAATGGATGCACGGCACTGGCGCATGTACCCATTCCTATTAAGGGATAGCAAATTCATTGAGTACATCGCGACAGAGTTCAGGGCCTTCTGGGATATCAACTCAAGTAAGGCCAGTAATACTGTGGGAGGCCACTAAGGCATATATATGAGGCATGGTTATTTCGTATTTAACGACTAGAAGGACAAAGAGGAACGAGCAATAACAGATGCTGGAGACCCAGCTGCAGAAACGTGAGGAAGCATATTATAATCGGCCTTCACTGGTCAAGCTGCAGCTCTCCGGACTGCTCTCGACTCATTGCACACACAGGTGGCAAAAAAAGGTCTCCTTTGCTGAACAAAGATTGTTTTAATTTGGAGATAAGCCAGGTAGATATCTGGCTAGAGAGAAAAATGATTTCTAGTCTATTATGTCTATTAGAGAGAAGGCTGGTACAGTTACCCGTGAGTTGAAGAAGGTCAATGTTAGATTTAGGGAATACTTTGCAGAGTTATATCAGTCAGAGGGAGACGAACACGGTACAGCGAGGATGCAGTCCTTTTTTTGAGAACTTGCACCTCCCCAGTATAAACGCAGAACAGGTTTCCCTGTTGAATGGACCTATGACGATACAGGAGGTGCAGGAAGCAATAAAGCATCTCACGGTTGGCAAAGCACCGGGGTCAGATGAATTCCCAAGTGAATTCTATAAGGAATTCATAAATGTGTTCGTGGAGCCATCTCTGGGGATGTATACACGGGCTTGTCATCTGCCCTCTCTTAGGGAGGCTAATGTCTCCCTCATTTTAAAGAAGGAGAAAGAGCCTGAAGAATGTGCTTCACACAGACTCATTTCACTGTTGAATGTAGATTTTAAAATTCTATCTGAGATGCTGGCCCTGAGGTTGGAAAAGGTGTTGCCCTACATTATAGAAGATGATCAGACGGATTTTGTCAAGGGCCGTAGCTCCTCCAACAATACCAGGCGGGAACTGAACATAGCGCAGGTATGCCAGCAAAGATTGTTCCCGGGTTTGGTCGCCTCCCTAGTCGCAGAAAAGGGTATGACGGGATAGAATGGCCATACCTGTTGTGGTCCGAGAGCTTTTTGGTCTGGTAGGATCCTTTGCTAAATGCATGGCAGTGTTGTATAATGATCCTAAGGCAGCACTCCTCACAAACGGCAATAAGTCGTTATATTAGGAAAGGTAGTCGACAGGGGTGTCCTCTTTTACCCCTGCTATTTACCTTGGCAATTGAGCCGTTAGCTGAGGCTATCAGGAGGGATCCCGAAATAGTGGCACCAGAGGTGGGAATGGGGGAGCAGAAGATTACCCTATATGCTAATGATGTCCTTTTGTTCTTGGCCAATCAGGAGAAGTCGGTTCCTCGATTGATTCAAACAATTAATTTATTTGGCAGTGTTGAGGCTACAGGATCAACTTTACAAAGTGGGAAGCCATGCCGGTGGCGGGATTAGTGGAGGTGCCTGATCTGAAGGATGGAATGCAGTTCCTGTTTAGATGGTCGTCAAAAGGATTTTTTTGTATTTGGGAATGTTTATTACTCCGCCTTCCACCAGCTGTATAAAGCTAACTATGTACAATTACTGGAAAGGATAAAACAGGATTTGCAGCGGTGGGAGGGATTACCGTTATCATGGTTAGGCCAAATACCCTTATTAAAATTAATGTTCTTCCTCGGCTGTTAGACCCCTGAGAATGCTCCCGTTGTTGCTACCCAGATGAATATTACTGAGGCTCAATGGTTGGCTAGGTTATTTTATTTGGTGTCGCAGGCGCCCCCTAATTAAATTTACTAAATTGCAGCTCTCGCAGGGTGAGGGAGGGTGGACCTTCCACGCTTGCTTTGGTCGCATGTGTGGGTGACTTGGCACAGGGGGATTTGAGTTGACGTTGAAGACTCGCAGTCGAGATGTCCCCTCAGTTAATCAATTATTCATGGATAAGATGAAATCCGAGACTGAGCAGTGTAAGAGATCAATCATTTTAAATACGGTGAAAGCCTGGAGGATAATGAGACAAGACGAGGGCAATTGGCTGAAGACCTCGCCGTTTACCCCATTGGTGGGAGCCCAAGGATTTAAATCTGGGGCAATGGACTCCGGCTTTAAATCGTGGGAGAATAAGGGAATCTCCTGTCTGGGAGATTTATTCAAGTAGGAGGTCTTGATGTCATTTAGCCAACTAAGTAAGAAATATGGATTGTCTAATAGGGACCTTTTCCGTACTTTCAGATGAGGGATTATATACAGAGGAAGACCACGCTCCTGGCTAAGCATTACAGGTCAGACCTGAAGAAAAGACTGCCCCGGTGTACGGGCGCTCTTTCAGTTTGTACTTTGCATCATTTACAGAAGGGACATGACTTAGGGGACATGGAGGGACTCTGTGGGACGTGGAATCAGGAGCTAGGAGAGGATATATCATTGGAAGTATGGGAAGATATATGGGAAAATATAAGGAAAAATTTAAATATGTAAAAAAGCACAGGCCATGCAATTGAAGATTTTACACACGGCTCATATGGCGCCAGAGAGGCTAGCTAAGTTCAAGAGAGGAGCGTCACCAGGGTGTCACAAATGTAAAATTAGTATAGGAACTTTCACACCCTGCTATTGGTCATGTTGTAAGATCCAGACATACTGGAGTGCTATCGTAAGGGAACTGAAGGACATCCTGGTGATTGAAGTTAAAATGGATCCGGTATTCCTACTTCTGAGGTTGCAAAATTTGCCCTCTCGTGGGGAACACGGGAACAGACTGTGTAACATTCTTACCCACTGTGCAAGGAAGAACATTTTAATGAATTGGATGTTGGAAAATCCCCTAGGTCTTATGCGGTGGCGTAGGCTGGTGATGGAGCATCTCCCCCAAGATGACCTCGTAAATATGGTGCACCACAAAACAGTGCAGTTTTACAAGATGTGACAGCCTTTCTAAATTATATTGATGCAGACTTATCAGCAACATTAATGTGGGCCGTGGTATAACCATGGGAATCAGTCTGGGCGCCCATGGGACCCTGGGAGGGGGAGGTTAGGGAAAAAGAATACGAGTAAAATAACTGGTGCTCCCAGGCTTGGGAGTCTCAGTGGAGGTGTAGTGAGTAAAATAGAATAAAGTAATGTGATTTAATTGGAGTTAATTTGAATTCAGTTTAATTTAGCTTTTATTTAATTTGATTGCAGTTTAGTTAAAGCTAAGTTTGTTCAAGTAGAAAAGTAGGTAGTTCATTATTAATAGTATTGTGATATGACATTGTTGCAATGCATCTATCTTTCTGTGTTTTCATATTGTCCTTTTTTGTCTATAGATGTTTTGTGAAAGATCTGAAAAAGTTTCTAATATAATATTTATGAAAAAAATGTTTCTTGCCTTCCCCCATAACTATATTTGAGATTCAAAAGTCAGATGGACTCAGCTTTGAATCTACTCAATGTCTCCTTAACTGCAGGAAGATATCCCCAGTTCTGAACTCAATTCCTCTTGCTAACATACCACTTGCATTGCTCATTGTTTGCTGCACCTCTCTGACAAGTAGCGTTGACTTGAGTAGAAAGTCTGAGTGGAAGATAGCTGAGGCAGCTTTGTACATCCACACATCACTCCTTTTGTCCAAAACGTTGACTGTCCTGCACCTCGAATGCTGCCTGACCTGCTGTGCTTTTCCAGCGCCAAAATTTCGACTCTGATCTCAAGCATCTGCAGCCTTCACTTGCTCCCTCGAATGCTGCCTGACCTGCTGTGCTTTTCCAGCGCCAAAATTTCGACTCTGATCTCAAGCATCTGCAGCCTTCACTTGCTCCACAACCCAAAATATCACCATTTAAACAACGTATCGCCTTTCTGTTATTTTTTACAGGAAGGCTACAATTTCACAATGTGTTATTGCATTTGCCATGTGTTTGCCAATTACCACACAGACCTGAGCCAACTTTGCTGCAAGTCAAGAACTGAACTCCAGAGTGAAAAAATAAAATGGAAAAGAGGATGAGAAAAGAGCGTGTTGTACTCACAGATGTTGGACAGACGAAAGAATTTGCAGTCTGGGTTGAAGTTCAATCTTCATTCAGAGAGACAGGAGCAGCAACACCAGCTTCACAAGCTCATGGTCCAACTTCCAATTCAGACAAAGTCGGGGGAGGAGGAGTACTCAAAAGCAAGAGGACCACACACTATCCGGTCTTCCAGTGCTTCCAATTGATCCATCAGAAGATTGTCGTGCGCTGTTTCCGCTGACAGCGAAGAGCATGTGCAGTATTTTGCTGACACCAGCCTACATGCGCAGTGCTTGCTGACGCCGAGAAGCATGCGCAGTATGCCCAGTGGATATGCTGATGTTACTGACAAGATTTACAGTGTCCAAATGCCAATAGGAGAAAACAATTTTTTTGTTTCCCTGGGACTCAACAGTTTATTCCTTTTTCATTTTGTCTGGCTGCTCAACTTTTGTATGTCTTTACCCAGGATAGAGGAAGTCCAAAACTACAGGGCCATAGGTTTAGGCTGGGAGGGAAAAGGTTTAAAAGGGACCGAACTGGTAACATTTTCACGCAGAGTGAGGTATATGTATGGAATAAGCTGCCAGAGACAATGGTCTAAGCTGGAACAATAACAAAATTTAAAAGGCATCTGGATGGGTATATGAATAGGAAGGGTTGAGAGAGAGAGACTGGCCAAATGGTAGCAAATGGATCACTAGATTAATTTAGAATATATGGTTTGTGTACATTGGAAAGTTTGTTTGTGTGCTCTGCATCTCTATGACTCTATTTCTACATTATCTGAACCAAGACTAGGAATAGGCCATTCCATCTTTACAGCCTGTCCTCAACTGTGGCCTAACTGCACAGCGTTCAATGGAAGTTTCAGCTTTTTTAAAACACAATTGAATAGGCTTTCAACCTTTAACAATGCTTCTGAATAAATCATTTTAGCTATTCTCAAGAAGATCAGCCATTTCTGCCCCCCTCTCTCCTCCCCCCCCCCCCCCCCAACGACCTTATCTTCCAGGTAGAGTCAACACCATCCATTCTCTGTCTATCCTGAGAAGGGCTTGATACAGTGATCAATGAGGGCTCGAGGCACGAGAAAGGATGGGAGTGGGGGTGCGGGTAGAGAAATTGGATGGGAGACAGAGACTAGGTGGAAGAAAGAGACAGAGGCTGGGAGGAAGAAAGAGAGAGAAAATGGACATGGGAACAGAGAATTGGGGGTAAAGAAAGCCTGGCGGTGCACAGGGCGGGGGGCAGAGAGAGAGAGAATGGGGGGTGCAGAGTGTGAAACGATAGAGATTGGGGTTTTGCAGAGTGTGGGGAGAGAGAATGAACAGGTGTCTCTGGGTGGGGGAGAAAGAGAGCAACAATGAATGACAGGAGAGTCTGGGGGGGAGAGAGAGGGAATGGATAGAGAGCAGAGGGTGGGGAAAGAGAATGGAGAGAGGGTAGAGAGTGTGGGGAGAGGGACTGGATGGCGGAAGGCAGAGGGTGTGGAGAGAGAGAAGAGAGAGAGAACAGCAGGTGGATGAGAGACTGGACAGGGGGAAGAGTGTATGGAGACAAAATGGACGGAGGTACAGAGCATGGCGTGTGTGTGTGTGTGTGTGTGTGTGTGAGAGAGAGAGAGAGAGACAGAAAGAGACAGAGAGAGAAAAGAGACGGGAATCTAGGGATAGCAAGAGAGAATGGACAGGATGAGCTGAGGGCATGATTGGGTCCTGATTGAATGGGGAGGTGGTGAAAGCATCCCACCCACTTCCAGCATCCTTCTCTGCACACTGGGGATGGCAAGATGTGGCTAGAAACTGAACCAAGAGTCAGCCCTTTCAGGAGACAGGAGTTGGGCAAAAACAGGAGGATGGGTTGGAGTCCATTGAAAGGTGGAGGAATTGGGAGACAGAGATTTTGGGTAGAAGATCGAGAAGGCTTTTCCGTATAAACCAGAATTCTCTCATCCTACTTTCTGTCCTGCACTGAAAGCAGTGATGTGTTTTCTCAAAGTATTAGCAGAGGAGGATTTGCTGTTCAGGCATTCACAAGAAATTTACTCAGGGCCTGAATATCAGCAGCGTTTGAATCCAGGAGAGGAAATGTTTGTCTGCAGGAAATGATTTCAAATATCAACGTGCATTGAGAAGCCCGTGATTACACACAGGCTGCTTCAGGGTTATGATTGTGGAGAGAACTCGAACTCTTTCGCGAAATGTGAACTAGTGTTCTTGCTATAGGCGAGCCCATCAGTGGATCTTTGAAGCTGCTGAGACACAATGACCCTTGCACCATAGAAATTCTGTGGAAGCAAGTTCAATTACTCAAACTGACTGGAGTGTCACCAGGATTGGGAAGAAGCCAACTGATTGCTGAGAGCTGGAGAGGGGATTCCTCGGAGCGCCAGGGACCTGGATTCGATCCAGGGTGAATGCATGGAGTTTGCACTTTCCTACCCCCTCACCCACCCCCACCCCTCCCGTGTCTGCTTGGGTTTCTTCTGGGTGCTCTGATTTCCTCCCATGGTTCAAAGATGTGCAGGTTAGGGTGGATTGGGTATTCTAAATTCAGGGATTAGCTGTGGGGGTTATTGGGTAGGTCTGGGTGGGATCCCCTTCGGATGGTCAGTGTGAACATGTTGGACCAAAGGCCTGTTTCTACAGTGTAGGGGTTCTATGATTCCCCAAAAGTGTCTGCAGCCTGGCTTCCAGCTCCATCTCTCTGAGCCGAAGTCCCTCCAGCCTGTATTTCCCTAGTTTCCAACATCCAGAACCTCCTACCTTCTGCAAATTGAAAGACAAGTCTCACCCTGCCCTCTCCAATGTGTGTTGTCCAACTGCTTAATCATTTTTAGTGGGCCAGCAAAGGCTGATAGCCCAGTTCGGAAACGAGGAGGATGGCCTCCACCGCGACCATGGGTCCATGTCACACGCTCTCTTTCTCTCTCTGTCTCTCTCTGTCTCTCTCTCTCTCTCTCTCACACACACACGCACACACACAGACACACTCACAAGCACACATTCTTACGTACTGTCGTGCAGACCCTAACTGATAGACATGCTTTCTCTCAGATGCACACTCATATGTAAACCCCCCACCCCCCCACACACAGACACACGAGCCTTCTCACATGCTTCTACTCCATCACACACACACTTTACCCAGCATGCACACGCATTCACACACTCTCTCTCTCATGCATGCACTCACACATTTGGGGTGAATATGCAGTTGCAGGATTATCTACTTGGAAATAGAACCAGTCTGACTCAAGATTTTCTAAGCTTTCCTAAGCTTGGCGGTAAGTCCAGGTAACCTCTACTGTGACCCAATTTTGTTACAGCTTCAGATCTCCCCAACAAAAAGATGTAGAAAAAGTAGCTTTTTAAAAAAAGCTCAACACTCTTCCACCCCTCCCACCCCAATTTCTTTATTATTGGTCAGCTGAGCTGTCCCTTCGTAACTGGATCCTTGGTACAGCCGGGAAAAGCATGAAACTGGAACGACTGAGTGAACCCTTTCCCGCAACGGCAGATTCCTTCCCTTAAAGGAACGAGTGAATCAGGTGGGGTTTTTTTCCCTTGAAAATGGTTTCATCCTTAGAATCTAAAGTCCAGATGACAGACCGAATTCCAATTCTGCCATCTGCCGCGGCGGGATTCTAACCTGTTAGTTCCCAGAGTGAGGTTGAGAGAAAATCACTCGGCCATCGCTCTTTCAACCCCTTCGCGCTTGCACATGAACTCACTGGTGCCTCCGCAGGTGGGAGGAGCAGGTGAAGCCCTTCCGGCTCTTACAGCAGGTGAATGGCCTCTCTCCGGTGTGGACCCGCTGGTGGATCAGCAGTGCAGCTGACTGAGTGAACCCTCTCCTGTTCATGGGGCACGTGAATGGCTTCTCTCACTTGTGGGCTCACTCGTTGTCTGCAGATGGCTGATCCGACTGGAGCTCTTCCGACACACTGAGCAGGTGAACGGCCTCACCCTGCTGTGAATGCGTCTGTGGGTTTCCAGCAGGGATGGGGAAGGAAATCCTTTCCCACAGTCCCCACATTTCCACGGTTTCCCCATTGGGTGGAGTTTTCCTTGTGTTCCTCTGGGTTTGAAATTACAAACAGAACGGGTACATAGTCTTTCCCACCGTGAACGGTGAGATTTTGATTCCCCAAGCTGAGTAACTACTTTGAAGCACTTTTCACAGTCAGCGCACTGAATATCCCTCACTCGGTTGTCTCAGTATTCTTCCTGCCACACGAGTGTACAAAATCTCTCAAGCAAACAAATGCAAACATTCCCTCTGGTTTTGAACGGCTGCTGATATTCAAGTCCCAATGAATCAAGTGGCTCTGTCAGAAGTTGATGTATCAATTGCTTTCAGATTTCTTTCTGCACGTCTTCCTGCAAAAAGAAATCCCAAAATAAGTGAACACTCTCAGTAAAACTAAATGAACATAACAGCTGGCAATTCCTGTAGATTGCCAAATGCTTGCTGATCACATATTATCCAGGACACAGAAAACTGAAAACCCTCATGTAGCCAGATTGCCTTAAGTGTATACGGAGGAAGTTCAAGCAAAGCAAGGGGTTTAATTTTAGGTTAGAAAACCTCCTCTGTGCCATGGAAAACCTCCTACCATGTGAAATGGAGGGTTATAGATTCATAGTAACAGGAGGAGAAGGAGGCCATTTGGCCGGTTGAGTCTGCTCCACCATTCATTAAGATTATGGCTGATTTATCCATCGTCTCAGCTCGTCCAACCTGTACTATCCCGACTACCCTTAATTACCCTACCATGCAAAAACCCATCCAACTGTGTCTTAAATATACTTCATGAAGCTGTTTGAACTGCTCCCTTGGGCAGAGAATTCCACGGAGTCAGACGGAGTCACACAGATGTACAGCACGGAAACATACTCTTCGTTCCATCTCGTCATAGAGACGTAAAGATATACAGCACCGAAACAGACTCTTTGGCCAACTCATCCATGCAGCACAGATATCCTAAGCTAATCTAGTTCCATTTGCCAGCACTTGGCCCATATCCCCAGTAAACCCTTCCTCTTCATATACACGTCACTTGAGTAAATCATGCCGTACATGCCTCACCCTCTGCGGGAAAATGTTGCCCCTTCTATCCCTTCCATCTCTTTCCGATCCCCTCCCCAAACCTATGCCCTCTAGTTCTGGACTCCCCAGTCCCACGGAAAGAACTTGTCTATTTGCCCTATCCATGTCCCTCATGATTTTATAAACCTCTATAAGGTCACCCCTTCGCCTCCGACGCTCGAGGGAAAACAGCCCCAGCCTGTTCAGCATCTCCCTATAGCTCAAATCCTAAAGCCCTGGCTACATCCTTGCAAATCTTTTCTGAACCCTTTCTAGTTTCACATCTTTCCGATAGGAAGCAAACAAAAATTACATGCAATATTCCAAAAGTGGCCTGACCAATGTTCTGTACAGTGGCAACACGTGTTCCAACGTCTATACTAGATACTCTGATCAATAAAGGAAAGCATATCAAACGCCTTCTTCACTATCCTATCTGCCTGCGACTCTGCTTGTTTGGAACTATCAACCTGCACTGCAAGGTATCTTTATTCAGCAACACTCCTGAGGACCTTACCATTAAGTGCATAAGTCCTGCTCTGATTTGCTTTTCCAAAATGCAGCACCTCACATTTATCTAAATTGACCTCCATCTGCCACTCCACTGACCTTTCGAATCAAGATCCCATTGTAATCTGAGGTAACATTTTTTGCTGTCCACTACACCTCCAAGTTTGGTGCAATCTACAAACTTATTAACTATACCTCCTATAGTCACATCCAAATCATTTTATACATGAGAAAACGTAGTGGACCCAGCACTGTCCTTGTGACACACCATTGGCTCCAGTCTGAAAAGCAAACCTCCATTAACACCCTCTGTCTTCTACCTTTGTTCCAGTTATCCAAATGACTAGTTCTCCCTGCATTCCATGAGATGAAACCTTGCTCCCCAGTCTCCCATGGAGAACCCTGTTGAATGCCTTACTGAAGTCCATATAGATCGCGTCCACCGCTCTGCCCTCATCAGTCCACTTTGTTACTTCTTCAAACAACTCAATCAAGTTCGTGAAACATGGTTTCCCACGCACAAAGCCATGCTGACTATCCCTAATCAATTCTTGTCTTTCCAAATACATGTAAATCCTATCTCTCAGGATTGTCTCCAACATCTTGCCCTTCACGGATGTCAGGTTCACCTGTCTATAGTTCCCTGGCTTTTCCTTATCACCTTTCTTAAATAATAGCACCACGTGAGCCACCCTCTCGTCTTCTGGCACCTCACCAGTGACTATCAAAGACACAAATCTCTCAGTAAGGGGCCCAACAATCACCTTCCCAGCTTCCAAAGAGTTCCAGGGTACACCTGAGCAGGTCCTGGGGATTTATCCACTTTTATACATTTCAAGACCCAGCACCTCATCCTCTGTAATGTGGACAAATTTTCAACATATCAACATCTATTTTCCCACATTCTTTATCTTCCATGCCCTTGTTCACAGTAAACACTGATGCAAAATATTCGTTCAGTAGCTCCCCCATTTACTGTAGCTCCACACATAAGCCGCCTTGCTGATCTTTGAGAATCCCCATTCTCTCTGTTGTTACCATTTTGTCCTTAATGTATTTGTAAAAACCCTTTGGATTCTCCTTAACTCTATTTGTCAAAGCTATCTCATGTCCCCTTTTTGCCCTCATGATATTCTTGTTAAGTATACTCGTACTGCCTTTATACTCTAAGGATTCACTCGCTCTCTCCTGTCTATACCTGACATATTGTTTCCTTCTTTTTCTTAACCAAAATCTCAGTCTCTCTAGTTATCCAGCCTTTCCTACATCTACCAGCCTTTCATTTCACCCTAAGCGGAACATACTGTGTCTAGATTCTTGTTAGCTCATATCTGAAGGCTTCCCATTTTCCAGCAATCCCTTAACCTGTGAACATCTGCCCGCAATCAGCTTTTGAAGGATCTTGACTAATACCCGAGTCTTTCTCCAGTTTAGAATTTCAACTTTTAGATCCGGTATATCATTTTTAATCGCTATTCTAAAGTTAATACAATTATGGTTGCAGGCCCTCAAGTTTTCGTCCTCTCTAGGAGGTGCATCCACATTGTGATTCAGAAAATTTCTTTGTACGTACTTAACAAATTCCCCTATTTGGCAGGTAGGTAAATGAGCAGAAGTTATACCTTGGTATAACACTTAACAAATTTATCTATATGGTAGATAGGTAAATGGACAGGAGTTGTACCCAATGAGGGCCGAAGGGCTTGTACTGCGCTGTAATGTTCTATGTTCTATGTTCTATAAGGTCTGAGTGTTCTTCTCCTGTTCTCAGTCGACCTGCTATGATCTGAATCATCAAACCTCTCTTCTCTGAGATGGGGATAATCTGGTGAAGGTGAAACACATCAGTTTCAGTGTGTTCCATGCTCAGGAGACTCTGCAGTAATTGCCCACGCTGTTTCACACAGCAGCATTTTCCCGGCGAATGACGCTTGGCAAAAAGCAGATTGAACCAAATAAATATCCACCAATGGATTTTACTGACACAGTTTATAAACTTCAGTCTCACGCTAATGTGGACAGGAGCCATCAAACTGTGATTTCCGCTCCTGCTGTTGAATTACAAAAGAAAAGCATGTTCTGCATAAAGTAGAATTGAATTTCTACCCCACCTGACAGTGATGACTTTCATAATCTTTTTTTCCAGTGCATTTGAAGATCTGAAGACTGAAGTTTCAAAATAAACAGACGAAGGGCTTGTGGCCGAAACAACAACTCTCCTGCTCCTTGGACGCTGCCTGACCTGCTGTGTATTTCCAGCACCACACATTTTGACTGACTCTCCAGCGTCTGCTGTCCTCATTTTCACGTCAATGACAGACAGTCAATCAATCCATTGGGACTGTAACAATTTTCTGTGCGAAGGAGCAAAACTCTTTGGTTTCTGTTTCAGTACACTTTCAGCATCAGTGAAGTTGGATGAGAGACGCTACTGTAGCAGCACATTGAGTGTGTAGCCTGTGACAATTATACAGCCTGGAAAGAGGAATTCACGGCAGGGAGGGGCTGTACATGCATTTGTGTGCAGCTGAAGCTTTGGCCATAGAGAAGCTGTGGAAGTGTGGTGACTGCGGGAAAGGCTTCAGTGTCCTGTCTGCTCTGGAAATTCATCAGCGCAGTCATACCAGGGAGAGGCCATTCTCCTGCCAAGAGTGCGGGAACAGCTTCACCCAGACCTCCCACTAACTGGCGCACCAGCATGTCCACACCGGGGAGGGGCCCTTCCCCTGCTCTGATCGTGGGAAGGCCTTCAGCAAATCCTCTGACCTACTGAAGCACCAGCGGGTCCACAAGGCGGAGAGGCCCGTCAGCTGTCCCGAATGCGGGCAGGCCTTTAGCGATTCCTCTGCACTGCTGAGGCACCAGTGGGTCCACACAGGCAAGAAGCCATTCTCCTGCCCCGAATGCAGGAAGGGCTTCCGCAGTTCCTCCACCCTGCTGACACACCAGTGGGTCCACACTGGGGAGAGGCCATTTGCCTGACCTGAGTGAGGGAAGGGCTTTACCCAGCCCTCCCAACTGCTGACCCACCGGCGGGTCAACACGGGAGTGTGGCCGTTCTACTGCCCTGTGTGCAGGAAGGGCTTCAGCAATTCTTCTCTGCTGACCCACCGGCGGGTCCACACAGGGGAGAGGCCATTCAGCTGCCCTGAGTGTGGCAAGAGGTTGACATTTTTCAGCAACTTGCGAAGACACCAGCGGGGGCACCAGTGCTCCCAACAATCAGATACCGCCAGTGACGCTACTGTGGACTAAACCTTGTGCCCCACTCTGACAATGGGTGCAGTGGGAAAGTTGGGCTTTTATAAAACTTTTCTGGATTGCACACCGCCTCGCACCCCCAACTGCAACCCTAAAGTGGCTCGGGGTGACATGGTGGCTCAGTGGTTAGCACAGCAGCCTCATCGAGCCATGGACCGGGTTTGATTCTACTCTTGGGGTGACTACCTGTGTGGGGTTTGTACGTTCTCCTGCCGTGTCTGCGTCGGTTTCCTCAGAGTGTCCCGATTTTTTTCCCACAATACAAAGATGTATAAGTTAGGGTGAGTCAGCCTAGCTAAATTGTCCATCGTGCTCAGGGATGTGGTGCATTAGTCAGGGGTAAATGTAGACTGGTCAAGACTGTGGTGCTAGAAAAGCACAGCAGGTCAGGCAGCATCTGAGGCGCAGGGAAATCGACGTTTTGGGCAGAAGTCCTTCATCAGGAATGATGCCTGAAACATTAATTCTCCTGCTCTTCGGCTGCTGCCTGATCTGCTGTGCTTTTCCAGCACCACACACTCGACTCTGATCACCAGCATCTGCAGTCCTCACTTTCTCCAAGTAAATGTAAAGTAATAGGGTTAAGAGAATGGGTCTGGGTGGGTAACTCTACGGAGGGTTGGTGTTGCCTTGTTGGGCCAAAGGCCTGTTTACATTCTGTAGGGATTCTGTGATTCTGTAAACTTTGCTTCCAGTGGGCGACACTACTCGGAGTCTGGGACTGCACGTTCCCACTGAAACGATCCGCAGAAAGCAAAGATCACAAGAGCAGACATTAGGCCATTCCGCCCATTGAGTCTGCTCCGCCATTTGTGAGAAACAAAAAATATTGCGGTTGCTGGAACCCAAAGTAGGCAAGCAGGAGGCTGGGAGAATGCAGCAAGCCAGGTAGCATTAGGAGGTGAAGTTAGCGTTTCAGGTATTAACCTTCCTTCAGGACTGAAGAAGGGTTCTTCCAGAAACATTGACTTCTGTATCAGAAACAATTTACCAGGATGTTGCCGGGGGTCGGAGGGTTTGAGCTGCCGGGAGAAGCTATTTGGTTGGGTGAGAGATTTAAAATGGATGTAAGGGGCAATGTTTTCACGCAGAGGGTAGTGCATGTATAGAATGAGTTTCCAGAGAAAGTGGAGGCTGGTACAATTATACCATTTAGAAGGCATCTGGTTTTGGACATGAACAGGAAGGGTTTAGAAAGGTAATGGGCCAAATACTGACAAATGGGACCAAATTAATTTAGGATGTCTTGTCAGCATCGATGAGTTGGACCAAAGGGTCTGTTTCCGTGCTGTATATCTTTATGTCTACCTGTCCTGATGTAAGTTTTAAAATGGAGTCCAAGTAACTTTGAATAGTTCAGTCTTGTTGAACTCACTTCTTGAAAGGTTTCAAATGAATCCCTCCAAGTGATACTGTTTAAAAATGCCGTGTTGGACAAAATATCCCATTAAGTTCGACACAAACCCACAGCTGAAGACATCAGAAGTGACACAACACCAGGTTTCAGACCAACAGGTTTATTTGAAATCACAAGCTTTAGGAGCATTGCTCCTTCTTCAATGCTGCTGCTTCATCACTTCACCGACAAAGGAGCAGTGCTCTGAAATCTCGTGAGTTCAAATAAACCTGTTGGACTCTAACCTGGGGCCGTTTGACTTCTGACCTTGTCCAGCCCAATTCAACACCAGCACTTCCACATCAGAGTTGACTAATGAGATCAGATTTTATTCAGTGTGATTAAGTGAGATGCTCATCTGAAAATTCAAAACTGTTGTAGGGACAAAGAGACACGAGTCAGTGCTACAGCACGGAGACAGGCCCATTGGCCCAAACTGGTCCATGCCGACCCAAATGTCCATCAACAGTAACCCCATTTCCTTGCACTTGGCCACTATCCTTCTAAGCCTTTCCTCTCCAAGTATTTGACAAAATGTATTTTAAATGCTGTTCATGTACCTACCTCAACCACTTCCACTGGCAGCTCATTCCATAGACAAACCAACCTCTGAAAAAATAAGTGGGGCACAAATTTTACAATCTCTCCCCTCTCCCCATGCAAATGTGTCCCCAGTCTTGAAATTCCCCCACACTTGGGAAGAGACAACAATCCTTAACCCTATCTATGAGTCTCTAGGTTTTCTAAACTTCGCCTCTCATCCTCCTCTGCTCCACGGGAACAACATCCCAGCCTTGATTCCAATTTGTTAATAATGGCGCAGTGATGATTTCAGCTGTGTGTGTGTCAAGGATCTCTCATTTCTAAGCCAATGCAGTGCCACTTAAGTTTACCTGATCTTAAAACGAATGGTACCCGATTCATTTAAAATATCTGTGGTTTCTGTGCAAAGTCAGTCCTCATTGGAAAACAGCCAATAGTGACTTAACTCCCATAGGCTGCTTCTGACCAGGTTTGTATGCTCTGTTTTGAGATGTAGGAGTAAAACTTCACAGTAAAAGATTAATATAGCCTTTATTCATGACTCATTATTAAACACACTTTCTCCATTTACAGCTGTAATTGAGACGCTTCTCAGAATTAGTCGACATGTTTGTAACACGTTGTGAAACATGAAAGGGTTCTGAAAAGGCTTAAAAAGATACTACCAGTGTTGGAGGGTTTGAGCTGCTGCAAGAGGCTGAAATAGACTGGGGCTATTTTCCCTGGAGGGTCAGAGGCTGAGGGGTGACCTTACAGACGGTTTTGCCGTAGAAGCGTTTTAGCAATAAAAGATGTCAAACCTTTGTTGCATTTGCCAATATCTGTTGGCCATTAGTGAAGTCCCTGAGCCCAAACGGATCAGACCCTCTGCCTTTTACAACCCCTGTTGGGAAAAAAATCAAGAACAATATAATCTTCTTAAAGGAGTAACATCATCACAACAGAGAGCACACAAGCTGAACCATTTCTATCAAAGGGTCGTACAGTTAGCAGGCCGAGATAATGACTTTTCAATTTAGATCATTAATTTAAATCAGGTCCTTTGGCTACCAAAACCTATTAAATCTAAACCTGACAACAGAGGACCAATCCTATTGTAAAAACTCAACATAGCATCAAGGGTATAAAAGAAGGGGACAGTTGGACAGAGCCCCAGAGCTAACTCCCCATTGCTAGAGCTAAGAATCCTCAGCACTAGAGAGAGACATCAGCTCTGACAGTCATCTGTGAATGAGAGAGCATCATTTACAAAAACACCAGAAGAGCAGGAATTGGAGGAGACATTCCTGAGAAAAGATTCAATAGAAGGATGCATAGAATATATTCTGGAAGACATGTAACCTGGCTGTAATCTGAGAGACTAAATTCTATTTCTTGTTATATTCGTGGGTCTTGTATTTATTGGAACAGCATATGACAAGAATTCTATTTTATGCCAGAATTGTCAGCAGTTCGAAGGATTTTATTCGGTTTGTTAATAGATTAATTTAGTTGTTCACCATTCAAGTTGGATACGTAAATTACTTTTTGTTGATTTTTAAGTGTCAGGGATTTATTTTTGTTTTTAAGACGAGAGCAGATGAGACCACTTCCACACTAATGTTATAGATTATAGGGCAATGCGCTCCTCTTTTGACGTTTCGGTTTGAGATCTCAGAGAGGGGAGGGAATTCAGCATTCGCTTTATAACAGTATTGACATGCCGTCCTGCTGAATGCAAAGGAGTCATTATTAATCCCAGCCTCTCACTCTGGTTGTGGGTAAATCGCTTTAATTTGAATACTGACTCAGAAACTGCACAGCCAACCAACTGTTGAAACAATGATTTACACTTTATTGTAGGTAGCAACCAAAAAATAAAATCCCTCAAGTAAGCAAGTTCAGCCTCTCTCTCCCCCAGAACCTCCACCCCACCCCCCCCCCGCCACCCACCGCCCCCCTCACCCCGCCATCTTGGCTATCACCCAAGTGATGGTGGAATTTAACATTGTTTCCACCAACAGTGCCCATCTCTGGAACTTTACAGGGGTTTGATGCAGTGTTGTTCTTCCAAGTACTGCTGCTAAACCATTTTGAAGTTGATTTCTGGTGGAGTTCCCTCACTTTCAAATTTGTGGTGTAACGTTTCTTTAGATTCTGACACCACCTCCCCACCCTTCTGGAGACCTCAGGTCTGTAGCTTACCTTCTTATCCTTGAGGGTTTTCCACCTGTTTGAAACAGCCTGTCCTGCAATTAACCCCTTTACGCCAAGGCCTTCCTTCTACAGGCAGAATTAATTGTCCTTTTATCACACAGTTATTAAACTGTCCAAAGAAACAGCTCATTGTTTTGCCTCCTCCTTCCCAGCGATAGTGAATGTATGTTATTTGTTAACTCCCTTGTAGCAGTTTCTCATTGGCCCTTTCGTTTCTTGGTTCAGAAAGATTTATCGCTGCTTCATGAAGTTATCAAAGTTCTGGAGTTTACAGGACCACACCACATTCCTCTCTGCCTCCCCCAGGAATAACGATTGCTCCTGAGATACTCGCAGATACTCGCAGCGCACTGAATCTCCCTCACTCGATGTCTCAGGATTCTTCCTGCCACACCAGTGTCCAGAATCTCTCAAGCAAACAAAAGCAACCATGTTTTCTTGATTGGAATGGCTGCTGATATTCAAGTCTCAATGAATCAAGTGGCTCTGTCAGAAGTTGATGTATGCTTTCAGATTTCTTTCTGCCCGTCTTCCTGCAAAGAAAAATCACAAAATAAGTGATCACTGTCAGTACAGTAAATGAACATAACATTGGTGGCAATTCCTATAGATTGTGAGATGCCTGCTGATCACATATTATCCAGACCACAGAAACCTGAAAACCCTCCTGCAGCCAGGTAGGCTGAGCTGTGCATGGAGGAAAACTTAATTTCAGTGACAATAAACATGGAACAAGCTGTTGTGGTTCTGTTCACCGAACTAGGAATTTGTGTTGCAGACGTTTCGTCCCCTGTCTCGGTGATATCCTCAGTGCTTGGGAGCCTCCTGTGAAGCGTTTCCGTGATGTTTCCTCCGGCATTTCTAGTGATTTGTACCTGCCGCTTCCGGTTGTCAGTTCCAGCTGTCCGCTGCAGTGGCCGGTATATTGGGTCCAGGGCGATGTGCTTGTTGATTGAATCTGTGGATGAGTGCTATGCCTCTAGGAATTCCTTCGCTGTTCTCTGTTTGGCCTGTCCTATAATAGTAGTGTTGTCCCAGTCGAACTCATGTTGCTTGTCATGAGTTCAACAGGGACGACACTACTATTACCACAACAACGAGCACCCGAGCTACAAATCTTCTCCCAAACATGGAACAAACTGCCTACAAAGATGTTGAAAATGGAGCTGAATCAAGGATATGAAAATGAAATGTTCAGGCTGCTTGAGAAAGGAAAGCCAGAAAAGATGCTGAATAGCTTCCTGCTGATCTATTAAATAAAAAAAAAGACAAAAAAGGACGTAACTCCATTACTACATTAGAAGGTGAATAATAATTGCAATGAAACTTTTACAACAGCCAACAATATCAGATATACACCAAAGAGAAAAAAGAACAAACAAAATTTACAGCCCAGGACGAGGCCCTTCAGCTCTCCAGCCTGAGCCGATCCAAATGTACTGTCTAAACCTGTCGGTCAATTCCTAAGCATCTGTATCCCTCTACTCCCGCCCCCACCCCCCATCGCCCCCCACCACCCCCCAACACCCCCCACCACCGACTCTTGCATTTATCCAGACGCATCTTAAATGAATCTACTGTGCCTGCTTCTAGCACCTCTGCTGGCAACGCGTTCCAAACGCCCACAAGTAAAACTTGTGTTCAATTTGAGTATGTGTTGCCCTTGCCGCGTTCATTGTCATGGTAGCTCTGCCCCATCCCGAATTCAGGCAGTCGGATCTCGTGAAACGAAGCTGCTTTATGAGAAAATTGATGAGCCGTTTTTGAACGAGGTAATGTAAGAAATGAGGGCTCGTCCGGGACTTGAACCCGGGATTTCTCGCATGTTCACGCAGGCGAAGACCCGACGCGAGAATCATACCCCTAGACCAACGAGCTACGCAATGCCATGCACTGCCAAGTCAATTTGAGTTCAAGCAAAGCAAGGGGTTTAAATTTATTTTAGAAAACTTCCTTTGTGCCGTGGGAAAACTCCTGCCGCAGGAAATGCAGTATGACAGATTCGTTGTGACAGAAGCAGGAGTAGGCCATTTGGTCAAGCCTGCTCCGTCATTCATTAAGATCACAGCTCCAACAACCTGCACTATCCCGACTACCCTTAATTCCCCTACCATACACAAACCCATCCAACTGTGTCTTCAATATACTTCATGAAGCTGTCTCAACTGCTCTCTTGGGCAGAGAATCCCATGGAGTCTCACAGAGTAACACAGATGTACAATACGGAAACAGACCCTTCGGTCCAACTCGTTCATGCAGCCCAGATGCCCTAACCTAATTTTGCCAGCACTTGGCCCAAATCCCCATAAAACCTTCCTATTCATATACACATCCAGATGCATTTTAAATGCTGTAATTATACCAACCTCCATCAGTTACTTCAGCAGCTCATGCCGTACATGCATCACCCTCTGCGTGAAAAGGTTGCCCCTTATGTCCCTTCTATATCTTTCCCCTGCCCTCCCTAAAACTATTCCCTCTAGTTCTCGACTCCCCCATCACAGGGAAAAGAACTTGTCTATTTAGTCTATCCATATCCCTCATAATTTTATAAACCTCTATAAGGTCGCCCCTTAGCCTCCGACGCTCCAGCGAAAACAGTCTATTCAGCCTCGCCCTATAGCTCAACCCTCCAACCCTGGCAACGTCCTCGTAAATCTTTTCTGCACCTTTTCTAGTTTCACAACATCTTTCCGATCGGAAGCAGACCAAAATTACATGCAATATTCCAAAAGTGACCTGACCAATGTTTTCTAAAGTCGCAACATGAACTCCCAACGTCTATCCTCGATGCTCTGACCAACAAAGGAAAGCACACCAAACGCCTTCTTTACTATCCAATCTGCCTGCGTCTCTACTTTTAAGGAACTATCAACCTGAACTCCAAGGTCTCTTTGTTCAGCAACACTTCCAAGGAACTTATCATTAAGTGTAAAAGTCCGTTTCTGATTTATTTTTCCAAATTGCAGCACCTCACATTTATCTACATTAACTTCCATCTGCCACTCCTCAGCCCATTGGCCCATCTGATGAAGATTCCGTTGAAATCTGAGGTATCCTTCTTTGCTGTCCACTACACCTCCAATTTTGGTGTCATCTACAAACTTACTGACTATACCTCCTACGTTTACACGCAAATCATTTATATAAATGACAAAACGTAGTGGATCCAGCATCGATCCTTGTGACACACCGTTTGTCGTAGGCCTTCAGCCTGAAATGAAACCCTCCATCACAACCCTCTGTCTTCTGCCTTCGAGCCAGTTCTGTCTCCAAATGGCTAGTTGTCCCTGCATGCCATGAGATTAAACCTTGCTCACCAGTCTCCCATGAGGAACCTTGATGAATGCCTTCCTGAAGTCCATATAGATCACGTCCATCGCTCTGCCCTCATCAATCCACTTTGTTACTTTTTCAAAAAACTCAATCACGTTAGTGAGACATGATTTCCCAAGCATAAAGCCATGCTGACTATCCCTAACCAATTCTTGCCTTTCCAAATACATGTAAATCCTACCTCTCAGGATTCTCTCCAACAACTTGCCCATCATGGATGTCAGGCTCACCGGTCTATCGTTCCCTGGCTTTTCCTTACCACCTTTCTTAAATAGTAGCACCATGTTAGCCATCCTCTAGCCTTCCGACACCTCATCTGTGACTATTGATGATGCAAATATCTCAGTGAAAGACCCAGCAATCACTTCCCCAGTTTCCCACAGAGTTCTAGGGTACTCCTGATCAGCTCCTTGCGATTTATCCACTTTTATGCATTTCAAGATATCCAGCAATTTCTCATCTGTAATATGGACATTGTTTCAACATGTAACCATCCATTTTCTCACATTATATATCTTCCATGCCCTTCTCCACAGTAAACACTGTTGCACAATATCCGTTCAGTATCTCCCCCATCGACTGCAGCTCCACACAAAGGCTGCCTTGCTGATCTTTGATGGGCCCTATTCTCTCCCTTGTTACCCTTTTGTCCTTAATGTATTTATAAAAACCCTTTGGATTATCCTTAACTCTATTTTCCAAAGCTATCTCATGTCCCCTTTTTGCCCTCATGATTTCTCTCTTAAGTATGGTCGTACTGCCTTTATACACTGAGGATTCACTCGATCTCTCTGTCTCTACTTGACATCTGCTTCCTTCTTTGTCTTAACCAAAATGTCAATTTCTCTGGTCATCCAGCATTCCCCAACATACCAGCCTTTCCTTTCACCCTAACAGGAATATACTGTCTGGACTCTTGTTATCTCATATTTGAAGGCTTCCCATTTTCCAGCAGTCCATTAACGTGCAAACATCTGCCCCCAATCAGCTTTTGAAAGATCTTGCCTCATACCTGAGTATTCCTCCAATTGAGAACTTCAACGTTTAGATCTGATATATTATTTTCAATCTCCATTCTAATGTTAATAGTATTATGGTTGCTGGCCCTTAGGTTTTGCACTCTCCCCAGTATGTGCATCCACACTGTGATTGAGAAAATGCCTTGTACACACTTAATACATTTCTCTATTTGACGGATAAGTAAATGGGAAGGAGTTATACCTTGGGTACACTCTTCCTTCATTCCCACCAACCCTACCCCCATTCCCACCCCAATAGTCGCAAGGCACTTTCCCCTGCAACTGCCGAATGTGTAACACAAGCCCATCAACCTGCACCCTCCTCACTATCCAAAGGCCCAAACATAGTTTGCAGGTGAAGCAGCACTTTACCTGTACTTTCCACAACCCGGTCTACTGCATTCGCTGCTCACAATGTGATCTCATCTACTTTGGGGAAATGAAGCGTAAACTGGGTCACTGCTGCACAGAAGACCTATGTTCTACCCGCAAAAAAGACCCCGAGCTTCCAGTTGCCTGACAATTCCACACCCCACCCTGTTCCCTGGCCAACATCTCTGTCTCAAGTTTGCTGCAGTGTTCCAGCGAAGCTCAGCACCAGCAGAACGAAGAGCACCAAATATTGCACTTGGGGATCATACATCCTTTCGGTCCCAATATCGAATCCAATAATTCTAGGGCCTGAAATCCATAGTATCCTCGTCCCTTCCACACACACCAAGCCTTGTTATCACATAGTCTGTCATTACACACTACCTATTCTCAGCTACTAACAGTTTATCACCCTCCCACGCAGATCGTTATCAACTCCCTTTCCTGTCCAACAGTTCTTCCCTCGCTTTGGGCTCTGTCCTGATCTATCATTTACTACGTCCGCCTTCCTCCCACAATGTTTTTCGCATATAAACCGACATTTTCCCAATCACTATCAGTTCTATGGAAGGGTCACCGGCAACGACTGTTTTTTTGTTTCTGATATACAGCATCCGCAATTCTTTCAGTTTTTTTATTGAGAGAGAGTAGGAAATTGTTTCGAGAGACAGAGGGAGAGGGGGGAGAGACAGAACAGACATGAACTGTTGATCTCCGTTGTTTCTTATAACCTAAAATCGTTGCAGTGCGATTAGTTCCCTTAACCATGAAGAAATGACCTGTTTGCTGTAGGCTTGTGTCGCAACCGTAGCGCATCTGATTCCACCTCAGCAGTTTACGTGTTCAAATCACATCAGGCTCACTGCAGTCAACTATACCTCTAGACAGGATTCCGCTCGTAGGTATGTGTTGAGCCAAGTCTGTTTTCTGGGCACTTTCGATCACACATGAAGCTTCGCTATGCGTTTGATTTGTGAACACTGTGTTAGAGAGGTGCTGCGCCCATTGTTTGGGTAAATGCTCAGCTTCCCCCAGTGTGAGAAGTAAAACCTAGACTGTTCGATCAGGGGGTTTAAACACTGGGCCGCCTCCCTCTGGGCAGCCGCTTCATTCAGTTGGTGACAGCGCGGTGTGAATAACATTATTCTGATATTTTTACAACATAATCTAGAGATTCCCAGCTTTATGTTTCAATCTATCAGGAGAGTGACAGCGAGTTCAGATAGAAATGTTTTCCACCAACAGCAAATCCTTTCCTCTCACTGGACACAGTTAAAATTATCTTTATTCAACAGGAGGAGCGGAAACTACAGTCTGACGGCCCCTCTCCACATTAACGGTGAGCCTGAATTTTATAAACGGTGTCAGTAAAATCCAGTGGCGGACACTGATTTGGTTCAATTGCTTTTTGCCAAGCGTAATTCACCAAGAGGATGCTGCTGTGTGAAACAGCGTGGGGAATTAATGCAGGGCCTCCTGCACATGGAACACACCGCAACTGATGTGTTTCACCTTCGCCAGTTTATTCCTATCTCGGAGAAGAGAGGTTTGATGATTCGGATCGTAGCAGCCCGACAGAGAACAGGAGAAGACCACGCAGCCTTTCACAGGCTTGTCACCACAGCTGGGTGACCGTGGCCTGTGTATCAGAATGGGACATTTATTTGCATCTACTGACGGGAAGCACAGCAAATTGGAGTGCTGGTGGGACTATCACACAGGATAAAACGGCTTCGACCTGTCAACTGGAGTGGCTCCCAATGCGCAACTCCGCTCACCTCAACTGAATAACTAAACAAATTACTCAGTGATTCAAAGGAATACTCAGTTTTGAATCTGCATTGTGTCATGGACCTTCGAGAATGATGTCAAAACACCTTCATTGCTGTGATGGAGTATCCTGTTGGACAGAATATACCGGTTGTCAAATTTCCCACATGCTGTTGGTCCAACTCCGATTTTACTCAAAATCACAAAATGCGTGACAGCGCAGACTGAGGCCATGCAGCCCAACTTAGTTCTGCTGGCTCAACACAATATGTAAATAAGTGTCTCATTCTGTCGACCTCACCCTGTAAATCTGTACATTGTAACATTGATCATGCCCACCGAATTCCCTTTTGTGTCCATTGAATCTGCCTCTTTGTCACTGTCAAACAGCGATTTACTGACCCCACTCCTGTGCGAAAACATTCTTCCTAATGCCACTTTTACTTTTCCTGATACTTTAAATCTCTGCCAAATCGTTCTCGATCCTTTCATTCATGGGAGCATTTTCACGACATTACTTCCTCTGTCTAGACCCTTAATGACTTGGAAGACTTCAATCAGGCCAACTTTCAGCCTTCTGTTCATCAAAAGTTCCCAACTTTCCAATCTTCACTGCTGTCATTCCTCATGCACCGCACCATTCACTTCAACCTGTTCAGCACTGTCTCCAATCACTTCACTCCCCGCTTCCTGAAATTTCGCACTCAGAACTGAACAGTAATGCAGCTGGATGATTCGGATTGCACAGGCGAACAATCTGCAATACTTGACTCCACTTTTCACAAATGTTCTCTTCGCCTTGCTCACTGCAACTGGAGCTCTGCGCCATCCTGACTTCAGGCAGTCCGATCTTGTTTCATTGAGAAATTTTGCACAAGGCAATTTAAGAAATGAGGGCTCGTTCGGGATTCAAACCAGCAATTCTCGCACGAGCATGTAGCTGAAGACCCGAAGCGAAATTCGCACCGCTAGACCAGCGAGCCAATGGCCGTTGAGTTCCGTCTCTGCCCTGACCCCTGACACCCCAAGCGCTCTTCTCTGAAGAAGTTGAGACTTGCTCAGTGTGAAATACATTTGACATTGCTCCAAGAAATGCAAACAGCAAGAGATTCCACAACATTTGCTTCTCATTCTGTCTCCCTGCGCCCAGGACGCTGCTGTTTGTCCTGTTCCCAGGAACCGGACTCTCTCCACTGGCGGATAATGAAACCATTTTGTTTCTCCTTGCAAGTCTTCTGGGGGAGGGCAGAGCCCATTCGCTCTTCTGCTCTCTCTCAATCACTTTGGATGGGAGACGTCAGTTCCACTCATGCACAGGAAATGGGCAAGTTTTAACGACATTACAATGGTCTGTAATCAAAGAAACAGAAAGATGCTGTGATGGCGGGACAGAGAGAAATGGACACCAGAAACTGTTCCCTCAGGTAAATTCATACGAGTACATTTGTGTGCAGGCTGCTCGGTGCTCAGAATTCGTCTTCACACAGCAATCCTGCAGAAAGTCTTTTCTAACACTGGCGTCTGTTTCTTTGCTGCGAACGGGCAGCAGTAAACATCTGAGCCCCAACTGTCCCAGATGAAGTTAAAAATGAGCCATTGTTTCTCCCTCAGCCGCTCTGTCCCAGAGACAGGGAGAGGGACGGCATCAACGCGTGACGTCATTCCGCCGCAGCCTGAAGCCGTTCAGTCCATCATTTCCATGTGACTCTCTGTCACTTGTATCTCTCCGAGATGATTCCCAATCGGTGATATGTGTCCTCATCATGGGAACTGTGTCTGTGTGGTGATGCTGCTTTCGAAATGCTGATCGTCCTGTCATTCACGTCTGAACCGGAGTGGGGAATTATTGCAGGGAATGAATACGACCGCAAATAATATGGCTTTGTGGCTCAGTGGTTAACCCTGCTGTCTCATAACGGGACCTGAATTCGATCCTACCCGTGTGCAGCTTGTTTGTGTGGAGTTTGTTCAATCTCCCCGTGTCTGCGTGGGTTTCCTGCGGTGCTCCGGTTTCTTTCCACAGTCAAAAGATGTGCAGGTTAGGTGGACTGACCATGCTAAACTGCCCCATAGTGCCCAGAGGTCGGTAGGTTAGGCGCATCAGTCAGAAGTAAATGTCGGGTCTGGGTGGGTTACTCTTCGGAGGGTTGATAAGGACTTGTTGAGCAGGAGGGCCTGTTTCCACACTGCAGGGATTCGAATTCGAATTGTTTCAACTTCCCCAGCTCATTCCCATTTCAGAGAAGAGGTGTTAGGATTCAGTTCAGAGCAGACCGGCGGGAAACAACTCAAATCTCCACAAGCACTTCCCCTCAATTGTGTAAATTGGGCCAGTATTTCGTGACATATTCAGCTCACACTGAATCACAACATGTGTCACAGCGTAGACGGAGGCCATGCGGCCCACCTTCGCTCTGCTGGTTCTACACTGTAAGTAAACGTGTGACTCAATTCGTATAATTCTCTTGCCTTTTCCGTGTAAATCTGTACATCTGAACGTGACCACCGAATTCCCTCTCGGGTCCATTGAATCTTCCTCTTTGTCAATGTCAGACAGGGACTGACTGACCCTAACCACTCCCTGTACGAAAACGTTCTTCCTAATGTCACTTTTACTTCTTTCCCTCCTGACATTTAAACTCTGCCGAATCGTTGTGGATCCTTTGTAGCGTGGGAGCATTTTCACAACATTATTTCCTTTGTCTCGGCCTCTTATGATTTGCAAGGCTTCTGTTCTCCGTGGAGGGCAGTCCCAATTTTCCAATCTCGCTTCATTGCTGACATTCCTCATGCACCGCATCTCTGGCAAGTCGGAGTAGTAGAAGATCCAAGGCGAGATTCATACCCCTAGACCAACGAGCTAGAAACCAGGCGCACCCCATCGCCCGTACGCACCCCACCTCTTGAACGAGCTGAGACTTGCTCAGTGTGAAATACATTTTACATTGCTCTAAGTATTGCAAGCGGCAAAGAGTTTCCATAAAAGCTGCTTCTCATTGTCCAAGTGTTTTGGGAAGCAGATGAGAAGGCGAAGTGCAGAACAGAGCGCCGCTATACGGGAAAGCTGCTAAAGAGGATATTGAGTGTTTAGGAGAGATCGTTTCCCTTCTGGGTTGTGCTCCGATCACGCACCCACAGACATATCGCCAATGTGCAAACATAAACTCTGTCTAAATTCCCACATTCTGTTTTTTCGAACTGTGATTTCGCTCAAAAGCACAAAATTTCAACACTCTCAAAATTCAAATTTTAACAAAGTGCTCATAGATATACTTTGCGAACACCTGGAAAAATTATTCCAAACGTACATAGGGAATTTCGGTTTGAGGGCTCTTGAACTTTAAGTAGAAGGAAGGCAAGTTTGCCTCGAGGCTGCATAATGTGGAGATGTGTTCCTCATGTTAACTGGTAGTGGTTGACCATCCCAGTGCTTCCCGATGCAGGGTTGCCCTGACCCACCGGGAGGTTTCTTTGATAAACTGTCCCGGGGGCTTCCAGTCTCACCGTGACGTCATAGGGCGAGCCCCCGGTGATGGCCTGCAGCTGCTGTGACACAATAATGAGGCTGGCCCCGGAACATGAATACAAATTAGTTCATGAGTCACCTGGTACTGAATCATTGGATGGAATGTTCTTTCAACCTCACGGATTTATATATGAGAGGAGGTAAATGGGCAGGGTTACACCTCGGGTCCACTCTTCCTTCACTCGAAACACCCCACACCCACCTCCCATTGTCCCAAGGCACTTTCCCCTGTAACCGCCGAATGTGTAACACCTGCCCATTTACCTGCTCCCTCCTGAATATCCAAGGGCTCGAGCATACCTTCCAGGTGAAGCAGCACTTTACCTGTACATTTGCCACAACCTAGTCTACTGCATTCGCTGCTCACAGTGTCATTTCCCCAACGTAGCATGAAGCATAAACTGGGTGACTGCTTCGCAAAATATCTCGGTTCTGCATGCAAAAGAGGCCCTGAGCTTCTGGTTGCCCGCCACTTTAACACGCCACCCTGTTCCCTGGCCAACATCTCTGTATCAGGCATGCAGCAGTGTTCCAGCAAAGCTCAGCTCCAGATGGAAGAACAAAGTCTCATTTTCCACTTGAACACCCTACAGCGCCCCCGGTCTTCAATATCGAGTTCCATGTCTTTAGGGCCTGAAATCCGCCATGTCCAATTCTCTCCTATTCCCGTAATGTCGTCTTTTGCGGCTTTCCCGTCTAAGGGTGCTCTGTTCTGCACCTCGCCTCCTCATTTGCGACCCAAAACACTCAACATAAATATTTCACATTGTTCTACTGGCCCAATGTGCACAGTTGAGGTGACACACTCGTGTCGGTCTGCTTGGTCTTCTCCTGTTCTCTGTTGAGGAGGGCAATGCTTGTCACTGGTCACCCAGGTGTCAGAGAAAAGTTTCGAAACAAAAAAGTTAAATTTTCTGCCATTGGAGAGGGCCCGGTTCCTGGACACGGGAAAAACGACAGCAGCGAAACAGAATGAGAAGCAACTGTTCTGCAAATTGTTTGCCTGACCCCATGAAAAGCAGACAACTTCGCAGTTGGAGGGAGAGCAGCAAATACACCACTCATGTGCTGGGTTGAATCACCAACCTCCCGGTAAACTGCTGAACGCACAGCCCAACGATGCGATAGAGAAATGTGACTACGTCGGCAGCAACATCGCTAAGGGGAGGCTATTAGTGAATTCGTAATTCAGCCTCACCGCCTAAAATTACATTTGTCGTCTCTAAGACTTACTTTTCCATAATAAAGCCTGGGACATTCATTGTGGAGAGATGAGATCGAATTGAACTAAACACATTGATGAGAGATCGAGCGGGTGGGAATGATCCATTCCCATGCGGAGAGAGATGAATAATCAGGGCCGAAAATAAGGAGCCACTTCAAGAAATTTGGGGTTCATTCAGCAAAGCTAATGTAGAATTGTTCACAGAAAATTGTGATGAAAGTCTCTCGAGTTATTTTGTTCAGATGCGTTGATGATGCGAATACAATCGATAGGATGAACGTAGATTGGTAAATGTATTTGGTGACAGTTCTGTTCTAGCCCTGTGAGCGACACCTGGATCTGAAGGAGTATAAGGGACATTAACAACATCGATCTGAAATTGGACACGTGACAAGAAACAGAGCCATCATTAACAGTTGGCTTTTGAACTGGACAAGGTTTCTCGTGAAATTAGCTTGAGGCTTGAGGCATGCAAGGTCAAGATAATTTAGCTAAAACACGGAAACGCTATCCTCATGAGCAGACAGTGAAAGGATTACAAGACACAAATTAAACATTTTCGACAAGTGATACAGGGGACTGGGAAGATAAGTATTAGAAGCTGGGAACAAAAAAGTTCTGGAGCACAACACCTACATTCAAAGACCGAAAACATCCAGGTCCTGATTAATTAGATTGCATTGTGGTGCTTTTTTTTGCAAAACATCCACTTGCAATGTCCGACAAAAGAGTGACAAATCCCATCCCTGTCAGCCCAGGATGGAAAATCCGAAGGGATGAACGTTTGCTGATTTTCTGAAGATTCACAGAGCTTAGACTGGGTTTTGGTGATTGTTTCTTTTCCACTCCCAGGAGCCGCAGTGGTCGAGGCGTTCAGTTGGGGAGAATAAAATGTGCCCGTGAGCAGCATGTGGGGCTATTTCGGCTTCCCCTCATCTGACTGCGCTGTGAGTTGACTCAGATGTTCTCAGGGACATTTACTGACGCGAGACAGTGAAAGGATTCTCATTCCCGCAGATCGGGAATTCAAACCGTTTGCCGGCTTCAGGACAATGAGAAGATTAATTGGGGTGTGTGAACAAGCTTTGAGCTGCATTTCAAACAGGTAGGTGGAGTCAGATTCATCATCCATTGCGCCCCGGCCCTGTGCGTATCTAACGCCACCACGCTGCAGAGTTCTGACGTTAACACGGACATGCGCAGCAATGGGAACATTCACAAGGTGAACAACCAAAGATAATCACCGTCACTGATTCCCTTCCACAGGCCCAACTTTGTGAAGCAGTATCTTTCACTGGGAAAGGAAACACCCTTGTCCTCAGGTGCCTGCTTCATTTCGATCACGATTTCAAGCCCCTCACTCTTCTCGTCTCATTTCCAAACACTTTGCTCAGAGCCTCAAAAGAAGCTCTGCAGGTATCTGCTTGTTCCACCCGAACAGGCAGTGGGTTGCAGATTCCCACCAGTCCCAATTTGAGTGAAATATTTTTCCCCCTCCACTGATTTGAATCTTAAAGAAGAAGCCGGGGAGCAAGCTCCCTTTCTTTTCGACGACATTTCTCATTTTGTACTCGGCAGGGTTCACACCTGCGTGGGGAAACCACAATGGATTTCAAGTCCATCGCATTAACCACTCGGCCCACGAATACAGAACCACACTGACAGCTTGACTTCCCAGGTCTGTCTGCCTGTGGAGCTGAGAAAGAGTGAATCATCGCAGAGTTTGTTTGAATCCAATCACTTCACAGTGATTCGAAACGGTTAAATATCGGCACATGGTGTTTGCAGACCTTTAGGTGTTTCACCCCAAAAGATGAAATGAACTTTCAGTTAGAAATTGCAGGCGGAACTCAGCAGGTCAGGCAACATCTGTGGAAAGAGAATCAGAGGCAACATTTCAAAATTGTGTTTTCTCCGACAGGTCCTGTCAAACCTGCCGAGTTTCTCTTTTGGTCTCGTCTTCTCAGCATACGCAGTCCCTTCCGTGAGACATTAATTCAATTCGGAAACCCCTTTGTGGAGAAGATTTCCGTTTGGGGAACATTTTCCTGACCCCATTAAAAGCGCACAGCTTCGAAGCCAAAGAAGGACAGCGAACACACCGCCCCTGGGTGGGCTCGAACCACCAACCTTTCGGTTAACAGCCGAACGCGCTGACCAATTGCACCACAGAGACAGACACTGTCGTGGGCTGCACCATCGCTTAGTGATTTTATAATTCAGCCTTCCCGCCGAGAATTACAATTGTCGTCTATCAGTTTTACTTTTCCATAATCAAGCCTTGGAGATGTGTTGTGGAGATACCGGGGACAGTCTGCAGACACATCCATGTCACGAGGAACTAGCTTTCTTATTCCGGGGCCGTCGCCCTTCCAGCCTTTCAGTGTTTTGTCTGTTCCCGAGTTCTCTCATTGGCTCGCAGGGGAGAAGGGGTTTGAATTCCTGATGTGCAGGAACGACAATTCTTTCAATGTCTCAGATCAGTTCATGTGCCGAGAACATCAGAGTCAACCTCCCGGCCTCTTCAACAAGGGGACGGTGTCTGGACTGTCTCTGCTCAATCGGACAGGTCATCTTTCATTCTCCTCTAAATCCGCTTCCCAAAGTGTTTCTAAAGGTTCACAAAGCTGGAGACTGGGATTTCTGTTTTGCTTCATGAACATTTGAACATTTTTCCATTTCCTAACTGACAATATTTTGCCAAAATCTCTTCCAATTGTACGCCTTGCCTCATGTCCATGGATGAGGAATTTCCATTTTGGGGAGACATTCCCAAGGTGGAGAATGTTCGCTTTGGAGCAAAGAAGAATAACTGGAGATTTCCTGGGGCTGTTGGTCATGATGGGAGAAGAAGCGGTGGAAATGGGCAGTTTAATGATCAGAAGAACCAATTGCCACTGACCAGAGTCAGTTACCTGAGGACAGGGATTGAAGTTCTTGAATGAAAAGCAGCACTTGTGCCTAATAAACACAGAGAATACTGCAGAAAGCCAACGGGTCGAGCAGCATCTGTGGAAAGGGAAACAGAGCTGACGTTGTGAGTCTGGTACGTTGTTTGTTCAGAACCCGAGTTTCCTGCATGGCAAACAATTCCCAGACATGAGAAAACGGGTCTTTATTGAGACGGGTTTTGTGAAGTTTGAGCGATAATGCAACCAACAGGAATTCATTTAAAATCGCCAGCGAAGAAAGCATAGCCAGCAGGTTACCACCCTGGGCGGGGGAGCCCCAAAGGATCTCTTCGCCAACACCTTAAGTGTTCGGCCACAAGTACGCGCCCAAAGTTGTGGTCTAAACTTTCTCATGGATTAGTTCTAACAGGAAAGGTGAGTATTGGGATTGTCCTGTCCGCGCCATAGCCCCAACGGTTCCTGTTCCCCTGGATTTGATCAGGACAGAGGAGGCTGATGGGAGATCGAATTGAACTAAACACATTGATGAGAGATAGAGCGGGTGGGAAGGATCCATTCCCATGCGTAGAGAGATTAATAATCAGGGCCGAAAATAAGGAGCCACTTCAAGAAATTTGGGGTTCATTCAGCAAAGCTAATGTAGAACTGTTCACAGAAAATTGTGATGAAAGTCTCTCGAGTTATTTTGATGAGAAGTGTTGATGATGCTAATACAATCGATAGGATGAACGTAGATTGGTAAATGTATTTGGTGACAGTTCTGTTCTAGCCCTGTGAGCGAAACCTGGATCTGAAGGAGTAGAAGGGACATTAACAACATCGATCTGAAATTGGACACGTGACAAGGAACAGAGCCATCATTAACAGTTGGCTTTTGAACTGGACAAGGTTTCTCGTGAAATTCGCTTGAGGCTTGAGGTATGCAAGGTCAAGATAATTTAGGTAAAACACGGAAACGCTATCCTCATGAGCAGACAGTGAAAGGATTACAAGACACAAATTAAACATTTTCGACAAGTGATACAGGGGACTGGGAAGATAAGTATTATAAACTGTGAACAGCAAAGTTCTGGAGCACAACACTTACATTCAAAGACCGAAAACATCCAGGTCCTGATTAATCAGATTGCATTGTGGTGCTTTTTTGCAAAACATCCACTTGCAATGTCCTACAAAAGAGTGACAAAACCCATCCCTGTCAGCCCAGGATAGAAAATCCGAAGGGATGAACGTTTGCTGATTTTCTGAAGATTCACAGAGCTTAGACTGGGTTTTGGTGATTGTTTCTTTTCCACTCCCAGGAGCCGCAGTGGTTGAGGCGTTGAGTTGGGGAGAATAAAATGTGCCCGTGAGCAGCATGTGGGGCTATTTCAGCTTCCCCTCATCTGACTGCGCTGTGAGTTGACTCAGATGTTCTCAGGGACATTTACTGACGCGAGACAGTGAAAGGATTCTCATTCCCGCAGATCGGGAATTCAAACCGTATGCCGGCTTCAGGACAATGAGAAGATTAATTGGGGTGTGTGAAGAAGCTGTGAGCTGCATTTCAAACAGGTAGGTGGAGTCAGATTCATCATCCATTGCACCCCGGCCCTGTGCGTATCTAACGCCACCACGCTGCAGAGTTCTGACGTTAACACGGACATGCGCAGCAATGGGTTCATTCACAAGGTGAACAACCAAAGATAATCACCGTCACTGATTCCCTTCCACAGGCACAACTTTGTGAAGCAGTATCTTTCACTGGCAAAGGAAACACCCTTGTCCTCAGGTGCCTGCTTCATTTCGATCACGATTTCAAGCACCTCACTGTTCTAGTCTCATTTCCAAACACTTTGCTCATAGCCTCAAAAGAAGCTCTGCGGGTATCGGCTTGCTTCACCCGAACAGGCAGTGGGTTGCAGATTCACACCAGTCCCAATTTGACTGAAATATCTTTCCCCCTCCACTGATTTGAATCTTAAAGAAGAAGCCGGGGAGCAAGCTCCCTTTCTTTTCGACGACATTTCTCATTTTGTACTCGGCAGGGTTCACACCTGCGTGGGGAAACCGCAATGGATTTCATGTACATCGCATCAACCACTCGGCCCAACAATACAGAACCACACTGACAGCTTGACTTCCCAGGTCTGTCTGCCTATGGAGCTGAGAAAGAGTGAATCATCGCAGAGTTTGTTTGAATCCAATCACTTCACAGTGATTCGAAAGGGTTCAATATCAGCACATGGTGTTTGCAGATCTTTAGGTGTTTCACCCCAAAAGATGAAATGAACTTTCAGTTAGAAATTGCAGGAGTAACTCAGCAGGTCAGGCAACGTCTGTGGAAAGAGAATCAGAGACAACATTTCAAAATTTTGTTTTCTTCGACAGGTACTGTCAAACCTACCGAGTTTCTCTTTTGGTCTCGGCTTCTCAGCATCCGCAGTCCCTTTCCGTTTGGGGACCATTTTCCGGACCCCATTAAAAGCGCACAGCTTCGCCAGTACGGCATCTGTGAGCATGTGGCGCAGCGGTGGCGCGTCTGGCTCGAGTTCTGAAAGTTGGATGTCCGAATCTTGTTAAGCTCCACCACGGCAGCTCCTTACATTTCAAATCACGAAAGGAGTACGTTGACTCCGTATATTGGTTGAACCAAATCTTCCCCTTTACGTCCAATGAATCAGCCTCTTTGTTGGTGTCAGTTAGTGATTTACTGACCCCAATCACACCCTGAACGAAAGCATTCTTCCTAATGTCACTTATGGTTTTTTTCCTCATGACTTTAAAACTCTGCCGAATCGTTGCCGATCCTTTCAGGCGTGGGAACATTTTGACGACGTTACTTTCTCTGTCGAGACTTCGCATGACTTGAAAAGCTTCAATCGGGCCAGATTTCAAACTTCTGTACTCCGAAGAGAGCTCTCCCAAATTTCCAATCGACCCTCATCTCTGACATCCCTCAAACACTGCACCACTGCGTCAACCAAATTAAATTGTTTTCTTTCTAAAGTTTTCTCTGACACCGGAGTGACCAGTGACAAGCATTGCCCTCCTCAAAATAGGATACAGAGAGCAGGTGACCCCTCAGAGGTTGTCACCTCAACTGTGCACATTGGGCCAGTATATCATTGTGAAATATTTATGTCGAAGCTTTTTTGGGGATCGGATGAAAATGCAAGGTGCAGAACAGAGCGCCGATATACGGGAAAGCAGCTAAAGGCGACGTTGAATGAATAGGAGACAGTGGTCTCCCTCTTGGGTTCTGGCCCCAACACATCCCTCAAACACTGCACCACTCACGTCAACTTATTCAACGCTATCTCCAATCATTTCACTTCGCTGCTTTCTGTCCCATTGGTCCTCCAGGGAGCCCAAACTCGTTTTACGAAGATGCTTTTTGAGGAAATTAAACAGGCACTTTCGCACAAATCATGAAACGCGGGCTTGTCCGGGATTTGAATCCGAGTTCTCTCGCACGTCTGCGTCGACGAAGAACCAAAGCGAGAATCATACCCCGAGACCAACGAGCCACACGGTTGATGGGCCAGCGCCCCTGCCCCCACACTACCTCTTGAACCAGCTGAGTCTTGCTCAGAGTAAAGTCCAGTTGACATTGAACAGGCTGGGGCTGTTTTCTCTGGAACGTCGGAGGTTGAAGGGTGACTTTATGGAGGTTTACAAAATTATGAGGGGCATGGATAGGATAAATAGGCAAAGTCTTTTCCCTGGGGTCGGGGAGTCAAGAACTAGAGGGCATACGTTAAGGGTGAGAGGGGAAAGATATAAAAAAGATCTAAGGGGCAACTTTTTCACGCAGGAGGTGGTGCGTGTATGGAATGAGCTGCCAGAGAAAGTGGCGGAGACTGGTACAATTGCAACATTTAAGAGGCGTTTGGATGGATATATGAATCGGAAGGGTTTGGAGGTATATGGGCCGGGTGCTGGCAGCTGGGACGAGATTGGGCTGGGATATCTGGTCGGCATGGACGGGTTGGACCGAAGGGTCTGTTTCCATGCTGTACATCTCTATGACTGTCTGAACAGCTGCTTCTCATTCTGTCTCTCTGCTGCCGTTTGCCCGTCCCCAGGAACCGGGTCCTCTCTACTGACAGAAGATTAACCCGTTTTCTTTCTAAACTTTTCTCTGACACCGGAGTGACCAGTGACAAGTATTGCCCTCCTCAACATAGGGTACAGAGAACAGGAGAAGACCCCGCAGACCTCCACGGGTGTGTCATCTCAACTCTGCATACTGGGCCTGTGTATCAATGTGAAATATTTACGTCGACGTTTTTTGGGAAGCAGATGAGAAGGCGAGGTGCATAACAGTGCGCCGTTATACGGGAAAGCTGCTAAAGACGACATTGAGTGAAGAGGGAAGATGGTTTCCCTTCTGGGTTATGCTCCCATCACGCACCGGCAGACATATCGCCGACGAGCAAACATTAACTCTGTCTAAATTGCCACATTCTATTTTTACGAACCGTGATTTCACTCAGAAGCACAATTTACCTGCTCCCTCCTGGATATCCTTCCAGGCTCGAACATACCTTCCAGGTGAAGCAGCACTTTACCTGCACATTTGCCGCAACCTAGTCGACTGCATTCGCTGCTCACAGCGTCGTTTTCCCAACGGAGCATGAAGTATAAACTGGGTGTCTGCTTCGCAGAACATCTCGGTTCTACCCGCGAAAAAAGGCCCTGAGCTTCTGCTTTCCTACCACTTTAACACGCCACCATGTTCCCTGGCCAACATCTCTCTCTCAGGCTTGCAGCAGTGTTCCAGCAAAGCTCAGCTCCAGATGGAAGAACAACGCCTCATATTCCACTTCAAAACCCTACAGCCCTCTGATCTTCAAGATCGAGTTCCATGACTTTTGGGCCTGAAATCCCCCATGTCCTTGACCCCTACCACACACATACGAGCCCTTGTTATCACATAGTCTGCTACGACACACTACTTGTTGTTAGCCACTAACGGTCTCCATTAACAGTTATTCACCCTCCCACACGGATCGTTATTCACTCCTTTGTCCCTCCTATTGTTCTCTCTCTGAGCTGGCGGGAAAGAGAGCAATGTACACTGGAGACTCTGAGCCTGCTGAAACTTGCTCAGTGTGAAATACATTCCACTTTGCTCCAAGAATTGCAAGCAGCAAAGAGTTTGCAGAACATCTGCTTGTCATTCTGTCCCCGGGTTGCGGTTTCCGACATACGGATCGTCTTGTCATTCACGTCGGAACGGACTTGGCGAACTCCTGCAGGGAAGGCATGAAACCACAAGGTATGCGTTTCAATGTTATCAGTTCATTGGCATCTCAGAGAAGTGGTTTTGCGATTCAGTTCATCGGAAACCGACGAAGAACAGGAGAAGGCCACTCAGCCCTCCAAAAGCAGCTTACTTGAACGGTTTGAAAGGCAAGGTGCTAAACAAACAGAGTACCATCGCAAAGGTAAGTCGCTCAAGGAGACACTGAACAAGAGCAGAGGATGGTTTCGATCTATCGATCTCTGGGTTACGGGCCCAGCACGCTCCCGCTGCCCCACTCTGCTCCTATGCCCAATAGGCCGCTCCACAGGTCCCTTCAGCCTTTTGTCTGGCGCGTGGCATGCACGTTCGAGACTGATGTCAAAGATCTTCACTTCTGTCGTCTTATATGGTGTTGCGCAGACGTATGGAGGCTGTGTAAATATCAACTTTTTCTAACTTCCCACATTCTCTTATGATTTCACTCTGAATAGACGCCATGCGGCCCACCTTCGCTCTGCTGGGTCGACACAGTAAGTAAACGTGGGTCTCTATTCGTATCATTCTCTTGCCTTCTCCATGTAATTCTGCACATTGTTACTTTAAACATGACCACCGAATTCCCGTTTGCGTCTAATGCATCTGCCTCTTTGTCAGTGTCAGTTAGGGATTTACTGACCCCTCAGGTTGTCACCTCAACTGTGCACATTGGGCCAGTATATCATTGTGAAATATTTATGTCGAAGCTTTTTTTGGGAAGCGGATGTGAAGGCAAGGTGCAGAATAGAGCGCCGTTATACGGGAAAGCTGCAAAAGACGACGTTGAATGAATAGGAGAGAATGGTCTGTCTTTTGCGTTATGGTCCCAACACGCACCCGTTGTGCCATTCTCCTGCATTGTTCGGCAGTTTTTCCAGAGAAGTATACAGCTTTTCATCTGGCGTGTGGCAGGCACGTTTGAGAATGACGTCAGAAGATCTTCTCTGCTGTCGTGTCATATGTTGTTGTGCAGACATATCGTCGATGTGCAAAAATAAACTCTGTCTAAATTCCCACATTCTGTTTCTCGAACTGTGATTTCGCTCAGAATCACTAATTTTCAAAACTCACAATATTCAAACTTTAACAAAGTGCTCATAGAAATGATTAGTGAACACCTGGAAGAAATTCTTCCAAACTTACCTGGGGAATTTCGCTTTGAGCGGTCTTGAACTTTAAGTGGAAAGAAGGGAAGTTTGCCTCGAGGCTGTTTAATGTGGAGATGTGTTCTCCATGTAAACTGGTCGTAGTTGATCATCCCAGTGCTTCCCGATGCAGGGCTGCCTTACCCCCAGGGAGGTGTACTTGTAGTAACTGGAGGGAATCCAGAGAGGGAGCAGATTCTGCAAAGGTGCTCAAGTACTTTCTCTCTCTCTTTTAGGTCTTTTCCTTGTGTATTCCCTCAGTTTGGCACGTATGCAGCAGTTTGCACCCTGGAAAATGATTGCTTTTTTCCTCATGTTCACAATTAAAAGTGTAGTTTCTCATGGAACTGAGCCGCATTGAAAGGATTGGCATATTGATATATATATGTACACGTATTTAGCTTAAGATTAGATTAGATTTGAATGACGTTTTCCTCTAAATACACCTAAGCCTATCTGGCTGCATGAGGGATTTCAGGTTTCTATGTGCTGGGTATTATGTGATCAGCAGGCATCTGGCAAACTACAGTAACTGCCATCTATGTTCTGTTCGTTTAAGTGTACTGCCAATGATCGCTTATTTTGTGATTTTTTTTTGCAGGAAGACATGCCGCAAGAAATCTGAAAACAAATGATACGTCAACTTCTGACAGAGCCACTTGATTCATTGGGACTTGAATATCAGCAGCCATTCCAATCAAGAAGACATGGTTGCTGTTGTTTGCTTGAGAGATTTTGGACATTGGTGCGGCAGGAAGAATACTGAGACACCGAGTGAGGGAGATTCAATGCGCTGACTGTGAAAAGTGCTTCACACCATTTACTCAGCTTGGGGGAATCAAAGTCTCTTCCCTGACGGTGGGGATAGACGATGTCGCCGTTCTGATTGTAATTTCAAACCCAGACCAACACAAGGAAAGCTCCCCCAATGGGGAAACTGTGGAAATATGGGGACTAAGGGAAAGGATTCCCTTCCCCATCCGTGTTGGAAACCCACAGACGTATTCACAGCGGGGAGAGGCCATTCACCTGCTCGGTGTGCAGGAAGGGCTTCAGTCGGATCAGCCATGTGGAGACGCACCAGTGGGTCCACAAGTGAGAGAAGCCATTCACGTGCCCCATGTACGGAAGGGGGTTCACTCAGTCAGCTGCACTGCTGACCCACCAGTGGGTCCACACCGGAGAGAGGCCGTTCACCTACTGTCAGTGCCGGAAGGGCTTCAACTGCTCCTCCCACCTGCGGAGGCACCAGCGCGTTCACGTTCCATTGCAGGGGGGATGGAAGGAGCGATGGCCGAGCGCCGCTAACAACCCAGCTTTGGGGACTCTCAGGTTCGATTCCCGTCGCGGCAGATGGCAAAATTGGGATTCGGTCAGTAATCTGGACTTCAGAATCTCAGGATGAAACCATTTTCAGAGGGCAAAAATCCATCTGATTCACTCATGTCCTTTTCAGTGATGGAAACTGCCGTTGCGGGAAAGGATTCACTCAGTCATCCCAGCTGCATGCTTTACCCGGCTGTACAAAGGATCCAGTTACAAAAGGACAACTCAACTAACCAATAATAAAGAAGTGTGGTGGGAGGAGTGGGGGTGAGGGTGTGCACTTTGAGCTTGAGGTGCTTTTTTTAAAAGAAAAGCTACTTTTTGTACTCCTTGTGATGTGGAGATCTGAAGCTGCAACAAAGTTGGGTCGCAGTAAAGGTTACCTGAACTTACCGTCAGGCTTAAACTCTCATTGAAAGCTGGGAGATCCAACAGCTTCTCATTTCTTTCAGCCACCAGCACCGAGTTTCCAATGTCGTGTCTCAGAAGGAACAGTGAATGAGTAGATGGTATTGTTCAAAATTGTAAATTTTTTAGGACTGCAGGTTTATTGTTTCATTGGCATTGCAAAGTTTACTGGCAACAGTGGGAGGTGCGGGCTGTATTCACGAGAAACAAAGTTTTAAAATGACACAAACACCAGGGTATAGTCCAACAGGTTTATTTAGAAGCACGAGGTTTTGGAGCGCTGTTCCTTCATCAGGTAGCTGTTGAGTAGAATGGTAAGACAAAGAATATATAGCAAAAGATTATAGTGTCATGCAACATAAATGATATATTGAAGAAACCTGTTCAGTCTTTCATCTTTTAAAATGGGTTGCAGATTTCGGTTCATTCATCTGTAAATCCCAGAACTTCTTTTTAGTAACATTCTCCAGGTAACTTAATGTTTTATAAAGGGAGGTGACACCAGAATTCAGATAACGCATGAAAGCTGTGAGGTTAGAGTCGTTCTGTATCCCAGTCTTGAGTTCGACGTTTTCTATTTCCAAACATATAATCCTACAAATGCAATTCACCCCAAAGACTTCTATGTGTGAGTGCATTCATGAGACAGAGCGTCTGTGTGTGTGTGTGTGCATGATGGGTAAAGTGTGCGTGTGATGGAGTATAACTGTGTGAGAAGGTGAGTGCATGGGTGAGAGTGTGAGGGGTATATCAATGTGTGTCTGAGAGAGAGCCCTGTCTATCAGAGAGGGTCTGCACGACCGTGTGAGTACTTGTGTGTGTGTGTGTGTGAGAGAGAGAGAGAGAGAGAGAGACAGAGAGAGAGAGAGAGAGAGAGAGAGATAGGGTTTGTATGTATCGTGTAGCTGGGTCTCCTGTAGTGAGACATGAATCCAAGGTTTCAGCTGAGGTCATTCTCGTGTGTTGCAAACTTGTTATCAGCCTCTGATCGGTCACTAGAAATTATTAAGCAGTTAAGCAGTTTCACAACACACACTGGAGAGGGCAAGGTGAAGGGCTTATGTCTGAAATGTTGATTCTCCTGCTCCTTGGATGCTGCCTGACCTGCTGTGCTTTTTCAACACCACACTCTCGACTCTGATCTCCAGCACCTGCAGTTCTCACTTTCTCCTCATGGGCGAGGTGGGATTTGTCTTTTATTCGCTCATTCACTCATACAGCCGATCCTTGGTTGTAGCCCAACTGTGCATCCTGAAGAAGGGCTTATGCCCGAAACGTCGATTCTCCTGTTCCTTGGATGCTTCCTGACCTGCTGCGCTTTTCCAGCAACACATTTTCAGCTCTGATCTCCAGCATTTGCAGTCCTCACTTTCTTTTCAGAGAATAGGGCCCCTCAAAGATCAGAAAGGCGGCCTTTGTGTGGAGCCACAGAAAATGGGGGAGATACTAAATTAATATTTTGCATCAGTATTTACTGTGGAAAAGGATATCGAAGATATAGACTGAAGGGAAATAGATGGTGACACCTTGCAAAATGTTCAGATTACAGAGGAAGAAGTGCTGGATGTCTTGAAACGGTTAAAGATGGATAAATCCCCAGGACCTGATCAGGTGTAACCAAGAACTCTGTGGGAAGCTAGAGAAGTGATTGCTGCACCTCTTGCTGAGTTATTTGTATCATCGATAGTCACAGGTGAGGCGCCGGAAGACTGGAGGTTGGCAAATGTGGTGCCACTGTTTAAGAAGGGCGGTAAAGACAAGCCAGGGAACTATAGACCGGTGAGCCTGACCACGATGGTGGCCAAGTTGTTGGAGGGAATCCTGAGGCGCTGGATGCACATGTATTTGGAAAGGCAAGGACTGATTCGGGATCGTCAACATGGCTTTGTGCATAGGAATTCATGTCTCAGAAACTTGAATGAGTTTTTTGAAGAAGCAACAAAGAAGATTGATAAGGGCAGAGCAGTAGATGTGATCTATATGGACTTCAGTAAGGCGTTCAACAAGGTTCCCCATGTGAGATTGATTAGCAAGGTTAGATCTCAGGGAGAACTAGCCATTTGGATACAGAACTGGCTCAAAGGTAGAAGGCAGAGGGTGGTGGTGGAGGGCTGTTTTTCCGGCTGGAGGCCTGTGACCAGTGGAGTACAACAAGGATCAGTGCTGGGCCCTCTACTTTTTGTCATTTACATAAATGTTTTGGATGCGAGCATAAAAGGTACGGTTAGTAAACTTTCAGATGACACCAAAATTGGAGTTGTAGTGGACAGCAAAGAGGGTTACCTCAGATTACAACAGGATCTGGACCAGATGGGCCAAGGAGCTGAGAAGTGGCAGATGGAGTTTAATTCAGATAAATGTGAGGTGCTGCATTTTGGGAAAGCAAATCTTCGCAGGACTTATACAATTCATCGTAAGGTCCTAGGGAGTGTTGCTGAATAAAGAGACCTTGGAGTGCAGGTTCATAGCTCCTTAAAATTGTAGTCGCAGGTAGATAGGATAGTGAAGAAGGCGTTTGGTATGCTTTCCATTATTGGTCAGTTTATTGGGTACAGCATTTGGGAGGTCATGTTGTGGCAGTACAGGACATTGGTTAGGCCACTGTTGGAATATTGCGTGAAATTCTGGTCTCCTTCCTATCGGAAAGATGTTGTGAAACTTGAAAGGATTCAGAAAAGATTTACAAGGATGTTGCCAGGGTTGGAGGATCTGAGCTAGAGGGAGAGGCTAAACAGACTGAGGCTGTTTTCCCTGGCGCATCAGAGGCTGAGGGGTGACCTTATAGACGTTTACAAAATTATGAGGGGCATGGTTCGAATAAATAGGCAAAGGCTTTCCTCTGGGATCGGGGAGTTCAGAACGAGAGGGCATAGGTTTAGGGTGAGAGGGGAAAGATAGAAATGAGACCGAAGGAGCAACTGAATCACGCAGAGGGTGGTACGTGTATGGAATGAGCTGCCAGAGGAAACGGTGGAGGCTGGTACAATTGCCACATTTAAAAGGCTTTTGGATGGGTATATGAATAGGAAGGGTTTGGAAGGATATGGGCTGGGTGCTGGCATGTGGGACTAGATTGGGTTGTGATAGCTGGTCGGCATGGATGGGTTGGACTAAAGGGTCTGTTTCATGCTGTACATCTCTATGACTCTATGATTTTGTCTGGCAGCTCAACTTTTGTATATCTATTCCCCAGGGTGGAGGAAGTCCAAAACTAGAGGTGTTTAGGCTGAGAGGGAAAAGGTTTAAAAGGGACCGAACGGGGTAACTTTTTCACACAGAGCGTGGTATGCGTTTGGAATAAGCTGCCAGAGGCAGTGGTCGAGGCTGGTAGAATTACAACATTTAAAAGGCTTCTGGATGGAGGTATGAATAGGAAGGGCTGAGAGAGACATGGGCCAAATGCTGGCAAATAGATCACTAGGTTAATTTAGGAAATGTTGTCGGCATGGACCGAAAGGTTTGTTTCTGTTCTCTGCAACTCTATGACTGTATTTCTACATATTCTGAACCAATTTCACAAGACTCGGGAGAGGCCATTCCAAGCTTACCGGCTGTCCTCAATTGTGGCCTAACTCTGCAGATTTCAATGCAGGTTTCAGAAAGATGTCTGCAGCTTTTTTTAAACATTTGAATGTGCTTTCAGACATTACTGATGTTTCTGAATACATCATTTTAGCTATTCTCAATGTTAAAGGTCAGCCATTTCTCACGCTTCCCTTCCCCACGCCCACCCCAGGTCGCCATCACCATCCATTCTCTCTCTATCATTAGAAGGGTTTGATACAGAGATCAAAGAGGGCTCGAGGCACGAGAAAGGATGGGGGAGGGTACTCAGAGTGAGATTTGACCGGGGGCGCAGAGACTGGGGGAAGAGAAAGAGAGAAAATGGGTAGGAGAGCAGGCAATCGGGGGTAGAGAATGCATGGGGGTACACAGGGTGGGAGCAGACAGAGAGAATGTGGTGAAGAGGATTGGGGAGGAGAGAGAGAATGCGGAGTTACAAAGTGTGAAGTGAAAGAAATTGGTTGCAGAGTGTGGGGAGAGAGAATGGACGGGGCAGTGGGTGGGGAGAGAGAATGGACGGGGCAGTGGGTGGGGACAGAATGAAGGGGGGCAATGGGTGGGGAGAGAATTCATGGGGCAGTGGATGGGGAGAGATTGGACGGGGAGCAGTGGATCAGGACAGAATGGACACGGGGCAGTCGGTGGGAAGAGAATGGACAGAGGTCAATGATTGGGGAGATAATGGACGGGGATAGTGGGTGGGGAGAGAATGGACGGGGCAGTGGGTGGGGAGAGAATGGACGGGGCAAAAGTTGAGCTGAGAATGGACGGGGTAGAGGGTGGAGAAAGAGAGCAACAAGGAATGGCAGGAGAAGGTGGGGGAGAGAAGGAATGGATGGGGGCAGCGTGTGGGAGGTGAGAGAAAATGAGTGTAAGGAAAGGGACTGGATTGGGGAAGGCAGAGGGTGGAGCGATAAAGGGAATGGATGGGGACAGAGGGTGGATGAGGGACTGGACAGAGGACAGAGGGTGCAGAGATAGAATGGACGGGGTGGGGAGAGTGGCATGTGTAGGAGAGAGAGAGAAGGGACTGGTCGGTTAGGGTAGAGAGAGTGAATGGACAGGGGATGCTATGGGTGGCGGTGAGGGAATGGACATGGGACGCTGTGGGGATGATTGGATGGGGAGGTGAGAATGCATCCCACCCACTCCCAGCATCCCTTTCTCTGCACATGTGCAGTGCAGACTTTTCTGAATGACACGAGAGACGAGTCTGGAACACTGTGTGAGTGCAGTCACCCTCACATCCTGGCATCAGCAAACCACTGCCTTTCTGTTTTAAAAACTAAATAAAGATGTGGGCTATACACTAAGGATGGCGAAATGTGGCTGAGAAACTGAGCAGAGGGTCAGCACTTTCAGGAGAGGGGAGCTGGGCAAAGGCAGGAGGATGGAAGGATGAATTTGGGTTGGAATACATTGAAATGTTTAGGAATTGAGAGACAGAGATTTCGGTTAGAAGAAAGAGAAGGCTGTTCTGTACAAAACAAAATTTTCTCATCCTATTTTCTATCTTGCACTGACAGCAGTGATCTGTTTTCTCAAGTTATCAGCCGAGGAGGATTTGCTTTTCAGGCATGGACAAGAAATTTAGTCAGGGCCTGAATATCAGCAGTGTTTGAATCCAGGAGGGGAAATGTTTGTCTGCAGGAAATGATTTCAAATATCAACATGCATTGAGAACCCCCGTGAATACACGCAGCCTGCGTGGGAGTGCTCAAGGGTTCTAATTGCGGAGAGAACTTTAATTTTTCAGCGAAATGTGGACCAGTGTTCTCGCTATAGACGAGCCCTTCATTGGATCGTTGAATCTGCCGAGTAACAACGACCCCTGCCCCGTGGAAACTCTATGGAAGCAAATTGAATTCCTCAAACTGATTGGAGTGTCACCAGGATTGGGGAGAAGCCAATTGATTGCCGAGAGCTGGAGAGGGGATTCCTCGCAGCGCCAGGGACCTTGGTTCAATCCCACCCTCACAGTGACTGTGTGGATTTTGCACTTTCCTACCCCTCCCCCCACCCTCTGTCCGCGTCGGTTTCCTCTGGGTGCTCGGGTTTTCTCCGATGTTCCAAAGTTGTGCAGGCTAGAGTGGATTGGGCGTTCTAAAATCAGGGATTAGCTGTGGGGTTATCGGGTGGGTCGGGGGGTGGAGGTATGTTCTTCGGAGGGTCAGTGTGGACTTGGTGGGCCAAACAGCCTGTTTCCACAGTGAATCCCCCAACGTGTCTGCAGCCTGGCTTCCAGCTCCATCTCTCTGTGCCGAAGGTCCTCCAGTATGTGCATTCCTTCGTTTCCAGCACCTAGAACGTCCCACCTTCTGCAAATCGAAAGACAAGTCCCACTCGGCCCTCTCTAATGTGTATTGTGTAACGGCTTAATCATTTTTAGTGGCCCAGCAAACGCTGATAACCAAGTTCGGAAACCAGGAGGATGGCCTCAATCGCGACCATGGGTTCATGTCACATGACAGGTAACCCCACTTCACTGTTCCGCTCTCTCTCTCTCTCACCCTCTCTCACTCACACACACTCTTACATACTCACACGCTCGTGCAGAGCCTTTCCGATAGACATGCTCTCCCTCAGACACACACTAATACGCTCCCCACACTCACACCCACGCATACATCTTCGCACATGATTACACTCCATCACACACACACTTTACCCAGCCTGCACGCGCACATACACACTGTCTCTCTCATTCATGCACTCACACATTTGGGGTGAATTTGCATTTGCAGGATTATATATTTGGAAATAGAACCAGTCTGACTCAATATTGGGATACAGACAGTCTCTCACCTCACAGCTTTCATGATTTGTTTGATGTGAGGTGTTACCTCCTTTTAGAAAACATCAAGTTTCCTGGAGAACGTGACTTAAAAGAAGTTCTGGAATGTACATATTAGTGAACCGAAATCTGCAGCCCATTTTAAAAGATGAAAGCTTTAACAGTAATCTCGGTTTCTTCAATCCGTCACTTATGTTACATGACACTCTAATGTTTTTGCGATATATTCTGTGTCTTGTGATTCTACACCACAGCTACCTGAAGAAGGAGCAGCACTTCGAAACCTCGTGCTTCCAAATAAACCTGTTAGAATATACCCTGGTGTTTGTGAGATTTTAAAACTTTGTTTCCAGTGAATACAGCCCACACCTCCCACTGTTGCCAGTAAACTTTCCAATTCCAATGAAACAAGGAACCAGAAGTCCTGAAAAAATATACAATTTGTAACAATATTAGCTACTCATTCACTGGTCCTTCTGAGACATGACATTAGTGCTGGAGGCTGAAAGAAATGAGCAGCTTTAAAACAAAAACCTGTTGGACCTCACAGAGTCTAAGCCGGGCGGGAAGTTCAGGTAACCTTTACTACGAACCTATTTTGTTACAGCTTCAGATTTCCCCAGGAGAAAAGGCATACAAAAAGTAGTTTTTAAAGAAAACACCTCCAGGTCAAAGTGCACCCAGTCCCCCCACCCCACTTTCTTTGTTGGTCAGCTGAGTTGTCCGTTTGTAACTGGATCCCTGGCACAGCCGGGTAAAACATGCAGCTGGGATGACTGAGTGAACCCTTTCCCGCAACGGCAGTTTCCTTCACGAAAAAGGACATGAGTGAATCAGATGGTGTTTTTTCCCTCTAAAAGTGGCTTCATCCTTAGATTCTGAAGTCCAGATTACGGACCGAACTCCAATTCTGCAATCGACCGCAGTGGGATTCGAACCTGGGACGCCCCAGTGCTGGGTTGATTGGAGCACTTGGCCATCGCTCCTTCAATCCCCTTGTGCTGGCTCGTGAACTCGATGGCGCCTCCGAACGTGGGAGAAGCAGGTGAAGCCCTTTTGGAACTTACACCTGGTGAATCGTCTCTCTCCAGTGTGGACCCACTGGTGGGTCAGCAGTGCAGCTGACTGAGTGAACTCTCCCCTGCACACGGGGCACGTGAATGGCTTCTCTCTGACTGAACCCCTTCCTGCACACTGAGCAGGTGAACGTCCTCACCCCATTCTGAATCCGTCTGTGGGTTTCCAGCACTGATGGGGAAGGGAATCCTTTCCCACAGTCCCCAAATTTCCACGGTTTCCCCATTGGGTGGAGCTTTCCTTGTGTTGCTCTGGGTTTGAAATTACAAACAGAGCGGGGACATCGTCTTTTCCACCGCGAGGGGTGTGATTTTAATTCCCCAATCTGAGTAAATGGTTTGAAGCACTTTTCACAGTCAGCGCACTGAATCTGCCTCACTCGGTATCTCAGTATTCTCCCTGCCACACCAGTGTCCAAAATCTCTCAAGCAGACAAAAGCAAACATTTCTTCAGGACCAAGGGGGCAATGGATGACGTATCTGACTCCACCTACTTGTTTCCACTGCAGCTCACAGCTTCTTCACACGTCCCAATTAATCTTTCTCATTGTCATGAAACCGGCGTATGGGTGCAATTCCTAATCTGCAGGAATGAGAAACTTTTCACTGTCTCGCGTCAGTAAATGTCCCTGAGAACATCAGAGTCAAGTCAGAGCGCTGTCAGAGGAGGGGAAGCTGAAAGAAACCCACATGCTGCTCATGGGCACATTTCACTTTCCCCAACTCACCGCCCCAACCACTGCGGCTCTTGGGAGTGGAAAGGGCAAACACCAAAACCCGGTCTCAGCTTTGTAAATCTTCAGGAAATAAGAAAACTGTACATCCCTTCGGATCTTCCATCGTGGGTTGACAGCGTTGATTTTAAATGGCTGTCCAGTCAGTGTCGATTTGTTTTGGCTGAAAAAATCTTCCTTATCTCATCCCAGCATTTCTTGCCACAGAGAACTGTGCGGCAGAGTTCATGTATATATTTCCTTGTATGGTATTTTGTAAATTACATTCGTTTTCTGGTTGTTTGTATCGGGTATTTCAGGTTCATTAGCCGCTGTTAAAGTGTGTTGGTAAATGTGTGGGCGACAATGATGCTGAGAGGGTTGAGTTGTCCGGACATCATTTCCCAGATGTCTTTATTGTAAAGGAATGTGCTCGGGTTTCTGCAGACGTTGTGTCTACTTGTGTCAGTTTGTTGATGTGCAATTGGCACACTGAGTTTATTGGGTCGGCAAAAATGAGGACTGCAGATGCTGGAAACCAGAGCTTAGATCAGAGTGGTGCTAGAAAAGCACAGCAGTTCAGAAAGCATCCGAGGAGCAGGAAAATCGACGTTCCGGGCAAAAGCCCTTCATCAGGAATAGAGGCAGGATCCCTCCAGGGTGGAGAGATAAATTATGGCTGGGGTGTGCTGGGCCGAAGGTAGCAAAAAGTACAATAGGTGAATGGGGGTGGGGATGGAGGTGACAGATCAGAGAGGAGGGTGGAGCGGATAGGTGGGGAGGGAGATTGGCAGGTAGGACAGATCATGAGGACAGCGCTGAGCTGGAAGGTTGGAACTGAGGTAAGGTGGGGGGAGGAGAAATGAGGAAACTGATGAAGTCCACATTGATGGCCTGGGGTTGAATTTACCCCAAGCGGGAGATGAGGCGTTCATCCTCCAGGCATCGGGTGGGGAGGGAGCGGCGATGGAGGAGGCCCAGGACCTGCATGTCCTCGGCAGAGTGGGAGGGGGTTTGAAATGTTGTGCCATAAGGCGATGGGGTTGATTGGTGCGGGTGTCCTGGAGATGTTCCCTCAAGCGCTGTGTCTTGACTCTGCGAGGAGTCTCCAGTCTCCCCAATGTAGAGGAGACCGCAACGGGAGCAATGGATACAAGAAATGACATTGTTGGATACACAGGTGACAGCCTTCGACCGACCACGGCCCGGATTCGATTTCCGGGCAGGGAAGAAATTTTCAGTAGAGCGATCAGGCTGCGTTTGCAATTCCCTGGTGGTCTAGTGGTTAGTATTCGGCGCTCTCACTACCACGGCCCGGGTTCGATTCCCGGTGAGGGAAACTGTTTTCAGGGGGTTTATAGGCTCCCCGTTCTTCGTAATTGTTCTGTACAGTTGTTTATTGATCTTCGTAGTTCCTGGGTGCTGCAGTGTGTCGTGTCGTTGAAATAGTGTCCTGATTCAGATATGTTTGTATGTGTCGGGGTGATTGCTTCTGTGGTTAAGTTCTTGGTTCGCGTGCATTGTTTTCCGATAGACGCTGTTTTGAATTTACCATTGACTGTTCGCTCTCCTGTGACATCTAGAAATGGCACTTTGTTGTTGTTCTCCTCTTTTGTGAATTTTATGCCAGTAAGGATATTGTTGATGGTGTTGTAGGTTTCCTCTAATTTGTTTCAGTTTTTGATGACAAAAGTGTCATCGCTGTAGCGGACCGTTGGAAGGGCTGTCTGTTCGAGTCTCTGCATTATTGCTTCTGCTAGGAATCCTGATGCTGGAGGTTTCGTGCGTATTTCGTTGATTTGTTTGTAGGGCTTGTTATTGAATATGAAGTGGATGGAAAGGCACAGTTCCACGAGCTTGACAGTGCTATCTTTGCTGATGAAGTTGATGCTGTGTTTGTGTCTTTGGTTCTTCGAGTAGTGTCTTCAGTTTTCTTTGGCCACGTTGATGTTAATGGATGTGAACAGGGCTGTTATGTCAAAGGACAACATTAATCCATCCTTTTCTATCTCAGTGTCTTTGGTGTTCAGGAATTCTTGGATGGACTAAATGGAGTGGAGTGAATCTTCGACTAGATGTTTTAGCCTTCAGTAGAAGCCTTTGACTAGTCTGTATATTGCTGTTCCAAGTCGTGAGACTATGGTCTAAGGGGTGGCTCCTCGTTTGACGGGGAGGAGAACAACAAAAAAGTGCCATTCCTAGATGTCACAGTCGAGTGAACAGTCAATGCGGAACTTCAAACTGGCATCTACAGAAAAACAACAGACCCAAACCAAGTACTTAACTGCAGAAGCAATCATCCCAACACCCACAAACGAAGCTGCATCAGGACATTATTTCAACGAGCCACTACACACTGCAGCACAGAGAAACTACGAAGAGCACAAGAAAAATACGTATATAGTGTATTTAAGGAGAACGGGTCCCCAATAAACCCTCTGCCGATTTCTCATTGATGCTTCCAAGGTGACTCTCAAAAATTCGGTTTATCCCTCCATTCTTTCCTGTTTGTTTTTTGTGGGTTTTGAAAGCTTTCGCAATCCTCTGACTGAGTATTGGAGTTGGAAGGTTGTGTTGTGGTTGTACAGGACACTTTTTAGACCACATTTGAAATATTGTGTACAATTCTAGTCTCCCTCCTATCAGACGGATATTGTGAAATTTGAAAGGGTTCTTAAGCACCAAAGGGTCCACAGAGATGAAGAGGCCCTTCTGCTGCCCTGAGTGTGGGAAGGTCTTCAGTGATTCCTCTGCCCTGCTGACGCACCAGTTGGTCCATACCGGGGAAGGATGTTCTCCAGCCCCAAGTGCGAGATGGCCTTCAGCAGTTCTTCCCACCTGCAGAGACACCAGTGGGTCCACACTGAGGAGAAGCCGTTCTTCTGCCCGGACTGCAGGAAGGGCTTTGCACTTTCCTCCGACCTGCTGCCCCATTGGTGGGTCCACATGGGGGAGAGGTCGTTCAGTTGCCGAAGTGCAGGAAGTCCTTCATCAATTCCTCAGCCCTGCTGATGCACCAGTCCGTCCACACCGGGGAGGTGCCATTCTCCGGCCCGAGTGTGGGAAGGGCTTTACCCGCTCCTCCACACTGCTGAAGCACCAGCTGGTCCACACGGGGGGATGGGGGTGGAGAGGGGAGGCCTTTCTGCTGCCCTGAGTGCGGGAAATCCTTCAGCAATTCCTCCGCCCTGCTGAAGCACCAGTGTGTCCACACGGGGGAGAGGCCCTTCAGCTGGCCCGAGTGTGGGAAGAGGTTCATGTTTTCCTGCAACTTGCGGAAGCATCAGCGGGGGCACCAGCGCTCCCAGCAATCAGATCCCACCGGTAACGCTGCCTTTAATCACCCCCCAGGACTGAACCTCCTGCCAGTTCTGACAGTGGGTGCACTGGGAGAGTAGGTAGGCTGTTTTAGTCTTCTGCTGGACTGCAATTGCCTGCCCAACCCCCCACAACTACAACCCCATGGTGGCTCAGGGTTAGCACTGCTGCCTCATGGCACCAGGAACCCAGGAATACTTCCACCCTTGGGGTCTGTGTGCGATTTATGGAGGGTAGGAAAATGGATCTGAGTGGGTTACTCTTCGGAGAATCTGTGCAGATGTGTTGGGCTGAAGTACCTGTTTCCACACTGTCGGAGTTCAACCAACATATGAGCTTTGCTTTCATTGGAAACTGCTGCTCATTGAGCCAGGGACTGCACATTGCCAAATGAAATGATCCAGAGGAACGTAAGACCACAAGACCATCGGAGCAGAAGTTAGGCCATTCGGCCCATCGAGTCTACTCAGCAATCCGTTAGTGACAAAAGTAGTGCAGATGAGATTAGCTACAGTGTGGAAACAGGCCATTTGTCCCAACAAGTCCACATCGACCCTTCGAAGAGTAACCCATCCAGACCCATTTCCCTCTGACTAATGTACCTAACTCTTTGGGCAGTTAAGCAGGACCAATCCACATGATCTGAACATCTTTGGACTATGGAAGAAAACAGGACCACCCAGAGAAAACCCACGCAGACACTGGGAGAATATGAAAATTCCTCACAGACAGCCACCCAAGGCTGGAATCAAACCTGGGTCCCCGGCACGGTGAGCCTGCAGTGGTAAACACTGAGCCACTACATATTGCAACCCGAAGTAGGCAAGCAGGAGGTTGGGAGAATGCAGCAAGCCAGGCAGCACCAGGATGTGGAGTAGTCAGCGGTTTGGGTATTAACCCTTCTTCATGATTGAAACGTTGACTTCTCTGTGAGAAACGATTTACGGGAATGTTGCTGGGGGTTGGAGGGTTTGAGCTACAGGGAGAGGCTGAATAGGCTGCGTCTGTTTTCACTGGACCATCAAAGGCAGAGGAGTGACCTCATAGAGGTTACAAAATCATGAGGGGCATGGACAGGTTAATAGACAAGCTAATTTCCCTGGGATGGGGGAGTCCAGAACAAGAGGGCATGGGTGTAGGGTGAGATGCGAAATATATTAAAGGGACAACTTCACAGGATTTGGGTCAGGTGTTGTCAAATGGGACTAGATTACTTTAGGATATCAGGTCAGCATGGACAAGTTGGACCAAAGGGTCTGTTTCCATGCTGTATGTGTCTCTGACTACGAGTCCTGATCTAAGTTTAAAATAGAGTCCAAGTAACTTTGAATTGTTCAATCTTGTTGAGCTCACCTCCTGAAAAGTTTCAGATGAATCCCTCTGAGAGATACTGTTTAAACATGCTGAGTTGGACAAAGTATCCCATCAAGTTCAACACAAACCCAGAGTTGAAGAAGTCAGAAGTCAGAACACCAAGGGGACCAAAACTGATCACAATATTCCAGGGGCAGCCTCATCAACGTCCTGTATAACTACAACATAACTATATCTATACTCACTTCCCGAACTGATGAAGGTTAGTGTACCTAAACCTTTCTTCACTGCCTTGTGTATCGATGTAATCAGAGATATAGGACCTACTTTAAACTGAACCACAATCCTGCTTCTGGGAGCTCAGTGACTGACAGGGAAGGCAAAAGGGAGATTGACCTGTAAATGGAGTATAAAAGTAGGGAGGTGAAAGTGGAGGTTTTGATTGAAAGTGCAGTGAAGATTCAACCAGCTGACAGTGGATCTGAATCACATGTAGATCAGACCAGGTTCGGACAGCAGGAAACCAGATAAGTTTTTACAACAAACCACAACGAGGTCATCATTAGACTCTTAATTCCGGATTTATATTGAATTCAGATTCCACCATCTGCCGTGGCAGGTTTTGAACACAAGTCCCTAGAACATTACTTGGGTGAATAGTCTGGTAACAATAAAGTCGGCCATCGCCTCCCCTGAACACATTGGCTTATTGTGTTCAGAGGTAACAAAGGAACAAGAGGTTTTAGCAACTGTTAAGTTGTTGATGTTACACAAGGGAACATCAGCACTCTCAGTAATGGCACATACTGAAGTCAGTGTCCTGGATCAGAGGTAAGGGCTCGGGAACAATAAGAAATAGGAACAGGAATATACCATTCAGCCCGTTGAGCCTGCTTCTCCATTCAGTAGGATTCTGGGTGATCTGGCATTCCCCACAGTCACTTTCCAGCCCTTTTCCTGCAACTGTTCATCCCCTGACTCTTCACAAATCTATCCATCCTAGTTTTAAAGTGACATAAAGGCTGTCAACAGAGTTACTGGGGTGGGGGTGGGGGGGTGGGGGGCGGGTACGGGGGCTCAGGTCGAACTTGGGGACTAAAACAATGGCTTCACACTTCACAACATTTAACTAAGGGAATGTTTATGGTTATCCAATGCTGGAAATTGGGCAGGCATTCAGGTAAAATTATTGGTAAATTATGAATGACAGAGGAGTCGGGAGAGAAGTGGTGTTCAGGTACAGTTGGATATCATTAGTATAGATGCCAACACCAGCAGCTACGGTAAAACAAATCAGAACGGAAGACGCTAAAATCATACCCTCCCAGAGGATAGAGTGATGCTAGAGAGGGTCAGTACTGTCATTAACTCTGATCAAGGCTGTCCACAGGTCGACGAGGGAATGTTCATCCCTGTCACCGTGACAAAGGATGTCAAATATCACCTTGATAAGAACTGTTTCAGGGGTGGAAACCAGACTCGAGGGCTTTAAACACAGAATTCTGGAAAAGATGGGAATGGCTAATTCAACAATGTTACATCCAAACTAACACTTCTTTTCGTGCGATAATAATTGAAGTGTTTTGGTTTTATGTTTGAAGATTTTCAGCAACACTGAGTAAGAAGCAACAAAATTAACACAAGAAATACTGCAATTGCTACAATGTGCCTGCTCCCAATAGGGGGCCATCGGTGTGAAATTAACTGTCTACAAGGGGCAATATTGGAAAGGAATTACCCAGTTCATAGCTATCAGAGGGGAGACACAGACTGATTGATACAAACATATAATGGGCGGGAGTTGGCCACTCGGCACTTTGAGCCTGCTGCAGCATTCAATAAGATCATGGCTGATCTGAATTCAACCTCAACTCTACATTCCAACACATCCCCGACAATCTTTCATCCACTTGGTTATCAAGAACCTATCTACCTCTGCCTTAAAGATTTTGAATCCACTGCCTTTTGAAGAAGACACACAACCCTCAGAAAGAAAAGAAATCATCCTCATTTTTGTCTTCTACATTTAAAATATGACCCTGTACTTTCAGATATTAAGATAGGGACACAAGCTGCATTCAAATAATACCTGTGGTACAGTTAACTATCTCAAAGTGCTTCACGTGAACATTATGAGAATTCCTTTAAAAATCACAAGACCGGAGCACAGATGAGACAGGTGACAAAATACTTGGTCAAAGGGACAAGTTTAGGGCAATCTTTTAAACAGGTTCAATTTCCCAAACATCAGAAGACAAAGACGTGAACAACAAACACAAAATAGCAACGAATGGGAAACAACAGTGTAGTCATAACGTCACAGGATGAGTAATCCAGGGAACATGAGTTCAAATCCCACCACAGCAAGAGGTGAGATGAGAATAATTCAAATCATCAATGGGGAACACAAAGTAAGTCTCAGTATGGTATCGATGACACTGACGTCAATTGTCCTAAAAACCCATGTTCACCAATGTCCTTTCAAGAGGGAAACTGCCATCCCTGCATGGTTTGACTTACATGTGACTCCAGACCGACAGCAATGTGGTTGACTCTTAAAATGCCCTCTGAATTGGCACAAGCAAGACACCTTGCACTTAGGGATGGATAACAAATATCAACCGTGTGAAAGCGTCATAACAGAAATTGCTGGAGAAACTCAGCCAGTCTGGCAACACTGATGGAGAGACAGAGAAAGAAACAAAGACAATATCCTGGCTTGAGTCCAGAACAGTTGTGAAGAAGGGTCACAGCACTTGAAATGCTAACTCTGCTTCTCTCTCCACATGTGCTGCCAGTCCTATTGAGTTTCTCCAGCATTTAACGCATTTTTGTGTTTCAGATCTCCATCATCTGCAGTTCTTCATTACACTGACTTAGGGAAGCTCAAATCCCATAAAAGGGTCGAGCAGAAGGGCTGGAATTACTCAGCAAGTCTGGCACCAGTTATGGAGATAAAAACAGTTCGTACTTCGGGTCATTGAATGATCTTACATCAGGGACAAACTTTTGGGGAAGCTGCAAGAGTAAAAGGCACTGGTGTAACTTCAACATCTGAGAGAACTCTCTCAGCCATGGAGGTCAGGCTGACTCAGCATTCTGTTCCTGCTCATTACCTGTTAAATTCTCCATTTGTTGTTCTTGTTATATTTCTACATGGTTGACACATTCCTATGTTTTAAAATGAAATTACAAACAGACAAGAATTTTCCATGTAAGTAATCATACGTTAGAGGGTTTGGAACGTGAATGTAAACTTTTAAACAGAAAGTATTTATTCATGCATGGGGTGTGGGCATCGCTGGCAATGCCAGCATTTATACCCATCCTTAACCACCCTGTGGTTGTTTGGAAAAGTGCATGAAGGTGTCTGAGATTGTCTTGATCAGCACAGCAATCTCAAAGATGGGTGTGCTCAGGTACAAGTACCCTCCACTCCCACAGCCAAGTCTGCATTCACTTCAATTATAGATGCCATCTAAACCTCCCAGGACAAGGACAGCATGGGATGACAATCAGAATAAAGCTTCCTCTACTCTTGAATTTCAAGTGAAGCTACCTCAACACTGTCCCCAACAAACACTGCCAAGACAGACACAGCATTGGGTTAGATACAGAGTAAAACTTCCTCTACACTTCCCCATTCATACAGTCCCAGGACAATGACAGCAGAGGGTTAAATAAACAGTAGAGCTTCTTCCATTCTGACTGACACTTAGTACGTCCTACACTAACCCTCAAGGAAAATTCAGAACTGAAGTATTATCTGGTACTGAATTCACACATCCTAATGGGAATGACAGCAACAGAAAATCATGTAGTGAAACACAGATAAAACACACACAATGTACAACAAAACTAGACAGTTATTTGGATCAAAGACATAGTCCCTGCAGTGATCCGAATGTGAGCTGAACAAATTTCACACTTGAACAATATTCTCTGGGAATGCAATGTCCACCTCACTGCTGTCTATTCAGTTCCTCTGCTCTCGTTCAGGGCTGAGTTGCGGCTGACCACATTGTGGCGTGGAGATCAAGAGGTTGGACAGTTAAGGTCAACTTGGATTGAGGGCATCCTTTGTCATGCCAGTGAGGTCGAGGGTCGCTCATTTACTCAACTTATAATCGGGGACAAGGGGATGTTAGGCTGGGCTTGTATCAGTTTGAGTTTAGAAGAAACAGATGATCCGATGGAGCTGTATAACATCTGGAGAGGACTTAATGCAAATGTAATGTCAACTCAATTCTAGCCAGAGACTCGTCTCTCATTTAAGATAGGAGAGTTTTGTTTTTCTCTCAAGTGTTCCCGAGTCTTTGAAATTCACTTCTTTAGAGAGCAGCACGTGGTGGTGGGTAACGAACATAGTCTGGGTGGGACGGTCAGTCAATGTTGACTCGATGGGCTGAATGGCCTACTTGCACGCAATTGGCCTATAATAATCAATACTATGCACTTGCTTTATGGTTATCGACATCAAATTACATGAGTGGTTTTGGTTATTTCATCTCTTATTATCGTATTCAACCAACTACAGCATCTAGAAACTTGCTTAATTACAATATCCAATATCTGCCGAGTACTGTTTCTTTTTGTCACGACCATTATCTTGAACTCTGACGTGTGACCTCCTTATTGCTGTCAAAGTTCTTTATTTGTCTATACATTGTCATGTTTTTACTTTGTCGAATGTCTTCCTGACATTTGCAGTTAAGACCCTATATTCTGCCCTCGTCAACATTTTCCCTTACAATTCTCTACTAAGGATTTCACGAAAAACCTCAGAGTGTGGTGAGACTGCAGAACTCACTACCATAGTGAATACTTGGTTTGGAAGACACGACAACTAAGGGTAAGCAACCCAATACAAATGACTGTCACTGACACCAGATTCACAACACAGTGAAATTTAAACATGCAATATCCCTCAATTTCTCAACTGTCCCAAACCAGACTTGGTGAAGAACAGATCTTGCACATCAACATTATAATTTAAACAAAAACGAACAATTATAAATACGGCAAATTTTCTAGGGCAAAGTTAAAGAAGATAATTTAATTAATAGCAATGATTTAAACCCTTTGATCAAGTCCCCCACCATCTCAGAGACAGAGACTTCAGCGCCAAATTTTTTAAAAAAAATTTTAAAACATACCAATTCAAGCAAACAGTTTCCAACATAGGATTGCCAAGCCTTTGTGCAATCTTTGGACTATTACTGTTTCACAGACACGTAACTGTAAATCTAATTTAAAAGTCACTGCTGAATGTGAATAGACACCCCAGTATTCAGCTGTTTCTTACAGGCTGGGACTCATTCACAGAAAGAGACAACAATTCTTTAACAGGACAGTAGAATCTGGAGAGAACAGCTCCTGGTCTCAACGAGCAGCAGTGCCCAATGGAAGCAAAGTTGCAGGGGTGGGGGAGCACGACGGCATAAAACAATAAAAACCGACCGACTCTCCCACTATAAGCACTGTCAGAATGTGCAGGGGTTCAGTCCTCTCAGTGACCCACAGCAGCTTCACCAGCAGAATCAGATTGTTGGGAGCACTGGTGTGCCCGCTGGTGCTTCTGCAAGGTGCAGAATGATGAGAACCTCCGCTTCCACTCGGGGCAGGTGAACGGCCTCTCCCCGGTATGGCCCCACCTGTGCCTCAGCAGGTGGGAGGAATTGCTGAAGGCCTTCCCGCACTCTGGACAGGTGAAAGGCCTCTCCCCCGTATGGACCCGAAGGTGGGATACCTGGGTAAAGCCCTTCCCACACTTCAGGCAGGAGAACGGGCTCTCCCCGGTCTGGACCCGCTGGTGCCTCAGCAGGGCAGAGGTATCGTTGAAGGCCTTCCCGCAATTGGAGCAGCTGAAGGGCATCTCTAATATGTGGACCCGGCGGTGGGTCCGTCGGACGGAGGAATAGCTGAAGGCCTTCACGCATTCGGGGCAGGAGAATGACCTCTCGCCTGTGTGGACCCCTTGGTGCCTCTGCAGTACAGAGGAATTGCTGAAGGTCTTCCCGCACTCAGAGCAGGAGGACAGTCTCACCCCGGTGTGACTGCGCCCATGAGTCTCCAAGTCAGATGGGAAACGGATGCCTTTCCCACAGTCGCCATATTTTCATGTTTTCTCCACGGGACGGGATTCCTTGGGTTTCTCCATGACCGAAGCTTCAGCTGCACACAAACGCGTGTACAGCACCTCCCTGCCGTGAATTCCACTTCCCAATCTTTATAACGTTTACTGGCTCCACAATCAGAGTGCTGCAATAGTCGGGTCTCTCAGCCAGTCTCACTGATGCTGAAAACGTAATGAAAGAGGAACCAAAAAGCTTGTTTCCTTCTCACAGAATCATAGTCGAAAATTGTTATCGTCCCGATGGATTCAGTGACTGCCAGACATTGACGTGAAATTGAGGGCTGCAAATGCTGGAGAGTCAGAGTCAAAGCACAGCAGATCAGGCAGCATCGGAGGAGCAGCAGAGTCAATGTTTCAGGCAAAGCTCTTCATCTATTGATATTGAAACGTCCGTCTTCAGATCTTCAAATAATCTGAAAAAAGAGATTGCAAAAGACATTACTGTCAGTCCAGGTTAGAAATTCCAAACAAGCAATTCTACTTTCTGCAGAATATTCTTTTCTTTTTCCACAAAATTGAAAGTCCCATCGCACTCCCTTTCATCCCTCTATTCTCACTCCGCTCAAACTAATTCACCCGACGGTACTGATTCAGGATCTTACAGAGACCGAAAAGTGAAAACATCAAGACAGACACCTCTGAATTTAGGATACCTCCACCTGAAAGTTAGTATCTTTCACGACATCTAGGAGTGAGTAAGTCTGATTTTGGGAAGCAAAAAAAAGTGTTAATTCAGGATGAACCTTCAATGCAGCTTCTTGAGAGACAACCAGACACGAAATGGTTAACATCTGGGGAGGTGGAAGTGGGGGGATGGAGGAAATGAGATATCAAGGCATTGACACCGACACCAGACAGAAACTGAACACATAGGCAGGGCAAACATGACGGGAAAGCCAGAGTCATAGAGATACACAGCACAGAAACAGGTCCTTCAGGCCAAATCATTCGTGCCCACCACATAGCCTAAATTAATCTCGTCACATTTACCAGCACTTGGCCCATATCCCTCTGAACTCTTCCTATTCATATACCCGTCCAGATGCCTTTCAAATGTTATAATTGGACCTACATCCACCACTTCCTCCGGCAGATAATTCCTTACACTTGCCTCCCTCACCTCAAACATATTATCCTCCTGTTCTGGACTTCTCCCATCCCAGGGAAATGACCTTGTCTATTTACCCTATCCATGCCTCTCATGATTCAATAAACGTCTGTAAGATCACCCCTCAGCCTCTGGTATACCGGGGAAAACAGCTCAAGCAATGCACTGCGTTTCCTTTTAGCTTCACACTCACAGAACCTCACTCCCGTGTAAAACATTGTTTCCCTCCCCCACACTGTCCATGGGAAAAGCCAAGGCTGCTGAGACTCTGGAGTTGGGGGAATGCCACGTAGAATTCCTGCAATGTGGAAACACGCCATTCAGCCCAACAAGTCCACACCGACCATCCAAAGCGTAACTCGTGTGGACACATTCCCCTATCCCATTCCACTATACTTACTGCACACTATGGGCCCATCTAGTATGGCCACTTCTCCCGAAACTGAACACCTTTAGATTTTGGGCGGAAACCAGAGCACCCGGGTGAAACGCAGCAGACACCGCAGGGAAAATGTGCAAACTCCACACAGAGAGTCGCCCCAAGGCTGGAATCGAAAGTGGATCCCTGGCGCTGTAAGGCAGCAGTGCGAACCACTGATCCATCGTGCGGCCCATGTGTGCAGAAAGAGGTGGGGGCTGGGAACTTTGTTAATTTTACTACGCAGTGGATTGTTGAGTAAGGTTAAATCTCACCGCATCCAGGGAGAGCTAACCAACTGGGCACAAAATTTAGAAGCGCGTTGTTGGAGATGCTGGAATCCTTCCTGAAAACAACAAATGCTGGAGATCACAGTGGGTCAGGCAGCGCTGTGCTACTCTATGACTGGACAGTGTGGACGTGGAGATGATGTTTCCACGAGGAGAAGGGTTGAGGATGCCAAGTCATTGAGGGCATTTAAGACAGAGATAGGTTCTTGATTAATAAGGGGTCAAGGTTTATGAGGAGAGGGCAGCAGAATGGGACAGAGAAACACATCAGCCATGATCGACTGGTCGAGCAGACTCGATGGGCCAAATGGCCTCATCCTGCTCCTGTGTATTGTGGTCTTAAAGCTCGGCAGATAACTTAAGGGGTTCTCACAAACTATTTCAGAATCCTGAAGAGGAGTTGTTGGACTCGAAACTTTAACTCTGCTTTCTCTCCACAGATGCTTCCAGTCCTGCTGAGTTTTTCCAGTGTTTTCAGTTTTTGTTTCAGATTTCCAGCATCCACAGTTCTTTGTCTTATTTATCAAATTCATTTCTTGCCCTTCCCAAGTGTCTGGAACTTCATCTCCCTGATCTACAAACTGTTCACTTACCCTAGAAATGACCACTACCTCCTTATCAAAGTCGACCCCTTTGTTGCAAAATGATTGTTCAATTCTGTGACCAAAATTATTGCATTCGTAATTACTTACACCAGGGACTCTCAATATCTCAGGCCAGAACACAGCTAGATTGTTTCAGACAGTACATTTATGTGATTTGATACAATTCCCTATTCCCGACTTTACCAGCGTGTTGCAGGGAATGGCGGGTTTGAGTTAAGAAGAATCTGGGACATTTTTCCAATGGAGCCGAGGAAGTTGACAGTTAACCTTATAGAGATTTTTAAAATCAGAAGGGGAATAGATAAGATGTCATTCCCAGGAGGCTCAGAATATTTTATTGCTCCAGAAGGTGTAAAAGGGGGTTAAAGCTTCAACAGAAATCGAGCAGAGCTGAGAGCAGACAACATTTAACTCTGTGGGAACAGGGAGATTAGAGGACAGAGAAATCAGGACCTGAAATCCGAGCTGACACCAGACGACCATGCTATCAGTGCTTTGATTAGCAGTGCCCACCCTCTACCTTTACTGAGCTCCTAACTCGACTTGAATGCCGCGTCTCCCCTCGATATTCCGGATCCAATCCTTGTCATTCTGAAGCATATCTCTGTAAGGAGTCTCAGATCATAATTATTCTCTACAATGTGTGCAGTCAATTAAATCGCTTTTGTTACAATGCAGCACACATTCATATACTGAGCTTGTAGTCTTATTTTTTGTGATGGTTAGAATCCAGTTTTGATTGCTAGTACATTTATTCTTCTTGTCCCTTTCTATCATTCTCTGGTGTTTGGTTTCCACATCACTACATTGCTCACTGGCCTTGATTTGGATTGGCTATGCTAAATTGCCCAGTGTTTAGGGATGTGCAGGTTAGGTGGGTTGGCCATGGGAAACGCAGGGTTATCGTTTCAAAGTAATAGAAGGAGTAGGCCATTTGGCCCATCGACCCTGCTCCGCCATTCATTAAAATCATGGCGGATCGATCAATCGTCTCAGCTCCTCCTAATTGCATTATCCCAACTTCCCTGAGTTCCCTTACCTCGCAAAAAACCCATCCAACAGTGTCTTAATGAAGCTGCCTCTACTGCTTCCTTGAGCACAGAATTCCATTAATTTACCATTAACCACATTGGTCCTGCCCTGAGTTGCCTCATCAAAATGCAACAGCTCATATTTGTCTAAATTAAACTCCATCCACAATTCTTGGCCCATCGGCTCATCTGATCAATTATAATTTTCTTAAACTTTCTTTCCTACCTTATTCCCTAAAAGCTGAAAATCTCCATCCCAAACTCTCGCCCTCTGTTCTCACTTTGTTGAATCTAATCACGGATGTCCTCAATCTGAAGGGTTTGGTTCATGCTGATTAACAGGCCCACATTCAAGGGGGATCTAACTGAACCGTACAGAACATTGAACGGCCTGGACAGAGTGGATATTGGGAAGATGTTTTCATTTGGAGGAGAGACTAATACCAATGGGCATAGCCTGAGCATAAAGGGAGAATGGAGATTAGGAGCAATTTCTTTAGCCAGAGAGTGGTGAATCTATGGAATTCATTGTCACAGAAAACTGTGGAGGCTAGGTCACTGAGTATGTTGAACATTGAGATAGAGATGTACAGCACAGAAACAGACTGTTTGGTCCAACTTGTCCATGCCGACCAACTATCCCAACCCAATCTAGTCCCACCTGACAGCACACGGCCCCATATCCCTCCAAACCATTCCTAATCATACACCTACCCAAATGCATTTTAAATGTTGCAATCGTACTAGCCTTCACCACTTCCTCTGGCAGATCATTCAATAAACGTACCATCCTCTGCGTGAAAAAGTTGCCCCTTTGGTCTCTTTGTATCTTTCCCCTCTAACACGAAACCCATGCCCTCTCGGTCTGGACTCACCCACCCCAGGAAAAGACTTTGTCTATTAATCCTATCCATGCCCCTCATGATTTTATACCTGTACAGTTACAACGTTGAAAAGATATTTGGATAAGTACATGAATACGAAACTTTCGAAGGTTTATGGGCCAAACAGTGGTAGGTGTGCCGAGTTTAGTTTGAGTACATACTCAGCACGGGCTCGTTCGATGAAGGGTCTGTTCAGTGCTGTCAGACTCTGTGACTGACCTGTACTGGTCTTAAAACCATTTTCTTCCCTCCCCCCATAACCATCCACTTCTTTATTGTTCAAAACTCAGATGAACTTCGCCTTGAATATGTTCAATGACCCCACTTCTGAACTCAATTCCTCTTCGTAATATATCACTTGCCTCGCTCATTGCCTGCTGCATCTGCCCGACAACTGGCATTGACTGGTGTGGAGGGACTCTGAGACCCCTTAGTACATCCATACATCATTCCTGATGAAGGGCTTGTGCCCGAAACGTTCCCTGTCCTGCTCCTCAGATGCTGCCTGACCTGTTGTGCTTTTCCAGTGCCACATTTTTCGACTTTCACCTCCAGTCCTCACTTTCTCCACATTTCAATATGTCACCATTTCAACAATGCACTGCTTTTTTTAAAACAGCAAAGGCTCTAACTTCACATTGCAGCACTGCACTTGCCATGTGTTTGCCAATTGAGACACAGACCTGGACCAACTTCGGGAAGAGGCAAAACACTGAGTTCTGAACAAAAACCGTAGCACACTCAAAACGTCGGCTCTGTTTACCTTTCCACTGATGCTACTCTACCCGTTGGCTTTCTGCAGTATTCGCTGTGTTTGTTCTACACAAATGCTGCTTTCCATTAAAGAACTGCAATCCCTGTCCTCTGGTAACTGACCCGAGTCAGTGGCAATAGGTTCTTCTGATCATTAAGGTAAAAACGATGACTGCAGATGCTGAAAACCAAATACTGGATTAGTGGTGCTGGAAGAGCACAGCAGTTCAGGCAGCATCCAACGAGCAGCGAAATCGACGTTTCGGGCAAAAGCCCTTCATCAGGAATAAAGGCAGTGAGCCTGAAGCATGGAGAGATAAGCTAGAGGAGGGTGGGGATGGGGAGAGAGTAGCATAGAGTACAATGAGTGAGTGGGGGAGGAGATGAAGGTGACAGGTCAAGAAGGAGAGGGTGGAGTGGATAGGTGGAAAAGAAGATAGGCAGGTCAGACAAGTCAAGGAGACAGTAACTGAGCTGGAAGTTTGAAACTAGGCAAATGTGGCTATGGTACCGAGTTTGTTTCACAACATGGTTGAAGAGCTTCAGAGCAGAGGAAATGACCTTGGAGTTGCAGTGGGAGAGGGACTCTCTGAGATTCTTGTAGAGAGAGGAGGAAAACTTCTTCAAGGCAGGCATCCTTGCAAGAGGATTCGCAGTTGGGGTAAAATCAACATGGTAAAAACAATGACTGCAGATGCTGAAAACCAAATACTGGATTAGTGGTGCTGGAAGAGCACAGCAGTTCAGGCAGCATCCAACGAGCAGCGAAAACACCACGTCTTCTCCCATCATTGACAAGAACCCCTGGAAATCTCCAGTTAACCATCTTTGCTCCAAAGAGAACATTCCCAAACTTGGGAATGTCTCCACAAAATGGAAATTGCTCATCCCTGGACATGATGCAAATGTTACAATGGGGAAGAGGTTTTGGCAAAATATTGTCAGTTAGCAGGTGGAAAAATGTTCAGGAAGTAAAACACAAATCCCAGTCTCCAGCTTTGTGAATCTTTAGAAACTCTTTGGGAAGTGGAATTAGAGGAGAATGAAGGATGAACTGTCCGACTGAGCAGAGACAGTCCAGACACCGTCCCTTTGTTTAAGAGGCTGATTGACTCTGATATTCTCGGGACATGAACTGACCCGAGACATTGAAGGAATTCTCTGCACGTCAGGAATTCAAACCCCTTCTCGGCTCGGGGCCAATGAGGAAATTCGGGTAGAGGCAAAACACTGAAAGGCTCGGAGGGTGACGGTCCCAGTGTAGGAGAGCTCGTTCCTCGTGACATGGATGTGCCTGCAGATGGTGGGATCAGGCTGTTCCCATGTCTCCATACTGAATGTCCAAGGATTTATTATGGAAAAGTAACACTGATAGAAGACAATGGCAATTTTGGGCGGGGCGGGTTGAATTATGAATTGAATAGTAGCGTCCTCAAAGACACTGTGCGGCTGAAACTCCGACCTGTCTCTGTGGCGCAATTGGTCAGCGCGTTCGGCTGTTAACCGAAAGGTTGGTGGTTCGAAGCCACCCAGGGACGGAGTGCTTCTTACTCTCGCTCGTACCGCTTTCTTGGCTGCGAAAGTGCACGTTTTTAATGGTGTCAGGAAAATGTTTCCCAAACGGAAATCTTTTCCACTGAGGAAGCACAAAGAGGTTTCTGAATTGATTGAATTTCTAACGTGAAGGACTGTGGGTGCTGAGAATGCGAGACAGAAAGCGAAACTGCTGGAAAAACTCAGCAGGTTTGGCTGAACCTGGATGAGGGAAAAAAGAATTCTGAAATGTTGTCTCTGATTCTCTTTTCACGGATGCTGCCTGACCTGCTGAGTTGCTCCTGCAATTTCTGTTCTTGTTTTTAACTGACCGTCCATTTCATCTTTTGGGATGAAACATCCAGACTCGCCATTTGCAGATATTTAACCCTTTTGAAACCTGTGAAGTGATTGGATTCAAACAAACTCTGCAATGATTCACTCTTTCTCAGCTCCACAGGCAGAGAGACCTGGGAAATTAAGCTGTCAGTGTGGTTCTGTATTGATGGGCCGAGTGGTGAATGCGATGGACATGAAATCCATTGCGGTTTCCCCACGCAGGTGTGAACCCTGCCGACTACAGTTGAGAACTGTCGTCAAAAAGAAAGGGAGATTGCTCCACGGTTTTTTAAAAATGCAAATCAGTGGAGCGGTTGAAGTATTTCAATCACATTGGGACTGGTCGGGAATCTGTAGCCCACTGCATGTCAGGGTGGAACAAGCAGATACCCACAGAGCTGCTTTTGAGGCGATGAGCCAAGTATTTGGAAATGAGACTCGACCAGTGAGGGGCGTGAAGTCATGATCGAAATGAAGCAGGCACCTGAGGACAAAGGTGTTTTATTTGCCAGTGAAAGATACTGCTTCACAAAGTTGAGCCTGTGGAAGGGAATCAGTGACGGTGATTATCTTTGGTTGTTCACATTGTGAATGTTCCCATTGCTGCGCATGTCCGTGTTAACGTCAGAACTCTGCAGCATGGCGGCGTCAGGAACGCACAGTGCCAAGACGCAATGGATGACGCTTCTGACTCCACCTACCTGTTTGAAATGCAGCTCACAGCTTCTTCACACACCCCAATTAATCTTTCTCATTGTGCTGAAGCCGGCATACGGTTTGAATTCCCGATCTGCAGGAACAAGACTCCTTTCACTGTCTCGCGTCAGTCAGTGTCCCTGAGAACATCAGAGTCAAGTCACAGCGCTGTCAGAGGAGGGGAAGCTGAAATAGCCCCTCACGCTGCTCACCGGCACATTGCTCTTTCCCCAAAACACCGCCCCAACCACTGCGGCTCTTGGGAGTGGAAAGCGAACAAACACCAAAACCCAGTCTCAGCTTTGTAAATCTTCAGGAAATAAGAAAACGGTACATCCCTTCGGATCTTCCATCCTGGGCTGACAGCGTTGATTTTAAATGGCTGTCCAGTCAGTGCTGATTCGTTTTGGCTGAAAAAATCTTCCTTCTCTCATCCCAGCGTTTCTTGCCACAGAGAACTGTGTGGCAGAGTTCATGTATATATTTCCTTGTATGGTATTTTGTAAATAACATTCGTTTGCTGGTTGTTTGTATCGGGTATTTCAGGTTCATTAGCCGCTGTTTCAGTCTGTTGGTAGGTTTGTGGGCTGCCATGATGCTGAGAGGGTTGAGTTGTCTGGACATCATTTCCCAGATGTCTTTAATGTAAAGTAATGTGGCTAGGGCCTCTGCAGACGTTGTGTCTGCTTGTGTAAGTTTGTTGATGTGTCATTGGCACACTGAGTTTATTGGGTAGGCAAAAGTGAGGACTGCAGATGCTGTAAACCAGAGTTTAGATCAGAGTGGTGCTGGAAAAGCACAGCAGGTCAGATAGCTTCCGAGGAGCAGGAAAATCGACGTTTCGGGCAAAAGCCCTTCATCAGGAATAAAGGCATGACGCCTCCAGGGTAGAAAGATAAATTGGAGGGTGCTGGGCCGAAGGTATCAAATAGTACAGTAGGTGAATGGCGGAGGGGACGGAAGTGACAGGTCAGAGAGGAGGGTGGAGCGGGTCGGTGGGAAGAGAGATTGGCGGGTCGGACAGGTCATGAGGACAGCGCTGAGTTGGAAGGTTGGAACTGAGGTAAGGTGGGAGGAGGGGAAATGAGGAAACTGGCGAAGTCCGCATTGATGGCCTGGGGTTGAATTTATCTGAGGCGGAAGGTAAGACGTTCATCCTCCAGGCATCGGGTGGGGAGGGAGCGGCGATGGAGGAGGCCCAGGACCTGCATGTCCTCGGCAGACTGGGAGGGGGTTTGAAATGTTGTTCCAGATGGCGATGGGGTTGATTGGTGCGGGTGTCCTGAAGATGTTCCTTCAAGCGCTGTGACTTGACTCTGCGAGGAGTCTCTAGTCTCCCCAATGTAGATGAGACCGCATCGGGAGCAATTGATACAAGAAATGACATTGATGGATGCACAGGTGAAAGCCTTCGAACAACCGTGGCCCGGATTCGATTTCGGGGCAGGAAAGAAATTTTCAGTAGAGCTGTCAGCGTCGAGGCGCATCTCCCTGGTGGTCTAGTGGTTAGGATTCGGCGCTCTCACCGCTGCGGCCCGGGTTCGATTCCCGGTCAGGGAGGCAATTTTCAGAGCGTTGGAAGGTTGCCTGTTCTTCTTAAATGAGCCGTGCAGTGATTTATTGATCTTCGGAATTCCTGGGTGCTGCAGTGTGCAGTGGCTCGTTGAAATACTGACCTGATTCAGATTTGTTTTTATGTGTAGGGATGATTACTTCTGTAGTTAAGTTCTTGGTTCACGTGCGTTGTCTTCCTGTAGACACTGGTTTGATTTTACCATTGACTGTTCGCTGTACTGTGACATCTAGAAATGGCACTTTGTTGTTGTTCGCCTCTTTTGTGAATTTTATACCAGTAAGGAAATTGTTGATGGTGTTGTAGGTTTCCTTTAATTTGTTTTATTTTCTGATGACAAAAGTGTCATCGCTGTCGCGGACTCAAAGTTTGGGTTGGATTGTCGAAAGGGCTGTTTGTTCGAGTCTCTGCATTATTGCTTCTGCTAGGAATCCTGATACTGGTGGTTTCATGGATGTTTCTTTGATTTGTTTGTAGGGCTTGTTACTGAATATGAAGTGGGTGGTAAGGCACAGTTCCACGAGGTTGACAGTGCTATGTTTGCTGATGAAGTTGGTGCTGTGTTTGTGTCTTTGGTTGTTCGAGTAGTGTCTTCAGTTTTCTTTGGCCACGTTGATGTTAATAGATTGAACAGGGCTGTTATGTCAAAGGACATCATTATTACATCCTCTTCAATCTTAGTGTCTTTGGTTTTCAGGAATTCTTGGATGGAGGAAATGGAGTGGTGTGAATCTTCGACTTGATGTTTTAGTCTTCAGTGGAGGCCTTTGACGAGTCTTTATATTGGTGGACCAAGTGGTGAGACTTTGGGCCTGAGGGGGGCTCCTGGTTTGAAGGGGAGGAAAACATCCACACAGTGCCATTTCTAGATGTCACATTAGAGCGAACAGTCAATGCGGAACTTCAAACAAGCGTCGACAGAAAAACAACACACACAAACCAAATACTAAACCACAGAAGCAATCATCCCAACACCCACAAACGAAGATTCAACAGGACATTATTTCAACGAGCCGCTACACACTGCAGCACAGAGAAATTACGAAGAGCACAAGAGAAATACGTATATAGTATATTTAAGGAGAACAGGTACCCAATAAACCACGTCTGCCGATTTCTCATTGATGCTTCCAAGCTGACTCTCAAAAATTTGGTTTTTTCCTCCATTCTTTCCTGTTTTTTTTTTGTGGGTTTTGAAAGCTTTCGTAATCCTCTAACTGAGTGTTGGAGTTGGAAAGTTATGTTGTGGCTGTACAGGACATTGGTTAGACCACTTTTGGAATATTGTATGTAATTCTGGTCTCCCTCCTATCAGAAGGATATTGTGAAATTTGAAAGGATTCTGAAGCACCAATGGGCCCACAGAGGGGAAGAGGCCCTTCTGCTGCCCTGAGTGTGGGAAGGCCTTCAGTGATTCCTCTGCCTTGCTGATGCACCAGTTGGTCCACACCGGGGAAGGCTGTTCTCCTGCCCCAAGTGCGAGATGGCCTTCAGCAGTTCTTCCCACCTGCTGTGATACCAGTCGGTCCACACTGAGGAGAGGCAGTTCTTCTGCCCCGAGTGCAGGGAGGGCTTTGATCTTTCTTCCGAACTGCTGGCCCACTAGTGGGTCCACATCGGGGAGATGTCGTTCAGTTGCCCTAAGTGCAGGAAGGCCTTCAGCAGTTCCTCAACCCTGCTGAGACACTAGTCCATTCACACCGGGGAGAAGCCGTTCTCCTGCCCCGAGTATAGGAAGGGCTTTACCCGCTCCTCCACACTGCTGAAGCACCAGCTGATCCACCCGGGGTGGCGGAGGCGGGAGGTGGTGGCGGAGGGGGGAGGCCTTTCTGCTGCCCTGAGTGCGCCCTGAATTCCTCCGCTCTGCTGAAGCACCAGTGTGTCCACACTGGGGTGAGGCCCTTCAGCTCGCCCGAGTGTGCGAAGAGGTTCATCTTTTCCTGCAACTTGCGGAAGCACCAGCAGGGGCACCAAAGCTCCCAGCAATCAGAACACACCCGCGACGCTGCCTTGGGTCACCCCCCAGGACTGAACATCCTGCCAGTCCTGACAGTGGGTGCAGTGGGAGAGGAGGTGTGCTGTTTTAGTTTTCTGCTGGACTTCAATTGCCTGCCCTACACCCCACAACCACAACCCCATGGTGGCTCATGGATTGCACTGCTGCCTCATGGCACCAAGAACCCAGGAATAATTCCACCCGTCGGGGTCTGTGTGCAATTTAGGGAGGGTAGGAAAATGGATCTGACTGGATTACTATTCGAAAGATCAGTGCAGATGTGTTGGGCTGAAGGACCTGTTTCCACATTGTAGGAGTTCAACCATCCTATCAGCTTTGCCTTTAGTGGACACTGCTGCTCATTGAGCCCGGGACTGCACATTGCCAAATGAAATGATCCAGAGAATCCTAAGACCGTAAGACCATCGGAGCAGAAGTTAGGCCATTCGGCCTGTCGAGTCTACTCTGTCATTCGGTAGTGACAAATGTAGCGCAGATGGGATTAGCTTCAGTGTGAAACAGGCCATTTGTCCCAACAAGTCCACACCGACCCTCGGAAGAGTAACCCATCCAGACTCATTTCCATCTGACTAATGTACCTACCTCTACGGGCAAGAAAGCATGGCAAATCTACAAGACCTTCACATCTTTGGTTTATTAAAGAAAACAGAATCACCCAGAGAAAACCCACGCAGACACTGGGAAAATGTGCAAATTCCTCACAGACAGTCACCCAAGGCTGGAATCAAACCGGGGTCCCTGGCACTGTGAGGCTGCAGTCGTAACCACTGAGCCACTACACACTGCACGCCGAAATAGGCAAGGAGGAGGTTGGGAGAATACAGCAAACCAGGCAGCACCAGGATATGGAGTAGTCAGGGTTTTGGGTATTAACCCTTCCTCAGGACTGAAACGTTGACGTCTCTGTGAGAAACGATTTACGGGAATGTTGCAGGGGTTTGGAGGATTTGAGCTACAGGGAGAGGCTGAATAGGCTGGGACTGTTTTCACTGGATCATCAGAGGCAGAGAAGTGACCTAATAGAGGTTACAAAATCATGACGGGCATGGACAGGGTAATAGACAAGGTCTTTTCCCTGGGATGGGGGAGTCCAGAACTAGAGGGCAGATGTTTAGGGTAAGAGACAAATATATTAAATGGGCAACTTCTTCATGCAGCGAGTGGTATATATATGAAATGAGCTGCCAGAGTATATGGGTCAGGTGCTGTCAAATGGGACTAGATTAATTTAGGATATCAGGTCAGCATGGACAAGTTGGACCAAAGGGTCTGTTTCCATGCTGCATGTGTCTCTGACGACTGGTCCTAATGTAACTTTAAAATAGAGTCCAAGTAACTTTGAATAGTTCAATCTTGTTGAGCTCACCTCCTGAAAAGTTTCAGATGAATCCCTCTGAGAGATACTGTTTAAACATGCTGAGTTGGACAAAGTATCCCATCAAGTTCAACACAAACCCAGAGTTGAAGAAGTCAGAAGTCAGAACACCAAGGGGACCAAAACTGAGAGAGATCGAGGGTTGCGGGTTATTAGCACCTAGAAAATGGAGTCATGGGTAGACAGGGTGGTGAAGAGGGCTTTTGGCATGCTTGCTTTCATTGGTCAGAGCATTGAGCACAGGATTTGGGACGTCTTGTTGCAGCTGTCACACATGCCACACAACAACGATAGGCATGGCCCTGCCCCCCCTCTGACTGGCTGTCCCTTTGAATATCTGGGGGAAGATTAGACTCACCTGCCTGTGTGTGGCTCATATGTACTTATCCAAATAATTTTAAACATTGTAACATGACCTGCATCCACCACGTTCTCTGACAGTTCATTCCACACACGAACCACCTTCAATGTAAAAAACGTTGCCCCCCTCCGTCCTTTTTAAATCTTCTCACTCTCATCTTAAAAATATACTCCCAGACTTTGAACTCCCTACCCTTCAGGAAAAGACGCTGGTTATTCACCTTATATTTGTCCCTCATGACTTCATAAACCTCCATCACCTCCACCCTCAACTTCCTACACTCCAGTGAAAGAAAGTCCCAGCCTATGCCGTCTATAAATCATTCTGGCAACATCATAGTTAAAAAAGGTGAGCTTTAAGAATTGACTGAAAGGGCAGTGAAGATTCAACCAGATGACAGTGGATCTGAAATCACATGTAGATCAGATCAGATCAGGTTCGGAGAGCAGGAAACCAGATAAGTTTTTACAACAAACCACAACAGCTTCATCATTAGACTCTTAATTCCAGTTTTATATTGAATCCAGATTCAACCATCTGCCGTGGTCGGTTTTGAACCCAGGTCCGCAGGACATTACCTGGGTGAATAGTCTGGTGACAATAAATTCGGCCATCACCTCCCCTGGACATATTGGCATATTGTGTTTAGAGGTAACAAAGGAGCAAGAGGTTTCAGCAGCTGCTAAGTTGTTGATATTACACAAGGGAACATCAGCACTCTCAGTAATGGCACACACTGAAGCCAGGACCCTGTTTCAGAGGTAAGGGCTCGGGAACCATAAGAAATAGGAACAGGAAAAAGCCATTCAACCCCTTGAGCCTGTTTCTCCATTCAATAGGATTGTGGCTGATCTGACATTCTCCACTTGCACTTTCCTGCCCTTTTCCTATAACTGTTCATCCCCCAACTGATCACGAATCTATTGATCCTAGTTTTAAATGTGACACGAAGGCTGTCAACAGGGTTACTGGGATGGGGGAGCGGGGAGCTCAAGTCGAACTTCGGGACTAAAACAATGGCTTCACACTTCACAATGTTTAACTAAGGGAATGTTTATAGTTTATAGCTAAAACTTCCTGAAGAAGGGCTCATGCCCGAAACGTCGATTCTTCTGCTCCTTGGATGGTGCCTGACCTGCTGCGCTTTTCCAGAAACACATTTTCAGCTCTGATTTCCAGCATCTGAAGTCCTCACTTTCTCCTGAATAATCCCATGGAGTCTCACAGAGTGACACAGATGTACAGCATGGAAACAGACCCTTCGGTCCAACTCGTCCATGCAGCCCAGATATCCTAACCTAATCAAGTCCGATTTGCCAACACTTGGCCCAAATCCCCATAAATATTTCCTATTTTTATACACATCCAGATGCATTTTAAATGCTGTAATTATACAGCCTCCACCACTTACTCCGGCAGCTCATGCCGTACATGCATCACCCTCTGCGTGAAAAGGTTGCCTCTTAAGTGCATTCTATATATTTCCCCTCCCCTTCCTAAAACTATTCCCTCTAGTTCTGGACTCCCCCATCACAGGGAAAAGAACTTGTCTATTTGCCCTATCCATATCCCTCATGATTTTATAAACCTCTATAAGGTCACCCCTTAGCCTCCGACGCTCCAGAGAAAAGAGTGGATTCAGCCTCGCCGTATAGCTCAACCATCCAACCCTGGCAACACCCTTGTAAATCTTTTCTCCACCTTTTCTAGTTTCACAACATCTTTCCGACAGGAAGCAGACCAAAACTACATGCAATATTCCAAACGTGGCCTGACCAATGTTATGTACAGTGGCAACATGAGGTCCTAACATCTATCCTCGATGCTCTGACCAACAAAGGAAAGCATACCAAACACCTTCTTTACTACCCAATCTGCCTGCGTCTTTACTTTTAAGGAACGATCAACCTGAATTCCAAGGTCTCTTTGTTCAGCAACACTTCCAAGGAACTTCCCATGAAGTGTAAAAGTCCTGCTCTGATTTGTTTTTCCAAAATGCAGCACCTCATATTTATCTATATTAACCTCCATCTGCCACTTCTCAGCTCATTGGCCCATCTGATCAAGGTCCCATTTTAATCTGAGGTAACCTTCTTTGCTGTCCACAACACCTCCAATTTTGGTGTCATCTACAAACTGACTAACTATACTCCTCCGTTTACATATAAATCATTTATATAAATGACATAAACTAGCGGACCCAGCATCGATCCTTGTGGTACACCATTGGTCACAGGCCTTCAGTCTGAAAAGCAACCCTCCATCACCACCCTCTGTCTTCTGCCTTCTAGCCAGTTCTGTATCCAAATGGCGAGTTGTCACTGCATGCCATGAGATTAAACCTTGCTCACCAGTCTCCCTTGTGGAACCTTGATGAATGCCTTCCTGAAGTCCATATAAATCACGTCCATCGCTCTGCCCTCATCAATCCACTTTGTACTTCTTCAAAAAACTCAATCATGTTCGTGAGACATGCTTTCCCAAGCATAAAGCCATGTTGACTATCCTTAATCAATTCTTGCCTTTCCAAATACATGTAAATCCTATCTGTCAGGATTCTCTCCAAAAACTTGCCCGTCACGGATATCTGTCTCACTGGTCTATAGTTCCCTGACTTTTCCTTACCACATTTCTTAAATAGTGGCACCACGTTAGTCACCCGCCAGCCTTCCGGCACCTCACCTGTGACTATTGATGCCACAAATATCTCAGTGAGAGGCCCAGCAATCACTTCCCCAGTTTCCCACAGAGTTCTAGGGTACTCCTGATCAGGTCCTTGGGATTTATCCACTTCTCTGCATTTCAAGATATCCAGCAATTTCTCATCTGTAATATGGGAATTTTTTCAACATGTCACCATCTACTTTCTCACATTCTATATCTTCCATGCCTTTCTCCACAGTAAACACTGATGCACAAAATCCGTTGAGTATCCCCCCACCCCCCTCCCCGCCCAATCCAATCGACTGCAGCTCCACACAAAGGCTGCCTTGGTGATCTTTGAGGGGCGCTATTCTCTCCCTTGTTATACTTTTGGCCTTAACGTATTTATAAAAAATCCTTTGGGTTATCCTTAACTCTATTTGCCAAAGCTATCTCATGTCCCCTTTTTGCCCTCATGGTTTCTCTCTTAAGTATGCTGTACTGTCTTTATTCTCTAAGGATTCACTCGATCTCTCTGTCAATACCTGACGTATGAATCCTTCGTTATCTTTTCCAAAATCACAATTTCTCTGGTCATCCAGCATTCCCTACACCTACCAGCCTTTCCTTTCACCCTAACAGGAATATACTGTGTGTGGACTCTTGTTATCTCATATTTGAAGGCTTCCCATTTTCCAGCAGTCCTTTAACCTGCAAACAACTGCCCCCAATCAGCTTTTGAAAGATCTTGCCTAATACCTGAGTCTTCCTCCAATTTAGAACTTCAACTTTTAGATCTGATATATTACTTTGAATCACTATTGTAATGTTAATAGAATTATGGTTTCTGGCCCTTAGGTTTTGCACCCTCGCCAGTATGTACATCCTCATTGTGAATTAGAAAATTTCCTTGTGCACACTTAAAAAATTTCTCTATTTGGCGGATAAGTAAATGGGCAGAAGTTATAGCTTGGGTCAACTCTTCCTTCATTCCAATCAACCCTAACCCCATTCCCACCCCAATAGTCCAACGGCACTTTACCTTGCAACTGCCGAATGTGTGACACCAGCCCATTTACCTGCTCCCTCCTCACTATCCAAGGGCCAAACTTACCTTCCAGGTGAAGCGGCACTTAACCTGCTCTTCCCACAACCCAGTCTACTGCATTTGCTGCTCACAATGTGGCCTCTTCTACATTGGTGAAAACGAAACATAAACTGGGTAACTGATGCACAGAACATCTACGTTCTGCCCGCAAAAAGACCCTGAGCTTCCAGTTGCCTGCCAATTCCACACCCCATCCTGTTCCCTGGCCAACATCTCTGTCTCAGGTTTGCTGTCGTGTTCCAGTGAAGCTCAGCACCAGCAGAACGAAGAACACCGAATATTTCACTTGGGGACCATACATCCCTCCGGTCCCAATATCGAATTCAATAATTCTAGGGCCTGAAATCCATAGTATCCTCGTCCCGACCATACACACCAAGACTTGTTATCACGCAGTCTGTCATTGCACACTATGTATTCTGAGCCACGAACAGTCACCATTCACCCTCCCACACGGATCGTTATCAACTCCCTTTCCTGTCCAACAATTCTTCCCTCGCTTTGGGGTCTGTCCTGATCTGTCATTTACTGCATCCGCCTTCCTCCCACAATATCTCCTGCATATAAACCAACGTTTTCCCAATTACAATCAGTTCTGTGGAAGGGTCACCGGCAACTCCTGTCTTTTTTGTTTCTGATATACAGCATCCACAGTTCTTTCAACTTTTTATTGAGGTAGAGTTGGCAATTGTTTCGGGAGACAGAAGGAGAGGGGGGAGAGACAGAACAGACATGAACTATTTATCTCCGTTGTTACTCATAATGTAAAATCATTGCAGTGCGATCACTTCCCTGAAGTATGAATAGAAGGAAGGAGCCATCCGTGACCGTGTAGCTGAAAGGTAGCGTGTCTGACTCCAGATCGGAAGATGGCGTGTTTGAATTACGTCAGATTCACTGACGTCGTTGTTGGGCTAAATGCTCATCTCCCCCAGTTCATCACGGGGTTTAAACACAGCCGTCTCCCTCTGGCAGCCGCTTCGTTCAGTTGGTGACAGTGCGGTGTGAATAACATAATACCAATATTCTTACAACATAATCCAGAGACTTCCGTCTTTATGTTTCAATCTATCAGGAGAGTGACAGCGAGTTCAGATAGAAATGTTTCTCACCAACAGCAAATCCTTTCCTCTCACTGGACACAGTTAAAATTATCTTTATTCATCAGAAGGAGCGGAAACCCTAGTCTGACGGCCCCTCTCCACATTAACGGTGAGCCTGAATTTTATCAACGGTGTCAGTAAAATCCAGTGGCGGACACTGATTTGGTTCAATCGATTTTTTTTGCCAAGCGTAATTTACCGAGAGGATGTTGCTGTGTGAAACAGCGTGGGGAATTACTGCAGGGCCTCCTGCGCATGGAACACTCCGCAACTGATGTGTTTCACCTTCACCAGTTTATTCCTATCTCGGAGAAGAGAGGTTTGATGATTCGGATCATAGCAGCCAGACAGAGAACTGGAGAAGAGCACTCAGACCTTCACAAAATTGTCACCACAGCTGGGTCATCGTGGCCTGTGTATCAGTATGGGATAGAAATCCGCATCTACTGACTGGAAGCACAGCAAATTGGAGTGCTGGTGGGACTATCATACAGGAGAAAACGGCTTCGACCTATCAACTGGAGTGGTTCCCAATGCGCAACTCCGCTCACCTCAACTGAATAACTGTAAACAAATTACTCAGTGATTCAAAGGAATACTCGGTTTTGAATCTGCATTGTGTCATGTACCTTCGAGAATGATGTCAAAACACCTTCATTGCTGTGATGGAGTATCCTGTTGGGCAGAATATATCCATTGTCAAATTTCCCACGTTCTGTTGGTCCAACTCCGATTTCACTCAGAATCACGAAATGTGTGACAGTGCAGACTGAGGCCATGCAGCCCACCTTAGCTCTGCTGGCTCAACGCAATATGTAAATAAGTGTCTCATTCTGTCGCCTTCTCCCTGTAAATCTGCACATTGTTACATTGAACATGCCCACCGAATTCCCTTTTGTGTCCATTGAATCTGCTTCTTTGTCACTGTCAGACAGCGACTTACTGACCCCACTCCCTGTGCGAAAACGGTCTTCCTAATGTCACTTTTACTTATTTTCCTGATGACCTTAAATCTCTGCCAAATCGTTCTCGATCCTTTCAGGCCTGGGAGCATTTTCACTGCATTATTTCCTCTGTCTAAAACCCTCATGACGTGGAAAACTTCAATCAGACCAGCTTTCAGTCCTCTGTTCACCAAAGAGAGCTGCCCCAAACTTTCCAATCTCCCTTCATTGCTGACATTCCTCAGGACGGTACCATTCACGTTAACCTGTTCAGCGCCGTCTGCAATGACTTCACTTCCCCGCTTCCTGAAGTATCACCCTCAGAATTGAGCGTAATACAGGTGGAGGATTCATTCAGACTCGGATTGCGCGGGCGAAAAATCTGCAATACTTGTTCTCACTTTCACCACGTGTTTCCCTTCGCCGTGTTCACCGCAATAGCAGCTCTGCGCCGTCCCAAATTCAGGCAGTCCGATCTAAATTAACGAAGCGGCTTTAATTGACAAAATTGATCGGGCATTTTTGCTCATATCAATTTAAGGAATGATGGTTCGCCTGGGATTGGAACCCGGGAACTCTCACACGGCTGTATATGCTCGAAGACCCAAAGCTAGAATCACATCGCAGACTAACGAGCCGCCAGCCATGGGAGCAGCCACCTCCTGAAGCAGCTGAGACTTGCTCAGTACGAAATTCATTGTACATTGCTCCCAGAATTGCAAGCAGGGAAGAGTTTCAAGAACATCTGCTTCTCAATCTGTCTCCCTGCTCCCAGGACGCTGCTGTTTGTACTGTCCCCAGGAGCCGGGCTCTCTCCACTGTTGGATAATTGAACCATTTTGTTTCTACTTACAAGCTGTGCTGGTGGAAGGCAGAGCCCATTCACTCTTCTGCTCTCTCACACTGTTACGTGAGGCAGGTTAAGTCAGTTACAGTCATGTGTAGGAAATGGGCAACTTTGAACTTGATCCAAAGGTCTTGTTAACGGAGAGACAGAAAGATGCTGTGCTGTCGGGACAGAGAAACGGACTCCGGAGACTCTTCCCTCAGGGAAATTGATATGAGAGCGTTTTTGTCCAGCCTTCTTGGTGTTCAGAATTTGTCTTGACACAGCAATCCTGCAGAAAGTCTTTTATTACATGGCTGTTGGTTTCTTTCCTGCAGGAAATTGACTAAAACAGCAAGTCATGTGTTTCAACTTCACCGGTTCATTGCCAACTGAGGGAAGAGGTTTCACACGAGATCAGGACACACAGACAGAGAACAGGACAAGACAACTCAGCGGTCCACAAGGGTGCCAGCGCAACTGTGTAAATTTGACTTGTGTATCGATGTGATATATTGAGCTCAGATACCCGAAGTTTTGGGAAGCAAATGACATGGCAAGGAAAAGAACAGAGCGCCGTTATACGGGAAAGCTGCTAAAGACGACATTAAGTGGATAGGTGATAATGGTTTTGTTTCTGGGTTATGATCCCAGCATGCACCCGCTGTGCCATTCTCCTGAATTGCACGGTAGCTTTTCCAGAGAAGTATTCAGCTTTTCATCTGGCGTGTGACTTGCATGTTCGAGAATGACGTCAAAAGATCTTCACTGCTGTAGTGTCATGTGCGGTTGTGGAGACATATCGTCGATGTTCAAATATAAACTCAGAGAGCAATGTACACTGGAGACTCTGAGCCAGCTAAAACTTGCTCAGTGTGAAATACATTCCACATTGCTCCAAGAATTGCATGCAGCAAAGAGTTTCCAGAACATCTCCTTATCATTCTGTCCCCGAGACGCTGATGTTTGTCTCATCCCCAGGAACTGGTCTGTCTCCACTGGCGGATAATTAAACCAATTTGTTTCTACTTGTACGTTTTTCTGGAGGGAGGGAAGAATCTATTCGTTCTTCTGCTCTTTATCTCCCAATCCCTTCGGGTGAGAGTTATCACTTAAACTAATGCGTGGGAAGTGAGGAACTTTGATTGTGAATTTCCTCCAAACGTCTGTTATCGGAGAGATAGAAAGATGCTAAGCTGGCGGGGCAGAGTGAAATGGACACCGAAGACTCTTCCCTCAAGTAAATTCATATGAGCACATTGTTGTGCAGCCTGCTTGGTGTTCAGAATTCGTCTTCATGCAGCAATCTTACGGAAAGTCTGTTGCAAAGTGGCATCGCTTTCTTTGCTGCGACCGCGCAGCAGTTAACATTTGAGCCCCAAGTGCCCCAGATGAAGGGAATCCGAGTGAAACCTTCACTCACTGAGAGTCATCTCCACGGCCCTGAGCTGAGGGACTGCAGGCGGTCCAACACGGAAGGGACGGTTAAAAATGAACCATTGTTGCTCCCTCAGCCTCTCTGTCCCAGAGACAGGCAGCGGGATGGCATAAACACGTAGCATCATTCTCCCGCCGGCAGAGGCGGTCCAGCTCATTGTGTCCTCGATGACTCTCTGCCACTTGTCTCTCTCTGAGGTGATTCACAATCAGTGATATCTGTCCGAATACTAAGAGATTGTGCCTGAATGGTGATACAGTTTCTGACATGCTGATTGTCTTGTCATTCACGTCCGAACCGGCGAGGCAAATTACGGCAGAGAAGGCACGAAACCACAAGGTATGCATATCAGCTCATTGGCATCTCAGAGAAGTGGGTTTGCGATTCAGTTCATAGGAAGCAGACGAAGAACAGGAGAAGACCACTCAGACCTCCAAAAGCACGTTACTTGAATGGTGTGAGTTTCGCGACATTATCGATATGATACTCAGGAAGTCGTTTGAAAGGCAAGATGCTGAACAGAGTACCATCACAAAGAAAAGTATCTCAAGGAGACATTGAACAAGAGCAGAGGATGGTTTCGATCCATCGACCTCTGGGTTATGCGCCCAGCACGCTCCCGCTGAGGAGCAGGCTGGGGCTGTTTTCTCTCGAACGTCGGAGGCTGAAGGGTGACTTAATGGAGGTTTACAAAATTATGAGGGGCATGGATAGGATAAATACGAAAAATCTTTTCCCTAGGGTCGGGGAGTCAAGAACTAGAGGGCTTTAGGGTTTAGGGTGAAAGGGGAAAGATATAAAAGAGACCTAAGGGGCAACTTTTTCACGCAGGGGGTGGTGCGTGTATGGAATGAGCTGCCAGAGAAAGTGGCGGAGGCTGGTACAATTGCAACATTTAAGAGGCGTTTGGATGGATATATGAATAGGAAGGGTTTGGAGTTATATGGGCCGGGTGCTGGCAGGTGGGAGTAGATTGGGGTGGGATATCTGGTCGGCATGGACGGGTTGGACCGAAGGGTCTGTTTCCATGCTGTACATCTCTATGACTGTATGAACAGCTGCTTCTCATTCTGTCTCTCTGCTGCCGTTTGCCCGTCCCCAGGAACCGGGCCCTCTCTACTGGCAGAAAATTAAACCGTTTTCTTTCTAAACTTTTCTCTGACACCGGAGTGACCAGTGACAAGTATTGCCCTGCTCAACATAGGGTACAGAGAACAGGAGAAGACCCCGCAGACCTCCACGGGTGTGTCATCTCAACTCTGCATACTGGGCCTGTGTATCAATGTGAAATATTTACGTCGAAGTTTTTTGGGAAGCAGATGAGAAGGCGAGGTGCACAACAGTGCGCCGTTATACGGGAAAGCTGCTAAACTCGACATTGAGTGAAGAGGGAAGATGGTTTCCCTTCTGGGTTATGCTCTCATCACGCACCGGCAGAAATATCGCCGACGAGCAAATATTAACTCTGTCTAAATTGCCACATTCTGTTTTTACGAACCGTGATTTCACTCAGAAGCACAATTTGCCTGCTCCCTCCTGAATATCCTTCCAGGCTCGAACATACCTTCCAGGTGAAGCAGCACTTTACCTGCACATTTGCCGCAACCTAGTCTACTGCATTCGCTGCTCACAGTGTCGTTTCCCCAACGGAGCACGAAGTATAAACTGGATGACTGCTTCGCAGAACATCTCGGTTCTGCCCGCAAAAAAAGGCCCTGAGCTTCTGCTTTCCTGCCACTTTAACACGCCACCATGTTCCCTGGCCAACATCTCAGGCTTACAGCAGTGTTCCAGCAAAGCTCAGCTCCAGACGGAAGAACAACGCCTCATATTCCACTTCAAAACCGTACAGCCCTCCGGCCTTCAAGATCGATTTCCATGACTTTAGGGCCTGAAATCCCCCGTGTCCTTGACCCCTACCACACACATACGAGCCCTTGTTATCACATAGTCTGCTACGAGACACTACTTATTGTTAGTCACTAACGGTCTCCATTAACAGTTATTCACCCTCCCACATGGATCGTTATTCACTCCTTTGTCCCTCCTATTGTTCTCTCTCTAAGCTGGCGGGAAAGAGAGCAACGTACACTGGAGACTCGGAGCCAGCTGAAACTTACTCAGTGTGAATTACATTCCACTTTGCTCCAAGAATTGCAAGCAGCAAAGAGTTTCCAGAACATCTGCTTGTCATTCTGTCCCCGGGGTGCGGTTTCTGACATGCGGATCGTCTTGTCATTCACGTCGGAACGGACTTGGCGAACTACTGCAGGGAAGGCACCAAACCACAAGGTATGCGTTTCAATTTTATCAGCTCATTGGCATCTCAGGGAAGTGGTTTTGCGATTCAATTCATAGGAAACCGACCAAGAACAGGTGAAGACCCCTCAGACCTCCAAAAGCACATTACTTGAACGGTGTGAGTTTCGCAACAGCATTGGTATGATACTGGGCATTTTGACACTCAGGAAGTCGTTTGAAAGGCAAGATGCTGGACAGAGTACCATCACAAAGGAAAGTCGCTCAAGGAGGCACTGAACAATAGCAGAGGATGGTTTCGATCCAGCGACCTCAGGGCTATGGGCCCAGCACGCTCCCGCTGCGCCACGCTGCGCCTACGTGGCATGCACTTTTCCACAGGTCCCTTCAGCCTTTCGTCTGGCGCGTGGCATGCACGTTCGAGACTGATGTCAAAGATCTCCACTGCTGTCGTCTTATATGGTGTTGCACAGACGTATGGAGGCTGTGTAAATATAAACTTTTTCTAACTTCCCACATTCTCTTGTGATTTCACTCTGAATAGACGCCATGCGGTCCACCTTCGCTCTGCTGGGTCGACACATAAGTAAACGTGTGTCTCTATTCGTATCATTCTCTTGCCTTCTCCATGTAATTCTGCACATTGTTACTTTAAACATGGCCACCAAATTCCCGTTTGCATCTAATGAATCTGCCTCTTTGGACCCAGCACACTCCTGCTCCGCACAGCATCGTTTTCCACAGGTCCCTTCAGCCTTTTGTCTGGCGCGTGGCATGCACGAACCGTGATTTCACTCAGCAGCACAATTTACCTGCTCCCTCCTGAATATTCTTCCAGGTGAAGCAGCACTTTACCTGCACATTTGCCGCAACCTCATCTACTGCATTCGCTCGTCCTCGTGACTTTAAAGCTCTGCCGAATCACTGTAGATCCTTTCAGGCATGGGAGCATTGTCACAGCATTATTTCCTGTTTCTAGGCCCCTACTGACTTGGAAACCTTCGGTTCTCAGAGGAGAGCTGGCCCAATATTTCAATTTACCTTTATTGCTGACATTCCTCTAACACCGCACCACTCACGTCAACCTGTTCAACGCGATCGCTAACCATTTCACGCCCCTGTTTTCTGCCTCATTCATACTCCAGGCAGCCCAACCTCGTTTCACAAAGGTGCTTTTTGAGAAAATTAATGGGGCATTTTTGCCCAAATCAAGTTCAGCGACGCAGCCTCGTCTGGGATGTAAATCCAGGACCGCACACAAGTCTGCACAGTTAAAGACTCTACTTGGGAATCATGCCCCTAGACCAACAAGCCAAAGAGTGGTTCATTCCTCATCCACCACACACCTCTTGAGCCAGTTGAGACTTGCTTAGTGTGAAATACACTTGACATTTTTCTAAGAATTGCAAGTGACAAAGAGTTTCCAGAACAGCTGCTTCTCATTCTGTCTCCCTGCTGCTGGTTGTCCCGTCCCCAGGAATCGAGCTCCCTCCACTGTTTCGATACTTTTCTCTGACACCCGAATAGCCAGTGACAAGCATTGCCCTCCTCAACATAGGATACAGAGAACAGGAGACCACTCAGAGGTTGTCACCTCAACTGTACACATTGGGCCAGTATATCATTGTGAAATATTTATGTCGAAGCTTTTTTGGGAAGCGGATGAGAAGGCAAGGTGCAGAACAGAACGCCGTTATACGGGAAAGCTGCTAAAGGCGACGTTAAATGAATAGGAGAGAATGGTCTCTCTTTTGGGTTACGGTCCCAACACACACCCGTTGTGCCATTCTCCTGCATTGCTCGGCAGTTTTTCCAGAGAAGTATTCAGCTTTTCACCTGGTGTGTGGCAGGCACGTTTGAGAATGACGTCAGAAGAACTTCTCTGCCGTCGTGTCATATGCTGTTGTGCAGACAGATCGTCGATGTGCAAAAATAAACTCTGTCTAAATTCCCACATTCTGTTTTTCGAACTGTGATTTCGCTCAGAATCACTAATTTTCAAAACTCACAATATTCAAACTTTAACAATGTGCTCATAGAAATGATTAGTGAACACCTGGAAGAAATTCTTCCAAACTTACCTGGGGAATTTCGCTTTGAGGGGTCTTGAACTTTAAGTGGAAGGAAGGGAAGTTTGCCTCGAGGCTGTTTAATGTGGAGATGTGTTCTCCATGTAAACTGGTCGGAGTTGACCATCCCAGTGCTTCCCGACGCAGGGCTGCCTGACCCCCAGGAAGGTTTACTTGGAGCAACTGGAGTGAATCCAGACATAGAGCAGATTCTGCAAAGGTGCTCAAATACTTTCGATCTTCCTTTTAGGTATTTTCCTTGTGTATTCCCTCAGTTTGTCACATATGCAGTTTGCACCCTGGAACATGATTGCTTGTTTCCTCATGTTCACAATTAAAAGTGTAGTTTGTCATGGAACTGAGCCGCATTGACAGGATTGTCATATTGATATATATATGTACACGTATTTAGTTTAAGATTAGATTAGATTTGATTGAAGATTTCCTCTAAACACACCTGAGGCTATCTGGCTGCATGAGTGATTTCAGGTTTCTGTGTGCTGGGTATTATGTGATTAGCAGGCATCTGGCAAACTACACGAACTGCCACCTATGTTATGTTCGTTTAAGTGTACTGACAATGACCACTTATTTTGTGATTTTTTTTGCAGGAAGACATGCCGAAAGAAATCTGAAAACAAATGATAAATCAACTTCTGACAGAGCCACTTGATTCATTGGGACTTGAATATCAGCAGCCATTCCCATCAAGAAGACATGGTTGCTTTTGTTTGCTTGAGAGATTTTGGACACTGGTGTGGCAGGAAGAATACTGAGACACCGAATGAGGGAGATTCAGTGCGCTGACTGTGAAAAGTGCTTCACAACATTTACTCAGCTTGGGGGAATCAAAGTCTCATCCCTGACGTTGGGGATAGACTATGTCCCCGTTCGGATTGTAATTTCAAACCCAGACCAACACAAGGAAGGCTCCCCCAATGGGGAAACTGTGGAAATGTGGGGACTGAGGGAAAGGATTCCCTTCCCCATCCGTGTTGGAAACCCACAGACGTATTCACAGCGGGGAGAGGCCATTCACCTGCTCGGTGTGCAGGAAGGGCTTCAGTCGGATCAGCCATCTGGAGACGCACGAGTGAGTCCACAAGTGAGAGATTCCATTCACGTGCCCCATGTACGGAAGGGGGCTCACTCAGTCAGCTGCCCTGCTGACCCACCAGTGGGTCCACACCGGAGAGAGGCCGTTCACCTGCTGTCAGTGCCGGAAGGGCTTCACCTGCTCCTCCCACCTGTGGAGGCACCAGCGCGTTCACGTGCCATTGCAGAGGGATTGAAGGAGCGATGGCCGAGCGCCGCTAACAACCCAGCTCTGGGGACACTCAGGTTCGAATCCCGTCCCGGCAGATGGCAGAATTGGGATTCGGTCAGTAATCTGGACTTCAGAATCTAAGGATGAAACCATTTTCAGAGGGCAAAAACCCATCTGATTCACTCATGTCCTTTTCAGTGATGGAAACTGCCGTTGCAGGAAAGGATTCACTCAGTCGTCCCAGCTGCATGCTTTACCCGGCTGTACGAAGGATCCAGTTACAAAGGGACAACTCAACTGACCAATAATAAAGAAAGTGTGGTGGGGAGAGTGGGGGTGAGCGTGTGCACTATGAACTTGAGGTGCTTTTTGTTTTAGAAAAGCTACTTTTTGTACGCCTTGTGATGTGAAGATCTGAAGCTGCAACAAAGTTGGGTCGCAGTAAAGGTTACCTGAACTTACCGTCAGGCTTAAACTCTCATTGAAAGCTGTGAGATCCAACAGCTTCTCATTTCATTCAGCCACCAGCACCGAGTTTCCAATGTCGTGTCTCAGAAGGAACAGTGAATGAGTAGATGGTATTGTTCGAAATTGTAATTTTTTAGGACTGCAGGCTTATTGTTTCATTGGCATTGCAAAGTTTACTGGCAACAGATGGAGGTGCGGGCTGTATTCACTGGAAACAAAGTTTTAAAATGACACAATCACCAGGGTATAGTCCAACAGGTTTATTTGGAAGCACTCGGTTTTGGAGCGCTGTTCCTTCATCAGGTAGCTGTTGAGTAGAATGCTAAGACACAGAATATATCGCAAAAGATTATAGTGTCATGCAACATAAATGATACATTGAAGAAACCTGTTCAGTCTTTCATCTTTTAAAATGTGTTCCAGATTTCGGTTCATTAATCTGTAAGTCCCAGAACTTCTTTTTCGTAACATTCTCCAGGTAACTTCATGTTTTATAAAGGGAGGTGACACCTGAGTTCAGATAACGCATGAGAGCTGTGAGGTTAGAGACGTTCTGTATCCCAGTCTTGAGTCAGACTTTTTCTATTTCCAAACATATAATCCTGCAAATGCAATTCACCCCAAAGACTTCTATGTGTGAGTGCATTCATGAGACAGAGCGTCTGTGTGTGTGTGTGCATGCTGGGTAAAGTGTGCGTGTGATGGAGTATAATTGTGTGAGAAGGTGTGTGCATGGATGAGAGTGTGAGGGGTGCATCAATGTGTATCTGAGAGAGAGCCCTGTCTATCAGAGAGGGTTACACGACCGTGTGAGTACTTGCGTGTGTGTGTGTGTGTGTGTGTGTGTATGAGAGAGAGAGAGAGAGAGAGAGAGAGAGAGAGAGAAGGAGAGAGAGAGAGAGAGAGAGAGACAGAGAGGGAGATAGGGTTTGTGTGTATTGTGTAGCTGGGTCTCCTGTAGTGAGACATTAATCCAAGGTCTCAGCTGAGGTCATTCTCGTGTGTTCCAAACTTGTTATCAGCCTCTGCTCGGCCACTAGAAATGATTAAGCAGTTAAGCAGTTTCACAACACACACTGGAGAGGGCAAAGTGAAGGGCTTATATCTGAAAAGTTGATTTTCCTGCTCCTTGGATGCTGCCTGACCTGCTGTGCTTTTTCAACACCACACTCTCGACTCTGATCTCCAGCATCTGCAGTTCTCACTTTCTCCTCATGGGCGAGGTGGGACTCATTCACTCTGCCAGCCTATCCTTGGTTGTGGCCCAACTGTGCATCCTGAAGAAGGGCTTATGCCCGAAACGTCGATTCTCCTGTTCCTTGGATGCTTCCTGACCTGCTGCGCCTTTACAGCACCACAATTTCAGCTCTGATCTCCAGCATCTGCAGTCCTCACTTTCTACTCAGAGAATAGGGCCCGTCAAAGATCAGAAAGGTGGTCTTTGTGTGGAGCCACAGAAAATGGGGGAGATACTAAATGAATACTTTGCATCAGTATTTACTGTGGAAAAGGATTTGGAAGATATAGACTGAAGGGAAATAGATGGTGACACCTTGCAAAATGTACAGATTACAGAGGAAGAAGTGCTGGATGTCTTGAAACTGTTAAAGATGGATAAATCCCCAGGACCTGATCAGGTGCAACCAAGAACTTTGTGGGAATCTAGAGAAGTGATTGCTGGGCCTCTTGCTGAGTTATTTGTATCATCGATAGTCACAGGTGTGGTTCCAGAAGACCGGAGGTTGGCAAATGTGGTGCCACTGTTTAAGAAGGGCGGTAAAGACAGTACAGGGAACCATAGACCGGTGAGCCTGACCACGGTGGTGGCCAAGTTGTTGGAGGGAATCCTGAGGGGCAGGATGTTCATGTATTTGGAAAGGCAAGGACTGATTCGGGATAGTCAACATGGCTTTGTGCATAGGATTTCATGTCTCAGAAACTTGATTGAGTTTTTCGAAGAAGAAGCAAAGAAGATTGATGAGGGCAGAGCAGTAGATGTGATCTATATGGACTTCAGTAAGGCGTTCATCAAGGTTTCCAATGGGAGATTGATTAGCAAGGTTAGATCTCAGGGAGAACTAGCCATTTGGATACAGAACTGGCTCAAAGGTCGAAGGCAGAGGGTGGTGGTGGAGGGCTGTTTTTCTGGCTGGAGGCCTATGACCAGTGGAGTGCCACGAGGATCAGTGCTCGGCCCTCTAATTTTTGTCATTTACATAAATGATTTGGATGCGAGCATAAAAGGTACTGTTAGTAAGTTTTCAGATGACACCAAAATTGGAGGTGTATTAGACAGCAAAGAGGGTTACCTCAGATTACAACAGGATCTGGACCAGATGGGCCAAGGAGCTGAGAAGTGACAGATAGAGTTTAATTCAGATAAATGTGAGGTGCTGCATTTTGGGGAAAGCAAATCTTAGCAGGACTTATACAATTCATCGTAAGGTCCTAGGGAGTGTTGCTGAACAAAGAGACCTTGGAGTGCAGGTTCATAGCTCCTGAACATTGGAGTCGCAGGTAGATAGGATAGTGAAGAAGGCGTTTGGTATGCTTTCCTTTATTGGTCAGTGTATTGAGTACAGCATTTGGGCGGTCATGTTGCGGCTGTACAGGACATTGGTTAGGCCACTGTTGGAATATTGCGTGCAATTCTGGTCTCCTTCCTATCGGAAAGATGTTGTGAAACTTGAAAGGGTTCAGAAAAGATTTACAAGGATGTTGCCAGGGTTGGAGGATCTGAGCTAGAGGCAAAGGCTGAAAAGGCTGGGGCTGTTTTCACTGGCGCATCAGAGGCTGAGGGGTGACCTTATAGAGGTTTACAAAATTATGAGGGGCATGGATAGAATAAATAGGCAAAGGTTTATCTCTGGGATCGGGGAGTCCAGAACTAGAGGGCATAGGTTTAGGGCGAGAGGGGAAAGATAGAAATGAGACCGAAGGAGCAACTGAATCACGCAGAGGGTGGTACGTGCATGGAATGAGCTGCCAGAGGAAACGGTGGAGGCTGGTACAATTGCCACATTTAAGAGGCTTTTGGATGGGTATATGAATAGGAAGGGTTTGGAAGGATATGGGCTGGGTGCTGGCAGGTGGGACGAGATTGGGTTGTGATATCTGATCACCATGGATGGGTTGGACTAAAGGGTCTGTTTCCATGCTGGACATCTCTGTGACTCTATGATTTTGTCTGGGAGCTCAACTTTTGTATATCTATTCCCCAGGGTGGAGGAAGTCCAAAACTAGAGGTGTTTAGGCTGAGAGGGAAAAGGTTTAAAAGGGAACAAACGGGGTAAGTTTTTCACGCAGAGCGTGGCATGTGTTTGGAATAAGCTGCCAGAGGCAGTGGTCGAGGCTGGTGGAATTACAACATTTTAAAAGGCATCTGGATGGAGGTCTGAATAGGAAGGGCTGTGAGAGATATGGGCCAAATGCTGGTAAATGGATCACTCGGTTAATTTAGGAAATGTTGTCAGCGTGGACCAAAAGGTTTGTTTCTCTTCCCTGTAACTCTATGACTGCATTTCTACATATTCTGAACCAATTTCACAAGACTAGGAATAGGCCATTCCAGGTTTACTGGCTGTCCTCAATTGTGGCCTAACTGCGCAGATTTCAATGCAAGTTTCAGAAAGATGTCTGCAGTGTTTTTTAAACATTTGAATGTGCTTTCAGACATTACTGATGTTTCTGAATACATCATTTTACCTATTGTCAATGTTAAAGGTCAGCCATTTCTCACGCTTCCGATCCCCACCCCCACCCCAGGTCGCCATCACCATCCATTCTCTCTCTATCATTAGAAGGGTTTGATACAGCGATCAAAGAGGGCTCGAGGCACGAGAAAGGACGGGGGCAGGGTACTCAGAGTGAGATTTGACCGGGGGCGCAGAGACTGGGGGAAGAGAAAGAGAGAAAATGGGTAGGAGAGCAGGCAATCGGGTGTAGAGAATCCATGGGGGTACACAGGGTGGGAGCAGAGAGAGAGAATGTGGTGAAGAGGATTGGGGAGGGGAGAGAGATTGCGGAGGTGCAAAGTGTGAAGTGAAAGAAATTGGTTGCAGAGTGTGGGGAGAGAGAATGGACGGGGCAGTGGTTGGGAAGAGAATGGACGGGTGCAATGGGTGGGGAGAGAATTCATGGGGCAGTAGATGGAGGGAGATTGGACGGGGAGCAGTGGATCAGGACAGAATGGACACGGGGCAGTGGGTGGGGAGAGAATGGACAGGGGTCAATGGGTGGGGAGATAATGGACGGGGATAGTGGGTGGGGAGAGAATGGACGTGGGAAGTGGGTGGGGAGAAAATGGACGGGGCAGTGGGTGGGGAGAGAATGGACGGGGGCCTGTGGGTGGGGACAGAATGGACGGGCGGCAGTGGGTGGAGACAGAATGGACGGGGCAAAGGTTGGGGTGAGAATAGACGGGGTAGAGGGTGGAGAAAGAGACCAACAATGAATGGCAGGGGAAGGTGGGGGAGAGAAGGAATGGATGAGGGCAGAGTGTGGGAGGTGAGAGAAAATGAGTGTAAGGGAAGGGACTGGATTGGGGAAGGCAGAGGGTGGAGCGATAAAGGGAATGGATGGGGACAGAGGGTGGATGAGGGACTGGACAGAGGGCAGAGGGTGCAGAGATAGAATGGACGGGGTGGGGAGAGTGGCATGTGTGGGAGAGAGAGAAGGGACTGGTAGGTAAGGGTAGAGAGAGAGAATGGACAGGGGATCTATGGGTGGCGGTGAGGGAATGGACATGGGACGCTATGGGGATGATTGGATGGGGAGGTGAGAATGCATCCCACCCACTCCCAGCATCCCCTTCTCTGCACATGTGCAGTGCAGACTTTTCTGAATGACACGAGAGACGAGTCTGGAACACTGTGTGAGTGCAGTCACCCTCACATCCTGGCATCAGCAAACCACTGCCTTTCTGTTTTGAAAACTAAATAAAGATGTGGCCTATATACTAAGGATGGCGAGACGTGGCTGAGAAACTGAACAGAGGGTCAGCACTTTCAGGAGAGGGGAGCTGGGCAAAGGCAGGAGGATGGAAGGATGAATTTGGGTTGGAATACATTGAACGGTTTAGGAATTGAGAGACAGAGATTTCGGGTAGAAGAAAGAGAGGGCTGTTCTGTGCAAACCAAAATTCTCTCATCCTATTTTCTGCCCTGCACTGACAGCAGTGATCTGTTTTCTCAAGATATTAGCAGAGGAGGATTTGCTTTTCGGGCATGGACAAGAAATTTAGTCAGGGCCTGAATATCAGCAGTGTTTGAATCCAGGAGGGGAAATGTTTGTCTTCAGGAAATGATTTCAAATATCAACATGCATTGAGAACCTCCGTGAATACACGCAGCCTGCGTGGGAGTGCTCAAGGGTTCTAATTGCGGAGAGAACTTTAATTTTTCAGCGAAATGTGGACCAGTGTTCTCGCTATAGACGAGCCCTTCATTGGATCGTTGAATCTGCCGAGTAACAACGACCCCTGCCCCGTGGAAACTCTGTGGAAGCAAATTGAATTCCTCAAACTGATTGGAGTGTCACCAGGATTGGGGAGAAGCCAATTGATTGCCGAGAGCTGGAGAGGGGATTCCTCGCAGCGCCAGGGACCTGGGTTCAATCCCACCCTCACAGTGACTGTGTGGAGTTTGCACTTTCCTACCCCTCCCCCACCCCCTGTCCGCGTCGGTTTCCTCTGGGTGCTCGGGTTTTCTCCCATGTTCCAAAGTTGTGCAGGCTAGAGTGGATTGGGCGTTCTAAATTCACGGATTAGCTGTGGGGTTATCGGATGGGTCGAGGGGATGGGGGTATGTTCTTCGGAGGGTCAGTGTTGACTTGGTGGGCCAAACGGCCTGTTTCCACAGTGAATCCCCCAACGTCTCTGCAGCCTGGCTTCCAGCTCCATCTCTCTGTGCTGAAGGTCCTCCAGAATGTGTATTCCTTCGTTTCCAGCACCCAGAACGTCCCACCTTCTGCAAATCGAAAAACAAGTACCACCCTGCCCTCTCCAATGTGTGTTGTGTAACTGCTTAATCATTTTTAGTGGCCCAGCAAAGGCTGATAGCCAAGTTCGGAAACCAGGAGGATGGCCTCAATCGCGACCATGGGTTCATGTCACATGACAGGTAACCCCACTTCACTGTTACGCTCTCTCTCTCTCTCTCTCACACACGCGCACACACACACACTTACATACTCACACGCTCGTGCAGAGCCTTTCCGACAGACATGCTCTCTCTCAGACACACACTAATACGCCCCCCACACTCACACCCACGCATACATCTTCGCACATGATGACACTCCATCACACACACACTTTACCCAGCCTGCACGCGCACATACACACTGTCTCTCTCATTCATGCACTCACACATTTGGGGTGAATTTGCATTTGCAGGATTATATATTTGGAAATAGAACCAGTCTGACTCAAGATTGGGATACAGACAGACTCTCACCTCACAGCTTTCATGCGTTGTTTGATGTGAGGTGTTACCTCCTTTTATAAAACATCAAGTTTCCTGGAGAACGTGACTTAAAAGAAGTTCTGGAACGTACATATTAGTGAACCGAAATCTGCAGCCCATTTTAAAAGATGAAAGATTTAACAGTAATCTCGGTTTCTTCAATATGTCACTTATGTTGCATGACAGTCTAATGTTTTTGCGATATATTCTGTGTCTTGTGATTCTACACCACAGCTACCTGAAGAAGGAGCAGCACTTCGAAACCTAGTGCTTCCAAATAAACCTGTTAGAATATACCCTGGTGTTTGTGAGATTTTAAATCTTTGTTTCCAGTGAATACAGCCCACACCTCCCACTGTTGCCAGTAAACTTTGCAATTTCAATGAAACAATGAACCAGAAGTCCTGAAAAAATATACAGTTTGGAACAATATTAGCTACTCATTCACTGGTCCTTCTGAGACATGACATTAGTGCTGGAGGCTGAAAGAAATGAGCAGCTTTAAAACAAAAACCTGTTGGACCTCACAGAGTCGAAGCCGGGCGGTAAGTTCAGGTAACCTTTACTATGACCCTATTTTGTTACAGCTTCAGATTTCCCCAGGAAAAAGGCATACAAAAAGTAGTTTTTAAAGAAAACACCTCCAGGTCAAAGTGCACCCAGTCCCCCCACCCCACTCTCTTTGTTGGTCAGCTGAGTTGTCCGTTTGTAACTGGATCCCTGGTACAGCCGGGTAAAACATGCAGCTGGGATGACTGAGTGAACCCTTTCCCGCAACGGCAGTTTCCTTCACTAAAAAGGACATGAGTGAATCAGATGGTGCTTTTTCCCCCTAAAAGTGGTTTCATCCTGAGATTCTGAAGTCCAGATTACTGATCGAACTCCAATTCTGCAATCTACCGCAGTGGGATTCGAACCTGGGACGCCCCAGTGCCGGGTTGATCGGAGCACTTGGCCATCGCTCCTTTCATCTCCTTGCGCTGGCACGTGAACTCGATGGCGCCGCCGCAGGTGGGAGGAGCAGATGAAGCCATTTTGGAACTTACAGCAGGTGAAAGGCCTCTCTCCAGTGTGGACCCACTGGTGGGAGGGCAGTGCAGCTGACTGAGTGAACTCTCCCCAGCACATGGGGCACGTGAATGGCTTCTCTCTGACTGAACCCCTTCCTGCACACTGAGCAGGTGAACGTCCTCACCCCATTCTGAATCCGTCTGTGGGTTTCCAGCACTGATGGGGAAGGGAATCTTTTCCCACAGTAGCCCACATTTCCACGGTTTCCCCATTGGGTGGAGCTTTCCTTGTGTTGCTCTGGGTTTGAAATTACAAACAGAGCGGGGACATTGTCTTTCCCACTGCGAGGGGTGTGATTTTAATTCCCCAATCTGAGTAAATGGTTTAAAGCACTTTTCACAGTCAGCGCACTGAATCACCCTCACTCGGTATCTCAGTCTTCTCCCTGCCACACCAGTGTCCAAAGTCTCTCAAGCAGACAAAAGCAAACATTTCTTCAGGACCATGGGGGCAATGGATGACGTATCTGACTCCACCTACTTGTTTCAACTGCAGCTCACAGCTTCTTCACACATCCCAATTAATCTTTCTCATTGTCATGAAACCGGCGTATGGGTACAATTCCTAATCTGCAGGAATGAGAATATTTTCACTGTCTCGCGTCAGTAAATGTCCCTGAGAACATCAGAGTCAAGTCACAGCGCTGTCAGAGGAGGGGAAGCTGAAAGAGACCCACATGCTGCTCATGGGCACATTTCACTTTCCCCAACTCACCGCCCCAATCACTGCGGCTCTTGGGAGTGGAAAGGGAACAAACACCAAAACCCAGTCTCAGCTTTGTAAATCTTCAGGAAATAAGAAAACTGTACATCCTTTCGGATCTTCCATCGTGGGCTGACAGCGTTGATTTTAAATGGCTGTCCAGTCAGTGTCGATTCGTTTTGGCTGAAAAAATCTTCCTTATCTCATCCCAGCATTTCTTGCCACAGAGAACTGTGCGGCAGATTTCATGTATATATTTCCTTGTATGGTATTTTGTAAATTCCATTCGTTTTCTGGTTGTTTGTATCGGGTATTTCAGGTTCAGGAGCCGCTGTTTAAGTTGTGTTGGTAGGTTTGTGGGCTACCATGATGCTGAGAGGATTGAGTTTTCCGGACATAATTTCCCAGATGTCTTTATTGTAAAGTAATGTGGCTAGGGTTTCTGCTGACATTGTGTCTACTTGTGTCAGTTTGTTGGTGTGAAATCGGCACACTGAGTTTATTGGGTCGGCAAAAATGAGGACTGCAGATGCTGGAAACCAGAGCTTAGATCAGAGTGGTGCTGGAAAAGCACAGCAGGTCAGAAAGCATCCGAGGAGCAGGAAAATCGACGTTCCGGGCAAAAGCCCTTCATCCGGAATAGAGGCAGGATCCCTCCAGGGTGGAGAGTTAAATTGGGGCTGGGGTGTGCTGGGCCGAAGGTAGCAAAAAGTACAATAGGTGAATGGGGGTGGGGATGGAGGTGACAGATCAGAGAGGAGGGTGGAGCGGATCGGTGGGGAGGGAGATTGGCAGGTAGGACAGATCATGAGGACAGCGCTGAGCTGGAAGGCTACAATTGAGGTAAGGTGGGGGAGGGGAAATGAGGAAACTGATGAAGTCCACATTGATGGCCTGGGGTTGGATTTACCCCAAGCGGAAGATGAGGCGTTCATCCTCCAGGCATCGGGTGGGGAGGGAGCGGCGATGGAGGAGGCCCAGGACCTGCATGTCCTCGGCAGAGTGGGAGGGGGTTTGAAATGTTGGGCCAGAGGGCGATGGGGTTGATTGGTGCGGGTGTCCTGGAGATGTTCCCTCAAGCGCTGTGACTTGACTCTGCGAGGAGTCTCCAGTCTCCCCAATGTAGAGGAGACTGCATCAGGTTCAATGGATACAAGAAATGACATTGTTGGATACACAGGTGAATGCCTACGAACGACCACGGCCCGGATTCGATTTCCGGGCAGGGAAGTAATTTTCAGTAGAGCTATCCGGCTGTGCTTGCATCTTCCTGGTGGTCTAGTGGTTTGGATTCGGCGCTCTCACCGCCGCGGCCCGGGTTCGATTCGCAGTCAGGGAATCTGTTTTCAGGGGGTTTAAATGCTCCCCGTTCTTCGTAAAGGTTCTGTTCAGTTGCTTATTGATCTTCGAAGTTCCTGGGATGTGCAGTTTGTCGTGGCTCGTTGAAATAGTGTCCTGATTTGGATGTGTAGGGGTGATTGCTTCTGTAGTTAAGTTCTTGGTTCGCGTGCATTGTTTTCCTGTAGACGCTGTTTTGAATTTACCATTGACTGTTCGCTCCACTGAAACATCGAGAAATGGCACTTTGTTGTTGTTCTCCTCTTTTGTGAATTTTATGCCAGTAAGGATATTGTTGATGGTGTTGTAGGTTTCCTCTAATTTGTTTCAGTTTTTGATGACAAAAGTGTCATCGCTGTAGCGGACCCAAAGTTTGGGTTGGATCGTTGGAAGGGCTGTTTGTTCGAGTCTCTGCATTATTGCTTCTGCGAGGAATCCTGATGCTGGAGGTTTCGTGCGTATTTCGTTGACTTGTTTGTAGGGCTTGTTATTGAATATGAAGTGGGTGGTAAGGCACAGTTCCACGAGCTTGACAGTGCTATCTTTGCTAATGAAGTTGGTGCTGTGTTTGTGTCTTTGGTTCTTCGAGGAGTGTCTTCAGTTTTCTTTGGCCACGTTGATGTTAATGGATGTGAACAGGGCTGTTATGTCAAAGGACAACATTAATCCATCCTGTTCTATCTCAGTGTCTTTGGTGTTCAGGAATTCTTGGATGGAGTAAATGGAGTGGAGTGAATCTTCGACTTGGTGTTTTAGTCTTCAATAGAAGCCTTTGACCAGTGTGTATATTGGTGTTCCAAGTTGTGAGACTATGGTCTAAGGGGGGCTCCTGGTTTGACGGGGAGGAGAACAACAACAAAGTGCCATTCCTTGATGTCACAGTAGAGCGAACAGTCAATGCGGAACTTCAAACTGGCATCTACAGAAAAACAACAGACGCAAACCAAGTACTTAACTGCAGAAGCAATCATCCCAACACCCACAAACGAAGCTGCATCAGGACATTATTTCAACGAGCCACTACACACTGCAGCACAGAGAAACTACGAAGAGCACAAGAGAATTACGTAGATAGTGTATTTAAGGAGAACGGGTCCCCAATAAACCCTCTCTGCCGATTTCTCATTGATACTTTCAAGTTGACTCTCAAAAATTCGTTTGACCCTCCATTCTTTCCTATTTGTTTTGTGTGGGTTTTGAAAGCTTTCGCAATCCTCTGACTGAGTATTGGAGTTGGAAGGTTGTGTTGTGGTTGTACAGGACGCTTTTTAGACCACTTTTGAAATATTGTGTACAATTCTAGTCTCCCTCCTATCAGATGGATATTGTGAAATTTGAAAGGGTTCTGAAGCACCCAAGGGTCCACAGAGATGAAGAGGCCCTTCTGCTGCCCTGAGTGTGGGAAGGCCTTCAGTGATTCCTCTGCCCTGCTGACGCACCAGTTGGTCCACACCGGGGAAGGCTGTTCTCCGGCCCCAAGTGCGAGATGGCCTTCAGCAGTTCTTCCCACCTGCTGAGACACCAGTGGGTCCACACAGAGGTGAGGCCGTTCTTCTGCCCCGAGTGCAGGAAGGGCTTTGCACTTTCCTCCGACCTGCTGCCCCATTGGTGGGTCCACATGGGGGAGAGGCCGTTCCGTTGCCGAAGTGCAGGAAGGCCTTCATTAATTCCTCAGCCCTGCTGATGCACCAGTCCGTCCACACCGGGGAGATGCCATTCTCCTGGCCGAGTGTGGGAAAGGCTTACCTCGCTCCTCCACACTGCTGAATCACCAGCTGGTCCACACGGGGGGATGGGGGGTGGAGAGGGGAGGCCTTTCTGCTGCCCTGAGTGCGGGAAGTCCTTCAGCAATTCCTCCACCCTGCTGAAGCACCAGTGTGTCCACACGGGGGAGAGGCCCTTCAGCTGGCCCGAGTGTGGGAAGAGGTTCATGTTTTCCTGCAACTTGCGGAAGCACCAGCGGGGGCACCAGCGCGCCCAGCAATCAGATCCCACCGGTGACGCTGCCTTTAGTCACCCCCCAAGGACTGAACTTCCTGCCAGTTCTGACAGTGGGTGCAGTGGGAGAGTAGGTGGGCTGTTTTAGTCTTCTGCTGGACTGCAATTGCCTGCCCCACCCCCCACAACTACAACCCCATGGTGGCTCAGGGTTAGCACTGCTGCCTCATGGCACCAGGAACCCAGGAATGCTTCCACCCTTGGGGGTCTGTGTGCAAATTACGGAGAGTAGGAAAATGGATCTGAGTGGGTTAGTCTTCGGAGAATCAGTGCAGATGTGTTGGGCTGAAGGACCTGTTTCCACACTGTAGGAGTTCCACCATCATATGAGCTTTGCTTTCATTGGAAACTGCTGCTCATTGAGCCAGGGACTGCACATTGCCAAATGAAATGATCCAGAGAAACGTAAGACTGCAAGACCATCAGAGCAGAAGTTAGGCCATTCGGCCCATCGAGTCTACTCAGCAAACCGTTAGTGACAAAAGTAGTGCAGATGAGATTAGCTACAGTGTGGAAACAGGCCATTTGTCCCAACAAGTCCACATCGACCCTCCGAAGTGTAACCCATCCAGATCCATTTCTCTCTGACTAATGTACCTAACTCTATGGGCAGTTAACCATGGCCAATCCACATGACCTGAACATCTTTGGACTATGGAAGAAAACAGGACCACCCAGAGAAAACCCACGCAGACACTGGGAGAATATGAAAACTCCTCACAGACAGCCACCCAAGGCTGGAATCAAACCTGGGTCCCCGGCACGGTGAGCCTGCAGTGGTAAACACTGAGCCACTACATATTGCAACCCGAAGTAGGCAAGCAGGAGGTTGGGAGAATGGAGCAAGCCGGCAGCACCAGGATGTGGAGTAGTCAGCGGTTTGGGTATTAAGCCTTCTTCATGATTGAAACGTTGACTTCTCTGTGAGAAACGATTTACGGGAATGTTCCTGGGGGTTGGAGGGTTTGAGCGACAGGGAGAGGCTGAATAGCCTGGGACTGTTTTCACTGGACCATCAGAGGCAGAGGAGTGACCTAATAGAGGTTACAAAATCATGAGGGGCATGGACAGGTTAATAGACAAGGTATTTTCCCTGGGATGGGGGAGTTCAGTACTAGAGGGCATGGGTGTAGGGTGAGAGGCGAAATATATTAAAGGGACAACTTCTTCATGCAGAGGGTGGTACTTATAGGAAATGAGCTGCCACAGGATTTGGGTCAGGTGTTGTCAAATGGGACTAGATTAGTTTAGGATATCAGGTCAGCATGGGCAAGTTGGACCAAAGGGTCTGTTTCCATGCTGTATGTGTCTCTGACTACTAGTCCTGATGTAAGTTTAAAATAGAGTCCAAGTAACTTTGAATACTTCAATCTTGTTGAGCTCACCTCCTGAAAAGTTTCAGATGAATCCCTCTGAGCGATACTGTTTAAACACGCTGAGTTGGACAAAGTATCCCATCAAGTTCAACACAAACCCAGAGATGAAGAAGTCAGAAGTCAGAACACCAACGGGACCAAAACTGATCATAATATTCCAGGTGCAGCATCATCAACGTCCTGTATAACCACAACATAACTATATCTATACTCATTTCCCGAACTGATGAAGGTTAGTGTGCCTAAACCTTTCTTCATTGCATTGTGTATCGATGTAATCAGAGATATAGGACCTACTTTACACTGAACCACAATCCTGCTTCTGGGAGTACAGTGACTAATAGGGAAGGCAAAAGGGAGATTGACCTTTAAATGGAGTATAATAGTAGGGAGGTGAAAGTGGAGGTTTTGATTGAAAGTGGAGTGAAGATTCAACCAGCTGACAGTGGAGCTGAATCACATGTAGATCAGACCAGGTTCGGACAGCAGGAAACCAGATAAGTATTTACAACAAACCACAACGAGGTCATCATTTTACTCTTAATTCCGGATTTATATTGAATTCAGATTCCACCATCTGCTGTAGCAGGTTTTGAACACAAGTCCCTAGAACATTACCTGGCTGAATAGTCTGGTGACAATAAAGTCGGCCATCGCCTCCCCTGAACACATTGGCTTATTGTGTTCAGAGGTAATAAAGGAAGAAGAGGTTTTAGCAACTGTTAAGTTGTTGATATTACACAAGGGAACATCAGCACTCTCAGTAATGGCACATACTGAAGTCAGTGTCCTGTATCAGAGGTAAGGGCTCGGGAACCATAAGAAATAGGAACAGGAATATGCCATTCAGCCCGTTGAGCCTGCTTCTCCATTCAGTAGGATTCTGGGTGATCTGGCATTCCCCACAGTCACTTTCCTGCCCTTTTCCTGCAACTGTTCATCCCCGACTCTTCACGAATCTATCCATCCTAGTTTTAAAGTGACATAAAGGCTGTCAACAGAGTTACTGGGGTGGGGGTGGGGGGGGGGGGGGATACGGGGGCTCAGGTCGAACTTGGGGACTAAAACAATGGCTTTACACTTCACAACATTTAACTAAGGGAATGTTTATGGTAATGCAATGCTGGAAATTGGGCAGGCGTTCAGATAAAATTATTGGTAAATTATGAATGACAGAGGAGTCGGGAGAGAAGTGGTGTTCAGGTACACTTGGATATCATTAGTATAGATGCCAACACCAGCAGCTACGGTAAAACAAATATGAACGGAAGACGCTAAAATCATACCCTCCCAGAGGATAGAGTGATGCTGGAGAGGGTCAGGACTGTCATTAACACTGATCAAGGCTGTCCGCAGGTCGACGAGGGAATGTTCATCCCTGTCACCGTGACAAAGGATGTCAAATATCACCTTGATAAGAACTGTTTCAGGGGTAGAAACCAGACTCGAGGGCTTTAAACACAGAATTCTGGAAAAGATGGGAATGGCTAATTCAACAATGTTACATCCGAACCAACACTTCTTTTCCTGCGATAATAATAGAAGTGTTTTGGTTTTTATTTCGAAGATTCTCAGCAACACTGAGTAAGAAGCAACAAAATTAACACAAGAAATACTGCAATTGCTACAATGTGCCTGCTCCCAATAGGGGGCCATCAGTGTGAAATTAACTGTCTCCAAGGGGCAATATTGGAAAGGAATTACCCAGTTCATAGCTATAAGAGGGGAGACACAGACTGCTTGATACAAACATATAATGGGCGGGAGTTGGCCACTCGGCACTTCGAGCCTGCTGCAGCATTCAATAAGATCATGGCTGATCTGAATTCAACCTCAACTCTACATTCCAACACGTCCCCGACAATCTTTCATCCACTTGGTTATCAAGAACCTATCTACCTCTGCCTTAAAGATTTTGAATCCACTGCCTTTTGAAGAAGACACACAACCCTCAGAAAGAAAAGAAATCCTCCTCATTTTTGTCTTCTACATTTCAAATATGACCCTGTACTTTCAGATATTAAGATAGGGACACATGCTGCATTCAAATGATACCTGTGGTACAGTTAACTATCTCAAAGTGCTTCACATGAACATTATGAGAATTCCTTTAAAAATCACAAGACCGGAGCACAGATGAGACAGGTGACCAAATACTTGGTCAAAGGGACAAGTTTAGGGCAATCTTTTAAACAGGTTCAATTTCCCAAACATCAGAAGACAAAGACGTGAACAACAAACACAAAATATCAACGAATGGGAAACAACAGTGTAGTCATAACGTCACAGGATGAGTAATCCAGGGAACATGAGTTCAAATCCCACCACAGCAAGAGGTGAGATGAGAATAATTCAAATCATCAATGGGGAACACAAAATAAGTCTCAATATGGTATCGATGGCACTGACGTCAATTGTCCTAAAAACCCATTTTCACCAATGTCCTTTCAAGAGGGAAACTGCCATCCCTGCATGGTCTGACTTACATGTGACTCCAGACCGACAGCAATGTGGTTGACTCTTAAACTGCCCTCTGAATTGGCAAAAGCAGGACACCTTGCACTTAGGGATGGATAACAAATATCAGCCTTGTGAAAGTGTCATAACAGAAATTGCTGGAGAAACTCAGCCAGTCTGGCAACACTGGTGGAGAGAGAGAGAACGAAACAAAGAGAATATCCTGGCTTGAGTCCAGAACAGTTGTGAGGAAGGGTCACAGCACTTGAAATGCTAACTCTGCTTCTCTCTCCACATGTGCTGCCAGTCCTATTGAGTTTCTCCAGCATTTGATGCATTTTTGTGTTTCAGAACTCCATCATCTGCAGTTCTTCATTACACTGACTTAGGGAAGCTCAAATCCCATAAAAGGGTAGAGCAGAAGCGCTGGAATTACTCAGCAAGTCTGGCACCAGTTATGGAGATAAAAACAGTTCGTACTTCAGGTCATTGAATGATCTTACATCAGGGACAAACTTTTGGGAAAGCTTCAAGAGTAAAAGGCACTTGTGTAACTTCAACATCTGGGAGAACTCTCTCAACCTTGGAGGTCAGGCTGACTCAGCATTCTGGTCCTGTTCATTACCTGTTAAATTCTCAGTTTGTTGTTCTCGCTATATTTCTACATGGTTGACACATTCCTATGTTTTAAAATGAAATTACAAACAGACAAGAATTTTCCATGTAAGTAATCATACATTAGAGGGTTTGGAACGTGAATGTAAACTTTTAAACAGAAAGTATTTATTCATGCACGGGGTGTGGGCATCGCTGGCAATGCCAGCATTTATACCCATCCTTAACCACCCTGTGGTTGGTTGGAAAAGTGCATGAAGGTGTCTGAGATTGTCTTGATCAGCACAGCAATCTCAAAGATGGGCGTGCTCAGGTAGAAGTACCCTCCACTCCCACAACCAAGTCTGCATTCACTTCAATTATAGATGTCATCTAAACTTCCCAGGACAAGGACAGCATGGGATGACAATCAGAATAAAGCTTCCTCTACTCTTCAATTACAAGTGAAGCTACCTCAACACTGTCCCCAACAAACACTGCCAAGACAGAGACTGCATTGGGTTAGATACAGAGTAAAACTTCCTCTACACTTCCCCATTCATACAGTCCCAGGGGAATGACAGCAAAGGGTTAAAGAAACATTCGCGCTTCTTCCATTCTGACTGACACTTAGTCCGCTCTACACCAATCCTCAAGGAAAATTCAGAACTAAGACTATTATCTGGTCATGAATTCACACATCCTAATGCGAATGACAGCAACAGAAAATCATGTCGTGACACACAGATAAAACACACACAATGTACAACAAAACTAGACTGTTATTGGGATCAAAGACATTTAAATGACAGGAGACATAGTCCCTGCAGTGATCCAAATGTGAGCTGAACAAATTTCACACTTGAACAATATTCTATGAGAATGCAATGTCCACCTCACTGCTGTCTATTCAGTTCCTCTGCTCTCTTTCAGGGCTGAGTTGCGGCTGACCACATTGTGGCGTGGGGGTCAAGAGGTTGGACAGTTAAGGTCAACTTGGATTGAGGGCATCCTTTGTCATGCCAGTGAGGTCGAGGGTCGCTCATTTACTCAACTTATAATCGGGGACAAGGGGATGTCAGGCTGGGCTTGTATCAGTTTGAGTTTAGAAGAAACAGATGATCCGATGGAGCTGTATAACATCTGGAGAGGACTTAATGTAAATGCAATTTCAACTCAATTCTAGCCAGAGACTCGTCTCTCATTTAAGATAAGAAAGTTTTGTTTTTCTCACAAGTGTTCTCGAGTCTTTGAAATTCACTTCTTTAGAGAGCAGCACGTGGTGGTGGGTAACGAACATGGTCTGGGTGGGACGGTCAGTCAATGTTGACTCGATGGGCTGAATGGCCTACTTGCACGCAATTGGCCTATATCAATCAATAGTATGCACTTGCTTTATGGTTACCGACATCAAATTACATGAGTGGTTTTGGTTATTTCATCTCTTATTATCGTATTCAACCAACTACACCATCTAGAAACTTGCTCAATTACAATATCCAATATCTGCTGAGTACTTTTTCTTTTTGTCACGAACAATATCTTGAACTCTGACGTGTGACCTCTTCATTACTGTCAAAGTTCCTTATTTATCCCGACATTGTCATGGTTTTACTTTGTCGAATGTCTTCCTGGCATTTGCAGTTAAGACCCTATATTCTGCCCTCGTCAACATTTTCCCTTACAATTCTCTACTAAGGATTTCATGAAAAAGCTCAGAGTGTGGTGAGACTGCGGAACTCATTACCATAGTGAATAGTTGGGGTGGAAGACACTACAACTAAGGGTAAGCAACCCAATACAAATGAATGTCACTGTCACCAGATTCACAACACAGTGAAATTAAAACATGCAATGTCCCTCAATTTCTCAACTGTCCCGAACCAGACTTGATGAAGAACAGATCTTGCACATCAACATTATAATTTAAACAACAACCAAATTATAAATATGGCAAATTTTCTAGGGCAAAGTTAAAGAAGATAATCTAATTAATAGCAATGATTTAAACCCTTTGATCAAGCCCCCCACCATCTCAGAGACAGAGACTTAAGCGGCAAATTAAGAAAGAATTTATTTTTAAACTTACCAATTCAAGCAAACAGTTTCCAACAATGGATTGCCAAGCCTTTGTGCAATCTTTGGACTATGACTGTTTCACAGACACGTAATTGTAAATCTAATTTAAAAGTCACTGCCGAAGGTGAATAGACACCCCAGTATTCAGCCATTTCTTACAGGCTGGGAGTCATTCCCAGAAAGAGCCAACAATTCTTTAACTGGAAAGCTCCTGGTCTCAACGAGCAGCAGTGCCCAATGGAAGCAAAGTTGCAGGGGTGGGGGAGCATGACGGCATAAAACAAAAAAAAAACCGACCGACTCTCCCACTATGAGCACTGTCAGAATGTGCAGGGGTTCAGTGCTTTCAGTGACCCACAGCAGCTTCACCCGCAGAATCAGATTGTTGGGAGCACTGGTGTGCCTGCTGGTGCTTCTGCAAGGTGCAGGATGATGAGAACCTCCGCTTCCACTCGGGGCAGGTGAACGGCCTTTCCCCGGTATGGCCCCACCTGTGCCTCAGCAGGTGGGAGGAATTGCTGAAGGCCTTCCCGCACTCTGGGCAGGGGAAGGGCCTCTCCCCCGTATGGACCCGAAGGTGGGATGGCTGTTAAGCCCTTCCCACACTTGAGGCAGGAGAACGGGCTCTCCCCGGTGTGGACCCGCTGGTGCCTCAGCAGGGCAGAGGTATCATTGAAGGCCTTCCCGTACTTGGAGCAGCTGAAGGGCTTCTCTAATATGTGGACCCCGAGGTGGGTCTGTAGGACGGAGGAATAGCTGAAGGTCTTCCCGCATTCGGGGCAGGAGAATGGCCTCTCGCCTGTGTGGACACCCTGGTGCCTCTGCAGTACAGAGAAATTGCTGAAGGTCTTCCCGCACTCAGGGCAGGAGAACAGTCTGACCCCGGTGTTACTGCGCCCATGAGTCTCCAGGTCAGATTGGAAACGGAAGCCTTTCCCACAGTCGCCACATTTTCATGGTTTCTCAACGGGACGGGATTCCTTGGGTTTCTCCATGACCGAAGCTTCAGCTGCACAAAAACGAGTGTACAGCACCTCCCTGCCATGAATTCCTTTTCCCAGTCTGTATAACGTTTACTGGCTCCAGAATCAGAGTGCTGCAATAGTCGGGTCTCTCATCCAGTCTCACTGATGCTGAAAACGTACTGAAAGAGGAACCAAAAAGCTTGGTTCCTTCTCACAGAATCATAGTCGAAAATTGTTATAGTCCCGATGGATTCAGTGACTGCCAGACATTGACGTGAAATTGAGGACTCCAAATGCTGTAGAATCAGAGTCAAAGCACAGCCGATCAGGCAGCATCTGAGGAGCAGCAGAGTCAATGTTTCAGGCAAAGCTCTTCATCTATTGATATTGAAACGTCCATCTTCAGATCTACAAATAATCTGTAAAAAGAGATGACAAAAGTCATTAATGTCAGTCCAGGTTAGAAATTCAAAACAAGCAATTCTACTTTCTGCAAAACATTCTTTTCTTTTTCCACAAAATTGAAAGCACCATCCCACCCCCTCTCACCCCTCTATTCTCACTCCGCTCAAACTTATCCTCCCGACGGAACTGATTCAGGATCTTACAGAGACCGAAAAGTGAAAACATCAAGACAGACACCTCTGAATTTTGGATACCTCCACCTGAAAGTTAGTATCTTTCACGACATCTAGGAGTGAGTAAGTCTGATTTTGGGAAGCAAAAAAAAGTGTTAATTCAGGAAGAACCTTCAATGCAGCTTCTTGAGAAACAACCAGACACGAAATGGTTAACATCTGGGGAGGTGGAAGTGGGGAGATGGAGGAAATGAGATATCAAGGCATTGACACCGACACCAGACAGAAACTGAACACATAGACATGGCAAACTTTACGGGCAAGCCAGAGTCATAGAGATACACAGCACAGAAACAGGTCCTTCAGTCCAACTCATCCGTGCCGACCAGACAGCCTAAATTAATCTCGTCTCATTTAGCAGCACTTGGCCATATCCCTCTGAACTCTTCCTATTCATATACCCGTCCAGATGCCTTTTAAATGTTATAATTGGACCTACATCCATCACTTCCTCCGGCAGATAATTCCTTACACTTGCCTCCCTCACCTCAAACATATTATCCTCCTGTTCTGGACTTCTCCCATCCCAGGGAAATGACCTTGTCTATTTACCCTGTCTATGCCTCTCATGATTCTATAAACGTCTGTAAGATCACCACTCAGCCTCTGGTATACCGGGGAAAACAGCTGAAGCAATGCACTGCGTTTCCTTTTAGCTTTACACTCACAGAACCTTACTCCCGTGTAAAACATTGTTTCCCTCCCCCACACTGTCAATGGGAAAAGCCAAGAGTGCTGAGACTCTGGAGTTGGGGGAATGCCACGTAGAATTCCTGCAATGTGGAAACACGCCATTCAGGCCAACAAGTCCACACCGACCATCCAAAGCGTAACTCATATGGACTCCCCTATCCCATTCCACTACACTTCCTGCACACTATGGGCCCATTTAGTATGTCCACTTCTCCCGAAACTGAACACCTTTAGATGTTGGGAGGAAACCAGAGCACCCGGAGGAAACCCAGCAGACACGGCAGGTAGAATGTGCAAACTCCACACAGACAGTCGCCCCAAGGCTGGAATCGAAAGCGGATCCCTGGCGCTGAAAGGCAGCAGTGAGAACCACTGATCTATTGTGCTGCCCATGTGTGCAGAAAGAGGTGGGGAGTGGGAACTTTGTTAATTGTACCACACAGTGGATTGTTGTGTAAGGTTAAATCTCAAGGCATCCAGGGAGAGCTAACCAACTGGGCACAAAATTTAGAAGCGCGTTGTTGGAGATGCTGGAATCCTTCCTGAAAACAACAAATGCCGGAGATCACAGTGGGTCAGGCAGCGCTGTGCTACTCTATGACTGGACAGTGTGGATGTGGAGATGATGTTTCCACTAGGAGAAGAGTTGAGGATGCCAAGTCATTGAGGGCATTTAAGACAGAGATAGGTTCTTGATTAATAAGGGGTCAAGGGTTATGAGGAGAGGGCAGCAGAATGGGATAGAGAAACATATCAGCCATGATCGACTGGTGGAGCAGACTCGATGGGCCAAATGGCCTCATCCTGCTCCTGAGTATTGTGGTCTTAAAGCTGGGCAGGTGACTTAAGGGGTTCTCACAAACTATTTCAGAATCCTGAAGAGGGGTTGTTGGAATCGAAACTTTAACTCTGCTTTCTCTCCACAGATGCTTCCAGTCCTGCTGAGTTTTTCCCGTGTTCTCAGTTTTTGTTTCAGATTTCCAGCATCCACAGGTCTTTGTCTTATTTATCACAGTCATTTCTTGCCCTTCCCAAGTGTCGGAACCTCATCTCCCTGATCTACAAACTGTTCACTTACCCTAGAAATGACCACTACCTCCTTATCAAAGTAGATCCCTTTGTTGCAAAATGATTGTTCAATTCTGTGACCAAAATTATTGCATTCGTAATTACTTACACCAGGGACTCTCAATATCTCAGGCCAGAACACAGCTAGATTGTTTCAGACAGTACATTTATGTGATTTGATACAATTCCCTATTCGCGACATTACCAGCGTGTTGCAGGGAATAGAGGGTTTGAATTAAGAAGAATCTGGGACATGTTTCCAATGGAGCCGAGGAAGTTGACAGTTAACCTTACAGAGTTTTTTAAAATCAGAAAGGGTATAGATAAGGTCTCATTCCCAGGAGGCTCAGAATATTTTATTGCTCCAGATGGTGCAAAAGGGGGTCAAAGCTTCAACAGAAATCGAGCAGAGCTGAGAACAGACAACATTTAACTCTGTGGGAACAGGGAGATCAGAGGACACAGAAATCAGGACCTGAAATCCGAGCTGACACCAGACTACCATGTTATCAGTGCTTTGATTAGCAGTGCCCACCCTCCACCTTTACTGAGCCTCTCAGTCGACTTGAATGCCACGTATCCCCTCGATATTCCGGATCCAATCCTTGTCATTCTGAAGCCATATCTCTGTAAGGAGTCTCTGATCATAATTATTCTCTACAATGTGTGCAGTCAATTAATTCGCTTTTGTTACAATGCAGCACACATTCACAGACTGAGCTTTTAGTCTTATTTTTTGTGATGGTTAGAATCCAGTTTTGATTGCTAGTACATTTATTCTTCTTGTCCCTTTCTCTCATTCTCTGGTGTTTGGTTTCCACATCACTCCATTGCTCACTGGCCTTGATTTGGATTGGCTGTGGTAAATTGCCCAGTGTTTAGGGATGTGCAGGTTAGGTGGGTTGGCCATGGGAAACGTAGGGTTATCGTTTCAAAGTAATTGAAGGAGTAGGCTATTTGGCCCATCGACCCTGCTCCGCCATTCATTAAAATCATGGCGGATCGATCAATCGTCTCAGCACCTCCTAATTGCATTATCCCAACTTCCCTTAATTCCCTTTCCACGCAAAAAAACCATCCAACAGTGTCTTAATGAAGCTGCCTCTACTGCTTCCTTGAGCACAGAATTCCATTAATTTACCATTAACCATATAGGTCCTGCCCTGAGTTGCCTCATCAAAATGCAACAGCTCATATTTGTCTAAATTAAACTCCATCCACTACTCCTTGGCCCATCGGCTCATCTGATCAATTATAATTTATATTAAACTTTCTTTCCTACCTTCTTCCCTAAAAGCTGAAAATCTCCACCCCACACTCTCACCCTCCATTCTCACTTTGTTGAATCTAATCACGGATGTCCTCATCCTGAAGGGTTTGGTTCATGCTGATTAACAGGCCCACATTCAAGGGGGATCTAACTGAAACGTGCAGAACATTGAACGCCCTGGACAGATTGGATATTGGGAAGAAGTTTTCATTGGGAGGAGAGACTAATACCCATGGGCATAGCCTTAGCATAAAGGGAGAATGGAGATTAGGAGAAATTTCTTTAGCCAGAGAGTGGTGAATCTATGGAATTCATTGTCACAGAAAACTGTGGAGGCCAGGTCACTGAGTATGTTGAACATTGAGATAGAGATGTACAGCACAGAAACAGACTGTTTGGTCCAACTTGTCCATGCCGACTAACTATCCCAACCCAATCTAGTCCCACCTGACAGCACACGGCCCCATATCCCTCCAAACCATTCCTCTTCATACACCTACCCAAATGCATTTTAAATGTTGCAATCGTACTAGCCTTCACCACTTCCTCTGGCAGATCATTCAATAAACGTACCATCCTCTGCGTGAAAAAGTTGCCTCTTAGGTCTCTTTTGTATCTTTCCCCTCTAACACGAAACCCATTCCCTCTCGGTCTGGACTCACCCACCCCAGGAAAAGACTTTGTCTATTAATCCTATCCATGCCCCTCATGTTTTTATACATGTACAGTTACAACGTTTAAAAGACATTTGGATAAGTACATGAATACGAAAGTTTCGAAGGTTTATGGGCCAAACACTGGTCGGTGGGCCGAGTTTAGTTTGAGAACATACTCAGCATGGACTAGTTGGATGAAGGGTCTGTTCAGTGCTGTCTGACTCTGTGAATGACCTGTACTGGTCTTAAAACCATTTTCTTACCTCCCCCGATAAGCATCCACTTCTTTGTTGTTCAAAACTCAGATGAACTTAGCCTTAAATATGTTCAATGACCCCACTTCTGAACTCAATTCCTCTTCGTAATATACCACTTGCCTCGCTCATTGCCTGCTGCATCTGCCCGACAACTGGCATTGACTGGTTTGGAAGGAATCTGAGACCCCTTAGTACATCCATACATCATTCCTGATGAAGGGCTTGTGCCCGAAACGTTCCCTGTCCTGCTCCTCAGATGCTGCCTGACCTGTTGTGCTTTTCCAGTGCCACATTTTTCGACTTTCACCTCTAGTCCTCACTTTCTCCACATTCCAATATATCACCATTTAAACAATGCACTGCTTTTCTTTTAAACAGCAAAGGCTATAACTTCACATTGCCGCACTGCACTTGCCATGTGCTTGTCAATTGAGACACAGACCTGGACCAACTTCGGGAAGAGGCAAAACACTGAGTTCTGAACAAAAACCATAGCACACTCAAAACGTCGGCTCTGTTTACCTTTCCACTGATGCTACTCGACCCGTTGGCTTTCTGCAGTATTCGCTGTGTTTGTTCGACACAAATGCTGCTTTCCATTAAAGAACTTCAATCCCTGTCCTCTGGTAACTGACCCGAGTCAGTGGCAATAGGTTCTTCTGATCATTAAGGTAAAAACAATGACTGCAGATGCTGAAAACCAAATACTGGATTAGTGGTGCTGGAAGAGCACAGCAGTTCAGGCAGCATCCAACGAGCAGCGAAATCGACGTTTCGGGCAAAAGCCCTTCATCAGGAATAAAGGCAGCGAGCCTGAAGCATGGAGAGATAAGCTAGAAGAGGGTGGGGGTGAGGAGAGAGTAGCATAGAGTACAATGGGTGAGTGGGGGAGGAGATGAAGGTGACAGGTCAAGGAGGAGAGGGTGGAGTGGATAGGTGGAAAAGAAGATAGGCAGGTCGGACAAGTCAAGGAGACAGTAACTGAGCTGGAAGTTTGAATCTAGGCAAATGTGGCTGTGGTACCGAGTTTGTTTCACAACATGGTTGAAGAGCTTCAGAGCAGAGGAAATGACCTGGGAGTTGCAGTGGGAGAGGGACCCCCTGAGATTCTTGTCGAGAGAGGAGGAAAAATTCTTCAAGGCAGGCATCCTTGCAAGAGGATTCGCAGTCGGGTTTAAATCAACGAGGTAAAAACAATGACTGCAGATGCTGAAAACCAAATACTGGATTAGTGGTGCTGGAAGAGCACAGCAGTTCAGGCAGCATCCAACGAGCAGCGAAAACACCACGTCTTCTCCCATCATTGACAACAGCCCCTGGAAATCTCCAGTTAACCATCTTTGCTCCAAAGAGAACATTCCCAAACTTGGGAATGTCTCCACAAAATGGAAATTGCTCATCCCTGAACATGATGCATGTGTTACAATGGGGAAGAGGTTTTGGCAAAATATTGTCAGTTAGCAGGTGGAAAAATGTTCAGGAAGTAAAACACAAATCCCAGTCTCCAGCTTTGTGAATCTTTAGAAACTCTTTGGGAAGTGGAATTAGAGGAGAATGAAGGATGAACTGTCCGACTGAGCAGAGACAGTCCAGACACCGTCCCCTTGTTTAAGAGGCCGATTGACTCTGATATTCTCCGGAGATGAACTGACCCGAGACATTGAAAGAATTATCTGCACATCAGGAATTCAAACCCATTCTCGGCTCGGGGCCAATGAGAAAATTCGGGAAGAGGCAAAACACTGAAAGGCTTGGAGGGCGATGGCCCCGGTGTAGGAGAGCTCGTTCCTAGTGTCATGGATGTGCCTGCAGATGGTGGGATCAGGCTGTCCCCATGTCTCCATAATGAATGTCCAAGGCTTTATTATGGAAAATTAAAACTGATAGAAGATAATGGTAATTTTGGGCGGGGCGGGTTGAATTATGAATTGAATAGTAGGTTCCTCAAAGACACTTTGCCAGCCGCGCTGGGACCTGTCTCTGTGGCGCAATTGGTCAGCGCGTTCGGCTGTTAACCGAAAGGTTGGTGGTTCGAAACCACCCAGGGACGGAGTGCCACTTGTTCTCGCTCCTACCGCTTTCTTGGCTGCGAATGTTCCCGTTTTTCATGGTTTCAGGTAAATGTTTCCCAAACGGAAATCTTTTCCACTGAGGCAGCACAAAGGGGTTTCTGAATTGATTGAATTTCGAACGTTAAGGACTGCGGATGCTGAGAATCCGAGACAGAAAGCGAAACTGCTGGAAAAACTCAGCAGGTTTGGCTGTACTTGGATGAGGTAAAAAACGAGTTCTGAAATGTTGTCTCTGATTCTCTTTCCACAGATGCTGCCTGACCTGCTGAGTTGCTCCTGCAATTTCTGTTTTTGACTGAACGTCCATTTCATCTTTCGGGATGAAACACCCAGACTCGCCATTTGCAGATATTTAACCCTTTCGAAACCTGTGAAGTGATTGGATTCAAACAAACTCTGCAATGATTTACTCTTTCGCAGCTCCACAGGCAGATAGACCTGGGAAATGAAGCTGTCAGTGTGGTTCTGTATTGGTGGGCCGAGTGGTGAATGCGATGGACATGAAACCCATTGCGGTTTCCCCACGCAGGTGTGATCCCTGCCGACTTCAGTTGAGAAACGACATCAAAAGAAAAGGGAGATTGCTCCACGGTTTTTTTTTAAATGCAATCAGTGGACGGGTTGAAATATTTCAATCACATTGGCACTGGTCGGGAATCTGCCTGACAGGGTGGAACAAGCAGATACCCACAGAGCTGCTATTGAGGCGATGAGCCAAGAGTTTGGAAATGAAACTAGAACAGTGAGGGGCGTGAAGTCGTGATCGAAGTTAAGCAGGAACCTGAGGACAAAGGTGTTTTATTTCCCGGTGAAAGATACTGCTTCACAAAGTTGGGACGATGGAAGGGAAGCAGTGACGGTGATTATCTTTGGCTGTTCCTCTTGTGAATGTTCCCATTGCTGCGCATGTCCGTGTTAACGTCAGAACTCTGCAGCATGGTGGCGTTAGATACGCACAGTGCCAGGGGCGCAATGGATGACGCATCTGACTCCACCTACCTGTTTGAAATGCAGCTCACAGCTTCTTCACACACCCCAATTAATCTTTCTCATTGTCCTGAAGCCGGCACACGGTTTGAATTCCCGATCTGCAGGAACGAGACTCTTTTCAATGTCTCGCGTCAGGAAATGTCCCTGAGAACATCAGAGTCAAGTCATAGCGCTGTCGGAGGAGGGGAAGCTGAAATAGCCCCACACGCTGCTCACGGGCACATTTCACTTTCCCCAACACACTGCCCCAACCACTGCGCCTCCTGGGAGTGGAAAGGAAACAAACACCAAAACCCAGTCTCAGCTTTGTAAATCTTCAGGAAATAAGAAAACTGTTCATCCCTTCGGATCTTCCATCCTGGGCTGACAGCCTTGATTTTAAATGGATGTCCAGTCAGTGCCGACTCGTTTTGGCTGAAAAAAATCTTCCTTATCTCATCCCAGCATTTCTTGCCAGAGAGACCTGTGTGGCAGAGTTCATGTATATATTTCCTTGTATGGTATTTTGTAAATAACATTCGTTTGCTGGTTGTTTGTATCGGGTATTTCAGGTTCATTAGCCGCTGTTTAAGTGTGTTGGTAGGTTTGTGGGCTACCATGATGCTGAGAGGTTTGATTTGTCTGGACATCATTTCCCAGATGTCTTTAATGTAAAGTAATGTGCTAGGGTTTCTGTAGACGTTGTGTCTACTTGTTTCTGTTTGTTGATGTGAAATCGGCACACTGGGTTTATTGGGTAGGCAAAAGTGAGGACTGTCGATGCTGGAAACCAGAGTTTAGATCAGAGTGGTGCTGGAAAAGCACAGCAGGTCTGACAACTTCCGAGGAGCAGGAAAATCGACGTTTCGGGCAAAAGCCCTTCATCAGGAATAGAAGCAGGACGCTTCCAGGGGTGGCGAGATAAATTGGGGGGTGCTGGGCCAAAGGTAGCAAAGAGTGCAATAGGTGAATGGGGGTGGGGACGGAGGTGACAGGTCAGAGAGGAGGGTGGAGCGGATAGGTGGGAAGGGAGATTGACAGGTCCTGAGGACAGCGCTCAGATGGAAGGTTGGAACTCAGCTAAGGTGGGGGGAGTGGAAATGAGGAAACTGGTGCAGTCCACATCGATGTCCTGGGGTTGAATGTATCCGAGGCAGAAGCTGGGGCGTTCTTCCCCCAGACATCGGGTGAGGAGGGAGGGGCGATGGAGGAGGCCCAGGTCCTGCATGTCCCTGGCAGAGTGGGAGGGGAGGTTGAAATGTTGGGCCACAGGGCGATGGGGTTGATTATTGCGGGTGTCCTGGAGATGTTCCCTCAAACGCTGTGACTTGATTCTGCGACGGGGCTCCAGTCTCCCCAATGTAGGGGAGACCGCATCGGGAGCAATGGATACAAGAAACAACTTTGGTGGAAGCCTTCAAACTCCCGTGACCCGGATTCGATTTCCGGGCAGGGAAGCAATTTTCAGTAGAGCTGTCAAACTTCGCTGCCATCTCCCTGGTGGTCTAGTGGTTCGGATTCAGCGCTTTCACCGCTGCGGCCCGGGTTCGATTCCCGGTCAGGGAAGCAATTTGCAGTATATTTTTTGGGCTGCCCATTCTCCTGAAATGCGCTGTCGAGTCACTAATTGGTCTTCGGAGTCACTGGGTGCTGCACTGTGTTGTGGTTCGTTGGAATAGTACCCTCGTTCAGATTTGTTTGTAGGTGTAGGGATGATTATTTCTGTAGCTAAGTACTTGGTTCGTGTGTGTTGCTTTCCTGCAGAGGCTGTTTTGAATTTATCATTGACTGGTCGGTCTACTGTGACATCCAGAAATGGCACTTTGTTGTTGTTCTCCTCTTTTGTGAATTTTATGCCAGGAAGGAGATTGTTGATGGTGTTGTAGGTTTCCTCTAATTTGTTTCATTTTTTGATGACAGAAGTGTTTCATGGGCGTTTCGTTGATTTGTTTGTAGGGCTTGTTACTGAATATGAAGTGGGAGGTAAGGCACAGTTCCACGAGGTTGACAGTGTTATCTTTGCAGGCTGAAGTTGGTTCTGTGTTTTTGTCTTTAGTTCTTCGAGTAGTGTCTTCAGTTTTCTTTGGCGACGTTGATGTTAATGGATGTGAACAGGGCTGTTATGTCAAAGGACAACATTATTCCATCCTCTTCTGTCTTCGTGTCTTTGGTGTTCGGGAATTCTTGGATGGAGTAAATGGAGTGGAGTGAATCTTCGACTTGGTGTTTTAGTCCTCAGTGGAGGCCTTTGACTAGTCTGTATATTGGTGTTCCAAGTAGTGAGACGATGGCCTGAGGGGGGCTCCTAGTTTGAAAAAGAGGAGAACAACAATAAACTGCATTCTTAGATGTCACAGTAGAGCGAACAGTCAATGGGGAACTTCAAACTAGCATCTACAGAAAACCAACACTCAAAAACCAAATACTTAACCACAGAAGCAATCATCCCAACACCCACAAACGAAGCTGCATCAGGACATTATTTCAACGAGCCACTGACTAGTCGGTATATTGGTGTACCAAGTGGTGAGACTTTGGGTCTGAGGGGGGCTCCTGGTTTGAATTGGAGGAGAAAATTAACACAGTGCCATTTCTAGATGTCACAGTAGAGCGAACAGTCAATGGGGAACTTCAAACTAGCGTCGACAGAAAAACAACACACACAAATACTTAACCACGGAAGCAATCATCCCAACACCCTCAAACGAAGATTCAACAGGACATTATTTCAACGAGCCGCTACACACTGCAGCACAGAGAAATTACGAATTACAAGTGAGAAATACGTATATAATATATTTAAGGAGAACGCGTCCCAAAAAAACCCATTCCGCCGATTTCTCAGTGATGCTTCCAAGCTCACTCTCAAAAATTCGGTTTGTCCCTCCATTCTTTCCTGTTTGTTTTTTGTGGGTTTTGAAAGCGTTCCCAAAGCGTTCCCAATCCTCTGACTGAGTATTGGAGTTGGGAAGGTAAAAACAATGACGGCAGATGCTGGAAACCAGATTCTGGATTAGTGGTGCTGGAAGAGCACAGCAGTTCAGGCAGCATCCAAGTAGCTTCGAAATCGACGTTTCGGGCAAAAGCCCTTCGTCAGGAATAAAGGCAGTGAGCCTGAAGCATGGAGAGATAAGCTTATCTCTCCATGCTTCAGGCTCACTGCCTTTGTTCCTGACGAAGGACTTTTGCCCGAAACGTCGATTTCGAAGCTGCTTGGATGCTGCCTGAATTGGAGTTGTGAAGTTATGTTGTGGCTGTACAGGACATTGGTGAGACCACTTTTAGAATATTGTGTGCAATTCTGGTGTCCCTCCAATCAGAAGGATATTGTGAAATTTGAAAGGGTTCTGAAGCACCAATGGGTCAACAGAGGGGAAGAGGCCCTTCTGCTGCCCTGAGTGTGGGAAGGCCTTCAGTGATTCCTCTGCCCTGCTGACGGACCAGTTGGTCCACACCGTGGAAGGCTGTTCTCCGGCCCCAAGTGCGAGATGGCCTTCAGCAGTTCTTCCCACCTGCTGAGACACCAGTGGGTCCACACTGAGAGGCCGTTCTTCTGCCCCAACTGCAGGAGGGGCATTGCTCTTTCCTCTGACGTACTGGCCCATTGGTGTGTCCAAATGGTAGAGAGGTCGTTCAGTTGCCCTATGTGCAGGAAGGCCTTCAGCAATTCCTCGGCCCTGCTGAGGCACCAGTCTATCCACACCGGGGAGAAGCCGTTCTCCTGCCCCGAATGTGGGAAGGTCTTTACCCACTCCTCCACACTGCTGAATCACCAGCTTGACCACACGGGGGTTTGGGGGGGGGGAAGAGTGGCGGAGGAGGGGAGGCCATTCTGCTGCCCTAAGTGTGGGAAAGCCTTCAGCAATTCCTCCGCCCTGCTGAAGCACCAGTGTGTCCACCCTGGGGAGAGACCCTTCAGCTGGCCCGAGTGTGGGAAGAGGTTCATGTTTTCCTGCAACTTGCGGAAGTACTAGCGGGGGCAACAGCGCTCCCAGCAATCAGATCCCACCAGTGACGCTGCCTTCGGTCACCCCCCAGGACTGAATCTGCTGCCATTTCTGACAGTGGGTGCAGTGGGAGAGTAGGTGAGCTGTTATTTTTTTTCTGCTGGAATGCAATTGCCTCCCCTACACCACACAAACCCAACCCCAAGGTAGCTCAGGGTTAGCACTGCTGCCTCATGGCACCAGGAACTCAAGAATAATTCCACCCTTGGGGTTCTGTGTGCAATTTATGGAGGGTTGGAAAATGGATCTGAGTGGGTTAGTCTTCGGAAGATCAGTGCAGATGTGTTCGGCTGAAGGACCTGTTTTTCCACATTGTGGGGGTGCTATGATTCTATGAGCTTTGCCTTCAGTGGACACTGTTGCTCATTGAGCCCGGGACTGCACATTGCCAATGAAATGATCCAGAGAAACCTTAGACCGCAAGACCATCGGAGAAGAAGTTTGGCCTACTCTGCCATTCGTTAGTAACAAAAGTATTGGATGAGATTAGCGACAGTGTGGAAACAGGCCATTTGTCCCAACAAGTCCACACCGACCCTCCGAAGTGTAACCCATCCAGACCCATTTCCCTCTGACTAATGTACCTAACTCTATGGGCAATTAAGCATGGCCAATCCACAAGACCTGCACATCTTTGGTTTATGGAAGAAAACAGGACCATCCAGAGAAAACCCACGCAGACATTGGGAGAATGTGCGCACTCCTCACAGACTGCCACCCAAGGCTGGAATAAAACCTGGGTCCCTGGCACTGTGAGGCTGCAGGTGTAACCACTGAGCCACTACATATTGCAACCCGAGTTTGGCAAGCCGGGGGTTGGGTGAATACAGCAAGCCAGGCAGCACCAGGATGTGGAGTAGTCAGCGTTTTGGGTATTAACCCTTCTTCATTACTGAAAGAGTGACTTATCTATGAGAAAAGATTTACATGAATGTTGCTGGGGGTTGGAGGGTTTGAGCTGCAGGGAGCGGCTGAATAACGTGGGGTTGTTTTCACTGGAGCATCGGAGGCAGAGAAGTGACCTAATAGCGGTTACAAAATCATGAGGGGCATGGACAGGGTAATAGACAAGGTCTTTTCCCTGGGCTGGGGGAGTCCAGAACTAGAGGGCATAGGTTTAGGGTGAGAGGCGAAATATATAAAAAGGGACGACTTCTTCATGCAGAGGGTGGTACATATATGAAATGAGCTGCCAGAGTATGTGGGTCAGGTGTTGTCAAATGGGACTAGATTAATTTAGGATATCAGGTCAGCATGGACAAGTTGGACCGAAGGGTCTGTTTCCATGCTGTACGTGTCTCTGACTACTGGTCCTGATGTAAGTTTAAAATAGAGTCCAAGTAACTTTGAATAGTTCAATCTTGTTGAGCTCACCTCCTGAAAAGTTTCAGATGAATCCCTCTGAGAGATACTGTTTAAACATGCTGAGTTGGACAAAGTATCCCATCAAGTTCAACACAAACCCAGAGTTGAAGAAGTCAGAAGTCAGAACACCAAGGGGACCAAAACTGATCACAATATTCCAGGTGCGACCTGATCAACATCCTGTATAACTACAACATAACTTGCCAACATCTATACTCAATTCCCTAACTGATGAAGGCCAGTGTGCTGAAACCTTTCTTCACTACCTTGTGTACCGATGTTGTCAGAGATATAGGACCTACATTAAACTGATACACAATCCAGCTGCTGAGAGGCCAGAAGCAGAGTAATGCTGCGTGAGTGTGCTAGGCTTTAGATTTTGACACAACCTCCCCACACCTCTCGAGACCTCAGGTCTGTAGCTTGCCTTCTTATCTTTGAGGGTTTTCCACCTGTTTGAAACAGCCTGTCCTGCAATTAACCCCTTTATGCCAAGGCGTTCCTTCTACAGGCAGAATTAATTGTCCTTCTGTCACACAGTTATTAAACACCATTATCTCATCTGTCCAAAGGGACAGCTCATTGTTTTGCCTCCTCCTTCCCAGCGATAGTTAATGTATGTTATTTGTTAACTCCCTTGTAGCAGTTTCTCATTGGCCCTTTCGTTTCTTGGACCAGAAAGAGTTATTGCTGACTCATGAAGTTTTCAAAGTTGTGGAGTTTACAGGACCACACCATATTCCTCTCTGCCTCCCCCAGGAATAACGATTGCTCCTGAGGTACTCACAGTTCCTGACGTTCCTTGATATCCCCAAATACAATCCATACGTCAGGAAATCACTGGTGCTGCCCTGACATAGATAGTCAATGTTTGAACAGAAGATTATGGGGAGAAAATGCAGAAATCCGAAATGCAAAGAGACTTGGGAGTTCAAGTCCAGGATTTTCTCAAAGTAAACTTGCAGGTTGAGTTGCACTTTCCCCTGCAAGTGCCGAATGTGTGACACCAGCTCATTTACCTATTCCCTCCTCGCTATCCAAGGGGCCAAACTTACATTCCAGGTGTAGTGGCCCTTTACCTGCACTTCCCACAACCCAGTCTACTGCATTTGCTGCTCACAATGTTGCCTCATCTACATTGGGGAAAACGAAGCCTAAACTGGGTGACTGCTGCACAGAACATCTACGTTCTGCCTGCAAAAAAGACCCTGAGCTTCCAGTTGCCTGCCAATTCCACACCCCACCCTGTTCCCTGTCCAACATCTCTGTCTCAGGTTTGCTGTTGTGTTCCAGCGAAGCTCAGCACCAGCAGAACGAAGAGCACCGAATATTGCACTTGGGGACCACACATCCATCTGGTCCCAATATCCAATTCAATAATTCTAGGACCTGAAGTCCATAGTATCCTCGTCCCTTCCACACACACCAAGCCTTGTTATCACATAGTCTGTCATTCCACACTACTTCGCCACGAACAGTCTCCATTAACAGTTATTCACCCTCTCACGCAGATCGTTATCAACTCCTTTTTCTGTCCAACAGTTCTTCCCTCGCTTTGGGCTCTGTCCTGATCTCCGCCTTCCTCCCACAATATCTCCTGCATATAAACCGACATTTTCCCAATCACCATCTGTTCTGTGGAAGGGTCACCGGCAACTCCTGTTTTTTGTTCCTGATATACAGCACCCGCAGTTCTTTCAGATTTTTATTGAGAGAGAGTTGGAAATTGTTTCGAGAGACAGAAGGAGAAGGGGGAGAAACAGAACAGACATGAACGTAAAATCATTGTAGTGCGATCACTTCCCTTAAGTATGAATAGAGGGCCTGGGCCATCTGTGAGCTTGTAGCGCAACGGTAGCGCGTCTGACTCCAGATCCGAAGGCTGCGTGTTCAAATCACGTCAGGCTCACTACAATCAACGTCTAGCATTTCCAATGAAGAAAAGAGTACGTTCACTCCGTATATCTGTTGTGTCAAAAGTTGTGGACACTTTCGATCACGCATGAATCTTTGCTGTCAGTTTGATTTGTGAACACTGTGTCAGGGAGGTGGTGTGCCATTTGTTTGGGGAAATGCTGAGCTCCCCGCAATTTGACAAGTCGAACACAAACTGCTCATCACGGGATTTCAACACACAGCCGCTTCGTTCAGTTGGTGACCGCGCAGTGTGAATCACATTATACCAATACTTTTACAACAGAATCCAGAGATTTCCATCCAGGTTTTAGTCACATCAAACTGCCACGTTATGATGTTCTGGCCTCAGAAAACTATAATAACGTGAAGATCGCTGGGATGATTTTCTACATCGGACTGCAATAGAAACACAGATCATTGTTTCCAGTTTTGGTGGAACAAAAGACATTGTATTGGTGGATAATTACAGTTTATGCAAACACAGCTAGCCATCGATAAATATTAATCCTGTTCACTTCAATGGCAAAATTTCAATTCAGAAACCAAGTGCACTTGGCTGTTTGTAACAGAGACAACATGACAAAATGGCTCTTAGGAGGAGAAATGGGACATTGAGGAGAAGTGAAATGTTTGCTTTTGTTCACCTCCACAATTGTTAGAAAAACAGGTTGAAAGGATTCTTAAAAGGTGGCTGAAGGAGTGGTGAGGGATAACACTTCAGACAGCGCAAAGTGGAAGACCACTTTCTAGTGGAAGAAAAAGACATTCCTTATTTCTGAAAGAACTGGGAAACAGAAGAGGGGATGAAATCTGACTTGGGAGCTATTTCCTATTTGTTGAGGATGTTGCTTCATCACAGTCTTGGTTTAGAACATAAGCTCTTCATCAGGAATAAAGGGTGGCCCAAGGGGGCTGAGAGATAAATGGGAAGGAAGTGGGGCTGGAGGGAAGGCAGCTGGGAGTGCAATAGGTAGATGGAGGTAGGGATTGATGGTGATAGGTCAGAGATGAGGGTGGAGCAAATAGGTGAGAAGCAAGGTGGACAGGTATGACAGGTCAAGAGGTTGGTGTCGAATTGGAAGGTTGATTCTGGGACAAGGTGGGGGAGAGGAAATAAGGAAACTGATGAAATCTGCATTGATACCATGTAGTTGGAGGGTCCGAAAGCAGAAGTTGAGGTGTTTTTCCGACAAGTGTCGGGTAGGAAGAGGTTGGCAGTGGAGGAGGCCCAGGACTTGCATGTCCTTGGTGGAATGGAAGGGGGAGTTAAAGTGGTAAAAACAATGACTGCAGATGCTGAAAACCAAATACTGGAATAGTGGTGCTGGAAGAGCACAGCAGTTCAGACAGCATCCAACGAGCAGCGAAATCGACGTTTCGGGCAAAAGCCCTTCATCAGGAATAAGGCAGTGAGTCTGAAACGTGGAGAGATAAGCAAGAGGAGGGTGGGATAAAGTGTTCAGCCACAGGGCGGTGTGTCGGTTAGAATTAGAGTCCAAGAGTTGTTCCCTGAAATATTCAGTTAGTTGGCATCCAGTTTCCCCAATGTGGTTGAGACCATATTGCGAGCAATGGACATGATCTTATCAATAGATTGCATAAGTCTTAGCCTGCCAGAATTATTTTCTTTTATTAAATTAAAGAAAATTTTTATTCAATTGGATGACTGCATGAAACGGTTTGTTGGTCAGATTTGAATCATCACTCCCAAATGAGACGATGCCATGAATATCAGTGAACTGCTCTTTTTGTTAAAAACCACAAGTTCTTGATTTATTTTCACAACTTACTGGTATTCACACCTGCACATTCAATGTCAAACTCTGACATCAGAAATTAAATTACAGCATTAATTTTGACTTGAAATATTCGAACAAACAAATTAATAGCACACAGTGAATCGCAAGTCTGATTAATCTGAAATTAAATTTGACCAAAAAAATATAAAATCAAGATGGGAGATAAGAAATGGGGGAAGGGCAGAAGGCGAGAAATGCAGCATCATAGAAAGTGCTCCCCCAGAGTGTGCATTTTACCAACTACCACTGCTAAATATAAACACTCTGATATGATCCTTCGGTTTTAATGTAAACCATAGCCCCATACAGTAGGTACCATTTAAATGAGTTAAAAATGCAAACATTGAGCAAATCCAGCTTCCAGCCTTCCCCCCCCCCCCCCCCCCGCCGCCCCCTCTCGCTTCTTGGAGCTTAGACCATCCTCCAGCGCCGGGGGGTTGTTGAACTCCTGGGCTCCAGCGGCCGCTCCTCCACTGAAGAAGCTTTGGGAAGCAGATGCAAAGGCAAGATGCAGAACAGAGAACCTTTGTATATGAAAGCAGCTTACAGAGACATTGAGCAATAGAATCACATGGTTTTTACCCATCGTCCTCTGGGTTATCTACCCAGCACACTCACGCAGCACTACTCTACTTCTGTGCTCCCAGCAGCTGGATCGTGGATCAGTTTAAAGTAGGTCCTATATCTCTGATTACATCGGTAAACAAGGCAGTGAAGAAAGGTTTCAGCACACTGGCCTTCATCAGTTAGGGAACTGAGTATAGATGTTGGCAAGTTATGTTGTAGTTATACAGGACGTTGATGAGGCCGCACCTGGAATATTGTGATCAGTTTTGGTCCCCTTGGTGTTCTGACTTCTGACTTCTTCAACTCTGGGTTTGTGTTGAACTTGATGGGATACTTTGTCCAACTCAGCATGTTTAAACAGTATCTCTCAGAGGGATTCATCTGAAACTTTTCAGGAGGTGAGCTCAACAAGATTGAACTATTCAAAGTTACTTGGACACTATTTTAAACTTATATCAGGACCAGAAGTCAGAGACACGTACAGCATGGAAACAAACCCATCGGTCCAACTTGTCCATGCTGACCTGATATCCTATATTAATCTAGTCCCATTTGACAGCACCTGACCCATATACTCTGGCAGCTCATTTCATATATATACCACCCTCTGCATGAAGAAGTTGTCCCTTTAATTTGTTTCGCCTCTTACCCTAAACTTATGCCCTCTAGTTCTGGACTCCCCTGCTCAAGGAAAGGACATTGTCTATTACCCTGTCCATGCCCCTCATGATTTTGTAACCGCTATTAGGTCACTTCTCTGCCTCCGATGCTCCAGTGAAAACAACCCCATGCTATTCAGCCGCTCCCTGCAGCTCAAACCCTCCAGCCCCCAGCAACATTCATGTAAATCCTTTCTCATAGATAAGTCACTCTTTCAGTCATGAAGAAGGGTTAATACCCAAAACGCTGACTACTCCACATCCTCGTGCTGCCTGGCTTGCTGTATTCTCCAAACCCCCGGCTTGCCAACTTCGGGTTGCAATATGTAGTGGCTCAGTGAATACCACTGCAGCCTCACAGTGCCGGGGACCCAGATTTGATTGCAGCCTTGGGTGGCTGTCTGTGAGGAATTTGCACTTTCCCCCAATGCCTGAGTGAGTTTTCTCTGGGTGGTCCTGTTTTCTTCCATTAACCAAAGATGTGCAGGTCATGTGGATGAGCCATGCTTAATTGCCCATAGAGTTAGGTACATTAGTCAGAGGGAAATGGGTCTGGATGGGTTACTCTTCGGCGGGTCGATGTGGACTTGTTGGAATGAATGGCCTGTTTCCACACTGTAGCTAATCTCATCCAATACTTCTGTTACTAACAAATGGCAGAGTAGGCCAAACTTCTTCTCCGATGGTCTGCGATCTTAGGTTTCTCTGGTTCATTTCATTGGCAATGTGCAGTCCCGGGCTCAATGAGCAACAGTGTCCACTGAAGGCAAAGCTCATAGAATCATAGAACCCCCACAATGTGGAAACAGCTCCTTCAGCCGAACACATCTGCACTGATCTTCCGAAAACTAACCAACTCAGATCCATTTTCCTACCCTCCATAACTTGCACACAGACTCCCACGGGTGGAATTGTTCCTGGGTTCCTGGTGCCATGAGGCAGCAGTGCTAACCCTGAGCCATCATGGAGTTGTGATTGTGGGGTGTCGGGAAGGCAATTGCAGTCCAGCAGAAGACTAAAACAGCCCACCTACTCTCCCACTGCACCCACTGTCAGAACTGGCAGGAGGTTCAGACCTGGGAGATGACTGAAGGCATCATCACTGGTAGGATCTGATTGCTGGGAGAGCTGGTGCTCCCGCTGGTGCTTCCGCAAGTTGTAGGAAAACATGAACCTCTTCCCACACTCGGTCCAGCTGGAGGGCATCTCCCAGGTGTGGGCACATTGGTGCTTCAGTAGGGCAAAGGAATTGCTGAAGGCTTTCCCACACTTAGGGCAGCAGAATGATCTCCCCTCCTCCGCCACTCTCCCCCACCCCCCAAACCCCCGTGTGGTCCAGCTGGTGATTCAGCAGTGTGGAGGAGCAGGTAAAGACCTTCCCACATTCGGGGCAGGAGAACGGCTTCTCCCCGGTGTGGATAGACTGGTGCCTCAGCAGGGCCGAGGAATTTCTGAAGGCCTTTCTGCACATAGGGCAACTGAACGACCTCTCTACCATTTGGACACACCAATGGGCCAGTATGTCGGAAGAAAGAGCAATGCCCCTCCTGCAGTTGGGGCAGAAGAACGGCCTCTCAGTGTGGACCCACTGGTGTCTCAACAGGTGGGAAGAACTGCTGAAGGCCATCTCGCACTTTGGGCCAGAGAACAGCCTTCCCCGGTGTGGACCAACTGGTGCGTCAGCAGGGCATGGGAATCATTGAAGCCCTTCCTACACTCAGGGGAACAGAAGGGCCTCTTCCCCTCTGTGGGCCCATTGGTGCGTCAGACCACTTTCAAATTTCACAAAATCCTTCTGATTGGAGGGACACCAGAATTGCACACAATATTCTAAAAGTGGTCTCACCAATGTCCTGTACAGCCACAACATAACTTCCCAACTCCAATTCAGGCAGCATTCAAGCAGTTTTGAAATCGACGTTTCGGGCAAAAGCCCTTCGTCAGGAATAAAGGCAGTGAGCCTGAAGCATGGAGAGATAAGCTTATCTCTCCATGCTTCAGGCTCACTGCCTTTATTCCTGACGAAGGGCTTTTGCCCGAAACGTCGATTTCGAAGCTACTTGGATGCTGCCTGAACTGCTGTGCTCTTCCAGCACCACTAATCCAGAATCTGGTTTCCAGCATCTGCAGTCATTGTTTTTACCTTCCCAACTCCAATACTCAGTCAGAGGATTGGGAACGCTTTCAAAACCAACAAAAAACAAACAGGAAAGAATGGAGGGAAAAACCGAATTTTTGAGAGTGAGCTTGGAAGCATCACTGAGAAATCGGCGAAATGGGTTTATTGGGGACGCGTTCTCCTTAAATACACTATATACGTATTTCTCTTGTGGTCTTCGTAGTTTCTCTGTGCTGCGGTGTGTAGTGGCTGGTTGAAATAATGTCCTGATGCAGCTTCGTTTGTGTGTGTTGGGATGATTGCTTCTGTGTTTAAGCATTTGGTTTGTGTGTGTTGTTTTTCTGTAGATGCTAGTTTGAAGTTCCCCATTGACTGTTCGCTCTACTGTGACATCTGTGCTTCAGATGCAGTTTATTGTTGTTCTCCTCTTTTTCAAACTAGGAGCCCCCCTCAGGCCATAGTCTCACGACTTGGAACACCAATATACAGACTAGTCAAAGGCCTTTCACTGAGGACGAAAACACCAAGTCGAAGATTCATGCCACTCCATTTACTCCATCCAAGAATTCCCAAACACCAAAGACACGAAGATAGAAGAGGATGGAATAATGTTGTCCTTTGACATAACAGCCCTGTTCACATCCATTAACATCAACGTGAACAAAGAAAACTGAAGACACTACTCGAAGAACTAAAGACGAAAACACAGAACCAACTTCAGCAGCAAAGATAACACTGTCAACCTCGTGGAACTGTGCCTTACCACCCACTTCATATTCAGTAACAAGCCCTACAAACAAATCAACGAAACGCCCATGAAACACTTCTGTCATCAAAAAAATGAAACAAATTAGATGAAACGTACAACACCATCAACAATCTCCTTACTGGCATAAAATTCACAAAAGAGGAGAACAACAACAAAGTGCCATTTCTAGATGTCACAGTCGACCGAACAATCAATGCTAAATTCAAAACAGCCTCTACAGGAAAACAGCACACGCGAACCAAGTACTTAGGTACAGAAGTAATCATCTCTGCACATACAAACAAATCTGAACGAGGGCACTGTTTCAACGAAACACGACACACTGCAGCACCCAGTGACTCCGAAGACCAATAAGTAACTGTACAGCGCTTTTAAGGAGAATGGATAGCCAAGCAACACGCTGAAAATTGCTTCCCTGACCGGGAATTGAACCCGGGCCGCAGCGGTGAAAGCGCCGAATCCTAACCACGAGACCACCAACTAGACATAGGCAAAGTTTGACAGCTCTCCTGAAAATTGCTTTCCTGCCCGGAAGTCGAACCCGGGTCACCAAGTTAGAAGGCGAACACCAATGTCATTTCGTGTATCCATTGCTCCCGATGCGGTCTCTTCTACATTGGGGAGACTGGAGCCCCGCCACAGATTCAAGTCACAGCGTTTGAGGGAACATCTCCAGGACACCCGCAACAATCAACCCCATTGCCCTGTGGCCCAACATTTCAACTTCCCCTTCCCACTCTGCCAGGGACATGCATGTCCTGGGCCTCCTCCATCGCCGCTCCCTCCCCACCCGATGCCTGGAGGAAGAACGTCCCAACTTCTGCCTCGGATACATTCATCCCCAGAGCATCAATGTGGTCTGCACCAGTTTCCTCATTTCCCCTCCCTCCACCTTACCTCAGTTCCAACCTTCCAGCTGAGCGCTGTCCTCATGACCTGTCCTACGTGCCAATCTCCCTCCCCACCTATCCGCTCCACCCTCCTCTCTGATCTGTCACCTCCATCCCCACCCCGATTCACCTATTGTACTTTTTGCTACCTTCGGCCCAGCACAACCCACCCCCAATTTATCTCTCCACTCTGGAGGGGTCCTGCTTCTATTCCTGATGAAGGGCTTTTGCCCGAAACATTGATTTTCCTCCTCGTCGGAAGGCTGTCTGACCTGCTGTGCTTTTCCAGCACCACTCTGATCTAAACTCTGGTTTCCAGCATCTGCAGTCCTCACTTTTGCCTACCCAATAAACCCAGTGTGCCGATTTCACATCAACAAACTGACACAAGCAGACACAACGTCTGCAGAAACCTTAGCCACATTACTTTACATTAAAGACATCTGGGAAATGATGTCCAGACAATTCAACCCTCTCAGCATCATGGTAGCCCACAAACCGACCAACTCACTTAAACAGGGGCTAATGAACCTGAAATACCCGATACAAACAACCAGCAAACGAATGTTATTTACAAAATACTATACAAGGAAATATATACATGAACTCTGCCTCACAGTTCTCTGTGGCAAGAAATGCTGGGATAAGAAAAGGAAGATTTTTTTTAGCCGAAACGAATCGGCACTGACTGGACAGCCATTTAAAATCAACGCTGTCAGCCCAGGATGGAAGACCCGAAGGGATGTACCGTGTTCTTATTTCCTGAAGATTTACAAAGCTGAGACTGGGTTTTGGTGTTTGTTCCCTTTCCACTCCCAAGAGCCGCAGTGTTGGGGCGGTGAGTTGGGGAAAGTGAAATGTGCCCGTGAGCAGCGTGTGGGACTATTTCAGCTTCCCCTCCTCTGACAGCGCTATGACTTGACTCTAATGTTCTCAGGGACACTTACTGACACGACACAGTGAAAAGAGTCTCATTCCCGCAGTTCAGGAATTCAAACCGTATGCCGGCTTCAGGACAATGAGAAAGATTAATTGGGGTGTGTGAAGAAGCTGTGAGCTGCATTTCAAACAGGTAGGTGGAGTCAGATGCGTCATCCATTGCGCCCCTGTCACTGTGCGGATCTGACGCCGCCATGCTGCAGAGTTCTGACGTTAACACGGACATGCGCAGCAATGGGAACATTCACAATGTGAACAACCAAAGATAATCACCGTCACTGCTTCCCTTCCATAGTCCCAACTTTGTGAAGCAGTATCTTTCACTGGCAAATAAAACACCTTTGTCCTCAGGTGCCTGCTTAACTTCGATTACGACTTCACGCCCCTCACTGTTCGATCTCATTTCCAAACTCTTGGCTCATCGCCTCAATAGCAGCTCTGTGGGTATCTGCTTGTTCCACCCTGACAGGCAGTGGGCTACAGATTCCCGACCAGTCCCAATGTGATTGAAATATTTCAACCCCTCCACTGATTTGCATCTTTAAAAAAACCGTGGAGCAATCTCCCTTTCTTTCTGACGTCGTTTCTCAACTGTAGTCGGCAGGGTTCACACCTGCGTGGGGAAACCGCAATGGATTTCATGTCCATCGCATTCACCACTCGGCCCATCAATACAGAACCACACTGACAGCTTCATTTCCCAGGTCTCTCTGCCTGTGGAGCTGAGAAAAAGTGAATCCTTGCAGAGTTTGTTTGAATGCAATCACTTCTCAGGTTTCGAAAGGGTTAAATTTCTGCAAATGGCGAGTCTGCGTGTTTCATCCCGGTAGATGAAATGGACGTTCAGTTCAAAACAAAAACAGAAATTGCAGGAACAACTCCGCAGGTCAGGCAGCATCTGTGGAAAGAGAATCAGAGACAACATTTCAGAACTCGTTTTTTTCCTCATCCAGGTCCAGCCAAACCTGCTGAGTTTCTCCAGCAGTTTCGCTTTCTGTCTCGGATTCTCAGCATCCGCAGTCATTTATGTTAGAAATTCAATCAATTCAGAAACCCCTTTGTGCTGCCTCAGTGGAATAGATTTCCGTTTGGGAAACATTTTCCTGACACCTTTAAAAACGTGCACTTTCGTAGCCAAGAAAGCGGTAGGAGCGAGAACAAGTAACACGCTGTCCTGGGTTGGTTTCGAACCACCAACTTTTCGGTTAACAGCCGAACGCGCTGCCCAATTGCGCCACAGAGACAGGTCCAAGAGCTCCGCGCACAGTGTCTTTGAGGAACGTACTAATCAATTCATAATTCAACCCGCCCCGCCCAAAATTACCATTGTCTTCTATCAGTTTTACTTTTCCATAATAAAGCCTTGGACATTCATTGTGGAGACATGGGGACAGCCTGATCCCACCATCTGCAGGCACATCCATGTCACGAGGAACGAGCTCTCCACCACCGGGGCCATCGCCCTCCGAGCCTTTCAGTGTTTTGCCTCTTCCTGAATTTTCTCATTGGCCCCGAGCCGAGAAGGGGTTTGAATTCCTGATGTGCAGAGAATTGTTTCAATGTCTCGGGTCAGTTCAGGTCCCGAGAATATCAGAGTCAATCAGCCTCTTAAACAAGGGGATGGTGTCTGGACTGTCTCTGCTCAATCCGTCAGTTCATCCTTCATTCTCCTCTAATTCCACTTCCCAAAGAGTTTCGAAAGATTCACAAAGCTGGAGACTGGGATTTCTGTTTTACTTCCTGAACATTTTTCCACCTGCTAACTGACGATATTTTGACACAACCTCTTCCCCATTGTAACATTTGCATCATGTCCAGGGATGAGCAATTTCCAATCCCAAGTTTGGGAATGTTCTCTTTGGAGCAAAGAAGGTTAACTGGAGATTTCCAGGGGCTGTTGGCAATGATGGGAGAAGCCGTGGTGTGAATGGGCAGGTTAATGATCAGAAGAACCTCTTGCCACTGACTAGGGTCAGTTACCAGAGGACAGGGATTGAAGTTCTTTAATGGAAAGCAGCATTTGTGTCGAATAAACACAGCGAATACTGCAGAAAGCCAACGGGTCGAGCAGCATCCGTGGAAAGGGAAACAGAGCCGACGTTTTGAGTGTGCTACGGTTTTTGTTCAGAACTCAGTCTTTTGCCTCTTCCCGAAGTTGGTCCAGGTCTGTGTCTCAATTGGCGAACACATGGCAAGTGCAGTTCCGCAATGTGAAGTTATAGCCTTTGCTGTTTAAAAAAAAAGCAGTGCATTGTTAAAATGATTATATATTGGAATGTGGAGAAAGTGAGGACTAGAGGTGAAAGTCGAAAAATGTGGCACTGGAAAAGCACAACAGGTCAGGCAGCATCTGAGGAACAGGACAGTGAACGTTTCGGGCACAAGTCCTTCATCAGGAATGATGTATGGATGTACTAAGGGGTCTCAGAGTCCCACACCAGTCAATGCCAGCTGTCGGGCAGATGCAGCAGGCAATGAGCAAGGCAAGTGGTATATTACGAAGAGGAATTGAGTTCAGAAGTGGGGTCATTGAACATATTCAAGGCGAAGTTCATCTGAGTTTTGAACAACAAAGAAGTGGATGCTTATAGGGGGAGGTAAGAAAATGGTTTTAAGACCAGTACAGATCAGTCACAGAGTCTGACAGTACTGAACAGACCCTTCATCCAACGAGTCCATGCTGAGTATGTTCTCAAACTAAACTCGTCCCACCTACCAGTGTTTGGCCCATAACCCTTCCAACCTTTCGTATTCATGTACTTATCCAAATGTCTTTTGAACGTCGTAACTGTACGTGTATAAAATCATGAGGGGCATGGATAGGATTAATAAACAAAGTCGTTTCCTGGGGTGGGGGTGTCCAGAAGGAGAGGGCATGGGTTTCGCGTCAGAGGGGAAAGATACAAAAGAGATCTAAGGGGCAACTTTTTGACGCAGAGGATGGTACGTTTATTGAATGATCTGCCAGAGGAAGTGTTGAAGGCTAGTACGATTGCAACATTTAAAAGGCATTTGGGTAGGTGTATGAATAGGAAGGGTTTGGAGGGATATGGGGCCGTGTGCTGTCAGGTGGGACTAGATTGGGTTGTGATAGTTGGTCAGCAAGGACAAGTTGGACCAAACAGTCTGTTTCTATGCTGTACATCTCTACCTCAATGTTCAACATACGCAGTGACCTGGCCTCCACAGTTTTCTGTGACAATGAATTCCATAGATTCACCACTCTCTGGCTAAAGAAGTTTCTCCTAATCTCCATTCTCCCTTTATGCTAAGGCTATGCCCATGGGTATTAGTCTCTCCTCCCAATGAAAACATCTTCCCAATGTCCACTCTGTCCAGGCCGTTCAATGTTCTGTACGTTTCAGTTAGATCTCCCTTGAATGTGGGCCTGTTTATCAGCATGAATCAAACCCTTCAGGATGAGGACATCCGTGATTAGACTCAACAAAGTGAGAATGGAGGGTGAGAGTGTGGGATGGAGATTTTCAGCTTTTAGGGAGGAAGGTAGGAAAGAAAGTTTAATATAAATCGTAATTGATCAGATGAGCCAATGGGCCAAGGAGTAGTGGATGGAGTTTAATTTAGACAAATATGAGCTGTTGCATTTTGATGAGGCAACTCAGGGCAGGACCTATGCGGTTAATGGTAAATTAATGGAATTCTGTGCTCAAAGAAGCAGTCGAGGCAGCTTCATTAAGACACTGTTGGATGGGTTTTTTTTTTGCGTGGTAAGGGAATTAAGGGAAGTTGGGAGAATGCAATTAGGAGGAGCTGAGACTATTGATCGATCCGCCATGATTGTAATGAATGGCGGAGCAGGGTCGATGAGCCAAATGGCCTACTCCTTCTATTACTTTGAAACGATAACCCTGCGTTTCCCATGGTCAACCCACCTAACCTGCACATCCCTGGACACTAGGCAATTTAGCATAGCCAATCGAAATCAAGAGCAGTGAGCAATGTAGTGATGTGGAAACCAAACACCAGAGAATGAGAGAAAGGGACAAGGAGAATAAATGTACTAGCAATCAAAACTGCATTCTCACCATCACAAAAAATAAAACTAAAAGCTGCATTGTAAAAAAAGCGAATTAATTGACTGCACACATTGTAGAGAATAATTATGATCAGAGACTCCTTACAGAGATATGGCTTCAGAATGACAAGGATTGGATCCAGAATATCGAGGGGAGATGTGGCATTCAAGTCGAGTGAGAGGCTCAGTAAAGGTAGAGGGTGGGCACTGCTAATCAAAGCACTGATAACATGGTAGTCTGGTGTCAGCTCGGATTTCAGGTCCTGATTTCTCTGTCCTCTGATCTCCCTGTTCCCACAGAGTTAAATGTTGTCTGTTCTCAGCTCTGCTCGATTTCTGTTGAAGCTTTGACCCCCTTTTACACCTTCTGGAGCAACAAAATATTCTGAGCCTCCTGGAAATGACACCTTATCTATACCCCTCCTGTTTTTAAAAATCTCGATAAAGTTATCTGTCAACTTGCTCGGCTCTGTTGGAAGAATGTCCCAGCTTCTTCTTCATTCAAACCCTCCATTCCCAGCAACACGCTGGCAAAGTAAGGAATAGGGAATTGCATCAAATCACATAAATGTACTGTCTGAAATAATCTAGCTGTGCTCTGGCCTGAGATATTGAGAGTCCCTGGTGTAAGTAATTACGAATGCAATAATTTTGGTCACAGAATTGAACAATCATTTTGCAACAAAGGGGTCTACTTTGATAAGGAGGTTTGGTCATTTCTAGGGTAAGTGAACAGTTTGTAGATCAGGGAGATGAAGTTCCAGACACTTGGGAAGGGCAAGAAATGAATTTGATAAATAAGACAAAGAACTGTGGATGCTGGAAATCTGAAACAAAAACTGAGAACACTGGAAAAACTCAGCAGGACTGGAAGCATCTGTGGAGAGAAAGCAGAGTTAAAATTTCGAGTCCAACAACTCCTCTTCAGGATTCTGAAATAGTTTAAGCCTGGCAGTAAGTTCAGGTAACCTTCACTGCGACCCAACTCTGTTACAGCTTCAGATCTCCACATCACAAGGCGTACAAAAAGTAGCTTTTCTTAAAAAAAAGCACCTCAAGCTCAAAGTGCGCACACTCACCCCCCACTGCCCCCACCACACTTTCTTTATTATTGGTTCGTTGAGTTGTCCCTTTGTTACTGGATCCTTCGTACAGCCGGGTAAAGCATGCAGCTGGGACGACTGAGTGAATCCTTTCGCGCAACGGCAGTTTCCATCACTGAAAAGGACATGAGTGAATCAGATGGGTTTTTGCCCTCTAAAAACGGTTTCATCCTTAGATTCTGAAGTCCAGATTACTGACCGAATCCCAATTCTGCCATCTGCCGCCACGGGATTCGAACCTGAGAGTCCCCAGAGCTGGGTTGTTAGCGGCGCTCGGCCATCACTCCTTCCATCCCCCCTGCAATGGCACGTGAACGCGCTGGTGCCTCCTCAGGTGGGAGGAGCAGGTGAAGCCCTTTTGGAACTGACAGCAGGTGAACGGCCTCTCTCCGGTGTGGACCCACTGGTGGGTCAGCAGTGCAGCTGACTGAGTGAACCCCCTCCCGTACATGGGGCACGTGAATGGCTTCTCTCACTTGTGGATACACTGGTGCGTCTCCAGATGGCTGATCCGACTGAAACCCTTCCTGCACACCGAGCAAGTGAATGGCCTCTCCCCGCTGTGAATACGTCTGTGGGTTTCCAACACGGATGGGGAAGGGAATCCTTTCCCTCAGTCCCCACATTTCCACAGTTTCCCCATTGGGGGAGCTTTCCATGTGTTGGTCTGGGTTTGAAATTACAATCAGAACGGGGACATAGTCTATCCCCACTGTCAGGGATGAGACTTTGATTCCCCAAAGCTGAGTAAATGGTATGAAGCACTTTTCACTGTCAGCGCACTGAATCTCCCTCACTCTGTGTCTCAGTATTCTTCCTGCCACACCAGTGTCCAAAATCTCTCAAGCAAACAAAAGCAACCATGTCTTCTTAATTGGAATGGCTGCTAATATTCAAGTCCCAATGAATCAAGTGGCTCTGTCAGAAGTTGATGTATCATTTGTTTTCAGATTTCTTTCGGCACGTCTTCCTGCAAAAAAAAGTCACAAAATAAGTGATCATTGTCAGTACACTGAAACGAACATAACATAGGTGGCAGTTCGTGTAGTTTGCTAGATGCCTGCTGATCACATAATACCTAGCACATAGAAACCTGAAATCCCTCATGCAGCCAGATAGGCTCAGGTGTGTTTAGAGGAAAACTTCATTCAAATCTAATCTAATCCTAAACTAAATACGTGTACATATATATATCAATATGACACTCCTTTCAATGCGGCTCAGTTCCATGAGAAACTACACTTTTAATTGCGAACATGAGGAAAAAAGCAGTCATTTTCCAGGGTGCAAACTGCATACGTGCCAAACTGAGGGAATACACAAGGAAAATACCTAAAAGGAAGATCGAAAGTATTTGAGCACCATTGCAGAATCTGCTCCCTCTCTGGATTCACTCCAGTTGCTACAAGTAAACCTCCCTGGGGGTCAGACAGCCCTGCATCGGGAAGCACTGGGATGGTCAACTACGACCAGTTTACATGGAGAACACATCTCCACATTAAACAGCCGCGAGGCAAACTTCCCTTCCTTCCACTTAAAGTTCAAAACCCCTCAAAGCGAAATTCCCCAGGTAAGTTTGGAAGAATTTCTTCCACGTGTTCACTAATCATTTCTATGAGCACTTTGTTAAAGTTTGAATATTGTGAGTTTTGAAAATTAGTGATTCTGAGCGAAATCACAGTTCGAAAAACAGAATGTGGGAAATTAGACAGTTTATATTTGCACATCGACGATGTGTCTGCACAACAGCATATGACACGACAGCAGTGAAGATCTTCTGACGTCATTCTCAAACGTGCCTGCCACACGCCAGATGAAAAGCTGAATACTTCTCTGGAAAAACTGCCGAGCAATGCAGGAGAATGGCACAACGGGTGCTTATTGGGATCATAACCCAAAAGAGAGACCATTCTCTCCTATTCATTCAACGTCGTGTTTCGCAGCTTTCCCGTATAACGGCGCTCTGTTCTGCACCTTGCCTTCACATCTGCTTCCCAAAAAAGCTTCGACATAAATATTTCACATTGATATACTGGCCCAATGTGTACAGTTGAGGTGAAAACCTCTGAGGGGTCTCCTGTTCTCTGTATCCTATGTTGAGGAGGGCAATGCTTGTCAGTGGACACTCGGGTGTCAGAGAAAAGTTTCGAAACAGTGGAGGGAGTCCGGTTCCTGAGGACGGGACAAACAGCAGCAGGGAGACAGAATGAGAAGCAGCTGTTCTGGAAACTCTTCGTCACTTGCAATTCTTAGAGCAATGTCAAATGTATTTCACACTAAGCAAGTCTCAGCTCGCTCAAGAGGTGTGAGGTGGGGAAATAGCCGCTCTTTGGCTTGTTGGTCTAGGGGCATGATTCTCAGGGAGAGTCTTTAACTGTACAGACTTGTGCGCGGTCCTAGATTCAACTCCCAAAACAGGCTGCGTCTCTTAACTTGATTTGTGCAAAAATGCCCCATTAATTTTCTCAAAAAGCACCTTCGTGAAACGAGGTTGGGCTGCCAGGAATACGAATGGGGCAGAAAACAGGGAAGTGAAATGGTTGGAGATCGCGTTGAATAGGTTGACGTGAGTGGTGCAGTGTTTGAGGGATGTCAGCGATGAGGGTCGATTGGAAATTTGGGACAGCTCTCTTCGGAGTACAGAAGTTTGAAATCTGACACGATTGAAGCTTTTCAAGTCTTGCGAAGTCCAGACAGAGAAACTAATGTCGTCAAAATGTTCCCACGCCTGAAAGGATCGGCAACGATTCGGCAGAGTTTTAAAGTCATGAGGAAAAGAACCAAAAGTGACATTAGGAAGAATGCTTTCGTACAGGGAGTGGTTGGGGTCAGTAAATCCCGAACTGACACTGACAAAGAGGCAGATTCATTAGACGCAAACGGGAATTCGGTGATCATGTTTAAAGTAACAATGAGCAGAATTACATGGAGAAGGCAAGAGAGTGATACGAATAGAGACCCACGTTTACTTACTGTGTCGACCCAGCAGAGCGAAGGTGGGCCGCATGGCGTCTATTTAGAGTGAAATCACAAGAGAATGTGGGAAGTTAGAAAAAGTTGATATTTACACAGCCTCCATACGTCTGCGCAACACCATATAAGACGACAGCAGTGAAGATCTTTGACATCAGTCTCGAACGTGCATGCCACACGCCAGACGAAAGGCTGAAGGGACCTGTGGAGCGGCGCGCTGTGCGTAGGCGCAGAGTGGCGCAGCGGGCGCGTGCTGGGCCCATAACCCACGGGTCGGATCGAAATGATCCTCTGCTATTGTTCAATGCCTCCTTGAGCGACTTTTATTTGTGATGGTCCTCTGTTCAGCATCTTGCCTTTCAAACGACTTCCTGAGTGTCTAAATATCTCTCACGGCGCTCTGTTCTTTTCCTTGCCATGTCGTTTGCTTCCCAAAACTTCGGGTATCTGAGCTCAATATCAATACACAAGTCAAATTTACACAGTTGCGCTGGCACCCTTGTGGAGCTCTGAGTTGTCTTGTGCTGTTCTCTGTCGCTGTGGCCTGATCTCGTGTGAAAACTCTTCTCTCAGATGGCAATGAACCGGTGAAGTTGAAACAAATGACTTGCTGTTTTAGTCCATTTCCTGCAGTAAAGAAACCAACGTCCGTGTTATTAATGACTTTCTGCAGGATTGCTGTGTCAAGACAAATTCTGAACACCAAGCAGGCTGCACAAAAATGCATTCATACCAATTTCCCTGAGGGAAGAGTCTCCGGAGTCCGTTTCTCGCTGTCCCGACAGCACAGCATCTTTCTGTCTCTCCGTTAACAAGACCTTTGGAACAAGTTCAAATTTGCCCATTTCCTACGCATGACTGTAACTGACTTAACCTGCCTCACGTAACAGTGTGAGAGAGCAGAAGAGTGAATGGGCTCTGCCTTCCACCAGCACAGCTTGCAAGTAGAAACGAAATGGTTCAATTATCCAACAGTGGAGAGAGCCCGGCTCCTGGGGACAGTACAAACAGCAGCGTCCTGAGAGCAGGGAGACAGATTGAGAAGCAGATGTTCTTGAAACTCTTCCCTGCTTGCAATTCTGGGAGCAATGTACAATGAATTTCGTATTGAGCAAGTCTCAGCTGTTTCAGGAGCTGGATGTACCCATGGCTGGTGGCCATGATTCTAGCTTTGGGTCTTCGAGCATATGCAGCCGTGTAAGAGTTCCCGGGTTCCGATCCCAGGCGAGCCATCGTTCCTTAAATTGACATGAACAAAAATGCCCGATCAATTTTGTCAATTAAAGCCGCTTCGTTAATTAAGATCGGACTGCCCGATTTTGGGACAGCGCAGAGCTGTCATTGCATTGAACACGGCGAAGGGAAAAACGTGTTGAAAGTGAGAACAAGTATTGCAGATTTTTCGCCCGCGCAATCCGAGTCTGAATGAATCCTCCACCTGTATTATGCTCAATTCTGAGGGTGATAATTCAGGAAGCGGGGAAGTGAAGTAATTGCAGACGGCGCTGAACAGGTTAACGTGAATGGTACCGTCCTGAGGAATGTCAGCAATGAAGGGAGATTGGAAAGTTTGGGGCAGCTCTCTTTGGTGAACAGAGGGCTGAAAGCTGGTATGATTGAAGTTTTCCACGTCGTAAGGGTTTTGGACAGAGGAAATAATGCAGTGAAAATCCTCCCAGGCCTGAAAGGATCGAGAACGATTTGGCAGAGATTTAAAGTCATCACGAAAATAAGTAAAAGTGACATTAGGAAAACCTTTTTCGCACCGAGAGTGGGGTCAGTAAGTCGCTGTCGGACAGTGACAAAAGAGGCAGATTCAATGGACACAAAAGGGAATTCGGTGGGCATGTTCAATGTAACAATGTGCAGATTTACAGGGTGAAGGCGACAGAATGAGACACTTATTTACATATTGTGTTGAACCAGCAGAGCTAAGGTGGGCTGCATGGCCTCAGTCTGCGCTGTCACACATTTTGTGATTCTGAGTGAAATCGGAGTTGGGCCAAAAGAACGTAGGAAATTTGACAATGCATATATATTCTGCCCAACAGGATACTCCATCACAGCAATGAAGGTGTTTTGACATCATTCTCGAAGGTACATGACACAATGCAGATTCAAAACGGAGTATTCCTTTGAATCACTGAGTAATTTGTTTACAGTTATTCAGTTGAGGTGAGTGGAGTTGCGCATTGGGAGCCACTCCAGTTGATAGGTCGAAGCCGTTTTCTCCTGTGTGATAGTCCCACCAGCACTCCAATTTGCTGTGCTTCCAGTCAGAAGATGCAGATTACTATCCCATACTGATACACGGGCCACGATGACCCAGCTGTGGTGTCAAGCTTGTGAAGGGCTGAGTACTCTTCTCCTGTTCTCTGTCTGGCTGATATGCTCCGAATCTTCAAACCTCTCCTCCGAGATAGGAATAAACTGGTGAAGGTGAAACACATCAGTTGCGGTGTGTCCCATACGCAGGAGGCCCTGTAGTAATTCTCCACGCTGTTTCACACAGCAGCATCCTCTCGGTGAATTACGCTTGGCAAAAAAATCGATTGAACCAAATCAGTGTCCGCCACTGGATTTTACTGACACCGTTTATAAAATTCAGGCTCACTGTTAATGTGGAGAGAGGCCGTCAGACTAGGGTTTCCACTCCTTCTGATGAATAAAGATAATTTTAACTGTGTCCAGTGAGAGGAAAGGATTTGCTGTTGGTGGGAAATATTTCTATCTGAACTCGCTGTCACTCTCCTGATAGATTGAAACATAAAGACGGGAGTCTCTGGATTATGTAGTAAGAATGCTGGTATTACGTTAGTCACACCGTGTTGTTACCAACTGAATGAAGCAGCTGCCCAGAGAGAGACGACTGCCTTTAAACCCCGTGATGACCTGAGGGGGGGACGAGCATTTTGCCCAACCATGACGGCAGTGAGCCTAACGTGATTCGAACACGCAACCACCTAATCTGGAGTCTGATATGGTACTTTTGCGCTACAAGCTCACGGATGGCACTGGCCCTCTATTCATACTTAAGGGAAGTGATCGCACTGCAATGATTTTACATTATGAGTAACAACGGAGATCAATAGTTCATGTCTGTTCTGTCTCTCACCCCTCTCCTTCTGTCTTGCGAAACAATTTCCAACTCTACCTCAATAAAAAGGTGAAAGAACTGTGGATGCTGTATATCAGAAACAAAAAAACAGGAGTTGCCGGTGACACTTCCACATAACTGATGGTGATTGTGAAAACATTGGTTTATACGTAAGAGATATTGTGGGAGGAAAGCAGATGCAGTCAATGACAGATCAGGAAAGACCCCAAAGTGAGGGAAGAATTGTTGGACAGGAAAGGGAGTTGATGACGATCCGTGTGGGAGGGTGAATTGAGACTGTTCGTGGCTTAGAATACATAGTGTGCAATGACGGACTGCGTGATAACAAGGCTTGGTGTGTGTGGAAGGGACGAGGATACTATGGATTTCAGGCCCTAGAATTATTGAATTCGATATTGGGACCGGAGGTATGTATGGTCCCCAAGTGAAATATTCGGTGTTCTTCGTTCTGCTGGTGCTGAGCTTCACTGGACACTGCAGCAAACCAGGGAACAGGATGGGGTGTGGAATTGGCAGGCAACTGGAAGCTCAGGGTCTTTTTGCGGCAGAACGTAGATGTTCTGTGCAGCAGTGACCCAGTTTATGTTTCGTATTCGCCATTGTAGATGAGGCCACATTGTGAGCAGCAAATGCAGTAGACTGGGTTGTGGGAAGAGCAGGTAAAGTACCGCTTCACCTGGAAGGTAAGTTTGGCCCTTGGATCGTGAGGAGGGAGCAGGTAAATGGGCTAGTCTCACACATTCGGCAGTTGCAAGGTAAAGTGCCGTTGGACTATTGGGGTGGGAATGGGGTTAGGGTTGATGGGAATGAAGGAAGAGTTGAGCCAAGTTATAACTTCTGCCCATTTACTCATCCGCCAAATAGAGAAATTTTTTAAGTGTGCACAAGGAAATTTTCTAATTCACAATGAGGATGTACATACTGGCGAGGGTGCAAAACCTAAGGGCCAGCAACCATAATTCTATTAACATTACAATAGTGATTGAAAATAATATATCAGATCTAAAAGTTGAAGTTCTAAATTGGAGGAAGACTCAGGTATTAGGCAAGATCTTTCAAAAGCTGATTGGGGGCAGTTGTTTGCAGGTTAAAGGACTGCTGGAAAATGGGAAGCCTTCAAATATGAGATAACAAGAGTCCACACACAGTATATTCCTGTTAGGGTGAAAGGAAAGGCTGGTAGGTGTAGGGAATGCTGGATGACCAGAGAAATTGTGATTTTGGAAAAGATAACGAAGGATTCATACGTCAGGTATTGACAGAGAGATCGAGTGAATCCTTAGAGAATAAAGACAGTACAGCATACTTAAGAGAGAAATCATGAGGGCAAAAAGGGGACATGAGATAGCTTTGGCAAATAGAATTAAGGATAACCCAAAGGGTTTTTATAAATACGTTAAGGAATAAAGTATAACAAGGGAGAGAATAGGGCCCCTCAAAGATCAGCAAGGCGGCCTTTGTGTGGAGCTGCAGTAGATCGAGTAGGGCGGGGGGGGGGGGGGGGGGGAATACACAACGGATATTGTGCATCAGTGTTTACTGTGGAGAAAGGCATGGAAGATATAGAATGTGAGAAAGTAGATGGTGACATGTTGAAAAAATGTCCATATTACAGATGAGAAATTGCTAGATATCTTGAAATTCATAGAAGTGGATAAATCCCAAGGACCTGATCAGGAGGACCCTCGAACTCTGTGGGAAACTGGGGAAGTGATTGCTGGGCCTCTCACTGAGATATTTGTGTCATCAATAGTCACAGGTGAGGTGCCGGAAGGCTAGAGGGTGACTAACGTGGTGCCACTATTTAAGAAATGTGGTAAGGAAAAGTCAGGGAATTATAGACCAGTGAGACAGACATCCGTGACGGGCAAGTTTTTGGAGAGAATCCTGAGAGATAGGATTTACATGTATTTGGAAAGGCAAGAATTGATTAAGGATAGTCAGCATGGCTTTATGCTTGGGAAATCATGTCTCACCAACATGATTGAGTTTTTTGAAGAAGTACAAAGTGGATTGATGAGGGGAGAGCGATGGACGTGATCTATATGGAACTCAGGAAGGCGTTCATCAAGGTTCCTCATGGGAGACTGGTGAGCAAGGTTTAATCTCATGGCATGCAGGGACAACTCGCCATTTGGATACAGAAATGGCTCGAAGGCAGAAGACAGAGGGTGGTGATGGAGGGTTGCTTTTCAGACTGAAGGCCTGTGACCAATGGTGTACCACAAGGATCGATGCTGGGTCCGCTAGTTTTTGTCATTTATATAAAAGATTTGTATGTAAACGGAGGAGGTATAGTTAGTCAGTTTGTAGATGACACCAAAATTGGACGTGTTGTGGACAGCAAAGAAGGTTACCTCAGATTACAACGGGACGTTGATCAGATGGGCCAATGGGCTGAGAAGTGGCAGATGGAGGTTAATATAGATAAATATGAGGTGCTGCATTTTGGAAAAACAAATCAGAGCAGGACTTTTACACTTAATGGGAAGTTCCTTGGACGTGTTGCTGAGCAAAGAGACCTTGGAGTTTAGGTTGATAGTTCCTTAAAAGTAAAGACGCAGGCAGATTGGATCGTAAAGAAGGTGTTTGGTATGCTTTCCTTTGTTGGTCAGAGCATCGAGGATAGATGTTGGGAGCTCATGTTGCCACTGTACAGAACATTGGTCAGGCCACGTTTGGAATATTGCATGTAATTTTGGTCTGCTTCCTATCGGAAAGATGTTGTGAAACTAGAAAAGGTGCAGAAAAGATTTACAAGGGTGTTGCCAGGGTTGGAGGGTTGAGCTATAGGGCGAGGCTGAATCGACTGTTTTCTCTGGAGCGTCGGAGGCTAAGGGGTAACCTTATAGAGGTTTGTAAAATCATGAGGGATATGGATATGGCAAATAGACAAGTTCTTTTCCCTGGGATTGGGGAGTCTAGAACGAGAGGGCATAGTTTTAGGGAGGGGAGGGGAAAGATATAGAATGTACTTAAGAGGCAACCTTTTCACGCAGAGGGTGATGCATGTACGGCATGAGCTGCTGGAGTAAGTGGTGGAGGCTGTATAATTACAGCATTTAAAATGCATCTGGACGTGTATAAAAATAGGAAATTTTTATGGGGATTTGTGCCAAGTGCTGGCATATGGGACTAGATTAGGTTAGGATATCTGGGCTGCATGGACGAGTTGGACTGAATGGTCTGTTTCCGTGCTGTACATCTGTGTAACTCTGTGAGACTCCATGGGATTGTTTCGGAGAAAGTGAGGACTTCAGATGCTGGAGATCTGAGCTGAAAATGTGTTGCTGGAAAAGCGCAGCAGGTCAGGCAGCATCCAAGGATCAGGAGAATCCACGTTTCGGGCATGAACCCTTCTTCTGGTAGTTTTAGCTCTAAACTATAAACATTCCCTTAGTTAAATATTGTGAAGTGTGAAACCATTGTTTTAGTCCCTAAGTTCGACCTGAGCTCCCCCCTCCCCCATCCCAGTAACTCTGTTGACAGCCTTCATGTCACATTTAAAACTAGGATCAATAGATTCGTGATCAGTTGGGGGATGAACAGTTATAGGAAAAGGGCAGGAAAGTGCAAGTGGAGAATGTCAGATCAGCCACAATCCTATTGAATGGAGAAGCAGGCTCAAGGGGTTGAATGGCATTTTCCTGTTCCTATTTCTTATGGTTCCCGAGCCCTGACCTCTGAAACAGGGTCCTGGCTTCAGTGTGTGCCATTACTGAGAGTGCTGATGTTCCATTGTGTGACATTGGGCGGCACGGTGGCACAGTGGTTAGCACTGCTGCCTCACAGCGCCAGAGACCCGGGTTCAATTCCCGCCTCAGGCGACTGACTGTGTGGAGTTTGCACATTTTCCCCGTGTCTGCGTGGGTGTGCTCCGGTTTCCTCTCATCGTCCAAAGATGTGCAGGTCAGGTGAATTGGCCATGCTAAATTGCCCGTAGTGTTAGGTAAGGGGTAGATGTAACTGTAGATGTAGGGTTATGGGTGGGTTACGCTTCGGCGGGGCGGTGTGGACTTGTTGGGCCGAAGGGCCTGTTTCCACACTGTAAGTAATCTAATCTAAAAAATATCAACAACTTTGCAGCTGCTGAAACCACTTGCTTCTTTGTTACCTCTAAATACAATAAGCCAATGTGTTCAGGGGAGGCGATGGCCGACTTTATTGTCACCAGACTATTCACCCAGGTAATGTTCTGGGGATCTGGGTTCAAAACCTGCCACGGCAGATGGTGGAATCTGAATTCAATATAAATCTGCAATTCAAAGTCTAATGATGAAATCGTTGTGGTTTTTTGTAAAAACGTATCTGGTTTCCTGCTGTCCGAACCTGATCTAATTGTGATTTCAGATCCACTGTCAGCTGGTTGAATCTTCACTGCCCGTTCAGTCAATTCTTAAAGCTCACCTTTTTTTAACTATGATGTTGCCAGAATGATTTATAGACGGCATTGTCTGGGACATTTTTTCACTGGAGTGTAGGAGGTTGAGGATGGAGGTTATGGAGGTTTATGAAGTCATGAGGGACAAAGATAAGTTGAATAACCAGTGTCTTTTCCTGAAGAGTAGGGGAGTTCAAAGTTTGGGAGTACATTTTTAAGATGAGAGGGAGAAGATTTAAAAAGGACGGGAGGGGGGCAACGTTTTTTACATTGAAGGTGGTTCGTGTGTGGATTGAACTGTCAGAGAAAGTGGTGGATACAGGTAATGTTACAATGTTTAAATTTTTTTGGATAAGTACATAAGAGCCAAACACAGGCAGGTGGGTCTAATCTTCCCCCAGATATTCAAAGGGACAGCCAGTCAGAGGGGGGCAGGGCCACGCCTATCGTTGTTGTGTGACATGTGTGACAGCTGCAACAAGACGCCCCAACTCCTGTGCTCAATGCTCTGACCAATGAAAGCAAGCATGCCAAAAGCCTTCTTCACCACCCTGTCTACCCACGACTCCATTTTCTAGGAACTAGTAACCTGCAACACGAGATCTGCCTCAGTTTTGGTCCCCTTGGTGTTCTGACTTCTGACTTCTTCAACTCTGGGTTTGTGTTGAACTTGATGGGATACTTTGTCCAATTCAACATGTTTAAACAGTATCGCTCGGAGGGATTCATTTGAAACTTTTCAGGATGTGAGCACAACACGATTGAACTATTCAAAGTTACTTGGACTCTATTTTAAAGTTACATCAGGACCAGTAGTCAGAGACACGTACAGCATGGAAACAGACCCTTTGATCCAACTTGTCCATGTTGACCTGATATCCTATATTAATCTAGTCCCATTTGACAGCACCTGACCCATATACTCTGGCAGCTCATTTCATATAAGTACCACCCTCTGAATGAAGAAGTTGTCTCTTTTTTTATATTTCACCTCTTACCCTAAACCTATGCCCTCTAGTTCTGGACTCCCCCAGCCCAGGGAAAAGACCTTGTCTATTACCCTGTCCATGCCCCTCATGATTTTGCAACCTCTATAAGGTCACTTCTCTGCCTCTGATGATCCAGTGAAAACAGCCCCAGCCTATGCAGCCTCTCCCTGTAGCTCAAACCCTCCAACCCCCAGCAACATTCCCGTAAATTGTTTCTCACAGAGAAGTCAAAGTTTCAGTCCTGAAAAAGGGTTAATACCCAAAACGCTGACTACTCCACATTCTGTTGCTGCCTGGCTTGCTGTGTTCTCCCAACCTCTTGCTTGCCTGCTTCGGCATGCACTATGCAGTGGCTCAGTGTTTACCACTGCAGCCTCACAGTGCCGGGGGGCCAGGTTTGATTGCAGCTTTGGGTGACTGTATGTGAGGAGTTTGCACTTTCTCCCAGCGTCTGCGTGGGTTTTCTCTGGGTGATCCTGTTTTCTTCCATAAACCAAAGATGTGCAGGTCTTGTGGATTGGTCATGCTTACTTTCCTGTAGAGTTAGGTACATTAGTCCGAGGGAAATGGGTCTGGATGGCTTACTCTTCGGAGGGTCGGTGTGGACTTGTTGGAACAAATGGCCTGTTTTCAGACTGAAGCTAATCTCATCTGCGCTACATTTGTCACTAACGAATGACAGAGTAGACTCGACGGGCCGAATGGTCTAACTTCTGCTCCGATTGTCTTGCGGTCTTAGGTTTCTCTGGATCATTTCATTTGGCAATGTGCAGTCCCAGGCTAAATGCGCAGCAGTGTCCACTGAAAGCAAAGCTCATAGGATGTTTGAACTCCTACAATGTGGAAACAGGTCCTTCAGCCCAACACATCTGCACTGATCTTCCGAAGAGTAACCCAGTCAGATCCATTTTCCTACCCTCCCTAAATTGCACACAGACCCCGTAGGGTGGAATTATTCCTGGATTCTTGGTGCCATGAGACAGCAGTGCAATCCCTGAGCCACCATGGGGTTGTGGTTATGGGGTGTAGGGGAGGCAATTGCAGTCCAGCAGAAAACTAAAACAGCCCACCTACTCTCCCACTGCACCCACTGGGTCAGAAATGGTAGGATGTTCAGTCCTGGGGGGTGACCCAAGACAGCGTCACCGGTGGGATCTGATTGCTGGGAGCATTGGTGCCCCCGCTGGTGCTTCCGCAAGTTGCAGGAAAATATGAACCTCTTCCCACACTCGGGTCAGCTGAAGGGCCTCTCCCCAGTGTGGACACATTGGTGCTTCAGAAGGGCGGAGGAATTGCTGAAAGCCTTCCCGCACTCAGGGCAGCAGAATGGCCTCCCCACCTCCGCCACCGCCCTCCGCCCCCACCCCAACCCCCCTCCCCGGGTGGATCAGCTGGTGCTTCCGCAGTGTGGAGGAGCAGGTAAAGCCCTTCCCACACTCGGGGCTGGAGAACGGCTTCTCCCCGGTGTGTACAGACTAGTGTCTCAGCAGGGCTGAGGAATTGCTGAAGGCCTTCCTGCACTTAGGGCAACTGAACGACATCTCCCCGATGTGGACCCATTGGTGGGCCAGTAGGTCGGAGGAAAGAGCAACGCCCTTCCTGCACTCGGGGTAGAAGAACGGCCTCTCCTCAGTGTGGACCCACTGTTGTCTCAGCAGGTGGGAAGAACTGCTGAAGGCCATCTCGCACTTGGGGCCGGAGAACGGCGTACCATGGTGAGGACCAACTGGTCCGTCAGCAGGGCAGAGGAGTCACTGAAGGCCTTCCCACACTCAGGGCAGCAGAAGGGCCTCTTCATCTCTGTGGACCCATTGGTGCTTCAGAACCCTTTCAAATTTGACGATATCCTTCTGATAGGAGAGAGACCAGAATTGTACACAATATTTCAAAAGTGATCTAACCAATGTCCTGTACAGGCACAACATAACTTCCCAACTCCAATACTCAGTCAGAGGATTACGAAAGCTTCCAAAACCCACAAAAAACAAACAGGAAAGAATGGAGGGAAAAACCAAATTTTTGAGAATCAGCTTGGAAGCATCAATGAGAAATCGGCGGACTGGTTTTATTGGGTACCCGATCCTTAAAGACACTATATACGCATTTCTCTTCTGTTCTTCATAGTTTTTCTGTGCTGCAGTGTGTAGTGGCTCGTTGAAATAATGTCCTGATGCAGCTTCGTTTGTGGGTGTTCGGATGATTGCTTCTGCTGTTAAGTATTTGGTTTGTGTGTGTTGTTTTTCTGTAGATGCTAGTTTGAAATTCCCCATTGACTGTTCGCTCTATTGCGACATCTAGGAATGGCACTTTGTTGTTGTTTCCCTTCTCTTCAAACCAGGAGCCCCCCTCAGGCCGTAGTCTCACCACTTGGAAAAGCAATATACAGACTATTCAAAGGCCTCCACTGAAGACTAAAACACCGAGTCGAAGATTCACGCCACTCCATTTATTCCATCCAAGAATTCCTGAACACCAAAGACACTAAGATAGAAGAGGATGGAATAATGTTGTCCTTTGACATAACAGCCCTGTTCCATAAACATCAACGTGGCCAAAGAAAACTGAAGACACTACTCGAAGAACCAAAGACACAAACACAGCACCAACTTCATCAGCAAAGATAGCGCTGTCAAGCTCGTGGAACTGTGCCTTACCACCCACTTCATATTCAATAACAAGCCCTACAAACAAATCATAGGAACACACATGAAACCACCAGTATCAGGATTCCTAGCAGAAGCAATAATGCAGAGACTTGAACAAACAGCCCTTTCAACGATCCAACCCAAACTTTGGGTCCGCGACAGCGATGACACTTTTATCATCAGAAAATGAAACAACACCATCAACAATCTCCTTACTGGCATAAAATTAACAAAAGAGGAGAACAACAACAAAGTGCCATTTCTGGATGTCACAGTAGAGCGTACAGTCAATGGTAAATTCAAAACAGTGTATACAGGAAAACAACGCACGCGAAACAAGAACTTAACGACAGAAGCAATCATCCCTACTCATGCAAACAAACCTGTATCAGGACAGTATTTCAACGAGCCCCTGCACACTGCAGAGCCTTGGAACTACAAGATAACAAACAACTGTGCAGTGCATTTAAGAAGAATGAGCAACCTCTCAACCCCTTGAACGTGGCTTCCCTGACGGGGAATTGAACCTAGGCCGCAGCGTTGAAAGCGCCAAATCCTAACCACGAGACCACCTGGTAAATGCGGTTAAAGGTTGACAGCTATACTAAAAATTCCTTTCCTGCCCAGAAATCAAATCCGGGCCACGGCAGTAAGAAGTCTTTCACCTGTGCACCGAACAATGTCATTTCTTGTATTCATTGCTCCCGATGCGGTCTCCTCTACATTGGGGAGACTGGAGACTCCTCGCAGTCAAGTCACAGCACTTGAGGGAACATCTCCAGGACACCCGCACCAATCAACCCCATCGCCCTCGAGAACAACACTTCAACACCCCCTCCCACTCTGCCGAGGACATGCAGGTCCTGGGCCTCCTCCATCGCCGCTCCATCCCACCCGATGCCTGGAGGATGAACGCCTCATCTTCCGCCTCAGATAAATTCAACCCCAGGCCATCAATGCGGACTTCACCAGTTTCCTCATTTTCCCTCCCCCACCTTACATCAGTTCCAACCTTCCAGCTCAGCGCTGTCCTCATGATCTGTCCTCCTTTCCAATCTCCCTTCCCACATATCCGCTCCACCCTCTTCTCTGATCTGTCACCTCCATCCCCACCCTCATTCACCTATTGTAGTCTTTGCTACCTTCGGCCCAGCAACCCCCAATTTATCTCTTTACCCTGGAGACGTCCTGCCTTTATTCCTGATGAAGGGCATTTGCCCAAAACGTCGATTTTCCTGCTCCTCGGAAGCTGTCTGACCTGCTGTGCTTTTCCAGCGCCACTCTGATTTAAACTCTGGTTTCCAGCATCTGCAGTCCTCATTCTTGCCTAACCAATAAACCCAGTGTGATGATTTCACATCAACAAATTGACACAAGCAGCCACAACGTCTGCAGAAACCCTAGCCACATTACTTTACATTAAAGACATCTGGGAAATGATGTCCAGACAACTCAACCCTCTCAGCATCATGGTAGCCCACAAACCTACCAACACACTTAAACAGCGGCAAATGAACCTGAAATACCCGATACAAACAACCAGCAAACGAATGTTATTTACAAAATACCATACAGGGAAATATATACATGAACTCTGCCGCACAGTTCTCTGTGGCAAGAAATGCTGGGATGAGATAAGGAAGATTTTTTTCAGCCAAAATGAATCGGCATTGACAGTCATTTGAAATCAACGCTGTCTGCCCAGGATGGAAGATCCGAAGGGATGAACTGATTTCTTATTTCCTGAAGGTTTACAAAGCTGACACTGGGTTTTGGTGTTTGTTCCCTTTCCACTCCCAGAAGCCGCAGAGTCGGTGAGTTGGGGAAAGTGACATGTGCGCATGAGCAGCGTGTGGGGCTATTTCGGCTTCCCCTCCTCTGACAGCGCTGTGACTTGACTCTGATGTTCTCAGAGACACTTACTGACGCGAGACAGTGAAAGTAGTCTCGTTCCTGCAGATTAGGAATTCACACCGTAAGCCGGCTTCAGGACAATGAGAAAGATTAATTGGGGGATGTGAAGAAGCTGTGAGGTGCATTTCAAACAGGTAGGTGGAGTCAGTTTCGTCATCCATTGCGCCCCTGGCACTGTGCGTACCTGACGCCGCCATGGGTCAGAGTTCTGACGTTAACACGGACATGCGCAGCAATGGGAACATTCACAAGAGGAACAGCCAAAGATAATCACCACCACTGCTTCCCTTCCATTTTCCAACTTTGTGAAGCCGTGGCGAGTCGGGGTGTTTCAGCCCGAAAGATGACGTGGGCATTCAGTTAAAACAAAACCAGAAATTGCAGGAACAATTCAGCAGGTCAGGCAGCATCAGTAGAAAGAGAATCAGAGAAAACCTTTTTGAGAACTCTTTTTTTTCCTCATCCAGGTCCAGCCAAACCTGCTGAATTTCTCCAGCAGTTTCTCTTTCTGTGTCGGATTCTCAGCATCCGCAGTCCTTTACGTTAGAAATTCAATCAATTCAGAAACCCCTCTGTGCTTCCTCAGTGGAGAAGATTTCCGTTTGGGAAACATTTTCCTGACACCATTAAAAACGCCCACCTTCGCAGCCAAGAAATCGGTAAGAGCGAGAACAGCAAACACTCCATCCCTGGCTGGTCTCAAACCACCAACCTTTCGGTTAACAGCGGAACGCGCTGACCAATTGCGCCACAGAGACAAGTCTGAGCACAAGTTTCACAGTCTCTTTGAGGAAGCTACTATTCAATTCATAACTCAACCTGCCCCGCCCAGAATTACCATTGTCTTCTATCAGTTTTACTTTTCCATAATAAAGCCTTGGACATTCAGTGTGGAGACATGGGGACAGCCTGATCCCACCATCTCCAGGCACATCCATGTCACGACGAACGAGCTGTCCTACACCGGGGCCATCGCCCTCCGAGCCTTTCAGTGTTTTGCCTCTTCCCAAATTTTCTCATTGGCCCCGAGCCGAGAAGGGGTTTGAATTCCTGATGTGCAGAGAATTCTTTCAATCTCTCAGATCAGTTTACGTCGCGAGAATATCAGAGTCAATCTCCCGGCCTCTTAAACAAGGGGACCATGTCAGGACTGTCTCTCCTCAGTCGAACAGTTCATCCTTCATTCTCCTCTAATTCCACTTCCCCAAGAGTTTCTAAAGATTCACAAAGCTGGAGACTGAAATTTCTGTTTTACTTCCTGAACATTTTTCCACCTGCTAATTGACAATATTTTGTCAAAAACTCTTCCCCATTGTAACACTTGCATCATGTCCAGGGATGAGGAATTTAAACTTTTTGGAGACTTTTTGGAGACCCATTCCTGCCCGAGTATTTTGGTCTGGGAGGATCCTTTGCTAGATGGGTGGTGGTGTTGTACAATGATCCTAAGGCAGCAGTCATCACAAACGGCACTAAGTTAGATAACTTTTATATTGGGAGAGGTAGTTGATAGGGGTGTCCTTTCACCGTTGCTATTTACCTTGGCAATTGAGCGATTAGCTGAGGCTATCAGGAGGGATCCTGAAATAGTGGGGCCAGAGGCGGGAATGGGGAGCATAAGATCACCCAACATGCTGATGACATCCTTTTGTCCTTGGCCAATCTGGAGGAGTCAGTTCTCGATTGATTCAAACGATTAATTTATTTGGCTGTTTTTCGGGCTATAGGATCAACTTTACAAAATCGGAAGCCATGCCGGTGGGGGGGATTAGTGGAGGTGCCTGATCTGAAGGATGGAATGCAGTTCCTGTTTAGATGGTCGTCAAAAGGGTTTTTGTATTTGAGAAATTTTATTACTCCAACCTTCCACCAGCTGTATATAGCTCCAGCTGTATAAAGCTAACTATGTACAATTACTCGAGAGGATAAAGCAGGATTTGCAGCAGTGGAAGGGATTACCGTTATGATGGTTACACCGAATAGCCCTGAATAAAATGAATGTTCTTCCTCGCCTATTGTACCCCTTGAGAATGCTCCTGTTGTTGCTACCCAGATGAATATTACGGAGGCTCAATGGTTGCCTAGGTTCTTTTATTTGGTGTCGCAGGCGCATCCGAATTAAGTTTACCAAATTGCAGCTGTCGCAGGGCGAGAGAATGGGGTGAACCTTCTGGACTTGAAGAGACATCAAATGTGCACTTTTTTACCATCTCTGGGTGGTGGGGCATGGGGGTGTTTCAGGGTCAATTTGGCTTGATGTTGAAGCCTCGCAGTTGCGTTGTCCCCTAATTATTTATGGATAAGATGAAATCCATGACCGAGCAGTGTAAGAGTCCAATCATTTTAAATATGGTGAGAGCCTGGAGGATAATGAGGCAAGATGAGGGCAATTGGCTTAAGACCTCACAGTTTACCCCATTGGTGGGAGCCCAAGGATTTAAACCTGGGGCAATGGATTCCGGCTTTAGTTCATGGGAGAATAAGGGAATCTCCTGTCTGGGAGATTTATTCAAGGGGGAGGTCTTGATATCATTTAGTCAGAAATATGGATTGTACCTATTCCGGTACTTTCAGATAAGGGTTATATACAGAAAAAGATGATGGTCCCAGCTCAGCTTTACAGGTCAGACATGGAGAAAGAGTACTCCAGTGTGCTGGTGTTCTTTCAGTCAGTACTTTGTATTAATTACAAAAGGGATGTGCCTTCGGGGACATGGAGGGAACATGTAGGACGTGGAATCAGGAACTCGGAGATGATACTTCATTGGAAGTATGGAAAAGAAATATGGGAAAATGTAAGGAAAATTTCAATACGTAACAAAGCACAGGCCATGAAATTGAAGATTTTATACAGGGCTCATATGGCGCCAGAGAGGCTAGCTAAGTTCAAGAGAGGAGTATCACCAGGTTGTCCCAAATGTAAAATTATTATAGGCACTCTCACACACTGCTATTGGTCATGTTTTAAGATCCAGACTTACTGGAGTGCTATAGTAAGGGAGCCGAAGGACATCCTCGGGATTGAAGTTAAAGTGGATCTGGCATTTCTTCTTCTGGGGTTAGCAAATTTGCCCTCTCCTGGGGAAACATGGGAAGAGACTGTGTAACATTCTTACCCACTATGCAAGGAAGAACATTTTAATGAAATAGACATTTGAAAAACCCCCAGGTCTTCCGGGGTGGCGTCAGCTAGTGATGGAGCATCTCCCCCAAGACTACCACATGAATATGGTGCACCACAGAACAGGGCGGTTTTACAAGACGTAGCAATCCTTTCGAAATTATATGGATGCAGACTTATCAGCAATATTGATTAGGGCCATGATATGCCATGGGAATCAGTTTGGGCACCAGTGGGGCCCTGGGAAGGGAGGCTGGGGGAAAAGAATATGGGCACAATAACGGGAGCTCCCAGGGATGGGAGCCTCAGTGGAGGTGTAGTGAGTGAAATAGAATAAAATAATGTGATGTAATTTAATTTGAATTGAGTTTAATTTTTTTAAAATTTGATTGTAGTTTAGTTTAAGCTAAGTAGGTACAGTTGTTCTGGAAGAATAGTAGTTAGTTCATTATTAATAGTATCGTGATATGACATTTTTGTACTGCCTCTATCTTTCTGTATTTTGGTATTGTTCTTTTTTGTCTATAGATGTTTTGTAAAAGATTTGAAAAAGTTTCTAATAAAATATTTTTTAAAAATTTCCTTGCCTTCCCCTATAACTACTTTTAAAATTCAAAAGTCAGATAAACTCAGCTTTGAATACATTCAATGACCCCCTAACTGCAGGAAGACATCCCCACTTCTGAACTCAATTCCTCTTGCTAATGCACCCCTTGCCTTGCTCATTGCTTGCTGCACCAGTCTGACAACTGGCATTGACTGGGATAGAAAGCCTGAGTAGAAGGTAGCTGAGGCACCTTTGTACGCCCACACATCATTCCGGATGAACGGTTTTTGCCCAAAACATTGACTGCCCTGCCCCACGGATGCTGCCTGATCGGTTGTGCTTTTCCAACGCCACATATTTCGACTCTGATCTCTAGCATCTGCAGTTCTCACTTGTTCCACATCTCTATACATCACCATTTAAACAATGCATCTCATTTCTGTTTTTATTTTACTGGAAAGACTATAACTTCACACTGTGTAACTGCATTTGCCATGTGTTTGCCAATTAAGACACAGACCTGAACCAACTTTGCTGCAAGTCAAGAACTCAACTCCAGAATGAAAACATAAAATGGAAAAGGGGGGTGAGAAAAGAGTGTGTTGTACTCACAGATGTTGGACAGAGGAAAGTTGCAGTCTGATGTGAAGCTCAATCTTCATTCAGAGAGAGAAGAACAGCAACTATAGCTTCACAAATTCATGGTCCAATATCCGCATGCAGAAAATAGGGGGGATCTCAATGACAGGAAGACCACACTCCTTCCGGTCTTCTGGCGCTTTCTATTGGTCCATCAAAAGAATGTTGCGTGATGATTCCGATATCAGGTAGGAGCATGCGCAGTATTTTGCTGACACCGGCGTACATGCGCAGTGCTTGTGACACCGTAGTTTGTCCTGTGGAGGTGTTGGTGTAACCGACAGATTTTTCAGTCTAAATGCTAATCGGGGAAAAAAAAAGACTGGTGCCACAAATTTGTTTTCCTGGGATTCAACATTTTATTGTTTTGAATTTTGTCTGGCTGCTCAATTTCGTACGTCTTTTCCTCAGGTTAGAGGAAGTACAAAACTAGAGGGGCATCGGCTTAGGGTGAGAGGGGAAAGGTTTAAAAGGGAGAAAAGGGATAAATTTTCACGCAGAGCGTGGTACGTGTATGGAATGAGCTGCCTGAGGCCGTGTGTCAAGGCTGGTACATTTACAACATGTAAAAGCCTTCTGTATGGGTTCTGGAAAGGCCTCTATATGAATAGGAAGGGTTGAGAGAGATATGAGCCAAATACTGGCAAACAGATCACGAGATTAATTTAGGATATGTGGTCGGTGTGGACTACATATTCAGAACCAATTTCACAAGACTAGGAATAGGTCATTCCTCCCTCACAGCCTGTTGTCAACTGTGGCTTAACTGCAAGTTTCAGAAAGATGTCTGCAGTTTTTTTTAAAGCAATTGAATATGCTTTCAGACTTTATTGATGTTTCTAAATACATCATTTTAGCTATTCTCAATGTTTTAAAGATCAGCCGTTTCGCTGGTGCAGTGGTTAGCACTGCTGCCTCACACTGCCAGGAACCGGATTCGATCCCACCGTCTGGCGACTGTTGGTGTGGGATTTGCGCATTCCTTTGCCCTCCTTTCCGTGCTCCAGTTTCCGCCCATGGTCGCAAAGATGGGCAGGTTAGGGTGGATTGGCCGTGCTAAATTGCCCCACAGTGTGCAGAGATGTGTTGTGGGGTGGGATGCTCTTCGGAGGGTCAGTGTGGACTCGATGGGCCGAATGGCCTGCTCCCACACTGTAGGGATTCTATGATTACAAGAGTTGTCAAAACAGCAATTTTAATTGGTGAAGTATAAGACCAGGAGCCAACCTTTAAGCAGTTTCCATTCATTCAGAGTGAAATTTTAGAATTGTATCACTCTGAGCTCTACTCCCACCTCAATGTCTTTAAATGTCTTTTTATCTGTCCTCAAACAATCATACAATCAATCTGTCCCTCCTTAACCTTGATTTTTTTAAAATTAGCATATTTCTTCCTTTAGATAAACCTTATCAATCAAAACACAAAACAATGTTTCAAACCTAGTTAAGGATTTTTTAAGTTCTATACGAATCTTCTGGGATCCCCAGTAATCACCCCATATGAGCTGTTATCTTCATCAAATAATCTGACAATTATCGACTGCTATCAACCTCTTCCGTCCCAGGAAATTTCCTTTCTCTGCAAAGTTTGGTTCATGTTGGCAAGTTCAATTTATAATGTTTTACATTCTCAGCATCTGTTTAACGTTCAGTGAGAAAACTGTTTTCAGTCTCACAGTTATACAGTATTCCTCCAAAATTTTTCTGAGGAATGCACTTCTCCCACAAGAACTGGTGGTTCCACAGTTAAAATGCTATTAACAGCTTGCTTGGTTGTCTTTGCTGTTTCCCCTCTAATTGTTCAAAATGTCTGGTTTTATACCCCAAAACATCAGATCATTTCATTGGTTTGGTGTCATTCCAAACTGTAAAATTCAAGTTCGAAAGGAGTTTGGTGTCAGGGGCATACTTTCAACTGATTGGCAGAATTGGAATTTGTTTTTGTTCCATGGCAACACAACTCCAGCTATTTGTTTCAACCAAACGTTACATTTTTAAATCGTTCAGCACGCTTTGTGCTTTCAGTCAGTCCTTGCTCGTTTCCTCTATGTCAAAAGGTACACTACACACCTATACCTTAATTACACCATCCAAATGTTTTTTAAATGTTGTAACTATACCTGCGTCTATCACTTCTGGAAGTTCATTCACTCACAAACGAACGTCTGTGTAAAAACGTTATCCCTCAGGTTCCTTTTAAAATCTCTCTCCTCTCACCTTAAAAAGAAGTCCCCTAGTTTTTAATTCTCCTTCACTAAGGAACAGACATTTGCTAATCACTTTACTTACAACCTTCATGATTTTGTAAATTTCTACAAGGTCACCCTCAACCTCCTACGCTCCAGTGAAAAAGGTCCAAGCCTCTCCTTATAACCTGAACCCTTCAGTCCTGGCAACATCCTGGGAAAGCTTTTCCAAACCCTCTCCAATAGTATTCTTCCTATAACAGGGCGACCAGGACTGTACTCAGTACACTAAAAGTGGCCTCATCAACATCCTGTACAAACTCAACATGACGTCCCAACTCCAACACTGAATGGTGAGAAAAATGAAAGCAAGTGTGCTGAACACCACCTTAACTACCCTGTCTACCGGTGATGAAACTTTCAAAGAACTATGTACCTTAAACTTCCCCTCCACTCCCCCCCCCCCCAAAAAAAACAGGTCTCTCTGTTCTACAACAAGACCCAGGGCCCTACCATTTACTGTACAAGTCTTGCCCTTGTTTGTTTTACCAAAATGCAACCCCTCGCTTTTATCCACACGGTCTCTCTCAGGTACACACACAAATACAGCCTTTCACAGGCTTACACTCCATCACACTTACACTTTACCAAGTTAAAAATCACACAACACCAGGTTATAGTCCAACAGGTTTTATTGGAAGCATTAGCGTTCGGAGCACCGCTCCTTCATCAGGTGGTTGTGGAGGACACAATTATAAGACGCAGAATTTAGAACAAAAGTTTACAGTGTGATGAAGCTGAAATTATACATTGAAAAATACCTTGATTGTTTGTTCACTCTTTCATCTGTTCGAATACCATGATAGTTTCACTTTTCTCATATGTAAATCGCAAAACTTATTAAAATTTACATAAGTTACATTTTCAGGTTAACTGTAACAATTGATGTTAGCTCACACCAATTGTTACAGTTAACCTGAGAACATTTAAGAGGCATTTGCATGGGTATATGAACAGGAAGTGTTTGGAAGGATATGGGCAGGGTGCTGGCAGGTGGGAGTGGATTGGGTTGGGATATCTGGTCGGCATGGACAGGTTGGACCGAAGGGTCTGTTTCCATGCTGTACATCTCTATGACCCTATTTACATACGAAAGAAGTGAAACTATCATGGTTTATGAACAGATGAAAGACTCAACAAACAATCAAGGTATTTTTCTATGTACAATTTCAGTTACATCACACTGTAAATTTTTGATATAAGTTCTGTGCCTTACAATTGTGTCCTCCACAACCACCTGATGATGGGACAGCGCTCCAAAAGCTAGTGCTTCCAATTAAACCTATTGGACTATAACCAGGTGTTGTGTGATTTTTAACCTTGTACACCCCAGTCCAACACCGGCATCTCCAAATTATGACACTTTACCAAGCATACAAACACGCACTCTCTTATGCACACACAAGTCTATGGGGTGAATTTGGATTTTCAGAATTATATTTGCAGATACATTCAGTTTTCCTCAAAAAGTGTGCAATCTGCAGGCAGTGAAGCCATGTCATATTTTATAAATCCCTACTTTGAAAATACAACCAGTCTATTTCAAGATTGGGATGCAGACAGTCTCAAACCTCACACCTTTAATGCATTGACTGAGCTGAGATGTCACCTCTTTTTATAAAACCTGAAGTTATCTGGAGAACGTGACTTAAAAGTAGTTCTGGGATTTACATATTAATGAACAGAAACTAAAAGTGGCCTCATCAACATCCTGTACAAACTCAACATGACGTCCCAACTCCAACACTCAATGGTGTGAAAAATGAAAGCAAGTGTGCTAAACACCGTCCCTGAACCATCCAGACTGACGTAGAAACTAGGAGCAGGGCTTGTCACTCATGGTTGAGAAGGAGTGTATGAAATCATAGAAAAAGCTGGGACCCACTGGAATTGTATCCCTTCCTCAGTCTCTCTATGTTTTTCCTTAACTTCTCTTTTTCTGACTTTTCACCCTTTTCTCGCTCACTCTGTGTCTCTCTTTCTTCTTGTCTTCCACTCCCATCCGTGTGTCCTATGGGTTCAGGAACATAATTGTTTGAAGTTTGTGTCACCTACTGACCCTGATCACTCCCTGTACGAAAACGTTCTTCCTAATGTCACTTTTACTCCTTTTCCTCGTGATTTTAAAACTCGGCTGAATCGTTGTCGATCCTTTCAGGCGTGGGAGCATTTGCACTCCATTATTCCTGTGTCTAGACCCTCATGACTTGAAAAACGTCAATCAGGCCAGCTATCAACCTACTGTTCTCCAAGGAGAACTGTCCCATCTTTCCAATGTACCTTCATTGCTGACAATTCTCATACACGGCACCATGAACGGCAACCAGTTCAGCGCTGTCTGCAATCACTTCACTTCCCCGCTTCCTGAAATTTCACGCTCACAATTGTGCAATAATGGAGCTGGAGGAATCATCCAGAGTCGGACTGCGTGGGCGGACTATGTGCAATGCTTGTTTTCACTTGGAGCAGGTGTTTCCTTTTATCCTGTTCGCTGTAATGGGAGCGCGATTCCACCCCTACTTCAGACAGTCCGATCTCGTTTAATAAATGTGCTTTTTGAGAAAATCACCGCGGCATTTCAAGAAATGAGGGCTCGTCCGGGATTTGAACCCAGAATCTCTCGCAAATCCACCTAACTGAAGGCCCGAAGCGAGAATCATACCACTAGACCAACGAGCCACAGGCCCAGCGAAGCGCCCTGACCCCGGACGCTACAAGTGCCCTTCCCTGAAGCAGCTGAGACTTGCTCAGTGTGAAATACGTTTGAGTTGCTCCAAGAATCGCAAGCAGCAAAGAGATTCCACAACATTTGCTTCTCATTCCGTCTCCCTGCGCCCAGGACACTGCTGTTTGTCCCGTTCCCAGTAACTGGACTCTCTCCACTGGCGGATAATTAAACCATTTTGTTTCTACTTGCAAACTGTTCTGGGGGAGGGCAGAGCCCATTCGCTCTTCTGCTCTCTCTTAATCATTTGGGATGGGAGACGTCAGTTACACTAATGCGTAGGAAATGGGCAAGTTTTAACTACATTACAAAGGTCTGTAATCAAAGAGACAGAAAGATGCTGTGTTGGTGGGACAGAGAGAAATGGACACCGGAAACTGTTCCCTCAGGTAAATTCATATTTGTGTTCAGCCGGCTCGGTGCTCAGAATTCGTCTTCACACAGCAATCCTGCAGAAAGACTTTTCTAACACGGGCGTCTGTTTCTTTGCCGCGAACGGGCAGCAGTGAATATCTGAGCCCCAACTGTCCCAGATGAAGTTGAAAATGAGCCATTGTTTCTCCCTCAGCCGCTCTGTCCCAGAGACAGGGAGAGGGACGGCATCAACGCGTGACGTCATTCCGCCGCAGCCTGAAGCCGTTCAGTCCATCATTTCCATGTGACTCTCTGTCACTTGTATCTCTCCGAGATGATTCCCAATCGGTGATATGTGTCCTCATCATGGGAACTGTGTCTGTGTGGTGATGCTGCTTTCGAAATGCTGATCGTCCTGTCATTCACGTCTGAACCGGAGTGGGGAATTATTGCAGGGAATGAATACGACCGCAAATAATGTGGCTTTGTGGCTCAGTGGTTAACCCTGCTGTCTCATAACGGTACCTGAATTCGATCCTACCAGTGTTCGGCTTGTTTGTGTGGAGTTTGTTCAATCTCCCCGTGTCTGCGTGGGTTTCCTGCGGTGCTCCGGTTTCCTTCCATAGTCGAAAGCTGTGCAGGTTCGGTGGACTGACCATGCTAAACTGGCCCTTAGTGCCCAGAAGTCGGTAGGTTGGGGGCATCAGTCAGAAGTAAATGTCGGGTCTGGGTGGGTTACTCTTCGGAGGGTTGATACGGACTTGTTGAGCAGGAGGGCCTGTTTCCACACTGGAGGGATTCGAATTCGAATTGTTTCAACTTCCCCAGCTCATTCCCATTTCAGAGAAGAGGTGTTAGGATTCAGTTCAGAGCAGACCGGCGGGAAACAACTCAAATCTCCACAAGCACTTCCCCTTAATTGTGTAAATTGGGCCAGTGTTTAGTGACATATTCAGCTCAGATGCTCGAAGATTTGGGAAGCAGAGGCAAAGGCAAGATATAAAACAGAGTCCCGTTACAAAGGGAAGCAATAGCAGACGACAGTTTCGATCGAGGGACATGAACCCAGCACCCTCCCGCTGCGCCACTCTACTTTCCCGCACGGAGTGTTTTCCATAGATCCCTTCACCCTTTCGTCTGGCGTGTGGCATGCAAGTTCGAGACTGGTGTCAATGATCTTCACTGCTGTCGTGTTATATGGTGTTTCGCAGACGTATGGAGGCTGTGTGAATGTGAACTGTTTTCTAAATTCCCACATTCTGTTGGTCGAACTGTGATTTAACTCTGAATCATAACATATGTCACAGCGTAGACGGAGGCCATGCGGCCCACCTTCGCTCTGCTGGTTCTACACCGTAAGTAAACGCGTGTCTCAATTCGTATCATTCTCTTGCCTTTTCCGTGTAAATCTGCGCATCTGAACATGACCACAAGCATTGCCCTCCTCAACAGAGAACAGGAGAAAACCACGCCGACCTCCACGAATGTGTCACCTCAACTGTGCACATTGGGCCAGTATATCAATGTGAAATATTCATGTTGAGTTATTTGGGAAGCAGATGAGAAGGTGAGGTGCAGAACAGAGCACCCTTCGACGGGTAAGCTGCGAAAGACCACGTTACGTGAATAGGAGAGAATATGATATGGCGGATTTCAGGCCCTAAAGTCATGGAACTCGATATTGAAGACAGGGGGCATGTAGGGTCTTCAAGTGGAAAATGAAGCATTGTTCTTCCATCTGGAGCTGAGCTTTGCTGGAACACTGCTGCAAGCCTGACACAGAGATGTTGGCCAGGGAACAGGGTGGCGTGTTAAAGTGGCGGGCAACCCGAAGCTCAGGGCCTTTTTTGCGGGCAGAATTGAGATTTTCTGCGAAACAGTCACCCAGTTTATGCTTCATGCTACTTTGGGGGAACCACACTGTGAGCAGCGAATGCAGTAGACTAGGTTGTGGCAAATGTGCAGGTAAAGTGCTGCTTCACCTGGCGGGTATGTTCGAGCCCTTGGATATTCAGGAGGGAGCAGGTAAATGGGCAGGTGTTACACATTCGGCGGTTAGAGGATAAAGTGCCTTGGGACAATGGGAGGTGGGTGTGGGGTGTTGAGAGTGAAGGAAGAGTGGACCCGAGGTGTAACCCTGCCCACTTACCTCCTCTCACATATAAATCCGTGAGGTTGAAAGAACATTCCATCCAATAATTCAGTACCACGTGACTCATGAACTAACTTGTATACATGTTCCGGGGCCAGCATCATTATTGCGTCACAGCAGCTGCAGGCCATCACCGGGGGCTCGCCCTATGACGTCACGGTGCGGCTGGAAGCCCCCGGGAGAGTTTATCAAAGAAACCTCCCTGTGGGTCAGGGCAACTCTGCATCAGGAAGCACTGGGATGGTCAACCACTATCAGTTAACATGAGGAACACATCTCCACATTATGCAGCCTCGAGGCAAACTTCCCGTCCTTCTACTTAAAGTTCAAGAGCCCTCAGACCGAAATTCCCCAGGTACGTTTGGAAGAACTTTTTCCAGGTGTCCGCAAAGTACATCTATGAGCAATTTGTTAAAGTTTGAATTTTGTGAGTGTTGAAATTATGTGCTTTTGAGCGAAATCGCAGTTCGAAAAAACAGAATGTGGGAATGTCTGCGGGTGCGTGATGGGAGCATCACCCAGAAGGAAAACCATCTCTCCTATTCACACAATGTCCTCTTTAGCAGCTTTCCGTATAAGGGCGCTCTGTTCTGCACCTCGCCTACTCATCTGCTTCCCAAAACACTTCGACATAAATATATCACATTGATATACTGACCCAATGTGCACAGTTGAGATGACACACTCGTGGAGGTCTGCGGGATCTTCTCCTGTTCTCTGTACCCTATGTTGAGGAGGGCAATGCTTGTCACTGGTCACTCAGGTGTCAGAGAAAAGTTTCGAAAGAAAACGGTTTAATTTTCTACCAGTAGAGAGGGCCCGGTTCCTGGAGACGGGACAAACGGAAGCAGGGAGACAGAATGATAAGCAGCTGTTCTGGAAATTGTTTGATAGACCCCATTAAAAGCACACAACCCAAGCCAAGGAGGAGCAACCAACACACCGCCACTGGGTGGGCTCGAACAATCAACTTTTCAGTTAACAGCCGAATACGCTGGCCAATTGCGCCACAGAGACAGGCAACGACAAAAGGTCAACGCTTAGGGGAGGCTATTAATGAATTCAAAATTCAGCCTGCCCCGCCTAGAATTACAATTGTGGTCTATCAGTCTTAATTTTCACAAATAACGTCTGGGACATTTACTGTGGAGACACTGAGGACAGTCTGATCCCACTCTCTGCAGACACATCCATGTCACGAGGAACGAGCTTTCTTACTCCGGGGCCGTCGCCCTTCCAGCCTTTCAGAGTTTTGCCTGTTCCCGAGTTCTCTCATTGGCTCGGAGGCGAGAAGGGGATTGAATTCCTGATGTCCAGGAACGACAATTCTTTCAATGTCTCAGATCAGTTCGTGTGCCCAGAATATCACAGTCAACTGCCCGGCCTCTTCAAAAAGGGGACGGTGTCTGGACTGTCGGACAGGTCATCTTTCATTCTCCACTAAATCCGCTTCCCAACGTGTTTCTAAAGTTCACAAAGCTGGAGACTGGGATTTCTGTTATGCTTCATGAACATTTGAACATTTTTCAATTTCCTAACTGACAATATTTTGCCAAAATTTCTTCCCAATTGTACGCCTTGCCTCATGTCCAGGGATGAGGAATTTCCATTTCGGCGAGACATTGCCAAGGTTGAGAATGTTCGCATTGGAGCAAAGAAGGTTAACTGGAGATTTCCTGGGGCTGTTGGTAATGATGGGAGAAGAAGCGGTGGGAATGGGCAGATGAATGATCAGAAGAACCAATTGCCACTGACCAGAGTCAGTTACCAGAGGACAGGGATTGAAGTTCTTGAATGAAAAGCAGCAATTGTGCCTAATAAACACACAGAATACTACAGAAAGCGAACATGTCCAGCAGCATCTGTGGAAAGGGAAACAGAGCTGACGTTGTGAGTCTGGTACGTTGTTTGTTCAGAACCCGAGTTTCCTGCATGGCAATCAATTCCCAGACATGAGAAAACGAGACTTTATTGAGACGGGTTTTATGAAGTTTGAGTGATAATGCAACCAACAGGAAGTCATTTAAAATCGCCAGCGAAGAAAGCATAGCCAACAGGTTACCACCCTGGGCGCGGGTGCCCCAAAGGATCTTTACACCAACAGCTTAAGTGTTCGGCCACAACTACACGCCCAAAGTTGTGGTCTAAACTTTCGCATGGAATAGTTCTAACAGGAAAGGTGAGTATTGGGCTTGTCCTGTCCGCGCCATAGCCCCAACGTTTCCTGTTCCCCTGGATTTGATCAGGACAGAGGAGGCTGATGGGAGATCGAATTGAACTACACACATTGATGAGAGATAGAGCGGGTGGGAAGGATCCATTCCCATGCGTAGAGAGATTAATAATCAGGGCCGAAAATAAGGAGCCACTTCAAGAAATATAGGGTTCATTCAGCAAAGCTAATGTAGAACTGTTCACAGAAAATTGTGATGAAAGTCTCTCGAGTTACTTTGATGAGAAGTGTTGATGATGCTAATACAATCGATAGGATGAACGTAGATTGGTAAATGTATTTGGTGACAGTTCTGTTCTAGCCCTGTGAGCGAAACCTGGATCTGAAGGAGTAGAAGGGACATTAACAACATCGATCTGAAATTGGACACGTGACAAGAAACAGAGCCATCATTAACAGTTGGCTTTTGAACTGGACAAGGTTTCTCGTGAAATGAGCTTGAGGCTTGAGGTATGCAAGGTCAAGATAATTGAGGTAAAACACGGAAACGCTATCCTCATTAGCAGACTGTGAAAGGATTACAAGACACAAATTAAACATTTTCGAGAAGTGATACAGGGGACTGGGAAAATAAGTATTATAAACTGGGAACAACAAAGTTCTGGAGCAGAACACTTACATTCAAAGACCGAAAACATCCAGGTCCTGATTAATCAGATTGCATTGCGGTGCTTTTCTGCAAAACATCCACTTGCAATGTCCTACAAAAGAGTGACAAAACCCATCCCTGTCAGCCCAGGATAGAAAATCCGAAGGGATGAACGCATGCTTATTTTCTGAAGATTCACAGAGCTTAGACTGGGTTTTGGTGATTGTTTCTTTTCCACTCCCAGGAGCCGCAGTGGTTGAGGCGTTGAGTTGGGGAGAATAAAAATGTGCCCGTGAACAGCATGTGGGGCTATTTCAGCTTCCCCTTATCTGACTGCGCTGTGAGTTGACTCAGAAGTTCTCAGGGACATTCACTGACGCGAGACAGTGAAAGGATTCTCATTCCCGCAGAACGGGAATTCAATCCGTATGCCGGCTTCAGGACAATGAGAAAGATGAATTGCGGTGTGTGAAGAAGCTGTGAGCTGCATTTCAAACAGGTAGGTGGAGTCAGATGCATCAACCATTGCGCCCCCGCCCTGTGCGTATCTCACGCAACCATGCTGCAGAGTTCTGACGTTAACACAGACATGCGCAGCAATGGGTTCATTCACAATGTGAACAACCAAAGATAATCACCGTCACTGATTCCCTTCCACAGGCCCAACTTTGTGAAGCAGTATCTTTCACTGGCAAAGGAAACACCCTTGTCCTCAGGTGCCTGCTTCATTTCGATCACGATTTCAAGCCCCTCACTCTTCTAGTCTCATTTCCAAACACTTTGCTCATAGCCTCAAAAGAAGCTCTGCGGGTGTCTGCTTGTTCGACCCGAACAGGCAGTGGGTTGCAGATTCCCACCATTCCTAATTTCAGTGAAATATTATTCCCTCTCCATTGATTTGAATCTTAAAGAAGAAGCCGGGGAGCAAGCTCCCTTTCTTTTCGACGACATGTCGCATTTTGTACTCGGCAGGTTTCACACCTGCGTGGGGAAACCGCAATGGATTTCATGTACATCGCATTAACCACTCGGCCCACGAATACAGAACCACACTGACAGCTTGACTTCCCAGGTCTGTCTGCCTGTGGAGCTGAGAAAGTGTGAATCATCGCAGAGTTTGTTTGAATCCAATCACTTCACAGTGATTCGAAAGGGTTAAATATCTTCACATGGTTTTGCAGATATTTCGGTGTTTCACCCCAAAAGATGAAATGAACTTTCAGTTAGAAATTGCAGGAGGAACTCAGCAGGTCAGGCAACATCTGTGGAAAGAGAATCAGAGGCAACATTCCAGAATTCTGTTTTCTCCGACAGGTACTGTCAAAGCTACCGAGTTTCTCTTTTGGTCTCGTCTTCTCAGCATACGCAGTCCCTGACGTTAGACATTAATTCAATTCAGAAACCCCTTTGTGGAGAAGATTTCCGTTTGGGAAACATTTTCCTGACCCCATTAAAAGCGCACAGCTTCGAAGCCAAAGAAGGGCAGCGAACACACCGCCCCGGGGTGGGCTCGAACCACCAACCTTTCGGTTAACAGCCGAACGCGCTGACCAATTGCGCGAGAGACAGGCGCTGCCGAATCTGCGCCATCGCGTAGTGATTTTATAATTCAGCCTCCCCGCCGAGAATGACAATTGTCGTCTATCAGTTTTACTTTTCAATAATCAAGCCTGGGAGATCTCTCGTGGAGATACCGGGGACAGTCTGCAGACACTTCCATGTCACGAGGAACTAGCTTTCTTACTCTGGGGCCGTCGCCCTTCCAGCCTTTCAGCGTTTTGCCTGTTCCCGTGTTCTCTCATTGGCTCGGAGGCGAGAAGGAGTTTGAACTCCTGATGTGCAGTAACGACAATTCTTTCAATGTCTCAGATCAGTTCATGTGCCGAGAACATCAGAGTCAACCTCCCGGCCTCTTCAACAAGGGGACGGTGTCTGGACTGTCTCTGCTCAATCGGACTGGTCATCTTTCATTCTCCTCTAAATCCGCTTCCCAAAGTGTTTCTAAAGGTTCACAAAGCTGGAGACTGGGATTTCTGTTTTGCTTCATGAACATTTGAACATTTTTCCAGTGCCTAACTGACAATATTTTGCCAAAATTTCTTCCCAATTGTACGCCTTGCCTCATGTCCAGGGATGAGGAATTTCCATTTTGGCGAGACATTGCCAAGGTGGAGAATGTTCGCTTTGGAGCAAAGAAGGTTATCTGGAGATTTCCTGGGGCTGTTGGTCATGATGGGAGAAGAATCGGTGGGAATGGGCAGTTTAATGATCAGAAGAACCAATTGCCACTGACCAGAGTCAGTTACCAGAGGACAGGGATTGAAGTTCTTGAATGAAAAGCAGCACTTGTGCCTAATAAACACAGAGAATACTGCAGAAAGGCAACGGGTCGAGCAGCATCTGTGGAAAGGGAAACAGAGCTGACGTTGTGAGTCTGATACGTTGTTTGTTCAGAACCCGAGTTTCCTGCATGGCAATCAAATCCCAGACATGAGAAAATGGGTCTTTATTGAGACGGGTTTTGTGAAGTTTGAGCAATAATGCAACCAACAGGAAGTCATTTAAAATCGCCAGCGAAGAAAGCATAGCCAGCAGGTTACCACCCTGGGCGGGGAGCCCCAAATTATCTCTACCCCAGCATCTGAAGTGTTCGTCCACAATTACAGCGTTGAGAAAGAAGCAAGGACAGGACAGAGGAGGCTTATGGGAGATCGAATTGAACTACACACATTGATGAGAGATAGAGCGGGTGGGAAGGATCCATTCCCATGAGGAGAGAGATTAATAATCAGGGCCGAAAATAAGGAGCCACTTCAAGAAATTTGGGGTTCATTCAGCAAAGCTAATGTAGAACTGTTCACAGAAAATTGTGATGAAAGTCTCTCGAGTTACTATGATGAGAAGTGTTGATGATGCTAATACAACGATAGGATGAACGTAGATTGGTAAATGTATTTGGTGACAGTTCTGTTCTAGCCCTGTGAGCGAAACCTGGATCTGAAGGAGTATAAGGGACATTAACAACATCGATCTGAAATTGGACACGTGACAAGAAACAGAGCCATCATTAACAGTTGGATTTTGAACTGGACAAGGTTTCTCGTGAAATGAGCTTGAGGCTTGAGGTATGCAAGGTCAAGATAATTGAGGTAAAACACGGAAACGCTATCCTCATTAGCAGACAGTGAAAGGATTACAAGACACAAATTAAACATTTTCGAGAAGTGATACAGGGGACTGGGAAGATAAGTATTATAAACTGTGAACAGCAAAGTTCTGGAGCACAACACTTACATTCAAAGACCGAAAACATCCAGGTCCTGATTAATCAGATTGCATTGCGGTGCTTTTCTGCAAAACAGCCACTTGCAATGTCCTACAAAAGAGTGACAAAACCCATCCCTGTCAGCCCAGGATAGAAAATCCGAAGGGATGAACGCATGCTTATTTTCTGAAGATTCACAGAGCTTAGACTGGGTTTTGGTGATTGTTTCTTTTCCACTCCCAGGAGCCGCAGTTGTTGAGGCGTTGAGTTGGGGAGAATAAAATGTGCCCGTGAGCAGCATGTGGGGCTATTTCAGCTTCCCCTCATCTGACTGCGCTGTGAGTTGACTCCGATGTTCTCAGGGACATTTACTGACGCGAGACAGTGAAAGGATTCTCATTCCCGCAGATCGGGAATTCAAACCGTGTGACGGCTTCAGGACAATGAGAAGATTAATTGGGGTGTGTGAAGAAGCTGTGAGCTGCATTTCAAACAGGTAGGTGGAGTCAGATGCATCATCCATTGCGCCCTGGCCCTGTGCGGATCTAACGCCACCATGCTGCAGAGTTCTGACGTTAACACGGACATGCGCAGCAATGGGTTCATTCACAAGGTGAACAACCAAAGATAATCACCGTCACTGATTCCCTTCCACAGGCCCAACTTTGTGAAGCAGTATCTTTCACTGGCAAAGGAAACACCCTTGTCCTCAGGTGCCTGCTTCATTTCGATCACGATTTCAAGCACCTCACTGTTCTAGTCTCATTTCCAAACACTTTGCTCATAGCCTCAAAAGAAGCTCTGCGGGTATCTGCTTGCTCCACCCGAACAGGCAGTGGGTTGCAGATTCCCACCAGTCCCAATTTGAGTGAAATATTTTTGCCCCTCCACTGATTTGAATCTTAAAGAAGAAGCCGGGGAGCAAGCTCCCTTTCTTTTCGACGACAGTTCTCATTTTGTACTCGGCAGGGTTCTCACCTGCGTGGGGAAACCGCAATGGATTTCATGTACATCGCATTAACCACTCGGCCCACGAATACAGAACCACACTGACAGCTTGACTTCCCAGGTCTGTCTGCCTGTGGAGCTGAGAAAGAGTGAATCATCGCAGAGTTTGTTTGAATCCAATCACTTCACAGTGATTCGAAAGGGTTAAATATCGGCACATGGTGTTTACAGATATTTCGGTGTTTCACCCCAAAAGATGAAATGAACTTTCAGTTAGAAATTGCAGGAGGAACTCAGCAGGTCAGGCAACATCTGTGGAAAGAGAATCAGAGGCAACATTTCAAAATTCTGTTTTCACCGACAGGTACTGTCTAACCTGCCGAGTTTCTCTTTTGGTCTGGTCTTCTCAGCGTATGCAGTCCTTGACGTGAGACGTTAATTCAATTCCGAAACCCCTTTATGGAGAAGAATTCCGCTTGGGGAACATTTTCCTGACCCCATTAAAAGCGCACAGCTTCGAAGCCAAAGACGGGTAACGAATATACCGCCCCTGGGTGGGCTCGAACCACCAACCTTTCGATTAACAACCGAACGCGCTGACCAATTGCGCCACAGAGACAGGCGCGAACGTTGGCTGCACCATTGCTTACTGATTTTATAATTCAGCCTCCCCGCCTAGAATTACAATTGTCGTCTATCAGTTTTACTTTTCCATAATCAAACCTGGGAGATGTGTTGTGGAGATACCGGGGACAGTCTGCAGACAAATCCATGTCACGAGGAACTAGCTTTCTTACTCCGGGGCCGGCGCCCTTCCAGCCTTTCAGTGTTTTGCCTGTTCCCGAGTTCTCTCATTGGCTCGCAGGGGAGAAGGGGTTTGAATTCCTGATGTGCAGGAACGACAATTCTTTCAATGTCTCAGATCAGTTCATGTGCCGAGAACATCAGAGTCAACTCCCGGCCTCTTCAACAAGGGGACGGTGTCTGGACTGTCTCTGCTCAATCGGACTGGTCATCTTTCATTCTCCTCTAAATCCGCTTCGCAAAGTGTTTCTAAAGGTTCACAAAGCTGGAGACTGGGATTTCTGTTTTGCTTCATGAACATTTGAACATTTTTCCATTTCCTAACTGACAATATTTTGCCAAAATCTCTTCCAATTGTACGCCTTGCCTCATGACCAGGGATGAGGAATGTCCATTTTGGGGACACATTCCCAAGGTTGAGAATGTTCGCTTTGTAGCAAAGAAGGATAACTGGAGATTTCCTGGGGCTGTTGGTCATGATGGGAGAAGAAGCGGTGGGAATGGGCAGTTTAATGATCAGAAGAACCAATTGCCACTGACCTGAGTCAGTTACCAGAGGACAGGGATTGAAGCTCTTGAATGAAAAGCAGCACTTGTGCCTAATAAACACAGAGAATACTACAGAAAGCCAACGGGTCGAGCAGCATCTGTGGAAAGGGAAACAGAGCTGACGTTGTGAGTCTGGTACGTTGTTTGTTCAGAACCCGAGTTTCCTGCATGGCAATCAATTCCCAGACATGAGAAAACGGGTCTTTATTGAGACGGGTTTTATGAAGTATGAGCGATAATGCAACCAACAGGAAGTCATTTAAAATCGCCAGCGAAGAAAGCATAGCCAGCAGGTGACCACCCTGGGCGGGGGAGCCCCAAAGGATCTCTACGCCAACACCTTAAGTGTTCGGCCACAACTACACGCCCAAAGTTGTGGTCTAAACTTTCTCATGGAATAGTTCCAACAGGAAAGGTGAGTATTGGGCTTGTCCTGTCCGCGCAATAGCCCCAACGTTTCCGGTTCCCCTGGATTTCATCAGGACAGAGGAGGCTGATGGGAGATCGAATTGAACTAAACACATTGATGAGAGATAGAGCGGCTGGGAAGGATCCATTCCCATGCGTAGAGAGATTAATAATCAGGGCCGAAAATAAGGAGCCACTTCAAGAAATTTGGGGTTCATTCAGCAAAGCTAATGTAGAACTGTTCACAGAAAATTGTGATGAAAGTCTCTCGAGTTATTTTGATGAGAAGTGTTGATGATGCTAATACAATCGATAGGATGAACGTCGATTGGTAAATGTATTTGGTGACAGTTCTGTTCTAGCCCTGTGAGCGAAACCTGGATCTGAAGGAGTAGAGGGGACATTAACAACATCGATCTGAAATTGGACACGTGACAAGAAACAGAGCCATCATGAACAGTTGGCTTTTGAACTGGAGAAGGTTTCTCGTGAAATTCGCTTGAGGCTTGAGGTATGCAAGGTCAAGATAATTTAGGTAAAACACGGAAACGCTATCCTCATTAGCAGACAGTGAAAGGATTACAAGACACAAATTAAACATTTTCGACAAGTGATACAGGGGACTGGGAAGATAAGTATTATAAACTGTGAACAGCAAAGTTCTGGAGCACAACACTTACATTCAAAGACCGAAAACATCCAGGTCCTGATTAATCAGATTGCATTGTGGTGCTTTTTTGCAAAACATCCACTTGCAATGTCCTACGAAAGAGTGACAAAACCCATCCCTGTCAGCCCACGATAGAAAATCCGAAGGGATGAACGTTTGCTGATTTTATGAAGATTCACAGAGCTTAGAGTGGGTTTTGGTGATTGTTCCTTTTCCACTGCCAGGAGCCGCAGTGGTTGAGGCGTTGAGTTGGGGAGAATAAAATGTGCCCGTGAGCAGCATGTGGGGCTATTTCAGCTTCCCCTCATCTGACTGCGCTGTGAGTTGACTCCGATGTTCTCAGGGACATTTACTGACGCGAGACAGTGAAAGGATTTTCATTCCCGCAGATCGGGAATTCAAACCGTATGCCGGCTTCAGGACAATGAGAAGATTAATTGGGGTGTGTGAAGAAGCTTTGAGCTGCATTTCAAACAGGTAGGTGGAGTCAGATGCATCATCCATTGCGCCCCGCCCCTGTGCGTATCTCACGCCACCATGCTGCAGAGTTCTGACGTTGACACGGACATGCGCAGCAATGGGTTCATTCACAATGTGAACAACTGAAGATAATCACCGTCACTGATTCCCTTCCACAGGCCCAACTTTGTGAAGCAGTATCTTTCACTGGCAAAGGAAACACCCTTGTCCTCAGGTGCCTGCTTCATTTCGATCCCGATTTCAAGCACCTCACTGTTCTAGTCTCATTTCCAAACACTTTGCTCATAGCCTCAAAAGAAGCTCTGCGGGTATCTGCTTGTTCCACCCGAACAGGCAGTGGGTTGCAGATTCCCACCAGTCCCAATTTGAGTGAAATAGTTTTCCCCCTCCACTGATTTGAATCTTAAAGAAGAAGCCGGGGAGCAAGCTCCCTTTCTTTTCGACGACATTTCTCATTTTGTACTCGGCAGGGTTCACACCTGCGTGGGGAAACCGCAATGGATTTCATGTACATCGCATTAACCACTCGGCCCACGAATACAGAACCACACTGACAGCTTGACCTCCCAGGTCTGTCTGCCTATGGAGCTGAGAAAGAGTGAATCATCGCAGAGTTTGTTTGAATCCAATCACTTCACAGTGATTCGAAAGGGTTAAATATCTGCACATGGTGTTTGCAGATATTTAGGTGTTTCACCCCAAAAGATGAAATGAACTTTCAGTTAGAAATTGCAGGAGGAACTCAGCAGGTCAGGCAACATCTGTGGAAAGAGAATCAGAGGCAACATTTCAAGATTGTGTTTTCTCCGACAGGTACTGTCAAACCTGCCGAGTTTCTCTTTTGGTCTCGTCTTCTCAGCAGACGCAGTTCCTTCCGTTAGACATTAATTCAATTCAGAAAGCCGTTTGCGGAGAAGATTTCAGTTTGGGGAACATTTTCCTGACCCCATTAAAAGCGCACAGCTTCGAAGCCAAAGAAGGGCAGCGAACACACCGCCCCTGGGTGGGCTCGAACCACCAACCTTCCGGTTAACAGCCGAACGCGCTGAACAATTGCGCACAGAGACAGGCGCCGGCGGGTGCTGCGCCATCGCGTAGTGATTTTATAATTCAGCCCCCCGCCAAGAATTACAATTGTCGTCTATCAGTTTTACTTTTCCATCATCAAGCCTGGGAGATTCTTGTGGAGATACCGGGGACAGTCTGCAGACACATCCATGTCACGAGGAACTAGCTTTCTTACTCCGGGGCCGTCGCCCTTCCAGCCTTTCAGTGTTTTGCCTGTTCCCGAGTTCTCTCATTGGCTCGCAGGGGAGAAGGGGTTTGAATTCCTGATGTGCAGGAACGACAATTCTTTCAATGTCTCAGATCAGTTCATGTGCCGAGAACATCAGAGTCAACCTCCCGGCCTCTTCAATAAGGGGACGGTGTCTGGACTGTCTCTGCTCAATCGGACCGGTCATCTTTCATTCTCCTCGCAGTCCGCTTCGCAAAGTGTTTCTAAAGGTTCACAAAGCTGGAGACTGGGATTTCTGTTTTGCTTCATGAACATTTGCACATTTTTTCCATTTCCTAACTGACAATATTTGCCAAATTCTCTTCCCTTGCCTCATGTCCAGGGATGAGGAATTTCCATTCTGGGGAGACATTCCCAAGGTTGAGAATGTTCGCTTTGGAGCAAAGAAGGATAACTGGAGATTTCCTGGGGCTGTTGGCCATGATGGGAGAAGAAGCGGTGGGAATGGGCAGATTAATGATCAGAAGAACCAATTGCCACTGACCAGAGTCAGTTACCTGAGGACAGGGATTGAAGTTCTTGAATGAAAAGCAGCACTTGTGCCTAATAAACACAGAGAATACTGCAGAAAGCCAACAGGTCGAGTAGCATCTGTGGAAAGGGAAACAGAGCTGACGTTGTGAGTCTGGTCCGTTGTTTGTTCAGAACCCGAGTTTCCTGCATGGCAATCAATTCCCAGACATGAGAAAACGGGTCTTTATTGAGACGGGTTTTGTGAAGTTTGAGCGATAATGCAACCAACAGGAAGTCATTTAAAATCGCCAGCGAAGAAAGCATAGCCAGCAGGTTAACACCCTGGGCGGGGGAGCCCCAAATAATCTCTACGCCAACACCTTAAGTGTTCGGCCACAACTACACGCCCAAAGTTGTGCTCTAAACTTTCTCATGGAATACTTCTAACAGGAAAGGTGAGTATTGGGCTTATCCTGTCCGCACCATAGCCCCAACGTTTCCTGTTCCCCTGGATTTGATCAGGACAGAGGAGGCTGATGGGAGATCGAATTGAACTACACACATCGATGAGAGATAGAGCGGGTGGGAAGGATCCATTCCCATGCGGAGAGAGATTAATAATCAGGGCCGAAAATAAGGAGCCACTTCAAGAAATTTGGGGTTCATTCAGCAAAGCTAATGTAGAACTGTTCATAGAAAATTGTGATGAAAGTCTCTCGAGTTATTTTGATGAGAAGTGTTGATGATGCTAATACAATCGATAGGATGAACGTAGTTTGGTAAATGTAGTTCTGTTCTAGCCCTGTTAGCGAAACCTGGATCTGAAGGAGTATAAGGGACATTAACAACATCGATCTGAAACTGGACACGTGACACGAAACAGAGCCATCATTAACAGTTGGCTTTTGAACTAGAGAAGCTTTCTCGTGAAATTAGCTTGAGGCTTGAGGTATGCAAGGCCAAGATAATTTAGGTAAAACATGGAAACTCTATCCTCATTAGCAGACAGTGAAAGGATTACAAGACACAAATTAAACATTTTCGACAAATGATACAGGGAACTGGGAAGATAAGTATTATAAACTGTGAACAGCAAAGTTCTGGAGCACAACACTTACATTCAAAGACCGAAAACATCCAGGTCCTGATTAATCAGATTGCATTGTGGTGCTTTTTTGCAAAACAGCCACTTGCAATGTCCTACAAAAGAGTGAGAAAACCCATCCCTGTCAGCCCAGGATAGAAAATCCGAAGGGATGAACGTTTGCTGATTTTCTGAAGATTCACAGAGCTTAGACTGGGTTTTGGTGATTGTTTCTTTTCCACTGCCAGTAGCCGCAGGGTGTGAGACGTTGAGTTGGGGAGAATAAAATGTGCCCGTGAGCAGCATGTGGGGCTATTTCAGCTTCCCCTCATCTGAGTTCACTCAGATGTTCTCAGGGACATTTACTGACGCGAGACAGTGAAAGGATTTTCATTCCCGCAGATCGGGAATTCAAACCGTACGCCGGCTTCAGGACAATGAGAAGATTAATTGGGGTGTGTGAAGAAGCTGTGAGCTGCATTTCAAATAGGTAGGTGGAGTCAGATGCATCATCCATTTCGCCCCGCCCCTGTGCGTATCTAACGCCACCATGCTGCAGAGTTCTGACGTTGACACGGACATGCGCAGCAATGGGTTCATTCACAATGTGAACAACTGAAGATAATCACCGTCACTGATTCCCTTCCACAGGCCCAACTTTGTGAAGCAGTATCTTTCACTGGCAAAGGAAACACCCTTGTCCTCAGGTGCCTGCTTCATTTCGATCACGATTTCAAGCACCTCACTGTTCTAGTCTCATTTCCAAACACTTTGCTCATAGCCTCAAAAGAAGCTCTGCGGGTATCTGCTTGTTCCACCCGAACAGGCAGTTGGTTGCAGATTCCCACCAGTCCCAATTTGAGTGAAATAGTTTTCCCCCTCCACTGATTTGAATCTTAAAGAAGAAGCCGGAGAGCAAACTCCCTTTCTTTTCGACGACATTTCTCATTTTGTACTCGGAAGGGTTCACACCTGCGTGGGGAAACAGCAATGGATTTCATGTACATCGCATTAAGGACTCGGCCCACGAACACAGAACCACACTGACAGCTTGACTTCCCAGGTCTGTCTGCCTATGGAGCTGAGAAAGAGTGAATCATCGCAGAGTTTGTTTGAATCCAATCACTTCACAGTGATTCGAAAGGGTTAAATATCGGCACATGGTGTTTGCAGATATTTAGGTGTTTCACCCCAAAAGATGAAATGAACTTTCAGTTAGAAATTGCAGGAGGAACTCAGCAGGTCAGGCAACATCTGTGGAAAGAGAATCAGAGGCAACATTTCAAAATTCTGTTTTCTCCGTCAGGTACTGTCAAACCTGCCGAGTTTCTCTTCTGGTCTGGTCTTCTCAGCATACGCAGTCCCTTCCGTTAGACATTAATTCAATTCCGAAACCCCTTTGTGGAGAAGGTTTCAGTTTGGGGAACATTTTCCTGACCCCATTAAAAGCGCACAGTTTCGAAACCAAAGAAGGGGAGCGAACACATCGCCCCTGAGCGGGCTCGAACCACCGACCTTTCCGTTAACAGCCGAACGCGCCGACCAACTGCGCCACAGAGACAGGCGATGACGGGCTCTGCACCATCGCTAAGTGAATTCATAATTCAGCCTCCCCGCCGAGAATTTCAATTGTCGTCTATCAGTTTTATTTTTCCATAATAAAGCCTGGGACATTTATTGTGGAGATAGCGAGTCCTCCAAGCATTCGGGGTTAAAAATCACACAACACCAGGTTATAGTTCAACAGGTTTAATTGGAAGCACTAGCTTTCGGAGCGACGCTCCTTCATCAGGTGATAGTGGAGGGCTCGATCGTTACACAGAATTTCTAGCAAAAATTTACAGTGTGATGTAACTGAAGTTATACATTGAAAAATTGATTGTCTGTTAAGCCTTTCATCTTTTAGAATACAGTGATAGATTCACTTCTTTCATTTGTAAATCACTAAACCCTTTTTTTTAAAGGTACATTCTCGAGTTCGCTGTTACCAATAGTGATAGCTAGACAATATGTTGAAGGTGTTAGGCCCCTGTGTTCTCTGTCTATGACCTGATGTTTAGATTGTTATCTCACTCTTTAGATTAGAATCAGAGTTTTACATAAATTCATGCAGTTTTTGAGCTCAGAGTTCTACATGAATGGATGCAGCTTTTGAGCAAAGGGCAATGTAACTCTGCAAGTACAAATTCACCCCACAAAGTATATGTGTGCATGTGGGTCTTTGTCTGTGTGTGTGTGTCTGTCTGTCTGTCTGGGATGGGGGTTGTGAGTGTGAGAAAGTGTGTGTGTGTGTGTGTGTGTGTGTGTGTGTGTGTGTGTGAGCGTGAGCGTGTGTGTAATTAAGTAGTAATCATGACTACTATTGACACCACTAACCACTGGCTTAAAGTGGAGAGGATCTCCAAGAAGATTGCACATATCGACACAGACATCAAGTTTCTACAGGAATACAGGCAAGATCCCGAAAGGATTACGGATCACGAACCCACTTAGGTCGATCTACAACACAGACTACGCAGAGAGACTTTGCCACTGCACCTCTCGTAAACCTCTCCATCATCTCATACACCAACTCTACAGCAGGCGCCACAACCTTGAAATTCAGATGGAGTCCACACTCAGCCTGCACACAGGATACATCAGTACAATTATGTGACATTGCCAAACAGACAAGGTGACAAAACTACATCACGTACATACACGCCAAGAACAAAAAACTGGAGAAGCTTGGCATTCTTACCAGTAATAGCAAAGCCCGCCCTGAAACCACAGTAGACAACATTATCACTGCGGGGAAGTCTATTGTCAACTTATCGGACTATACCCTTCGACCGGAAGAGATTGAAGTCCTGAGGAGGGGTCTCAACTTCTGCCCCACCACCAAAATGGATCCGTTGGTTCTGGCAGCAGACACAGGAGTTCATCAGACGAATGAGACTCCGGGAATTCTTTCAAGGTGCCGGCAGTGATCCCACTGATGAACTGGAACAGTCATCACAGCGATCTGTAGAGGAGCGACCAAAGGAGGTGTCAACATGGACCCCACCGGAGGGCCGCTGCCCTGGGCTTGACATGTATGCTCAAACCGTCAGGAAATATTATAAATGCCAGATTCTTCAGCCGTACCCACAAGGTAGAGCAAAACATCACCCGTTCACAGCGCAATGCCATCCACGCTCTCAAAACCAATCACAAAATTGGCTCCTCCTTTATCTGCTGGTTTGATGACATTGTCATTCAGAATAGATCAGATTACTGCAAGGAAGTGTACCGACAACTGAACAACTAGGAACACTACAGGCAACTACCAGCTGATCCGACCAAAGAACACACCCGAGAATCAAACACACTGATCAGAACTTTGGACCCAGTCCTTCAGAGTTCCCTACGCACCCTCATCCCACGTACTCCTCGTGTAGGCGACTTCTACTGTCTTCCAAAGGTACACAAAGCCAACACACCGGGACGTCCCATCGTGTCGGGCAATGGGACCCTATGTGAGAATCTCTCTGGCTATGTGGAAGGCATCTTGAAACCTATTGTACAGGGGATCTCCAGCTTCTATCGCGACACTACGGATTTCTTACAGAAACTCGGCACCCACGGACCAGTCGAACATTCCTCATCACAATGGACGTTTCCACACTCTATACCAGCACCCCCCACAAGGATGGCATCGCGGTAACAACCTGGAAAGCTAGTCCAATTAAACCTGTTGGACTATAACCTGGTGTTGTGTGATTTTTAACTTTGTACACCCCAGCCCAACACCGGCATCTCCAAATCATGGCCACCAAAAGAAAGTCGTGATGCGTACCTTCCGTGCAGTCAGGATCCTGCGCATTTTCTTCCTGACACCGGCAGTATGCGCTCTGGCGATGCTGACAGAATTTAAGTGTCCAAATGCCAAGTGAAGTAAAAATAGGGGAGATTCACAACTTTTTTCCCCTGGTGATATTTACCTTTCCAACATGCCTCATGAGTTTATAATTCGAAATAAGGTCACCCGTCAACCTGTGGTCGTCAATAAGGTGACCAGAACTGTACTCGGTGCTCTAAACGTGGCCTCACCAATATTGCAAAAATCCTGTACAACATCAACATGCTGTCCCAATTCTTACACTGAACGGCTTTAACAATGAAAGCAAGTGTGCTAAACGCCTCTTTCACCGTCCTGTCTACCAATGATGCAACTTTCAAAGAATTATGTACCTGATTTGGAGATGCTGGTGTTGGACTGAGGTGTACAAAGTTAAAATTCACGCAACACCGTGATACTCCCAACAGGCTCATTTGCAAGCACAGCTTTTGGAGCACTGCTCCTTCATCAGGTGGTTGTGTCTTATGATCCTGCTCCACAAACACCCAATGAAGAAGCTTGTGCTTCCAACCTGATGATGTGTGAATTTTTACTTTATGTACCTGAACTCCCCCACCCCACGTCTCTATGACGACGTAGGGCCCTACCATTAACTGTACAAGTCCTTTCCGTCCTTGTTTTAGTAAAATGCAACTCCTTGCCTTCATCTGTTAATCTCTCAGACACACCCAATACTCACTCCGTCTCACAGGCTTATACTCCATCAAACACACACTTCATTAGCATGCATGCATAAGCTTGCATGCACACACAAGTCTATGGAGTGAATTTGCATTTGCAGATATATTCAATTTTGCTCAAAAAGCACACAAACTGCAGGCAGTCAATCCATGTAATATTTTAAAAATTCCTATTTTGGTTAATAGAACCAGTCTGATTCAAGATTGGGATATAGACTCGAACCTCACACATTTTTTGCAGTGTCTGAGCTGAGATGTCACCTATTTTTATAAAACCTTAAACCATCTCGAGAAGATGAATTAAAAATAGTTTCGGGATTTACATATTAACGAACTGAAACCTGCAACCCATGGTAAAAGATGAAAGACTAATCCACAATCTAGATTTGTACAATATCTTATCAGTTGTATGACACTGAGCTTTTGTTCTAAATTCGGTGTTTTATGATCCTGTTCCACAGCTCCCTAATGAAGGAGCAGCATTCTGAACTAGTGCTTCCAAATAAACCTGTTGGACCTTAATCTGGTGTTGTGTAATTTTTAACTTTATCCACCCTAGTGGACACAGCCCACACCTCCCAGCACTGCCAGGAAACTGTACAATGCCGATGACATGATGTAGTACCTGCAGTCCTGAAAAATTTACAATTTCTAACAATACTGGCTACTCATTCACTGCTGCAACTGAGACACAACATCGGAAACATAATACAGGAGGTTATAAGAAATGAGCATAGCAGGTCAGGCAGCAGCCGAGGAGCAGGAACATCAACGTTGCCCAAAATGTCGATTTTCCTGTTCCTCGGATGCTGCCTGACCTGTTGTGCTTTGCCAGCACCAGTCTAATCTCCAGCATCAGCAGTTTTCACTTTGACTTGTAAGAAATGAGCAGTTTTAAAACAAAAACCTGTTGCAGTTCAAAGCTGTCAATGAGAGTCTGAGCTCGGCGGGAAGTTCAGGTAACCTTTATTGCGACCCAACTTTGTTACAGCTTCAGAAGCTCCCAGCAGAAAGGCGTACAAAAAGTAGCAATTTTTTAAAAACAGCTCAAGGTCAAAGTGCACACACCCCCTCCAACCCCTCACTTTCTTCATTATTGGTCACCACCAGTTGTCCCTCTGTAATTGGATCCTTGGAACAGCCTTAACCCGGAGGAAGTATTGCCTCACTCAGCAATTTCAACCTGTCTCCTAGTAAGTTGGACGGGCAGTGTAGAGTCAACCACACTGCTGTGGGTCTGGAGTTACATGTAGGCAAGACTGGGTAAAGGATGCAGCTGGGACGACTGAGTGAATCCTCTCCCACAATGACAGTTTCCTTCCCTAAAAAGGAACTGAGTGAATCAGATGGGAGTTTTCTTCCACCCCCAGCCCACCGTCAATGGTTTAATCATTAGATTCTAACCTCCAGATTTCGGACCAAATTCCAAATCCACCATCTGTCGCGGTGGGAATCGAACCCGGGAGCCCTGGAATTGGGTTGATAGTTCAGTCGGTAATGATGGCCGTTAGTCCTTCAATCCCCCTGCAATGGCACGTGAACTCACAGGTGGGAGGAACGGATGAAGGCCTTCCTGCACTCAGTGCAGCTGAAGGGCCTCTTCCCCCCTGTGGACCCGCCGATGGGTCAGCAGGTCGAAGGAATTGCTGAAGGCCTTCCCGCACTCAGGGCAGCTGAAGGGCCTCTTCCCTGTGTGGATCCGCCGGTGGGTTAGCAAGTTGGAGGCCTGGGTGAAGGCCTTCCCGCACTGGGGGCAGCTGAAGGGCCTGTCCCCCGTGTGGATCCGCTGGTGGGCCAGCAGAACAGAGGAATGGCTGAAGGCCTTCCCGCACTTTGGGCAGCTGAAGGGCCTCTCCCCCGTGTGGACCCGCCGATGGGTCAGCAGGTTGGAAGCCTTGGTAAAGGCCTTCCCACACTCGGGGCAGCTGAAGGGCCTCTCCCCTGTGTGGACCCGCTGGTGGGTCAGCAGGGCGGAGGCCTGGGTAAAGGCCTTTCCACACTCGGGGCAACTGAAGGGCATCACCCCTGTGTGGATCCGCCGGTGGGTCAGCAGGTTGGAGGCCTTGGTAAAGGCTTTCCCGCACTCAGGGCAACTGAAGGGCCTCTCCCCTGTGTGGACCCGCTGGTGGGTGAGCAGGTTGGAGGAATTGATGAAGGCCTTCCCACACTCGGGACTGAAGAACGGCCTCTCCCCCGTGTGGATCCGCCGGTGGGTTAGCAAGTTGGAGGCCTGGGTGAAGGCCTTCCCACACTCAGGGCAGCTGAAGGGCCTCTCTCCTGTGTGGACCCGCTGGTGGGTCAGCAGAGCAGAGGAATGGCTGAAGGCCTTCTCGCACTTTGGGCAACTGAAGGGCCTCTCCCTTGTGTGGATCCGCCGGTGGGTCAGTAGGTTGGAGGCCTGGGTAAAGGCTTTCCCGCACTCAGGGCAGCTGAAGGGCCTCTCCCCTGTGTGGACCCGCTGGTGGGTCAGCAGGGTGGAGGCCTGGGTAAAGGCCTTTCCACACTCGGGGCAACTGAAGGGCGTCACCCCTGTGTGGATCCGCCGGTGGGTCAGCAGGTTGGAGGTTTTTGTAAAGGCCTTCCCGCACTCAGGACAGCTGAAGGGCCTCTCCCCTGTGTGGACCCGCTGGTGAGTCAGCAGGTTGGAGGAATTGATGAAGGCCTTCCCACACACAGGACAGGAGAACGGCCTCTCTCCCGTGTGGATCCGCCGGTGAGTCAGCAGGTCGGAGGAACTGATAAAGGCCTTCCCACACTCTGGGCAGGAGAACGGCCTCTCCCCGGTGTGACTGCGCCGATGAATCTCCAGGGCAGACGGGACACAGAAACCTTTCCCACAGTCGTCACACTTCCACCGTTTCTCCACGGGACAGGATTCTTCAGGTTTCTCCATGGCCAAAGCTTCAGCCGCACACAAACGTGTGTCCAGCCCCTCCCCGGCGTGAATTCCTCTTTCTGGGCTGTACACCTGTTTCAGGCTCCACTCTCCGTGTACTGCAATGGTAGGGTCTCTCAGCCAGTCCTACTGATGCTGAAAACGTACTCAAACAGGAACCACAAAGCTTTGCTCCTTCTCACAGAATCATAGTTGAAAACAGTTGCGATCCCGATGGATTGAGTGACTATCAGACATTGACGTCAAAGTGAGGACTGCAGATGCTGGAGAGTCAGAGTCAAAAAGTGCAGCGCTGATAAAGCACAGCAGATCAGGCAGCATCCGAGGAGCAGGACAGTCAACGTTTCGGGGAGAAGGCCTTCATCTGTTAATTTTGAAACTTCCGTCTTCAGATCTTCAAATATTCTGTAAAAAGAGATTACAAAAGTCATCACTGTCAGTCCAGCGTGGGAATTCTGAACAAGCAATTCTACTTTTTGTGGAACATTCCTTTCTTTTCTTACTCCACAAAATTGAAAGCACCATCCCACTCTCTCTCCCCCTCTGTTCGCACTCCACTCTATCTAATTCTCCTGAAGTTGCTGATTCAGGATCTCACAGGGGCAGAAAAGCAAAAACATTAAGACTGACATCTCTCTGAATTTTGGATAACTCCATCTGAAAGTTAATATCTTTCACAACATTGGAATACTGCTGAGAGTGCACAGGTCTGATTTTGGGAAGCAAAAGGTTTGTGACAATCCCTTCTCTTCAGAGAATCGCCACAGTGTGGAAGCAGGCCACTCGGCCCAAATATTCCACACTGTCCCTCTGAAGGGTAACCCAGCCACACCCATTCCCTTACCCCTATTGCTCAACATTTACCCCCTGATTAATGTGCCTAACCTGCACGTCCCTGGGCACTATGTAATTTAGCATGGTCAATCCATCCTAACCTGGGCAAAGTTAAAAATCACACAACACCAGGTTATAGTTCAACAGGTTTATTTGGAAGCACTCGCTTTCAGAATGCTGATCCTTCGTCAGGTGACTGTGGACGAAAAAGATCATAAGGGTGGTACAGCAGTTAGCACTGCTGCCTCACAGCGCCAGAGACCTGGGTTCAATTCCAGCCTCAGGCAACTGTCTGTGTGGAGCTTGCATTCTCCCCGTGTCTGTGTGGGCACCCTCTGGGTGCTCTGGTTTCCTCCCACAGTCCAAAGATCTGCAGGTCAGGTGAATTGGCTTTGCTAAGTGGCCTGTAGTGTTCAGTGAAGGGGTAAACGTAGGGGAATGGGTCTGGGTGGGTTGGTCTACGGAGGGTCGGTATGGACTTGTTAGGCCGAAGGGCCTGTTTCCACACCAAGTAATCTAATCTAAGACACAGAATTAAAAGGAAAACATTCTAGTGTCCTGCCACTGAAATGCTGTATTGAACAAACCTGGGTTATTAAGTTTTTCATCTTTTGCAGTTATTATTACTATGTAAATCCCAGAAATTCTTGTAGGTCACTTTCTCAAGATAACTTGATTTTATGGCAAACTGTGACATCTCAGTTCAGACAATGCATTAAAGGTGTGAGGTCAGAGTCTGTCTGTGTCCCAATCTTGAGTCAGACTGGTTCTATTTCCAAAGCAGAATTTACAAACTATTACATGGATTGACTGCCTGCAGATTGTGCATTTTTTCAGCAAAATAGAATGTATCTGCATTTATCATTCTCCAAGTTCAAATTCACCCCTATGGACTTATAAATGTGTATGTGCATGAGAGAGAAAAAAAGTCCATTTCTGTGCTGTATATTTCTGTGCCTGTTTGATAACAGTCATGTTTGACTGGGGTGTACAAAGTTAAAAATCACACAACACCAGGTTATAGTCCAACAGGTTTAATTGGAAGCACACTAGCTTTCGGAGCGACGCTCCTTCATCAGGTGATAGTGGAGGGCTCAATCCTAACACAGAATTTATAGCAAAAATTTACAGTGTGATGTAACTGAAATTATACATTGAAAAATTGATTGTCTGTTAAGGCTTTTATCTGTTAGATTACAGTGATAGTTTCACTTCCTTCATGTGTAAATCACAAAACCTTTTTTTTAAAAAAGTTGCATTCTCGGGTTAGCATTCTCAGGACATGCAGCAGAGGAAAGTGGCCGAGCGGAGGCTGATAGCTAAGTTCAGTATCCATACGGAGAGCCTCAACCGGGACCTTGGGTTCATGTCACATTACAGGTGACCACCAGTACACTATACACACACACACACACATACACACACATACGCGCACACAGACACCCACACACACCCTTACAGACACACACACTCCCACATTCACCGCCTCACAGACTTAAGACACTCTGCACTCACTACACACACATACACTTTCTCACACTCACAACCCCCAACCCAGACCGACAAAGACCCACATGCGCACATATAACGGTGATTTTACTGCTCCTCGGATGCTGCCTGAACTGCTGTGCTCTTCCAGCACCACTAATCTAGAATCTGTCATAGTGACATGTTACACTCACTTTCCATCTGTTTTTACTGGGGCTTGTGCTTTTTACCCTCACTGTTTTTTAAATTCCTGTGCTGTTTACCCATACTTTTTTTAATCCTTGTGCTGTTTACCCTTGCTGTTACTTGTGCAATTGCTTAGGGTAATGTGTAAATACTAGTGAAGGAGATTATGCACTAACATGTATATGTTACCCAGTCACTGAAGGGGCAGGACCTGTTGAGAATGGTTAGTAAAGCATGTGATGTACCAAGCCTTGTTAACAAGGATAGAGTTTGATATTTGTCAAAGTATACTTTTTGTTATTTAGAGTCATAGAGTTGTACAGCTCAGAAACAGATGCTTTGGTCCAACCCGTTCATGCCGACCAGGTATCCTAACTCAGTGTCGAGAGTGTAGTGCTGGAAAAGCACAGCAGGTCAGGCAGCATCCGAGCAGCAGGAGAATCAACATTTCGGGCATAAGCCTTTCATCACGAGGGTTGGTGGCAGGGAGGAGTGGAAGGGAGGGGGAAGGACTGGGAAGGGAGTTGGGGATGGGAAAGGAAGTTATTTGAATTGGAGAACTCAATGTTGAGTCCTCTGGGCTGTGGACTGCTCAGGTGGAAGGTGAGGTGTTGTTCCTCCAATTTGCGGCTTGGTTTGTTGTGGCAATGGAGGAGGCCAAAGATGGTCATGTCAGAAAGGGAGTGGGAAGGGGAATGGGAATGAAAACGGGTGGTGACTGGGAAGTCTGTACAGCCTCTGCAGACCCGGCTGCAATGCCTGGTGAACCATTGCCCAAGTTTACGCTTGGTCTTCCCAATGTAGAGAAGACCACAGTTGGCAAACACATGGCAAATGCAGAACCACAATGTGAAGTCATAGCTTTTGTTTAAATGGAGATGTATTCGGATGTGGAGGAAGTGAGAACTGCAGATGCTAGAGATCAGAGTCAAAAAGTGTGGTGCAGGAAAAGCACAGCAGGTCAAGCAGCATCCAAGGAGGAGACTCGACGTTTCGGGCACAGGCCCTTCAGCAGGAATGACGTGTGCGTGTACAAAGTGGCCTCAGCGTCCTCCTACACCAGTCAATGCCAGTCATCTGACAGATGCAGCAAGCAATCAGCAAGAGGAATTGAGTTCAGAATTGGGGATATCTCCCTGCAGTTCAGGGGTCCTTGAATATATTCAAGGCCGAGTTCATCTGATTTTGGAACAACACAGAAGTGAATGTTTATGGGGGAAGGCAAGAAAATGTTTTTAAGACCAGTACAGGACAGTTACAGAGTCAGACAGCACAGAAACAGACCCCTCAGTCCAACTAGTCCATGCGGATTGTGTTCTCAAACCAAACTAGTCCCACCTGCCTGTGTTTGGCTCATATCCCTCCAAACCTTTCCTACTCACGTACTTAATCAAATGTCTTTTAAAACATTGTAACTGTACCTGCATCCACCACTTCCTCTGGACATTCATCCCTCACATGAACCACTCTATGAAAAAACATGGTGCCCCAAAGACTTTTTAAAATCTTTCTCCACTCATGTTCAAAATTTGCTTTCTAATCTTGAAACCACCACCCGAAGGAAATGACACCTGCCATTCAGCTCATCTATTCCCCCCGCCCCCTAAAGATTTTATTAACCTCGATAAGGTCACCTCTCAACCGTCTGTGCTTCAGTGAAAAAGTCCCAGTCTATCCACCTCGATGTAGGTAGATCCATATCCAGTTATGACGTGTTCAATACTGGTGCAGGGTCAAAAGACCAAATGGCCGACTCCTGCTCACATTCTCTCTCTGTGTCTTGGACAGCAAGAGACCATAGGACATAGGAGCAGACATGAGGCCATTCAGCCCATCAGGTCTGCTCATACCATTCAATCGTAGCTGATACGTTTCTCAACCCTATTCTCCCACTTTCAGAAAAGTGAAAATCGAGGGAGTGTGTGGGATGGAGATATTTAGCTTCTAGGGAATAAGAAAGGAAAGAGAGTTCACTATAACTTAGAATTGATTGGATTGGCCGAGCAGTGGCAGATGCAATTTAATTTAGAGAAACGTCAGGTTTGAATTTTGGTCAAGCAATCCAGGCAGGACTGACACACTTCAGGGGAGTGTTACAGAATAAAGAGACCTTGGAGTGCAGGTTCATAGTTCCTTGAAAGTGGAGTCACAGGTAGATAGGATAGTGAGGGCGGCATTTGGTATGCTTTCCTTTATTGGTCAAAGCATTGAGTATAGGCGTTGGGACGTCATGTTGTGGCTGTACATTATTTTGGCCTATTTTGGAATACTGCGTTCAGTTCTGGTCTCCCGGATATAGGAAAGAACTTGTGAAACTTTGAAAGAGGTTGGAAAGATTTACAAGACTGTTACCGGGGTTGGAGAGGCTGAGTAAGCCAGGGAAATTTTCCCTGAAGCATCGGAGGCCGAGGGGTAAACTCGTCGACGTTTATAAGGGGCATGGATAGGGTGAATCCCAAGGTCTTCTCCCCATGGTGGGGGAGTCCAAACTCGATGGCATAAGCTAGAGGTGAGAGGGGAAAGATTTAAAAGGGACCTAAGGGACAACGTTTTCATGCAGAGGGTGGCGCACGTATAGAATGAGCTGCCAGGGGAAGTGGTGGAGGCTGGTACAATGACAACATTTAGAAAACATCTGAGTGCACACATAAATTGGAAGGGTTGAGAAGGACATGGGCCACAAGCTGGCAAATGGGAATCGATTGATTTCGGATATCTGTTGGCACGGACGAGTTGGGTCGAACTGTCTGTTTCCATGGTGGAGGACTCTAATCACCTTTGGTGAAAGCAGAAGTATAGTGTGAAGACTGGACTTTCAGAGTAACTTTCATAGATGCTTTGCCCTTACTGGGACCGGAAGAAGTTACAATGAAATCTTTCATTTCTGAGACAGCAAGCCAACTAAATTAGTAAATCCGGGATTTTGGTGGAAAGTGGGAATTCGTTGCGCTATGGGGATGAAGCCAAACCCTATCCAGTTATTTCTGCTGGTGGCCAAAAGATTTGGAAGATGGGATTTAGAACACAGATGAGGAGGAACTACTTTTCCCAGAGAATAGTGAATCTATGGAATTCTCTGCCCAAGGAAGCAGGAGAGGCAGCTTCATTAAAAATATTCAAGACACAGTTGGATGGGTTTTTGCATGGTGGGGAATAAAGGGTGGTTGGGATAATGCAGGGAGGAGAAGCCGAGATGATGTAAAGATCAGCCACCATCTAAACGATGGTGTAACAGGCTGGACGGGCCAAATGGCCTACTCCTGCTTCTCTTCTATGAAACTATAACCCTGCATTTCCCATTGGCTAGCCCACCTAACCTGCACATCCCTGGACACTCTGGGCAATTTAGCCTGGCCAATCCAAATCAAGGCTGGTGAGTGATGTGGAAAATGATCAGAGAACTAAAGAAAGGGACAATGAGAGAAAATATATCAGCAATCAAAACTGGATTCTAAGGATCACAAAACCTGAAACTAAAAACTGTGTGTCTGAATGTGTGCTGCATTGTAACAAAAGTGAATGAATTGACTGCACACATTGAAGAGAATAATTATGATCACAGACTCCTTACAGAGACCCGCCTTCAGGATGGCAGAAATTAGATTCTGAATATAGAGGTTTTAGTCAGAAGCTAGGTAGAGGTAGAGGGTTGACACTGCTAATCAAAGCACTGATCACAGGGTAGTCTGGTGCCAGCTCGGATTTCAGGTCCTGATTTCTCTGTCCCTTGTTGGTCTCCCTGTTCCCACAGAGCAAGATGTGTGTCTGTTCCCAGCTCTGCTGGATTTCTGCTGAAGCTCTGACCTCCTGCTACACCTTCCGGAACAATAAAACATTCAGTCCATTGAGACCCAAACCACAATTGACCAGCCTGTCAACCATCCAGACGTGGAGTGTAGTCATAGCAGGGTTAACAAGCAAATAAAATGAAACAAAATTAGAAATAAATAGGTGCTTATGTTTAATGTTTGTTCATTGGGAAGTGTATTGGAAAATTAACATTTATTGTGAAATCTATAAAAGCATAGGGGAACAAAGAAGTAAGGGCCTGACTTTGCAGAGGGCAAGCATTGCAGACAGACAGAAAAATGTAAAATTAAACCGACCTAACAGTAGACTTTCAGGGCCAGTAAACTACTATATCAACAGAAAGTAATGAGAAAAATAATTCCATATATGAAAAGGAACTCTAATGTTCCAGGCTCCTGGCCTTGAGGTGTTGATAAGGAAAAGAGAATTATATTATAAAGGGAATATGGGAAAGCTCTCAGGCACCCCTTACATGAGGCGTCTTGCCAATGGATCGGGTCCCTTTGCAGAGGTTAAAAATAAACTTTTTCTTTGCTGTTGCTATTAGTCGAGTCGATTTAATTTGCATGATAGTAAACTTGGGGGCTCGCCCAGGACCCCGCAACTGGGGAAGATTCTGAAGATTCCCAGGAGGTGTAGGCGCCAGCGCCTTGAAGGACTTTCACTTCATCTCAAGCGCTAAATTGGCCCCTTTCGCGAGAGAGTTGGGAATCTGTGGATCATCCTGGCGCCGGGATCCGAATCAAATAGGTTCCAGGTAAGAGTCGTTGCTTAAAAAATCCTACATAGAGACTCGTTCTAAGAGAATAAATAAATCAGGAGTAGGGTCCAGTGAACTCTCGCGCGGTACTAGAGTAAAACTCAAGGGAAAGTATTGCTGACTCTAGAGCGTTTAAGAAAGAGCAGGTTTAAGGGTGGTTTTTAGCCCTGGAACCACCACTGGCTGAGTTGGACTTGCCCGGATGCGCCCAATGAGAGGGACCCTCTGGAGATAAAAGTCATATTAGCAAAAAAAAATAGAGACAGACAGAGAGAGAGAGACAGACAGACAGAGAGACACACACACACAGAAAGAGAGAGAGACAGAAAGAGAGACGGACATTCCAGTATGAATGGACATGACCAACATTGCAAAGTGTAAACAACAAGAAGGTGAGACAGTGTCCCAATACCTTCCGCGCCTCACTCTAATCCATGATGCCTGTCGTGGACTGACACCATCCGAGGACATAACAACGGCAGAAATCACACCGTATGAGGCACACCTGAGGAACAGCTTCATCAATGGAATGAAGGACAAAATAGCAAAAAAGGTAAAAGACACATTTATTACCTGGGACATGGGAAAGCTCAATTTGATAGAACAACACGCGATACATGCTGAAAAATTGCTGGCTCAAGAGAAGGATAAGCTCAGCTTGCTATGATGCAAACGGTCGCCCAGCCGTTGGAGGGAGATGCTGTGGGAAAAGGGAGAGGCAGAGGTGGAGGTCGCGGAAGAGGAAGAGGGGCTGGCTGAGGTAGATCTGGCAGGTACTTTGTTTGTGGAACAATGGACCACCGGGTGAGGCAGTGCCCACATAGACAGCCTCAGTCAACCCTGGAGGCTGGACAGCAGGGTGACTGACGGGGGAAGGCTATGGTGGAGGTGGGCAGCCCACAAGGAACAGGTAAGCCTCTTTCCTTTATGCTTGGCAATGAAGACTCGCTTATGCTAATCTCTTCTACTAACCTTCCAGGCACTGAAACATGTCCCACCTCCATAGTGAGTGCTGAGATTGCGGAGCGTGGACCATACATTCAGTATAACATTGATGCGTATACGATGATGCCTACCTCTATGTCACACGTGGAACGTACACCAGTTACCTTTTTGGTAGGTTCAGGGGCAACATATTCAGTCCTTAAAATCAGGCCAGTTCAGAGAGTCAACGCAAATAAAGATGAGTGGAAGGTTCCTGAACTCAGTGGGTGCAGCAGGAGTTGTGATAAGAGAGGGGTTTACTACACCCCAGTTGTGCAAAACCAGTAATGGGGAAACATTCCAATTCTCAGTTTTGTTATTGGAATTCTGTCCTTTAAATCTGATGGCTCAGGATCTCAGTGAGACTGGGGTTGGATTTGCTCAGTATCCCGTCAGGCTAGCAGGTAATACGAAAGAATGATTTACCAGTGCAGGCTGTAAAATACAACTCACGACCCCTGATGTATGTCTATGAATGGTGATTAAGCCAGACAGCGATAAGATCAGTGAGCGATTCACTCGCCATGGAAGCAAGTAACCAAGTTCATCCTATTAACACCGATTTTCTCACTGGGGATATGCTGCACTGCACAGCACACATACACCGCGATAGCCCTGACCAATCATATGGGAAGGATTGGTTCAGGAGACGGGTTAAACCAGATCAATTGTCATTGTGCGAATTTTATTGGAATGACTACAGATGTGCAGTCAGTGTGAACTTATCGAAGGTCTCTGGGACGGCAATTAGAGCCTAGCTTTTTGACGTGGAAGGCTCTTTTTCTCACGTGTCATTGGCGAAGGCGTCTGGCAATGGGTGGCAGGATTTGGGACCATGGGTACTAAAGGCACAAAAAACAAAAGATTGTGTCTTGAGGGACGATGTGGGTATCTGGTTCAGTGAAGATATGCGGACATAGAGGAAGAAACTAAATTGGCTAACTCAGGCAGATAGGGCAGTCCAGGTAACCCCGGCTAGCCCTGGAGAGCCTAGGAAGGTAGCTTTATACTATACTGGCATTTTCTTAAAGTAGAAATCTCGGACCCAAGATTGAGAAAGGTCCCTACGGAGTTGTGGGCAAAAGGCAAACATGACGTAGGGCTCATATCAGGCTGTGAACCCACACAAATAACCCTGAAGTCTGAGTATTGTCCTTACAGAGCATAACACCCATTAAAACCCAAGGCTATAAAAGGAATTACTTCAGTCTTTGAATCCCTCCTAAAGGCTGGAATGATAATCCCCTGAGAAAACTCACTAGCGAGAACCCCCATTTTTCCAGTCAAAAAAGCAAATATTCCGGGAGAACCAGAGGAATGGAGGTTTGTTCAAGACCTGCAGGCAGTCAATAACGTTGTTGTTCTGCGCGCCCCAAATGTTCCCAACCCCTATACTATATAAGCTCAAATTTCACCAGACAGTAAATGGTTCTCTATTGTGGGTTTAGCAAATGCCTTCTTTAGTGTACCGGTACACCCAGATAGACAATTCTGGTTCATTTTTTCATTCAAAGGAAAATCATATACCTTCACGCGACTTGGTCAAGATTACTGTGAGTCCCCCCACCATATATAATGAGGGTCTCTGCAGGAGTCTGGAGACTCTTGTTTTAACCCCAGAGTCAGCGCTTCTGCAGTATGTAGATGGTTGCTTAATAGCAGCACCAACAGAGGAACAATGTGAGAAAGATATCCTTGCATTGCTCTGCCATCCAGCAAGGGAAGGGCACAAAGCTAGTCTCGCAAAGCTACAATTTGTGCAACAACTGATGAAGTTCTTAGGTCACTTAATATCTGAACAAGGGAAGACCATTGTTCAAGCAATCCAGCAAATTCCAAAGCCTCACACGAAGAAACAATTGCTGTCCTTTTTGGGCATGTACTCCTACTGTAGAATGTTTATCTACATTACGCAACCCTTGAGGCATCCCTAAGTGACATAGCCCATGGCAAAGGGTCGCTAAGCCAGAGTCTGTAGCAGTGGACCCCAGAGGCCAAGAGGGCCTTTGCTGAATTGAAAAAGGCCCTCCAAAGTACACAGACACGGGGGATTCAGAATCCAAACAAGCCTTTTGTACAAACGGTCGATGAGAAGCATGGCTGCATGACATCGGTGCTGTTGCAGGATCATGGGGCAAAATTGAGGCCGGTAGCTTATTTTTCGGCAATACTAAACCCCATTGTGGCAGGATTGCCTAAATGCCTGCGAGCCATGGCTGCAGCTAAAAAGGGTGTTGTAGCGTCCAGGGACATAGTCGGCGATAGGGAATTAACCTTACGGGCCCCACATGCTGCATCTTTACTGCTACCCACAAGGTAGTCAAAGCGGGATCATTCCCTTCTCATCTGTCAGCGCAAGCAGCAGAGCTGATAGTCAAATTACATGCCTCAGTCAAGGCAAAGGGAAGGACAGTGAATATTTACACAGACAGCAGATATGCATTTGGGGTTGTACATGATTTTGGAACCCTATGGAAACACAGGGGCTTCTTGACCTCCTCTGGAAAGCCCATCACACACCCTGGCCTGATGTCTGACCTCCTGGAAGCGGTACTATTGCCCAAATCACTCGCTGTGTTTAAGTGTGAAGCCCACACGAAAAATAACAATTCCATTTCTCAAGGCAAAGCAAACAGCAGCAAAGACAGCAGCCCAGCAGCTGCCAAGTGATCAGTTTGACGTGCGTATGACAAAACTTTGTACCCCAACAGCAGACATATGGGAGTTACAGTCACAGGCCACGCTGGAGGAGAAGCGTGAGTGGACAAGGGCAGGGTGCAGCATGAAGGAAGGGGTGTGGTGTGGCACCAATGATAAACACTGTCTACCGTGATCATGATTCCCATTCTATGCCAAACTGACACACGGTAAGGACCATGTGTCAAAAAAGGTCGGGGGGGGGGGGATGTACAACAGTATTGCGGCACACTGGTACATTAAGGGATTTACTCACTACTCCTAGAAATATTGTGAATGATGTGTTATCTGCGCCATTATTAGTGTGGGGAGGGGAATACAGATGAGTCAGGCAGCACACCCCCAACCCCAAAAACCCTTTGAACATTTACGGATGGATTTTATTGGACTAATACCCAGCTAAGGGAAAAGGTTTTGCTTGGTAATAGTTGGTATGTTTTCCAAGTGGGTGGAAGCATTCCCCACGTCTAAACAGGATGCCAGTACCGTAGCCAAGGCTTTGCTAACTGAAATAATTCCAAGATGGGGCATCCCTGAAAGGCTTAGGAGTGACAATGGGACACCATTTGTCAATAATGCTTTACAGCAGACCAGTGATTATTCGGGAATAAACATGAGACAACACTGTGCCTACCACCCAGCAAGCGATGGGACAGTGAAACGACAGAATGCTACCCTAAAAAATAAATTGACAAAATGTTGTGAGGAACTAGGAGTGACATGGACAAAGACACTTCCAATTGTGCTAGTGTATATGAGAACTAGGAGGAGAGAAAGAGCTAATCTTAGCCCGTTTGAGATTTCGTTTGGTAGACCACCCAACACAGGAGTTGGCCCAAGACCTAAAGCAAGACAAATAACAGACCACTGTGGGGATGAGATGTTGTGTTACTGTATAAAACTCTAGACTTGTGTCTCAAATACAGAATCAAGTGAAAGCAGCACTACCCCAACCAGCAGAAGGGAAACTGTACGATCTAGAACCTGGAGACTGGATAGTGATGAAAGAATTCAGGAGGAAAAGCTGGAAGGCAAAGTGGTGGCTGGGGCCATTTCAAGTGCTCCTTACAACACAGACAGCTGTTAAGGTCACTGAAAGAACCACATGGATACACGCCAGCCATTGCAAATGTGTAGCTGGACCTGAGGAGACATCGGACGACACCAGAACCAAATAAGTGCAAGCAGTGAAACTCCGATAACCAGATTAGACTTATATACATGGGGATTGTAAGGTTGCTAGATGCCTCAGAAATTTGGGGCTGTCCCAGCTCACACTGTCAGTAAGCGCCCTGGCAGGACTATTCCCAAGGGCAGGGGCATCTGAGATACAGCCGCAGATGGTAATCATAACCAAGGGTGCTAAGGGGAACTTTAAATGTGACCCATAGCTGTTTAGTAACCAGGATGACTATAAATGGGATGATAAATATTTATGCAAGGATCCTTGTGTCCCAGTGACTGGCACTTAATAGTGGCCACCACGGCTACAGAGGCACCTGACACAGGAAATAGGTATTCTATTATCAAGGAAGGAGGTCCCAAGACACAGGTAATAATAACCAAGACTCAGAAGAATGATGAGGGTGTCTGGTGGTGTGGAATAGATAGACCCTTCTCCGACATTTATAGAAGGGTGAATATAGTGGTACAGTTCCCCACACCCCCAACCCAGCAGAAGGTCCTACAGAAGATAGTAGCACCAGTGCACGACAACCAAACAAACCAAATCATGGACATAACCCGAAGCAGGGCAAAGGGCATTCATGTCACGCCAGAACCTAGAGGGAGTCAGCCGGGGCTCAGGAGCCAGTCTAACTCGGTAGTGGAATTGGCCCTCCATGAGATAAATGGTGTAAATGCCACGCCAGTAGGTTGGGAGGTGCGAAGGGCCATCGCTAGATGTGAAGGGAACAGAGCTTGTGCCTTGGCCCAAATACAACACCGGAGATTAGAGGTTGGCTACCCTTGTTGGATATGTTTGCACACAGCCCAATGGTGGACTGCCGAACCAATCACAGAGCCCGGCAAGAAATGCTAGCTGCCTGCTTCTGCGGGCAGCGACTGCCCTGACCCTGATAGGGGGAGCAATTAGGGCAAAACTCGCACCACCACCCGAACACAAGGCTAACTGCAGTCCAAAGGCAGACACACTCCCGACCACAGCCTTCTATATAGTGGAAGGCAGGGGAGAAATGTGTATTTGCAGAAATCAGGGTAGACTCCATTTGGGGATCTCCCAATGTATTACGACATTGTACTTGAACAACGATTCTTGCTCAGCAACCTATGCAAATGGTACGTCAACATTACTTGTTCCTTTAATCAGTTATCAGACCATGATGGCGGGTATAATATGGGCCTGTGGAGAGAGAGGGTACCACCACCTCCCTCCGGGATGGAAAGGGTGCTGCTACCCCATGGTACTGTCCACTGGCACAACAGTGTTCATCCCAAAAGCTAGTAATGGGCAAACCCGAAGGGACGTGCCACTGCATTGGAAGGGGAACACACTCGCAGTCCCCTGGACTACACCAGGAGCGAACATTGGGTGGTCTATTCTCTTGGGAGCTGGGACAACATTGGCAATAAACAAGATTAATGGCGTGGCATATAGTATATTACTGTTAGCAAGTGAGACGGAGGAAGGTCTAGCACTCACCATTAATTAACTAACGGCAGTAAGGGAAGCAGCGATACAAAATCGATTAGTACTAATCATACTGATGGCAGAGAGAGGGGGCGTCTGCAAATTGTCATGTACCTCCTGCTGTTTTAATATTCCCGATGAGTCCCAGAATATCACTAGTGTGATAAATCATATGAAGGCGGCAGTAAGACCGCCTCCCCCAGCATATGACTCTTAGTTCCAACAGCTTACCACCCTTTGGGAAGCTTGGGGGTATTAGATTCTACACGCTCTACTAGTTGTAGGGATGGTCATACTGATAGTGCTTTGTATAAGGACCCTGCTTGTGTACCTGCCTATGGCGTTTGCTTAGGAGTGCAGCAGGATACCAAGAGGTAAAACGACCAGAGGTTCCACCGCAGGAAGACCTGATTGCGTGGATCCCACCATACAGTAATGTTGAAGTGTGTGACGTGTGAAAATGGGCTATGTACAGGGCACACCAGAGCAAGTGGCGATAACACCAGAAAACTGTGTTCCAGGTAGATGATGTTGGAGGAAAGGCCTGGTGCTCTCTAAGCAGATGATATATAGCTATCTGGCTCGGTATATTTTCATGTCATTGTTGTCATGAAATGGAAAATTAACATTTATTGTGAAATCTATAAAGACATAGGGGAACAAAGAAGTAAGGGTCTGACTGGAACAAAGGGGATTACAAACAAACAAAAATGTGAAGGCAAACCGACCTAACAGCAGACTTACACGGCCAGTTAAACTACCATATCAGCAGCCAAGAAAGGAGAAAATCAACTCCATATTTGGAAAGGAACTTGAATGACCCAGGCCTCTGGCCATGCAGGAGCTGATAAGGAAAAGCGAATTATAATATAAAGGGAGGATGTGAGAGCTCTCAGGCGCCCCTTACGTGAAGCATCTTGCCAATGTATTGGGTCCTTTTGCAAAGGTCTGAAATAAACATTTGAATCGAGTCGATTAGGGAGGGTGGTAAAAAAGGAGGGGGGGTGGCATTGCTAATTAGAAATGGTATAACGGCTGCAGAAAGGAAGTTTGAGGGGGATCTGCCTCTGGAGGTATTGTGGGCTGAAGTCAGAAATAGGAAAGGTGCAGTCACCTTGTTGGGTGTTTATTATAGGCCCCCCAATAGCAGCAGAGATGTGGAGAAACAGATTGGGAAACAGATTTTGGAAAGGTGCAGAAGCCACAGGGTCGTAGTCATGGGCGACTTCAACTTCCCAAATATTGATTGGAAGCTCTTTAGATCAAGTAGATTGGATGGGGCGGTGTTTGTGCAGTGTGTCCAGGAAGCTTTTCTAACGCAGTATGTAGAGTGTCCAACCAGAGGGGAGGCCATATTGGATTTGGTACTCGGTAACGAACCGGGACAAGTGGTGGGCTTGTTAGTGGGTTAACATTTTGGTGATGGCGACCACAATTCTGTGACTTTCACCTTGGTTATGGAGAGAGATAGGTGCGCACAACAAGGAAGTTTTTACAATTGGGGGAAGGGAAATTACGATGCTGTAAGACAGGATTTGAGGAGCATACGTTGGGAGCATAGGCTGTCAGGGAAGGATGTGGTGGAAATGTGGGACTTTTTCAAGGAGCAGATACGACGTGTCCTTGATATGTATGTACGGATCAGGCAGGAAAGAAATGGTCGTGTGAGGGAGCCTTGGTTGACGAGGGAGGTTGAATGTCTAGTAAAGAGGAAGAAGGAGGCTTACATAAGGTTGAGAAAACAAGGTTCAGACAGAGCAGTGGAGGGATACAGGATAGCCAGAAGGGACCTGAAGAAAGGGATTAGGAGAGCTAAGAGAGGGCATGAAAAATCCCTGGCGGATAGGATCAAGGATAACCCCAAGGCATTCTATGCGTATGTGAGAAACCTGAGAATGACGAGAACGACGGTAGGTCCGATCAAGGACAGTGGTGGGAGACTGTGTATTGAGTCGGAAGAGATAGGAGAGGTCTTGAACAAGTACTTCTCTTCAGTATTTACGAACGAGAGGGACCGTATTGTTGAAGAGGAGAGTGTGAAACGGACTGATAAGCTAGAAGAGATACCTGTTAGGAAGGAAGATGTGTTGGACATTTTGAACAACTTGAGGATAGACAAGTCCCCCGGGCCTGACGGGATATATCCTAGGATTATGTGGGAAGCAAGAGAGGAAATTGCAGTACCGTTGGCAATGATCTTCTCGTCTTCACTGGCAACTGGGGTGGTACCAGGGGACTGGAGAGTAGCGAATGTTGTGCCCCTGTTCAAAAAAGGGAATAGGGATAACCCCGGGAATTACAGGCCAGTTAGTCTTACTTCTGTGGTAGGCAAAGTAATGGAAAGGGTACTGAGGGATAGGATTTACGAGTATCTGGAAAGACACTGCTTGATTAGGGACAGCCAGCACGGATTTGTGAAGGGTAGGTCTTGCCTTACAAGTCTTATTGAATTCTTCGAGGAGGTGACCAAGCATGTGGATGAGGGTAGAGCAGTGGATGTAGTGTACATGGATTTTAGTAAGGCATTTGATAAGGTTCCCCATGGTAGGCTTATGCGGAAAGTCAGGAGGCATGGGATAGAGGGAAATTTGGCCAATTGGATAGAAAACTGGCTAACCGGTCGAAGTCAGAGAGTGGTGGTAGATGGTAAATATTCAGCATGGAGTCCAGTTACAAGTGGAGTTCCGCAGGGATCAGTTCTGGGTCGTCTGCTGTTTGTAATTTTTATTAATGACTTAGATGAGGGAGTCGAAGGGTGGGTCAGTAAATTTGCAGATGATACAAAGATAGGTGGAGTTGTGGACAGTGAGGAGGGCTGTTGTCGGCTGCAGAGGGACTTAGATATGATGCAGAGCTGGGCTGAGGAGTGGCAGATGGAGTTCAACCCTGCCAAGTGTGAGGTTGTCCATTTTGGAAGAACAAATAAGAATGCGGAATACAGGGTTAATGGTAGGGTTCTTGGTCAGGTGGAGGAACAGAGGGATCTTGGGGTCTATGTACATAGATCTTTGAAGGTTGCCACTCAGGTGGATAGAATTTGTAAGAAGGCCTATGGAGTATTATCGTTCATTAGCAGAGGGATTGAATTCAAGAGTCGTGAGGTGATGTTGCAGCTGTACAGGACTTTGGTTAGGCCACATTTGGAGTACTGTGTGCAGTTCTGGTCGCCTCACTTTAGGAAAGATGTGGAAGCTTTGGAGAGGGTGCAGAGAAGATTTACCAGGATGTTGCCTGGAATGGAGAGTAGGTCGTACGAGGATAGGTTGAGAGTTCTCGGCCTTTTCTCGTTGGAACGGCGAAGGATGAGGGGTGACTTGATAGAGGTTTATAAGATGATCAGAGGAATAGATAGAGTAGACAGTCAGAAACTTTTTCCCCGGGTATAACAGAGTGTTACAAGGGGACATAAATTTAAGGTGAAGGGTGGAAGGTATAGGGGAGATGTCAGGGGTGGGTTCTTTACCCAGAGAGTGGTGGGGGCATGGAATGCGCTGCCCGAGGGAGTGGTAGAGTCAGATTCATTGGCGACCTTTAAGCGGCATTTGGATAGGTACATGGATGGGTGCTTAATCTAGGATAGAAGTTCGGCACAACATCGTGGGCCGAAGGGCCTGTTCTGTGCTGTATTGTTCTATGTTCTATGTTCTATGTTCTAATTTCCATGACAGTTGTTACTATGTCATCATGCTCAGTGTTTGACTATAAACAATGTATATAAGCTCTATACAAACTCTGAAAAAGTCGGCAGATTATTTTGGCAGTCTAGGAGTACTCATCCTTCTGGGCTGATCAGTCTACCAACCCGGCCATACTAAAGAATAAACAATTGCTTGTGTGATCAACAAAGAGTCATTTCCAGGTGCATTTATCGACCAATCCCAGAAACCCGAAGACCTGGACAGCAGTTCAGAACATCAGAACAACCGAACAGGAAATGGTTAATGTCCCCAGGATGTGGGGAGCAAAATGAGACATGAAGGCATTAACACCAACACCAGAGAGAAGCTGAACAAACAGATATGGCAAACGTTAGAGAGTTACAGCAGAGGAACAGTCCCTTCCGTCCAACTCATCTGTGCCGACCAGATATCCTAAATCTATCTCGTCCCATTTGCCAGCGCTTGGCCCATGTCCCTCTAAACCCTTCCCATTCATATAACCATCCAGATACAATTACAGCATTTAAAAGGTATCAGCCGCCACCACTTCCTCTGGCAGTTCATTCCTTACACGCACTACCTTCTGAATATAGGAGTTGCCCCTTAGGTTCCTTTTAAATCTCACCCTCAGTGAACCTATGACACGTCCAGGGAAAAGACTTGTCTATTTATCCTATCCGTGCCCCTCATGATTTTACAAAGGTTTGTAGGGTCACCCCTCGGCCTCTGGCGCTCGAGAGAAAACAGCCCCACCCTGTTCAGCTCAAACGCTGACAACATCTTTGTCAATCTTTTCAGAACCCTTTCAATTTTTGCAACATCCTTCCTATAGCAGAGAGACGAGAAGTACACACAACATTCCAAAAGTGGCCTAACCAATGTCTGGTGCAGCTACAACATAACTTCCCAGCTCGTATAATCAGAGGATTGGGAAAGTTTTCACAACCCACAAAAGACAACCGGGAAAGAATGGAGGAACAAACCGAACTTTTGCGGGTCAGCTTGGACATCAGGGCGGGGGATGAGAATGAGGGAAGGAAACTGAATGTGCTGGAGCCAAGGCGCAGGAAGAACAGAGGATACAAAACCGGCTTCAAGCTGCAATGAGGAATATTGCACCTGCTGCAGTTACTTGTAGGAATCGGGTGCATTTTAAAAATAAAAACAGAAAAGCTATCTACCATCCGCCTTCCCAACGTCGATCCTTCTCTTTCACCTCACCCGGATAATTAAGACACATACCGGAGTTTGCGGAGTCTGCTCCCTCCCTGGATTCACTCCAGTTACTACAAGTGAACAATTTCCCCTCCTGCCATCTCTGTCTCCCTCCCAGGATGAAGAGTTGCCCAGAGGGAGGGGGATTCAGTTTGAAACTTTCAGGGCAACTTCCGCGTTGTGACGTCAATAAAGGAACGAGGGGCGGGGCGAAAAGCGGAGCCAAATGACGGTAAAGGCGGCGGGACCAGACCGAGAGCGGCCCACGCACTGCGCATGCGGTGCCCGGCAGCACAAGGGGAGGACAACACCCCATCACGTGGAAAGCAGGTCACACCGACCCTCCCAAGGGTAACGCACCCACATCCATTCCCCTACTCCCACTGCTCTACATTTAATCCTGAGTAACGCACCTTAGCTGCATATCGCTGGACATTATGCATGATTTAGCGGAGCCAATCCACCCTAACCTACACACCCCTGGGCACAATAGGTAATTTAGCATGGCCAATCCACTTTTAATCTGGACAAAGTTTAAATCTCAACTCCAGGTTGTAGTCCAACAGGCTTCTTTGGAAGCAGTAACGTTTGGAGTGCTGCTTCTTCATCAGGTGGTTGTGGAGAATAAGATCATAAAACACAGAATTTATAGCAAAACATTAAGGCATCCTGCCACTGAAATGGTATATTGAATAAACCTGGATTGTTAAATCTTTCACCTTTAAGAATGGGTTGCAGGTATCGTTACAATGTAAACCCCAGAACTTCTTGTATGTCACCTTCTCGAGACAACAAGGTTTTATAGCAAAAGGTGATTTCTCAGGTCAGACAATGCATTAAAGGTGTGAGGTCAGAGTCCGCCTGTATCCCAATCTTGAGTCAGACTGGTTCTATTTCCAAAGTGGAATTTACAAACTATTACATGTATTGGACTGTTTGCAGATTGTGCATTTTTTAAACAAAATAGAATGTATCTGCAAATATACCTCCCCAGCCACGCACACGTTTGTTGGGTGAATTTGTACTTGCAGAATTACATCTTTACTCAAAACTGCATGAATCCATGTAAGATTCCGTAAATCAGTTTAACCATTGTGGCACAGACAGTCTCACACAGGGGAGCTCACACCTTCAATACATTATCTGGGCTGACACGACACCAATTGCTAAAGTTCACATGAGAATTTAACTTTTCAAAAACGTATGTAAATTACATATGAAAGAACTGAAACCAACATGGTCATCCTTACAGATGAGAGACTTAACAAATCCAGGTCTTATTCAATGTATAATTTCAGTTACATCACACTGTAAACTGTTGCTATAAATTCTGTGTCTTACCATCTTATACTCCTGTGAGAAACAAATCCCACTCACTTCAATAATTTCAGTCCGAGACAAGATCTGAATCAGTAGTGCCATTTATTTTACGCTTGCAAGTGGGTGTGATGTCCACTGTCTTCAAGGCAAGGGACATACACACCAAATTCAATTCATACACAACATTTATATGATTTGATGTCTATTGTTTTACACTGCTCCTCCCCTGCTTACATCGTCCACTTCCCTAAGACCGGCCCCCATTACCCCTGTTTATCTCTTGCCTTATCCGGCCTTGTCTGTGATAAAATGCTTATTTCTGGTCTCACAAGGCTGTTTGACCTCATCCTGCTGTAGGTCATTGTTGGGCATATTCTTTCTTCATCATTATCTCCCCCCTTCATCTGTGCCTTTCCCGAGGCTGTTCTGATCCCTATGACCCTTTTAATTGGGGTTTGTTCCTGTGTTTTTGTAAAAGTGGGAAGCACATGTTTATATCTACTGTTTGTACAGGCGTATCTAGCTTAACTTCATCCCCTCACAACATCTTATCTACTTGCCCATAATGTCTACCTTCTAACATACAGTTTTAGCTAATACAAAAACAATTATATATTTCCTCCACATCGTTTCCATTCTTGTTGACTCAGCTCTTGGCTAAAACAATTACACACTGGTGTGAGTTCATTTTACTTTGTAAGATGGAATTGCATAATTGCAGAAGTAACATTAATTCACCTATATCCCACAATTTCCCCCTTTTCTTTAATTACCATTTGTTATCTTCTGCATTTTTCTTTCAGGGGCACCTGTTTCATCAAGGCTGTTTCAATCAGTCTTTGGGTGACCCCTCGCATACAGGGTATGATCATTTTTATTAATTGTTACCCACCAAAAGAGAGCTGACACAAAGCCTGCTGCAATCTGGTTACGAGCCTTGAATTCATCAGGTAACCCCCCTAGGGACTCCTACCGAATCGAGATAAATCCTGTCATCAAAAGAAGTGTCTAACAGTAATCTCTTACCCCTTCCCTTTTTCCCTCCTTTGTTTTCCTTCTCAAATGCCAGGGTAAATGGAATTGCCAATTGTACAATTGCACATATCCCTCTCCAATCTGGAGGTAGCGTGGGTCTCAATATTTTGCCTCCACAGTCCCACCACAGATCCGCTCGGGGAACCTTTAGTGCTGAGTAGTTCCCTCCCTTCTCCGTTTCGGTAACATTCTTAATTTCTGTACATAATTTCAGCTCCCCCAAATCTTTCGACTGACTTGTACCTCGTCTCCGCACACGATGTATGATTTCCAACTGCGGCAGAAAACAGGGGGGGGACCTTTTGCATCTTTATTCTCCAAGGGAGGGAACATCAGTGATAGGGAGGTACAATTCCTATCATTCCACGCAGTATCATCCTGGTACAGGGCTATCATACATTTCATGCCCTTCCTGTCTCGCTTCCACCCGAGCGGAAAGGGAACCACCTGGGCCACTGGCCGACCGGAGGCACATGCATAGCAATTGCTCTTGTTCAGACTTTTCACAGTATACTTTACCCATTCAACCCAACCATTTGCATCCCCGTACCCAGTTTCTATTTCAATGGTCTGTTTCAAGTCCTTTACCTCTATAAATTTTACTACTTTAGGATCATCGGGAGGGGTGAAAGATTGTATCTTATTACCCAGTAGTTCTACCCGTTTTCCCTGTCCTACGCTAATTCAAAAACAATAGCCCAAGAAATCCTTCCCATTTGCTTTCATTTCTATCCCAAACATTTCATTTCATTGTATCTCGTAGGTGCCCCCCCCCACCCCCCCCCCCCCCCCCCACCAGGATTGTTTCGTGCCATGTGGTTTTCCTTATTGTTAGGTATATTGGGTTACACTTTTTATCAGGGCAATCACGAGCTGGTCGGAAGGGGGCCTGGTGTACTGTGACGAGACCATTATACTAAATACCATCCCCAAGGCTATCCCCATAGGACTTAAGATGTATCTCAGAGCTGCGGTACTGTCTCTGATTATCTACATCCCCACAATTTACTAAGCTGCATACATCAGCGTCTATTACTTGTGGATTATCAGACTTGGGGACCGTTAATAATACATATGAAAATGATATTTGACAAAATCCCAATACTAAAAGGGCTAGCATCATATCTCTAGCAGCATTCCCAGTATTCTAACCATCATGCTGAATATACAATCTTACAGAAATAATCCCGCGCTCGCGTCGCCACTGTATAATCAGTTACTCAAAGTCTCTTTAGCCTGAGTTTCAGCGAATCTTGCGTTGATTCGGCTGTCCAGACTTCTTCCTCAACTGGAGGGTCCACTGGCCCTTTGATCCGAGTGTAGTGAGTCCAGCCTTTCTCCGCTGTCCTTATTGCCGTTTCGGTAGTCAAAAGAGCCTGGTACGGCCCTTCCCAGTCCGGCTGCAATTTAGTCTCTGTCCATGATTTTCCTAAGATTCAATCTCCTGGCCAGATGGGATGAATGGTGCATTCAAGGGGTGGAGTCTGTGCCAATAAACCCTGTTTCCTGAGGAAAGACAAAGAGGAGGACAAACCCAGTATATACTTCTTTAAAAACAAATCTTTAGTTTCGGGAATTGGCAATTCTCCATTCGTTCCCAAGTAAGGTAATCCAAATAAGATGTCATAGGGGGATAGTCCCAAATCTTTCCTTGGGGCTGTTCATACTCGCAAGAGAGCTATAGGTAAACATTTGATCCAGGGGAGTCTGGTTTCTATTATCAATTTAGAGAGCTGTCGTTTGAGTGTTTGGTTCATTCTCTCAACCCTTCCCGATGATGGCGGGTGCCATGGAGTATGGAACTCCCAGGAAATTCCCAACCCTTTCATTACCCCCCGTATCACTTTAGAGGTAAAGTCAGTTCCTTGGTCGGAATCAATATGGTTCACGAGCCCATATAGGGGAATTATGTGCTCCAATATTGTTTTAGACACCCCACTCGCAGTGGCGGTAGCTAGGGGGTATGCCTCAACCCAACCAGATAAATGATCTACTATAACCAACATATATTTTAGTCTTCCTACCCTGGGGAGTTCAGTATCATCTACTTGTATACTCTGGAAAGGTCTCAATCCTGGGTCTCTTCCTCCCGGGGTCTGTTTTCTCAAGACTTTCTTATTTACCTTTCTGCATATGATACATCCATCACATATTTGTTTAGGAATTGTATATATTTCTTTACATCCATATTCCCTAAGAACTAAATCACACATTGCTTGTACTCCCCAATGGCTGCCTTGGTGTAGGACAGCCATAATCTCTTGCATCATCATTTTGTTTAACATTTCCCTTCCATCAGGTAACCTCCAATGCCCTTCTGCTGTTTTTACAGCCCCTAAATCTCTCAATTCATTTTCTTCGCTTTCAGTAAATATAGGAGCTTCCCAAGGACCTGGGACAGTAGGTATTAGGGAATGAATCACCACTTCTTGTGGGTTCAGGGCTGCTTCCTTAGCCACCTCATCGGCTAATCTATTTCCCCTAACCTCCCTAGTTCATTTCCTTTCTGATGACCATTTACATGCACTACTGCTATTTCTCGGGGAAGTAATAGGGGCTCCAAGACCCGTTTAATCAATTCTTCATGTACTAATCCCTTCCCCCACCTCTGGGTTAATACTCCCAAAACCACTCCCTTATCCACGGTAGCAACGAGGTGGAAAGGTTTATCTAGGAAAGGTAAGGCTAACACGGGGGCATGGATCAGATCTCTTTTGCCTCATCATCCCAACTTAGACATTTTGGTTCCCCCTCTAATAGTTTGAGATATAATTTCTTAGTCTTCTGTACATAGGAATCAATCCACAATCTGCAATAACCCGTGAGACCCAAACATTTGTGTAACTCCCGTTTAGTGCTGGGCAGCGGCATTCCCACTATTCCCTCTATCCGTTCCGGGCTTATCTTTCGCTTTCCCTCACTAACTAAATGTCCCAAGTATTTCACTTCTTGCTCCACATATTGTGGTTTGTTTTTAGATACCCTCAGTCCTTGCTGACCCAGGAAATTCAATAATTTGTTAGTGGCTTCTACTACTCTTTCTCTTCTTTTTTCCTGTTACTAAGAGGTCGTCTACATACTGCAACAGGGTAGTCCCCTTGGGGCTGCTAAATTTCTCCGATACTTGTTCTAACATCTGCCCAAATAAATTCGGGGATTCCGTAAACCCCTGGGTTGCTGTTTCTGTCCTGTCTTAGGGTCTTCCCACTCAAAGGCAAACAAATTCCTACCGTCCTCTGCCAAGGGACAAGCCCAAAAGGCATCCTTTAAATCTATCACACTAAACCATTTGTGGTCATGAGGGATCTTACTTAATAACATAGAGGGGTTTGGCACCACTGGGTGCCTGATCTGTACTATTCAATTTAATGTTCTCAAATCCTGCACCAATCGATAAGTTCCATCGGATGTCCGCACTGGTAGAATTGGGGTATTATAAGGAGACATACATGGCTCCAACAGTCCATCTCTAATCAGTCCTTCAATTACTGGCTGCAGTCCTCGTTTACCTTCTATGGAAATGGGATATTGTCGCTCACAGACAACGTCCCCTTTTCCTTTTTTTTAAAATTTACTTCAAGGGGAGGGATCTGTAGTTTTCCACAATTCCCTTCCCTAGCCCATACAATAGGGTCTATCTCTCTCTCCACATCCTCTGTCAACATTGCCTTTGTACAACTAATTCTTTTTCCTGAATTCCAATCTCCAGTCCTAAGAGGGTTATTAAATCTCTCCCTCATAAGTTACTTCCTATATCAGAGATATACAACAGTTCCCCTGTGACCCTATCCTTAGGACCTTCTGTCATCATAGGTTCAAATACTGGAACAGTAAATCCTTCCCCTTTTTAACCCCGAAACAGTAATTGACCGTGTTGACATTCCTACTTTCTTTGGTTTAAAATTCAGCGATGACCGTGCTGCCCCCGTATCTACTAGGAAGACTACCTCTTCCCTACAGGGTCCCACCTTCAGGTTTATCAAGGGTTCCTGGTGGGCCCCCAAGGGCAGGAACCCCTGACACCCCTATTCTTCATCAAAATTCATAAGCGGAATTGCCCTCTCTTCCCTTTGTACATCAGGACACTCCCGCTTAAAATGCCCTATCTTTCCGCAATAATAGCATCCTGCCTGTGGAGACCTCCAGCTCTGCCCCTGTCGCTCGAACCCTCTATCAAATACTCCCCCTTGTCCTCTCTCTCTCTCTCTCTCCCTTTCCCCCTTCCTCTCTGTTCTACATGCTGCCACCCACCGCTCCAGTTGCTCAATATTGGTTCCACTCTTTTCTTTAACTACCTCATCAACCACAGCTACCATCATTTTCACCTTCTGTTTCTGTCTCTCATCCTCTCTCTTTACAAACACTTTCTGGGCCTCTCTTAACAATTCATCTAATGGCTTTTCACTCCACCCTTCTATTTGCTGTATCTTTCTCTGTATGTCTGGCCATTCCTTTGTCACAAAAATATACTTTCAAAAGACCCTGTGCCACTGGGTCCTCAGGGTTCATTCCAGAGTATTTCCACATTGAGTCTCTTAATCTTTGCAAGAAAGCTGAGGGAGTCTCACCTTTCTCCTGTCTAACTTCAAAGGCTTTAGTCAAATTCTGTGACTTCGGAACTGCCTCTTTTATTCCTTTTAGAATCAGGTCTTTCAATTCCTTCATTTCTTCTCTCTGCTCCGGATTTTGATTTTCCCACTGGGGGTCTCTGAGGGGAAACTTCACCTCTCCCTGTCCAGCATCTCCATCTCCAATGGGGTGTTCCCTGTCCCATATTTTAATGGCTGCTCCCCATATAAGTCCCCTTTCTTCCCCAGTAAATAGTATATTCAAAATAGACATTAACTCAGCCCAGGTATACAGACTGGGCCCCAAAAATTGATCAGTTTGTTCAGACAACCCTACCAGATCCTCAACTAGGACCTTCATTTTTTTTTTAAATGTCCTGACCTCCCCACTGCTGAGGGGGACACTTACAAACCCAATCTCTTTGTCCCCTATTGGTACCTCCCGAAGGGGATAAGTCATTACGTTCTTCCCCTCTTTCTTTTTTTTAATGAAATATTGCAATATTTCTAGCTCCCCATAACTTCAAAAACCAATTCATCAATTCATGCTTGACTAACTTTAAAGCCTGTTCCAAACTTGTAAATATATTTATAAGTTTATTCATTTATTCAGTATTTAATATTCAAAATGTAAAATGCATACAGTTCTCAATTTTGAAATCCACTGTAATCACCCAGTTTTAGTCCCTTAATTTAAATCCAAAATTAGTTTTCTTAAGTAGTGCTGACCAATCATTGCTCAATTACAATACTATAGGTCGTGAAATAATCAGAGCTGCCTTAAAATTATTTGTCTATTCAAGTTTAAAGAAAAAAAACTTCTAATGCATGAACAATGGCCGAATCCAAGGTCACAGATATTAACCATAGGATCTTGTTTTTACTACAATCTAATGTTGAACTGAAACTTCAACTGTCCTCCATAAATCGCTTTCATGTAAAGATAAAAGAGATTAGTTAGAAACTGATAGTAAGGCAGTCATGACCTGTAAGAAGAACAGGAGTTATCATTCTTTTTTTTTTATAATCTCTATAGAATCCTTAACCTTTAAAGAAATCATGTTAAGTTTCCATAATAAGAATCAGATTCAAAACAGTCCCGGAACTCAAGCTCCAGGGAATAAAACACAAACATTCAATCACCAACAAACAAATGTGCATTCAAACCAAATCACAAAGGGTTAAACTTTCGACCAGCTGTACAGCTCTCCTCATTCTCTCTCTCTCTCTCTCACTCATTGACAAATAAATTCAGATATTTACAAACCCAGTCTTTGTCCGACCTGAATTTTGGCCAAAAGAGGCGGGACGAAGAATGGATTCCTTAGTCCATATGAAGCAACAATATTTAATCATCTTTTTCCCCTGTACAAGTATTATTTTGCCAATTCCACAACATCCTCCCCAAAGAACTTTCTGGAGGTATGTTGTAAGGGACCCCGCCTCCAATTCCATTGCTTTTTCCTTCTTTTGTTTTCCCGGAGGCTTTTTCCTTACCCACAGCACAACCCATATTGAGTTCCTTCGTTAGTCCCTTATTAACTACTAAAACTCAATCCCGGCCACCAAGGCAATACTTAAAAGTCAGGTTTCTTACCTTGGTCTGTGCACAGAGTTGCCTGGCCCCTTTGTGCCGTATTGTCTATCGAGCTCCTATCACTGTCTGATTCAGATGTCTCTCTTGTGGGATTCGTACCAGTCGCACAAGGGAGCAGACCAAACCAGGACACGAGACCGCTCCTCAATGGGGAACGGGACGCGTCTTCCCAGTGTCCAAGGCCAGCCACTCCCCCTGGTGATGGAAGAAAATCCCGGACGAGCCCCCAATTGTGAGAAACAAAGCCCACTCACTTCAATAATTTCAGTCCGAGACAAGATCTGAATCAGTAGTGTCATTTATTTTACACTTGCAAGTGGGTGTGATGTCCACTGTCTTCAAGGCAAGGGACATACACACCAAATTCAATTCATACATAATATTTATATGATTTGATGTCTATTGTTTTACACTGCTCCTCCCCTGCTTACATCGTCCACTTCCCTAAGACCGGCCCCCATTACCCCTGTTTATCTCTTGCCTTATCCGGCCTTGTCTGTGATAAAATGCTTATTTCTGGTCTCACAAGGCTGTTTGACCTCATCCTGCTGTAGGTCATTGTTGGGCATATTCTTTCTTCATCATTATCTACCCCCTTCATCTGTGCCTTTCCCGAGGCCGTTCTGATCCCAATGACCGTTTTAATTGGGGTTTGTTCCTGTGTTTTTGTAAAAGTGGGAAACACATGTTTATTTCTACTGTTTGTACAGGCGTATCTAGCTTAACTTCATCCCCTCACAACATCTTATCTACTTGCCCATAATGTCTACCTTCTGACATACAGTTTTAGCTAATACAAAAACAATTATATATTTCCTCCACATTGTTTCCATTCTTGTTGACTCAGCTCGTGGCTAAAACAATTACACACTGGTGTGAGTTCATTTTACTTTGTAAGATGGAATTGCAGAATTGCAGAAGTAACATTAATTTACCTATATCCCACACTCCATAAACACCTGATGAAGAAGCTGCACTGAAAGCCAGTGCTTCCAATTAAACCTTTTGCACTATAACATGGTGTGTGTGATTTTTAACCCTGCAAATATAATTCTGCAAATACACATTTACTCCCATGGACTTATGTATGCGCGTATGTGCATGAGAGAGAGAAGAGTCTACATCAGTGTTGGATGCCTTTATGTCTATTTGATAACAGATGTTTTATTTCTATAGATGTAAATATTGTAGTAAATCTTAGTTAGATGTAAGAGAGAGAGAATTCTTCAAGTAGGGCATGATAAGAATCCTGGGAGACCCCTATTTCTTGTTTACTTCCTAATGAACAAACATTACGCTCTATCGTCTGTTTATTTCTAATTTTATTGCATTTTCATTGTTTTATTCCTTGCAATGACGTGGGAGAATTGTTAGATTTGGGTCAGCCATTTTGTCACATATTGAAGCCTGGAAACCATTTTGAATCTCATCTTAGTGCTTGCTTTCCAGAGCTTATGTTTCCCAGGCTCAGTGGAGACAGTTGGCCTTGCAGCTGTACTGCTCCCTGATAAACAAATTCTTTCTTTGCATGGGACTTTATTTCCATCCCCCACAGTTGGCGAGTCAGCCAGGAGATACCCTGCTGCTGCCAGGTCACTGACTGATATCCTTTGAGAGATGAAACACAGAGGGTGGTTGCTGCTTTTGTTGTGTCCAAATAAAAAGGAAAGCTGGCCAGGGACAAAAATGGTGATACAATTCTCGCTACTCAGCCACAAGATACGAGTGAGAGTGTCCTGACGTAATGCTGCTGAGAGCAGCTTATGCTTTAAAAAATGAGTAATAAAGAATTTGCTTGCCCCAGGGTTATGGCTGGTGAAACCTTCTTTGATAAGACCTGGAGCTACACTGATGTCTGCGGCAGGCTTCAAAATGCCACCGATCCATTCAAATGCGCAACATTAGTTTTAATTGGCTAGTAAAATTCTGCAATAAGTATAATGTCCAGACTTGAATAAATTTGGCATACACGACGCAGTGGGCAACTATTAAATACTCTGTTGTATTTCCCCTGGGTTGTGGACTAATGCAGAGACACTAACAACTTGATTAGATTAGATTGGATTACTTACAGTGTGGAAACAGGCCCTTTGGCCCAACAAGTCCACACCGACCCGGCGAAGCGCAACCCACCCAGACCCATTCCCCTACATTTATCCCTTCACCTAAAACTCCGCCAATTTAGCATGGCCAATTCACCTGACCTGCACATTTTTGGACTGTCGGAGGAAACCCACGCAGACACGGGGAGAATGTGCAAACTCCACACAGTCGCCTGAGACGGGAATTGAACCCAGGTTTCTGACACTGTGAGGCAGCAGTGCTAACCACTGTGCCACCGTGCTGCCCAAAAACTTGCCTTGAAAACAGTGTTCAATTTGCAAATGGAATAGCTGAGAGGTATTTAGAGTTTGCACAGTTGGTTAGGCAGCTATGTGTCACAGCCAGGATTTATGAGGCTCAACTCCTGAACTTGGACTGTTCTGGAATGAGCGTGTCTCATTACCCTTGAAAGGAAGGAATAAACAAAAACTGAAACTGAGATTCGAAGAAAGTTGGAAAATATTGCGGAGAGAGGCATGTATGTAGAGAGAGAGGAACAGGCAGGCAGAGAGAGAGACGCGTAGGCAGGAAGAGAGAGAAAGAGGGGCGCAGGCAGAGAGAGAGACACAGACAAGTGCAAAAATAGAGAGGCACATCGGCAGGGAGAGACTGACACAGTGCCTACACCGAGGAGAAAGTGAGGACTGCAGATGCTGGAGACCAGAGTTGAAAAATGTGGTGCTGGAAAATCACAGCAGGCCAGGCAGCATCCCAGGAGCAGGAGAATCGATGTTTCGGGCCTGAAGAAGGGCTTATGCCCGAAGCGTCAATTCTCCTGCTCCTCGGATGCTGCCTGGCCTGCTGTGTTTTTCCAGCACCACACTTTTCAACTCAGTGCCGAAACCCTCCAGGTTGCATAAAGGTTAACACTTTGTAATCTGGTTTGAATGCACATTTGCCTGGGTATGGTGCTGAAATCACAGGGGACGCCCCTGAAGAAGAACACAAACTATGGCCTCAAATAGGGTACTCCCTCCACACCCAAACCAAAATGTGGGTGACCCCTGATGGACTGGTTTGTGTTCCTTCTTTGCTGCTGCCTATTTCAATTGAATATATGCAATATTGTACACACTTGGGCAGGGAGGGAACGGTTAATACTCTGTTACAAACTTGGTGGTGCCCAGATTTTCAGAAAGTAGCGAGGAAAAGAGCTGAAGAGTGTTTAATTTGTAAATAAACAATATGCATGCTGTAAGAGGGCTGCCCTGTCTTGGTTAACCACTTCCTTGCCTCGTGGGCCTTTTTACCTGTCTACAACCGGCTCAGATAGAATTGTTGCGTACGTTGTTATGAATATTGTCTAATAAGAGTAGATGTATTTAGTAGATGAATCAAAACCATCCCAATGATTGAAACAGCTGCCACTATAGTGTTGGACAAATGCAAAATATTTGCATCAATTAACCAAAACTCTTCAAAGTTTGCATTCACAGGTACGCCAAGCCTAAGAATTAGTACCGGGCATATTGGAGCCGAGATGGAAGGGCCCATTCCTAGTCCTGTTGGTCACCCATTCAGCAGTCAAGGTCAAGGGAGGCCACATGGACACACACAACAGAATGCAAAAGAGCGCCACCTCCTGGAGGAACACAGAAGACCCCGTCAGAGATAGATCTTCAGCCTTCATCCGTGAATGGCTCAGCCTGATCATTCTGCCTTTCACTGCGTTCTTTCTTAGCTTTCTTTCATGAACTACGTTTGATTGGACTTGATAACCTCTAGTAAACGGGAATTACAGGTTAATACTTTTCTTTCTACACAGAAGGTCAACCACTCTAGCTGCTGGTATGTGCCCATATTCCCATTCATCCCAAACTTGCACCAAGCGAGCACTTATAGAATTTAACCAACTTGCACCTTTCTTTCCCCTGCCTTTGGAACTGCTCAACTGAAAATCAAAGTCACCCCGCAGACAATCCTGCGCTTGGCTCAGTTCACTGTTGTGGCCCTCCTCTCCAGTGATCTCCCAGTTGCCGAGATTTCCCCTTCCTGATGAAACCCCTGATGATGACTCCCAATCCCTGGAGCCTTCTGCCCCTGTCCTTACTAACCAGAGGACTATCTGTCTGATCTCCAACCACAACCCCTGACAATCCCTCTTGCTCTGGGTATAATTCCCCTTTTGCTGACACCCCTAATCTCTTCTTTTTAATTAAAAAAAAGGAGAGATTGTGGGAGAATTTGACCAAAATTGACACAAAACTGCGTGGAAGTCATTTTGTCACAAAGCAATGTTAGCAGTAAAATGTAGCCTGCTAACATAATGCTGTCTGAGCTGTGGCTAAGGAATTCTGTTTTGATAGCCTGACCTTGCAGCTGCGGGCTGTCTCTGCTCCTCAGACCATTAGACTGTGCTGCTTCATATTATGATGTATTGTTTCCCTCTGTTCCTTATTGGTGATTCGAGCTGAGCTAAACCAGCAGTAGAAGATAACATTCAGTTTTGCAGACATTAAGAAATGTGAACCTTACAACTGCCCCTCCGTTGCATAATTAATGGACAGTAGGCTTGTGTTTTATCATAAAACTTGTAACATTCTGTATTTCATTGTTCAACACAAAGTCCAACGTACTCCAAATAGGTCTTCCCAATGGCAATGAATAAAGCTAGTTAATTGCTCAAGGTCTCCTCTCCTGACTACTTTGCTTTAAATGATTTGGCACACTTTGTTCCAACAGCACTAACAGTTACATCTAAGGGAGACAGAATTCCTCATGTAGTAGACATCAGGATCCTGGGAGACCCCTATTTCTGGTTTACTTCCTAATGAACAAACATTAAGCATTTATTTTATTCTAAGTTTGTTTCGTTTTTCTTCTTTGATTCCCTGCTATGGCTACACTGTGTGTCTGGATGGTTGACAGGCTGGGAGATTGTGGGTAGGCTTTCGATTGACTGAACGTTTTATTGTTCTGGAAACTGTAAAGAGGCATAAAAGCTTCAGCAGAAATCCAGCAGAGCTGAGAACAGACCGACATCATACTCTGTGGGAACAGGGAGATCAGCACAGGACAGAGAAATCAGGATCTGAAATCAGAGTGAACACCAGACTACCCTGTGATCAGTGCTTTGATTAGCAGTGCCAACCCTCTGCCTTTACCTAGCTTCCTATTTGACTATGCCCTTGATATTCAGGATCCAATCCTTGTCATCCTGAAGCCATGCCTCTGTAAGGAGTCTCAGACCATAATTATTCTCTTCAATGTGTGCAGTCAATTCATTCACTTTTGTTACAATGCAGCACACATTCAGACACACCGTTTTTAGTTTCAATTTTTGTGATCCTTAGAATCTAGTTTTGATTGCTGGTATATTTACTCTCCTTGTCCCTTTCTATTGTCCTCTGATGTTAATTTCCCACATGACTACATTGTTCACCGGCTTTGATTTGGATTGGCCAGGCTAAATTGCCCATAGTGTCCAGGATGTGCAGGTTAGATGGGTTAGCCATGGGAAATGTAGGGTTATAGTTTCATAGTAATAGAAGCAGGAGTAGGCTATTTGACCCGTCCAGTTTGCTCCACCATTCGTTATTATCGTGGCTCATTGTCTCAGCTCCTCCTCCCTGCATGTCACAAGTAATCCCTTAATTCCCCGACCATGCAAAAACCCATCCAACTGTGTCTTGACTATACTTAATGAAGCTGCCTCTACTGCTTTCTTCGGCAAAGAATTCAATAGATTCACTACTCAACAGAAAATGGAGCTCCTCTTCATCTTCATACCGAACGCCGCCTTCACTAACCTGTCCACCTGAGACTCCATTTTCAAGGAATTGTGAACCTGCACTCCAAGGTCTCTTTGTTCTGCAACACTCCCCTTCACTGTGCCAGTCCTGCCTGGATTGCTTGACTAAAATGCAAAACCTCACATTTCTCTAAATTAAACTCCATCTGCCAGTCCTCAGCCCATCAGGTAAATTCTAATTTATACCAAACAGTTTTCCTCTCTTATTCCCTTGAAGCTGAAAATCTCCATCCACACACTCTCCCTCCATTCTCAATTTGATGAGCGTAATCCCTGCTGTACCATATCCTAAAGGGTCTGGTTCACGCTGATTAGCAGACCCACATTCAGGGGGAATCTAATTGAAACATACAGAATATTGAATGACCTGGACAGAGTAGACATTAGGAAGATGATTCCATTGGGAGGAGAGACTAAGACCCGGGTGCCCAGCCTTAAAGTGAAGGAAAAACCTTTTCTGACATTCCCCCACCAATGGATGGTTTCACTGACTCTCACTCTCTCGATCCTGGTGACCCTGACTATGACAGTTACCTAGGCGATTCTAAACCCCCACCACCAACACACACCACTGGGTCCGCTACGTCCCTCCTTTTGCCGGTTCCTCTGAACTGCCCTCCTGATTTGGTGAAAAGAAAGAAGGAATTGTGGGAGAATTATTGCATTCTGGTCAGCCATTTTGTCACATATTAAAAACCTGGAAACCATTTTCAATCTCAGCTCAGTGCCTGCTTGCTCAAGCTTGTTTCCAGGAAAAGATTGTCTTTTCCAGGTTCATCAGAGACAGTCGGCCTTGCAGCTGTACTGCTACCTGTTAAACACATTCTTTCCTTGCATGGGAATATTCTTCTCTTTGCAAGGACCTATTATATAGTTATCAGCTACTAACCAACACTGTCTAGACACTAAGTCACTGGGCAAAGTGACTTAGTTTGCTAATTGTTAAATTATCACACAACTCTCTCTTTCTCATTGGAGTGACTTGTGACCATTAGGTTGACTTAGCTCTCCCTGTGAGCTCCTGAATGAATAGTCAATAACCCAAGGTTTTTGTGTCATGATTACATATCTAAATTGGACTACTACAAGCAAGTCACCCACAGCATAATCTATTTCCAGTCCCAGCATGGATCAAGGGGCCACCCATTTTTGCCAGACAAGTAAATGTGTCAAGCTGAGGAAACAAAGCCTGTCAAACATTAATAGACACAGATCTAGACCAGAGTCTGTCCCTTCCCCTCGATTGACTTTCTTTTTCCCTCAGCTCCTACAGACCAACAACTGAACCCAAGGATGAGAAAAAAAATGGAAAAGGGGATGAAAAAAAAGAGTGCCGTCCTCACAGATGTTAAACAGAGGAAGGAAGTTGCAGTCTGGGGTGAAGTTCAATCTTCTTTCAGAGAGAGAGAGGAGCAACAGCAACTTCCGAAGCTCGTGGTCCAACTTCCGCATTCAGACAATGGGGGGGCTCTGATTGGCAGGAGGACCAGTCTCCTTCCGGTCCTCCAGGGATTCCCAAAGGTTGGTCTCCCCGTCCATCAGAACGATGAGGGGTGGGGCCCCACTCATCTCACACATGCGCACCATGAACATTGCTCACGGCCGATAGAGCGGTTCCTGGATCGCCTGGGATTGTGGAGACTACATCGGCCATTACAGACATGAAATCAAGAGTGCCACATGCCTTCTTAATCGTCCTTTTCCATGCGTTGGTAACGTACACATCATAAACCAATCTTTAATCGATTTTAAACTGTTACACTGAGTGAAACGCTACAGGTGTTCAACTCTAAACTCTATTTCCAAGTCAGTGTCAGCACATCGCTCTTTATGATACAAAGCTGGGTGGCAGGGTGAAATGTGAGGAGGATGTTAGGAGATTACAGGGTGACCTGGACAAGTTAGGTCAGATGCATGGCAGATGCAGTTTAATGTGGATAAATGTATGGTTATCCACTTTGGTGCTAAGAACAGGAAGGCAGATTACTACCTAAATTTAGGTAAAGGGGCAGTACAGAGAGATCTGGGTGTTCTTGTACACGAGTCAATGAAGGTAAGCATGCAGGTACAGCAGGTAGTGAAGAAGGCTAATAGCATGCTGGCCTTCATAATAAGAGGGATTGAGTATAGAAGCAAAGAGGTGCTTCTGCAGCTATACAGGGCCCTGGTGAGACCACACCTGGAGTAGTGTGTGCAGTTCTGGTCTCCAAATTTGAGGAAAGACATTCTGGATATTGAGGGAGTGCAATGTAGGTTCACAAGGTCAATTCCTGGAATGGCAGGATTACCTTACACTGAAAGACTGGAACGACTGGGCTTGTATACCGTTGAGTTTAGAAGATTGAGAGGGGATATGATTGAGAAATATAAGATTATTAAAGGATTGGACACTCTGGAGGCAGGAAACACGTTTCCACTGATGGGTGAGTGCCGAACCAGAGGACACAGCTTAAAAATACAGGGTAGACCATTTAGGACAGAGATAAGGAGAAACGTCTTCACCCAGAGAGTGGTGGCTGTGTGGAATGCTCTGCCCCAGAGGGCAGTGGAGGCCCAGTCTCTGGGTTCATTTAAGAAAGAGTTGGATAGAGCTCTCAAGGATTGTGGAATCAAGGGTTATGGAGATAAGGCAGGAACAGGATACTGATTAAGGATGATCAGCCACGATCATATTGAATGGTGGTGCAGGCTCAAAGGCAGAATGGCCTACTCCTGCACCTATTGTCTATTGTCTATTATCTGTCCTCAAATAAGGACTGAATCAAAGCCCGACATCTGTTCCACCTGAACGTCGATTTTTTTTTAAATTTGCGGGTTCCAACCCTCTGTTTCAACCATTTATTAAAAGTTATTCATGGTACATGGGCATCTCTGGCTGGCTAGCATTTATTTCCTCTTGAGAAGGTGGTGGTGGAGAAGCTGTGATCCACATGCTATACAGTGTCCTACAATGCCCTTATGGAGGGAATTCCAGGATTTAGCTCCAGCGACACTAAATGAACAGCAAGTTGCTTCCAAGTCAAGATGGAGAGTGGCTTAGAGGGGTACTTGCAAGAGGTTCTGTTCCCAAGTATCTGTTGTCCCAGTCCTTCTAAATGGAAGTGGTTTGTGGTATGGAAGGTAATTTCTAAGTATCTTTGGTGAATTTCTGTGGTGCATCTTGTAGATCGGACACACCACTGATTCTCAACAGTGGGGCAGAGGGAGTGGATGTATGTGGAGATGGTTCCAATCAAGTGGGCGACTTTGTACTGGATGGTATCAAGCTATTTGAATGCTGTTGAAGCTGCACCCATTCAAGCTGGTGGGAGAGTATTCCATTACACTGCTGACTTGTGCCTTGTAGAAGATGTACAGGTTTTGGGGAGTCAGGAGGTGAGTTACTTGCCGCAGTATTCCTGACCTGATTAGATGACCTACATTATGGAAACAGGCCCTTCAGCCCAACAAACCCACACCAACCCTCCGAAGAGCAACCCAGCCACACACATTCCCCTACCCTGTATTTATCCCTGACGAATACACCCAACACTATGGGCAATTTAGCATGGCCAATTCACCTAACCTGCACATCTTTGCACTGTGGGAGGAAACCGGAGCACCCGGAGGAAACCCACACAAACACAGGGAGAATGTGCAAACTCCACACAGACAGTTACCCGAGGCAGCAATTGAACCGAGGTCTCTGGTGCTATGAGGCAGCAGTGCTAACCACTGAGCCACCTGTAACCTGTTCTTGTTGTCGTTGTGGCTGTGGTTAGTCTAGTTGAGTTTCTGTTCAATGGTAAACCCCAAGGATGTTGATAGCGGGGTGTTTAGTGACAGTAACACTATTGAATATCATGGGGCAGTGGTCAATTTATCTCTTTTAGGGATGAGTCATTGTTTGGCATTGGTATGACATAAATATTACTTCCCACTCGTCAGCCCATTGGATATTGTTAAGGTCTTGTTGCATTTCAAACTGAAGTTTGTGAGGAGATGTGAATCGTGCTGAACATTGTGCAATTATTGGCGAATATTTCCGCCACTGACCTGATGATGGAGGATGGTCATTGATGAAGATGGTTGAGCCTAAGACACTACCCTATGAATTCCTGCAGAGACCATCCTGGAACTGTGATGACTGACCTCCAACAACCATAGCCAGTTTTCTATGTGCCCGGTAAGGCTTAACAATTAAGACACGCAAACAATATTTCAAAACTAATTGAAGGAATACACAGAAGACACCCCTCTTTTGTAAATCTCCAGTGCAAGCTTTTCTGGTCCAGAAACAATCTGATAAGTGTTGACTTTCATCAACCTTTTTGATCTTTGTCACTCACTGCGCTCCCTGTCCATTCCCCCCCACCGCCCACAGCTCCCCCTGTGCATTCTCTCTCCATCCCCAGCATCTTGTCCATTCTCCCTCTATACTCCGACCACCCTGTTCATTCTCTCTCACGCAACCCTCTGCACCCCTGTTGTTTTTCTCCCCACCCTCTGCCTCCTTTCCAGTCCTCCTACCCACTCTCTGCCCCCATCTATTCTTTCTCATCACACCCTCTATCCCATGTCCATTCTTCCAGTCCCCCACCATTCATTCTTTCTTTCTCCCTCCCACCCCACCCCCACCATCCGCCACCCCCGCCCATTCTCTCTCCCCTGTTGTGGGAAAAACACGAGGCTCAGAGTCAGAATTGGGGTTCAATGACAGAGTTTATTGCATAATGAAATACCGGCGCTCAGGGGAGAGAAAGACACCAACAACACAGTGTCAGCTGTGTGTCTTCTCTCGACCCAGAGCACATGTCAAGAAACTTTTATGCATCTTATGATACAATCGATCAGTGATGAGATTACTGTCTTTGTAACATTGAGTCATAGAGATGTACAGCATGGAAACAGACCCTTCGGTCTAACCTGTCCATGCCGACCAGATATCCCAACCCAATCTAGTCCCACCTGCCAGCACCCGGCACATATCCCTCCAAACCCTTCCAATTCATATACCCATCTAAATGCCTCTTAAATGTTGTAATTGTACCAGCCTCCACCACATCCTCTGGGAGCTCATTCCATACACGCACCACCCTCTGCGTGAAAACGTTGCCCCTTTGGTCTCTTTTGTACCTTTCCCCTCTCACCCTAAACCTATGCCCTCTCGTTCTGGACTCCCCGACCCCAGGGAAAAGACTTTGTCTATTTATCCTATCCATGCCCCTCATATGATTTGTTTATGGTAATCATTGTAGAATCGTTGATAGTTTCCATACAGTCTTTGTCAGTTCCAGCACAGCCTTTGTTAATGTCCGCACAGTCATTGTCAGTTTCAGTGCAGACATTGTCCATTTCAATGTCTGCATGGAAATCCATTGTTGTAGTAATGGGCGCGAATTGCTCTTCCTGAGAAGGGGGATTATTGCAGCCCTGGCTATTAGCATTTCGTATTGAGTCTGTATCAAGCTGTTAGCACTTCTGTAAGAGGTGTTGGCTGGACCCAGACACTTCGGCGGGCAGTGTTCATTACTCATGAGTATTGTCTCCCCCACCCGCCTTAAACTAATCAACTGGGTAGTGAGTCCATTTTGCTGGTATTGTGGTCGGCCCAGGCAGTATCTGTACCTGCTCTGCTGTTTCTCTCCGTATTGTGATCCGGGGGCCTTTTTGTGTGTCAAGTTGGCCAACGGATGGCTCAGCGGCCATCTTGTGTATCCATGTACCTAGTGTCACCCTGCCCCGTGCCAGATCCCACTTCTCCCCCCGCCCAATCTCTCTATCAAGCCCACTCATTCTCTTTCTCTCTGTACCACCCTCTGTACACCCCCCCCCCCTCCTCCCCAGTCTCTCTCTACACCCACACTCTGCTCCTGTCAGGAATGAAGGGCTCCTGGCCAAAACATCGATTTTCCTGGGCCTCGGTTGCTGCCTGGCCTGCTGTGCATTTCCAGCTGAACTCAGATCTTAACTGTAAAGGGGTGAATGGCCTAGTCCCTAGTCTTGTGAAGTAGATTCCGTCTATCTGGAAATAGAGTCACAGAGCACAGAAACATACTCTTCGGTCCACGCCGACCAGATATCCGAAATTAATCTAGTGACCCATTTACCAGCATTTGGCCCCTTATCCCTCTGAATCTTTCCTATTCATATTCCCATGCAGGTGCATTTTAAACATTATCATTGTACCAGCCTCCACCACTTCCTCTGGCAGCTCATTCCATACACGCCCCGCCATCTGTGCAAAAAGGTTGCCCATCAGAAATCTTTCCCCTCTCACCCTAAACCTCTGCCGTCCAGTTCTGGACTCACGCCCCTACCCAGGGGAAAAGACGCATAAAGGTTGAGCAGCCAGACTGATTACAAAAGCATTAAAATGTCGAATCACAGGGAAAAACAAATTGTGGCTTTACCCCTTTTTTCCCTATTGGCATCTGGACTCTGAAAACACCAGCACCCGCAGTGAGCGGACTCCGCATGTTTTCCGGTGTCAGCAAAACTGAAAAAAACGCGCGACCTTCCTCTGATGGCCCAATAGGAAACCAGGGAGGACCGGAAGGAGACTGGTCCTCCTGCCAATCAGAGCCACTGCATTGTCTGAATGCGGAAGATCGACCATGAGTTTCTGAAGTTGCTACTCCTGCTCCTCTCTTTCTGAATCAACATTGAGCTTCACCCAGACTGCAAAATCTTTCCTCTGTCCAAGATCTGTGAGGATGGCACTCTCTTTTCTCGCCCCCTTTTCCATTCTGGAGTTCATTTGTTGACTTGCAGCGACCGAAAGGAAAGGGAGTGAATCCGGGAGGTGACAGACTCTGGAAACGTGGTGCAGGTCTGTGTCTCAATTGGCAAAATAGACCGGCAGGAGGCTGGAAGGACACAGCAAACCAGGCAGTATCAGGAAGTGGAGAAGTCAATGTTTAATGCTTCTTCAGGATTGGAGATAGGTGCCGGGGCCGGGGGCTAAAGTGGGGATAGATGAAGATAGGGAGAGGATACAACCTGATTATTCAATGGGAGGAAGAGATCGGGTTGGTGGCAGGAAGGAGTGGAAATGAGGGATACGGGGCTGAGAAGGGAGTCGGGGGATGGAAAGGGAGATTATTTGAAATTGGAGAACTCGATGTTGAGTTCTGCAGGCCCTAGGCTGCCTGGACGGAGGATGAAGTGGTGTTCCTCCAATTTGTGGTATGGTTTGTTGTGGCAATGGAGGCGGCCTAAGATGGTCATGTCAGAAAGGGAGTGGGAACAGGAATGAAAACGGGTGGTGACTGGGAGGTCTGGTTGGCCTCTGTGGACCTGGCTGCGATGACCAGCCAACTATTCCGCAAGTTTACCCTCTGTATCCCCGATGTAGAGAAGACCACAATTGACAAACACATAGCAAATGCAGTAACACGATGTGAAGTAATAGCCATTGCTGTGAAAAAAAGCAGAAAGGAGGTGTATTGTTTAAATGTTGATGTATTGGGATGTGGAGAAAGGGAGAACTGCAGATGCTGGAGATCCGAGTCAAAGTGTGGCACTGGAAAACACAGTAAGTCAGGCAGCATCCAGGAGCAGGAGATTTGACGTTTCGGGCATGATCCCTTCATCAAGAATGATGTATGGATGTACAAATGATCAATGTCCTTCTACACCAGTCACTGCCAGTTGTCAGACAGGTGCAGTAAGCAATTAGCAAGGCAAGTGGTATATTAGCAACAGGAATAGAGTTCAGAAGTGGGAATATCTTCCTGCAGTTAGGGGGTCATTGAATATTATTCAAGGCTGAGTTCATCTGATTTTGGAACAACAAAAAAGTGGATGTCAATGGGGGAAGACAAGGAAATGATTTTAAGACCAATATAGAACAGTTACAGAGCCATACAGCACAGAAACAGACCCTTCAGTCCAAATAGTCCATGCCGACTATATTCACAAACTAAACTAGTCCCACCTGCTATGTTTGACCCATATCCGTCCAAACCTTCCTTATTCATGTACTTATTCAAATGGTTTTTAAATGTTGTTACTGGACCTGCATTTACCACTTCCTCTGGACATTCATTCCACACACAAACCACTCTGTGTAAAAGAAAAGGTGCCCCTCCTGCCTTTTCAAAATCTTTCTCCTCTCACCTTCAAATTTACTGCCTAATCTTGAAACCCCCACCCTAGGGAAAGGATACCCAGCAGTCACCTCATCTATCCCCCTCATGATTTTATAAACCTCTGTAAGGTCACCTCTCAACCTCATGTGGTCCAGTGAACAAGTCCCAGCCTATTCAGCTTGATGTCGGCAGATTCACAACCAATCTGTTGAATGTTGGTGCAGGCTTGAAAGACCAAATGGCCTACTCCTGCTTCCAATTCTCTCACACTGTGTCCAGGACAGCAAGAGAACATAGAACATAAAACATAAAACATAGAACATAGAAGAATACAGCGCAGTACAGGCCCTTCGGCCCTCGATGTTGCGCCGATCAATGCCCACCTAACCTACACTAACCCACTATCCTCCATATACCTATCCAATGCCCGCTTAAATACCCATAAAGAGGGAGAGTCCACCACTGCTACTGGCAGGGCATTCCATGAACTTACGACTCGCTGAGTGAAGAACCTACCACTAACATCAGTCCTATATCTACCCCCCCTTAATTTAAAGCTATGCCCCCTTGTAATAGCTGACTCCATACGTGGAAAAAGGTTCTCACTGTCAACCCTATCTAACCCCCTAATCATCTTGTACACCTCTATCAAGTCACCCCTAAACCTTCTTTTCTCCAATGAAAACAACCCCAAGTGCCTCAGCCTTTCCTCATAGGATCTTCCTACCATACCAGGCAACATCCTGGTAAACTTCCTCTGCACCCGTTCCAGTGCCTCCACATCCTTCCTATAGTATGGCGACCAAAACTGCACACAATATTCTAGATGCGGCCGCACCAGAGTCTTATACAACTGCAGCATGACCTCAGGACTCCGGAACTCAATTCCTCTACCAATAAAAGCCAGTACGCCATATGCCTTCTTCACTGCACTATTTACCTGGGTGGCAACTTTCAGAGATCTGTGTACATGGACACCAAGATCCCTCTGCTCTTCCACACTACCAAGTATCCGAACATTAGCCCAGTACCCCATCTTTTTGTTACTCTTACCAAAGTGAATCACCTCACACTTACCCACATTGAACTCCATTTGCCACCTTTCTGCCCAGCTCTGCAGCTTCTCTATATCCCGCTGTAACCTGCCATATCCTTCCTCACTGTCTGCAACTCCTCCGACTTTCGTATCATCCGCAAACTTGCTCACCCAACCTTCTAACCCTTCCTCCAGGTCATTTATAAAAATGACAAACAGCAATGGTCCCAAAACAGATCCTTGAGGAACACCGCTAGTGATGGCACTCCAAGATGAACCTTTGCCATCAACTACTACCCTCTGTCTTCTTCCAGCCAGCCAATTCCTAATCCAAACCTCCAACTCACCCTCAATGCCATATCTCTGTATTTTCTGCAGTAGCCTACCATGGGGGACCTTATCAAACCCCTTACTAAAATCCATATATACCACATCTACCGCTTTCCCCTCATCTACCTCCTTAGTCACCTTCTCAAAGAATTCAATAAGGTTTGTGAGGCACGACCTGCCCTTCACAAAACCATGCTGACTATCCTTGATCACATTATTCTTATCCAGATGTGCATAAATCCTATCCCTTACAATTCTCTCTAAGACTTTGCCCACAACAGAAGTGAGACTCACTGGCCTATAGTTACTAGGGTTATCCCTACTCCCCTTCTTGAACAAGGGAACCATGTTTGCTAGCCTCCAGTCCTCTGGCACTACTCCTGTAGACAAAGAGGACACAAAAATCAAGGCCAATGGCTCTGCAATCTCCTCCCTTGCTTCCCAGAGAATCCTAGGATAAATGCCATCAGGCCCAGGGGACTTATCTATTTTCACCCTTGCCAGAATTTCCAACACCTCTTCTCTACATATCTCAAAGCCATCCATTCTACTTATTCGTGCCTCAGTATTCATATCGACAACAATGTCCTGTTCCTGAGTGAATACTGACGAAAAGTATTCATTCAGTGCCTCCCCAATCTCTTCAGCCTCCACACGCAACTTCCCATTACTATCCTTGATTGGACCTATTCCTACCCTAGTCATTCTTTTATTCCTAACATATCTATACAAAGCCTTCGGGTTTTCCCTAATCCTACCAACTAAGGACCTTTCATGTCCCCTCCTTGCTGCTCTTAGCTCTCTCTTCAGGTCCTTCCGGGCTACCTTATAACTCTCAATCGCCCCTATTGAACCTTCACGCCTCATCTTTACAAAGGCCGCCCTCTTCCATTTAACAAGGGATTCCAATTCCTTATTAAACCATGGCTCCTTCACACGACCCTTTCCTCCCTGCCTGATAGGTACGTACTTATCAAGGACACTCAATAGTTGCTCCTTGAACAAGTTCCACATATGAATTACGCTCTTGCCTTGGAATCTACTTATCCAATCCACACGTCCTAAGTCATGCCTCACCGCATCATAATTTCCCTGCCCCCAGCTATAACTCTTGCCCTGTAGTACACACTTATCCCTCTCCATCACTAGAGTAAAAATCACCGAATTGTGGTCACTGTCCCCAAAGTGCTCACCTACCTCTAGTTCTAATACCTGGCCTGGTTCGTTACCCAGAACCAAATCCAGTATGGCCTCACCTCTTGTTGGCTTATCTACATATTGTGTCAGGAAACTCTCCTGCACACATTGGACAAACACTGACCCATCTAACGAACTTGAGCTATAGCTTTCCCAATCAATATCAGGAAAGTTAAAGTCCCCCATAACAACCACCCTATTACTGTCACTCTTCTCCTGAATCATCTTCGCAATCCTTTCTTCAACGATTCTAGGACTATTAGGAGGCCTGTAAAAGACTCCTAACAGGGTGACCTCACCTCTCCTATTCCTAACCTCAACCCAAACTACCTCAGATGGCAAATCTTCGTCCATCTTCCTTTCCACCGCTGTAATACTATCTTTGACAAGCAAAGCCACACCCCCCCCCTCTTTTACCCCCACCTCTGACCCTACTAAAACATTTAAACCCTGGAACCTGCAACAGCCAATCCTGTCCCTGATCTAGCCATGTCTCCGTAATAGCCACAACAACGAAGTCCCAGGTACCAACCCATGCTGCAAGTTCACCTACCTTATTTCGTATACTTCTGGCATTAAAGTAGACACACTTCAAGCCACTCTTCTGTTTACAGGCACCCTCCTTTAAGATTGATGCCATATTCCTAACCTCCCTACACTCCAGGTCCTGCACCCTAAAGCTACAGTCTGGGTTCCCATGCCCCTGCAGAGTTAGTTTAAACCCCCCCAAGAGCACTAGCAAACCTCCCCCCAAGGATACTGGTGCCCCTCAGGTTCAGGTGCAGACCATCCTGTTTATATTGGTCCCACCTTCCCCAGAAAGAACCCCAGTTATCCAAGTACCGAAATCCCTCCCTCCTGCACCATCCCTGTAGCCACGCATTTAACTGTTCTCTCTCCCTATTCCTCGACTCTCTATCACGTGGCACGGGTAACAAACCAGAGACAACAACTCTGTTCGTTCTAACTCTGAGCTTCCAACCTAGCTCCCTAAAAGCCTGTCTAACATCCTCAGCACTCCTCCTACCTATGTCAAAGGTGCCAATATGGACCACGACTTCAGGCTGCTCCCCCTCCCCCTTAAGGACCCGGAAAACACGATCAGAGACATCACGTACCCTTGCACCTGGGAGGCAACATACCAAACGTGAGTCTCTCTCGTTCCCACAAAACCGCCTATCTGTGCCCCGAACTATCGAGTCCCCAATTATTATTGCTCTGCTCTTCTCCACCCTTCCCTTCTGAGTAGCGGGGACAGGCTCCGTGCCAGAGGCCTAGCCCCGTCACTTACCCCTGGTAAGTCGTCCCCCCCACAAGTATCCAAAACGGTATACTTGTTCTTGAGGGGAACGGCCGCAGGGGGTCCCTGCACTGGCTGCTTCCTCCCAGTCCCCCTCACTGTCACCCATCTATCTGCCATCTTTGGAGTTACTACTTCCCTATCGCTCCGATCTATGACCCCCTCTGCCTCCAGAATGATCTGAAGTTCATCCAACTCCAGCTCCAGTTCCCTAACACGGTCTTGGAGGAGCTGGAGATGGGTGCACTTCCTGCAAGTGTAATTAGCAGGGACGACCATGGCATCCCTCACCTCATACATGTTGCAGGAGGAAATAAGACATAAGACATCGGAGCAGAAATTAGGCTGTCCAAAGTCTGCTCTGCTATTCAATCATGGCTGATAGGTTTCTCAACCACATTCTCCCACTTTGTCTCTATAACCCTCCATCATCTTGATACTCAAGAACGTCTCTATCTCAGTCTTAAATATCTTCAGTGACCTGGCCTCCACAGCCTTCTGTGGCAGTGAGTTCCATAGATTCACCACTCTCTGGCTGAAGAAGTTTCTCCTTACCTCCATTCTGAAAGGTCTTTCCTTTACTCTAAGGCTGTGCCCACTGGTTCTAGTCCCTCCAACCAATGGAAACATCTTCCCAACTTCCACTTTGTCCAGGCCATTCAGTATTCTTTATGTTTCAATTAGAACCCTCCTTAGTGTGGGCCTGTTAATCAGCATGAACCAGACCCTTCAGGATAATGTACGGCAGGGATTAGGTGAGCAAACTGAGAATACAGGGAGAGTGTATGGGATGGAGATTCTCAACTTCGAGGGAGTAAGAGAGGAAAGAGAGTTCACTATGAATTAGAATTGATCGGATGGGCTGATGGACCAAGGAGTGACAGTATACTTTAGAGAAATGTGTGGTTTGCATCTTGGACAAGTAATCCAGGCAGGACTGACACAGTGAAGGGGAGTGTTGAAGAACAAAGAGACCTTGGAGTGCAGGTTCATAGTTCCTTGAAAGTGGAGTCACCAGTAGACAGGATAGTGAAGAACGTGTTTGGTATGCTTTTCTTTATTGGTCAGAGTAGAGAGTACAGGAATTGGGAGGTCATGTTGTGGCTGTATAGGCCATTGGTTAGTCCACGTTTGCAAAACTGCATTCATTTCTGGTCTCCCTGTTATAAAAAAGATTAGGTTAGATTAGATTAGATTAGATCACTTACAGTGTGGAAACAGGTCCTTCAGCCCAACAAGTCCACACCGACCTGCTGAAGTGCAAACCCATTTCCCTACATTCACCCCTTCACCTAACACTACAGGCAACTTAGCACGGCCAATTCACCGAACCTGCACATTTTTGGACTGTGGGAGGAAACCGGAATACCCGATTGTGAAAGTTTGAAAGGGGTCAGAAAAGATTTACGAGGCTGCTGTCAGAGTTGGAGGGTTCGGGCTACAGGGGAAGGCTCAATGGGCTGGGGATATTTTGCTAAGAGCATTGGAGGCTGAGGGGTGTCCTTACAGACATTCATCAGAGGCATGGATAGAGTGAATACCCAAGGTCTTTTCCCCAAGGTAGGAGAGTCCAAAACTAGAAGGCATATGTTTGAGGTGAGGGGAAGGTTTAAAAGGCATCTAGATTGGTACATGAATAGGAAGCGTTCAGAGGGATATGGGCCACATGCAGGCAAATTGGATTAGATTAATTTAGGATATCTGTTTGGCCGGACAAGTTGGACCAAAGGGTCTGTTTCCGTTCTGTATGACTAATCCCCTTCGGTGAAAGCAGAAGTGTGATTGTGAAGGCTGGAGTTTCAGAGCAGCTTTCAAAGATGTTTTGCCCTTAATGGGAGCAGAAGAAGTTGCAGTGAAATCTTGCATTTGTGAGACAGCAACTGAGTGAGTGAGGTTGTGGTGGAAAGTGGGATTTCATTGCACTGTAGGGATGAAGCCCTACCCTATCCAGTCATTTCCGCTGGTGAATGAAACCAGGCCTCAATATTAGGGGGAGTAGATTCAGGACAGAGATGAGGAGGAATTGCGTTTCCTGGAGAGTAGTGAATCTATGGAATTTTCTGCTGAAAGAAGCAGTAGAGGCAGCTTAATTAAGTATATTTGAGACACAGTTGGATGGGTTTTTGCAATAATAGGGGAATAAAGGGTAGTTGGGATAATGCAGGGAGGAGGAGCTGAGACAATGGATAGATCAGCCATGATCTTAATGAATGGCTGAGCAGGGTAGACGGGACAAATGGGCCTACTCCTGCTTCTATTACTATTTCCCATGGCTAACCCAACTAACCTGCACATCCCTGGACACCATGGGCAATTTAGCCTGGCCAATCCAAATCAAGGCCGGCGAGCAATGTAGTGACGTGGAAAATGAACATCAGAGAATGACAGAAAGGGGCAAGGAGAGTAAATATATCAGCAATCAAAACTGGATTGTAAAGATCACAACAATTGAAACTAAAAACAGTGTCTGAAAGTGTGCTGCATTGTGACAAAACTGAATGAATTGACTGCACACATTGAAGAGAATAATTATGGTCTGAGACTCCTTACAGAGACATGGCTTCAGGATGACAAGGATTGGATCCTGAATATGAAGGGGGTAGTCAAATGGGACACTAGGTAAAGGTAGAGGGTTGGCACTGCTAATCAAAACGTCGATTCTCCTGCCCCTTGGATGCTGCCTGACCTGCTGCGTTTTTACAGCAACACATTTTCAGCACTGCCAATCAAAGCACTGATCACAGGGTCAGCTGGTGTCAGGTCAGAGTTCAGGTTCTGATTTCTCTGTTCTGTTCCCAAGGAGTAAGATGTCTGTCTGTTCTGTCTGTCTGCTGAAGCTTTGACCCCCCCCCCCCCCCCTCCTTTACACCTTCTGGAACAATAAAGCATTCAGTCAATCAAGTCCCAATCCACAATCTCCCAGCCTGTCAACTGTCCAGACACAGTGTAATCATAGCAGGGAATCAAACAAGAAAAATGAAACCAAATTTGAAAGAAATAGGTGCTCATGCTTAATGTTTGTTCATTAGGAAGTAAACCAGAAATGGGGGTCTCCCAGGATTCTTATACTGCCCAACCTGAGGACAACGCTCTCCCTTACATCTAACTATTAGTACCTAGCTATGATTTACAACAATATTTACACCAACAGAAGTGAGGCATTTGTTCTCGAATAGATACAAAGACATTCAGGATGGAAATAGACATTTTCTCTCTCTCAAGCACACACAAACATAAATCCGTGGGAGTGAATGTATATTTTTGCACAGCTGAGCTGAAGTGTCACTTTTTGTTATAAAGCCTTAAGTTATCTCAAGAAGGTGCCTTACAGGAAGTTCAAGATTTACATATTGATGATGCCTGCAACCCATTCGAAAAGATGAAAGACTTAACAATCCAGGTTTGTTCAATATATCATTTCAATGGCCGGTCATTATAATGTTTTTCTATAAATTCTGTAACTTATTTTCCATAACCACTTAATGAAGGAGCAGCGCTCCAAATGCTAGTGCTTCCAAATAAACCTGTTGGACCATAACCTGGTGTTGTGATTTTTAACTTTGTCCTGGTTGGGGGGGGGGGGGGGGTGGATTTGTTACGCTAAATTACCCATAGTGCCCAGGAATGTGCAGGTTAGGTGTATTAGTCAGGGGCTAAATGTAGAGCACGAGGGGTAGGGGAATGGGTGTGGGTGGGTTACCCTTGGGAGGGTCGGTGTGGCCTTGTTGGGCTGAGTGGCCTGCTTCCACACTGTGGGGATTCTCTGGAGGAAAGGGAATCTCTGCAAACTGTGCAAGGCAGCGCAGGCGCAGTGTTGGGTCCCACTGCTGGCTGAGCCCTGGATCTCACCCCACCCCTTTCTCTCGCCCCTTCTCCCGTACCATACCCAACCCCAACCCATTGATGGCGTCACAACGTGGAAGTGGCCCTGTCAGTTTCAGGGTGAAGCTCCTTCCCTCTGGGCAACTCTTCCTCCTGTGGGAGAGAGGGGAGGGGGGATATCTATTCACTTGCAGAAACTGGAGTGAACCCAGAAAGAGAGCAGACTCTGTAAACTCAGGTATGTGTCTTAATTACCCGGGTGAGGAGGGACAGAAGGATGGGGTAGGGCTGTTTTCACCATCGCACCAACGTCTGATAGGTGACATTATGGACTTTTATAAAATCATGGGAGGCATGGATAGGGGAAGTAGACAAGGCTTTTTCTTTGGGATGGGGAAGTCCAGAACTCAAGGGTAATAGGTTTCAGGTGAGGGTGGAGGAGATGTAAAAGAGATCTCAGGGGCAGCTTTCTCACAGAGAGGATGGTGCATGTATGGAATGAGCTGCTGGAGGAAGTGGTGGGGGCTGGTACAATTACAACAGTTAAAAGGCATCTGGATGGGTGCATGAATACAAACGGTTCAGACAGATAGGGGCCAAGTGATAGCAAATGTGACTGGCATCATAGAGGTGTACAGCATGGAAACGGACTCTTCGGTCCAACTCGTCCATGCCGACAAGATAGCCAATCCAATTTAGTCCCATCTGCCAGCACCCGGCCTATATAGGGGCCAAATAATGGCAAATGTGACTTGATTAATTTAGGATATCTGGTCAACTCAAATGAAGTGGGCCAAAGGGTCTGTTTCAGTGCTGTCTGGTGCTAATTGTCTTCGGTGAAAGCAAAAGTGTGGTTGTGAAGACTGGACTTTCAGAGCAGCTTTCAAGTATGTTTTGCCCTTCTTGGGAGCAGAAGAGTTTGACTGAAGTGTGTCTGTGTTGATGCCTTGATGTCTCAATTTGCTCCCAGCTTCCTGGGGATGTTAACCATTTCACGTCTGGTTGTTCCTCAAGAAGCTGCATTGCAGGTTCACCCTGAATTGATACACTTTTTTTTGCTTCCCAAAATCTGACCTGCTCACTCTCAGCAGATCCCAGTGTTGTGAAAGATATTAACTTTCAGGTGGAGTTATCCAAAAGAAAGAGAGATGTCAGTCTTGACATCTTTGCTTTTCTGCCCCTGTAAGATCCTGAATCAGCACCTTCAGGAGAATGAGTTAGCACAGAGGGGGAAGAGAGTAAGTGGCATGGTGTTTTCAAATTTGTGGAGGGTACGGCACTGTAGCTCAGTGATTAGCACTGCTGCCTCACAGCGCCAGGAACCTGGGTTCGATTCCAGTCTTGGGTGACTGTCTGTGTGGAGTTTGCACATTCTCCCAGTGTCTGCGTGGGTTTTCTCTGGGTGCTCTGGTTTCCTCCCACAGTCCAAACATGCGCAGTTTAGGCGAATTGGCCATACTAAATTGCCCGTAGTGTTAGGTCCATTCATCAGAGGGAAATGGTTCTTGGTGGGTTACTCTTTGCAGGGTCAGTATGAACCTGTTGGGCTGAAGGGCCTGTTTCCACACTGTGTAGGGAATCTAATCTAGAAACAAAAGAAAATAACATTCTGCAGAAAGTAGAATTAACTGTTCTGAATTTCTACCCTGGACTGACAGTGATGACTTTTGTAATCTCTTTTTACAGAGTATTTGAGATCTGAAGTTTCAAACTGAACAGCTGAAGGCCTTATGCCCAAAACAGACTCTCCTACTGCTCTGATGTTGCCTGACCTGCTGTGTTCTTCCAGTGCTGCACTTCTCGACACTCACTATCTAGCGTCTGCAGTCCTCACTTTGACGTCAATGTCTGACAGTCACTCAGTCCATCGGGACTGCAACAATTTTCAACCATGATTCTGTGAGAAGGAGCAAAGCTTTTTGGTTCCTGTTTCGGTACATTTTCAGCATCAGTGGGACTGGATGAGAGACCCTACTGTTACAGCGCACTGTGTGTGGAGCCTGAAACAGCTATACGGCCTGGAAAGAGGAATTCACACCAGGGAGGAGCTGTACACATGATTGTTTGCAGCTGAAGCTACGGCCATGGAGAAATCTGAGGAATTCAGCCCCATGGAGAAACCGTGGAAGTGTGGCAACTATGGGAAAGGCTTTCGTGCCCCGTCTGCCCTGTAGACTCATTGGCACAGCCATACCGGGGAGAGGCTGTTCTCCTGCCCCATCTGTGAGAAGGCCTTCAGTGATGCCTCCACCCTGCTGAGGCATCGGCCGGTCCACACGGGGAGAGGCCCTTCAGTTGCCTCAAGTGCGGAAAGGGCTTTACTTGGGCCTCCACCCTGCTGACCCACCAGCGGGTCCTCACTGGGGAGAGGCCCTTCACCTGCTCTCAGTGTGGGAAGGGTTTCACCCACTCCTGCCACCTGTGGAGGCACCAGCGAGTTCACGTGCCATTGTAGGGGGATTGAAGGAGTGATGGCTGAGTGCCATTATTGACTGGACTATCAACCCAGTTCCGGGGACTCCCGGGTATGAATTCTGCTGTGGCAGTTGGTGGAACTGGAATTCTGTCGGAAATCTTGAGTTCAGAATCTGTAAATGAAACCATTTTCATGGTTGGGGGGGTGGTGGTGAATCCCATCTCATTCACTCACATCCTTTTGAGGAAAGGATTCACTCAGTCACCCTAGCTGTATCCTTTACCTGGTCTCACTGACAGGTGACTCCAGACCCACAGCAGTCTTGTTGACTCTACACTGTCCCAAATCTCCAACCACCCTCCCCCAGCAGATGGGCTGGGAGAATCTTACATGGAGACAGGGTCTGGGTTGAAATTGCTGAGTGAGGCACTACTTCCTCTGGATTAAGGTTGTACCAAGGTTCCAATTACAAAGGGACAACTTGGTGGTTACCAGTAGTAAAGGAAGTGAGGTGAGGTGGTGTATGCACACTTTGACCCAGAGTTGTTTAAAAAGCAGCTACGTTTTCCATGCCTCTTTACTGGGGAATCGGAAGCTGTAACAAAGTTGTGTCACAATAAAGGTTACCTGAACTTACCGCCAGGCTCAAACTCTCATTAAAAGCTTTGAGCTCCAGGAGGTTTTTGTTTTAAAGCTCCTCATTTCTTTCAGCCTCCTGCACTAAGTTTCCAATGTCGTGTATCAGATGGAGCAGTGAATGAGTAGCGAGTATCGTTAGAAATTGTAAACGTTTCAGGAGTGCAGGTCCTGTGTTGTTACATCAGCGTTGTAAAGCTTACTGGCAGCACCGGGAGGGGTGGGCTGTATTCACTCGAAACGATATGGAGGAGCTGGTATTGGACTGGGGTGGACAAAGTTAAAATTCACACAACACCAGGTTATAATCCAACAGGTTTATTTGGAAGCACTTGCTTTCGGAACACTGCTGCTTCATCGGTTAGCTGTGAGAGGTATGAATAAAGGTGAGGGCTTGCATTTTCCTAAAACAAGGAAAGGCAGGACTTGTACAGTTAATGGTCGGGCCCTGGATCATGTTGTGAAACAGAGAAATGTCGGTGTGGAGGGACATTCAGATACATCGTTCCTTGAAAGTTGCATCATTGGTGGACAGGGTGGTTAAGAAGGTATTTAGCACCATTGCCTTTATTGTTCACACCACTGCATATAGGAGTTGGGACATCATGTTGAGGTTGTATAGGATGTTGGTGAGGCCACTTCTAGAGTACTGAGTACAGGTCTAGTCACTCTGTTATTGGAAGAATACTGTGCTGTATATCTCTATGACTCTATAAAAAGAGCCATTACAAATTTGATGGACCAAACAACTGCCTTTTGAGAGAGATAAATGGGAGCATCAATATCTTAAATTTCCAATTTTTGTTCTCCTCCCAAAGTCTCTGTTTTGTCAGGGGACAGTGTAAGCCAGTAGGCCTTGCAATTCAACCTCATCTTATCCTCACCCACTATTCAACGGAAATTAAGGGATGATGAAAAATACTGGTTTTACCAGTGATCCTCTCATTCCATGAACAAATAAAACAGATTATGATGCTGCCATCACTGCATGTGTCAGAATTAAGTGATCAGAAAAATTCTGAACTCCCACTACTCACAGTTTGTGCACAATGCCATCATGTCTACTAATTCTGATCATTTCAATTGATATTCAGTCTTTCCACATTAAGAGCAGCCACGTTTTATGTTTCATTGGCAATTCTACATGTTGACTTTCTATTATAACAACGGCAAAGAGATGGTGATATGTATTTAATCTTTAGATTGGTTGTGTCATTTAATTGTGAAACAGATTGAAAATTCACAACTTCACCAAATGCCAAAACATTTTTTTTAGGATGTTTGGGCACGAGCACTGACAAATAAAATATCAAAGAATTACAAAGTTATCAGGAGAGATACATATCTTGTTTAACCAAATACATTGGTAGTGCAGAGAATTTCAGCAAAGTGCAATAAATATTCACTGTGTACCCCTTATTCAACTCATTGAAGAATTTCAAATTGAGCTTGAGGTAATTCAAGAGCAAATGGCAACATTTGTTTGTTAATACACTCACCGTAATCTCTGAAAGAGTATTTTTATCAAAGTCACAATGTTTAATCCCAAACGGAGCAATTAAGTGCAAAGTTACTTTTAACCATTTAATAAAAGACTGCAAATTTTATTTCCGATGAAAAACAATTTTATTGTTTTGATAAGATATATTAAACAAAATAGCTTTCCTGGGTGTCAATATTTACAACAGTTATGCAGCTATTATTCGGCAATTGACCAACTAATTGAAATAATTTCAGAATAAATTAGCTGCTTCATTATAATACATTAAGATATTTTAATAAAGTCATGAAAAGGAAACCTTTAACACAAAGTTAAATAAAATACAAAACCATCTTACAGAATTCAATTCAAATCATATCTGTTAAATCACAAAAAGATGATGCTCAATGTACCAAATGACAGACAATCACTGGTAATGAAGGAAAAACATTGTAAAGAACATATATATCTCAATTATATCTTAAATGAATATCTACTCTGTCTTGGACATTAATGACTGAAAATTTTTTTGTCAAATTGAAAACTACAACAGCAAAGCTTTAGAAAATCCATCACTGAGCCCAACCTCGAATCAGTGTTTTTTTTCAGGAAATCCTTTTCAGATTTCAGGCTTCTCCAGCTACAATTAGCACAAAGGGAAGGTTAGGCACAGTGTGGAAAGGATGAGCAATAGCAATATCTTGGCTCTCACCCAAGTATTCTCCGAAGAAGAAAAAAATGCATCTGGATGGGGATATGAATAAGGAAGGAATCAGAGGGATACGGGCCAAATGCTGGCAAATGGATCACTAGATTACTTTAGGATATCTGGTTGGCCTGGACTGAAGGGTTTGTTTCTATGTGCTCATTACAGATACTCCTCTTCTGTGATCCCGAGTCATCGCCCCATACCAGCTGTACTTTTCATGAAATAATTTGACAATTGTTGACTTCTATCAACCTCTTCAATCCTGAGAAATTTCCTCTCTCTGCAAAATGTGCTTCACATTGGCAAATTCAATCCTCCTCCGTTCCTCAAGAACGCACTTTATAATGTGCAATGTTCTCAATAGCTGTTTAACATTCAATGGGGAAACTGTTTTCAGTCCAACAATAAGACAGAATTTCTCTGAAATGTTTATGGCAAATGCACTGTCCCATGAGAGCTCGTAGGGCCAGTTAAAATGCTTTTAACAGCCTTTTCTTTAAATTTCCCTGCCTTCCCAATATCGAAATTTTCTCCCATAAATTATTTGCCCTGAAAAAATCCAGCAGTAAAATGATTCTGGAGCGATCAGTAAAAATATCTCAGTTGGGTTATCCAAGGTTAGAAATGGAAGAACACCTCTCTTCAAGGTTACAGTTCAATTTGCCCTTTCAGCATTCCTTGAAATTAAGGTGTTCCATCATAGTGTTTAATTATGATCCATTAAAAGCAGTATCTACTCTCATCTGAGTGCAGAACCAACTCAACTGACTGAACAAGCAAAACAACTTTTCTGTATGTACTTTAGATGTGACATCCTCGCGCTCTCTCTCTCTCTCTCTCTCTCTCTCTCTCTGTTGACCCAACAGGATTACCAGGACTATTGAGTAACGATTGCTGATCTACAGTTTGCTTCTGCTGGTTAACAGAAGCATTTAATAACTGCTAGCCTGGCCATCCACAAAGTCAAAGAACACACTGTTCACCTGTGCCTGAGCAGAGGATAAATTTCACTTGGAGCACATCACAAAATGACAACTGTTACAAGTCCCACAACTCATGAGTTTCCATGGACAAAGTTAAAAATCACACAACACCAGGTTATAATCTAACAGGTTTATTTGGAAGCACTAGCTTTTGGAGCACCGCTCCTTCATCAGATGGTTGTGGAGATTGAGATCATGATCACGGAATTTATAGTCAAAGGAGTCAAGTATTATGGAAATGTGATATATTAAACAATTTTAGATTAAATCTTTCATTTTTTAGAATGGGTTGCTTCTCTTTGGTTTGTTAATCCCAGAATTTGGTTTTAATTACCTTCTCAAAAATGCCATTGAAATGCAGAGCTTTTTGAACAGAGGTGTGAATTCTATTTGTGTCCCAATGTCCAGTCAGACTGACATGTTTCTTAGAAAAGCTTTGTACTTAAATAACATTCTTGAGAAGGTAAATTATAGATTAGGGTGGATTGGCAGTGCTAAATTACCCACAGTGCCCAGAGATGTGCAGGTTAGGGTGGATTAGCCATGGAAAATATGGAGTAAGGGGGTGTGTATGGATGGGTAGCAATATGGAAGGCCAATGTGGAATAGATGGGCCGAATGGCCTGCTTTCACATTGTCAGGATTCTGTGACCCTCCCCAACAAAGGTACATTTTATCTGCATCTATCCTGTCAAGCCCCTTTCAGAATTCTACTGATTTCAATAAGATCACTTCTGGTTCAGAGAGATATACAGCACAGAAACAGACCCTTTGGTCCAAATCATCCACTGATTCACAAACTGAACTCGTCCCACTTGCCTGTATTTGGCCCATATCCCTCTAAACCTTTCGTTTCATGTACCCATCCAAATGTCATTTAAACGTTGTAACTGTCCCTGCATCTACCACTTCCTCAGCAAGTTCATTCCTCATGTAAACCACCCTCTGTCAAAACGTTGCTCCTCAGGTTCCTTTTACATCTCTCTTTACACCTTAAAAAAAATGTCTCCCAAGTTTGAGCTCCCCTACACTAAGAAGACCCTTTCTATTCACCTTATCTCCACTCCATGATTTTATAAATCTCAATGAGCGCACCCCTCAACCTCCTGTGTTCTAGTGAAAAAAGTCCCAGCCTCTCCTTGCAACTGAAACCCTCCAGTCCTGGTAAATCTTTACCAAACCCTCTCTAATAGTATTCTTCCTCTTACAGGGTCACCCAGAGCTGTACTCAGTACCCGGAAAGTGGTCTCACCAACATTCTGTACAACCTCAACAAGATGTCCCAACTCAATGGTGTGAACAGTGGAGGCAATGCTGCTCAGTGCCTTCTTAAGCATCCTGTCTAGCAGTGATGCAACTTTCAAAGAACTATGTACCTTAACTCCCCCCATGTCTCTGTTTTACAACATGACCTGGGCCCTACCATTAACTGTACAAGTCCTGCCCTTGTCTTAGCAAAACGCAACCACTCGCTTTTATTCATACCTCTCTCATACACACGCTCTCTCTCTCTCTCTCTCAGACATATACATGTACACACCTCCCCATCTCCCTGCCCGAACACACTCACTGGCTTATACTCCATCACACTCACACTTTACCAAATGTTCACACAGTCTTACGCACACTCGCATGCACAAACTGACATGCACACAATCACACTCTCTCATGCACGCACAACTCTATGGGGTGAATTTGTATTGGCAGAATTATATTTGCAGATACATTCAATTTTGCTCAAAAAAAAACACAATCTGCAACCAGTCAATCCATGTAATATTTTATAAATTCCTATTTTGGAAATAGAACCAGTCTGATTCAAGATTGGGATACTGATAGACTCGAAGTTCACATCTGTAATGCATTGTCTGAGCTAAGATATCACTTTTTTAAAAAATAAACCTTAAGTCATCTCAAGACTATGACTTAAAAGTAGTTCTGGGATTTACGTATTAACGAACTAAAACCTGCAACCCATTCTAAAAGATGAATGGCTTAACAGCACTCTAGGTTTGTTCAATATATCCTATTAGTTGCATGACACTCTGATTTTTGCTATAAAATATGTGTCTTATGATCCTGCTCCACAGCTACCTGATGAAGGAGCAGCGGTCCGAAAGTTAGTGCTTCCAAATAAACCTGTTGGACTATAACCTGGTGTTGTGAGATATTTAACTCTATCCACCCCACTCCAATACCGGCCCCTCCATATCGTATCTCGTGAACACAGCCCACACCTCCCGGTGCTGCCAGTAAACTTTACAATGCCAATGAAACAACGCACTCTGCACTCCTGAAAACTTTACAATTTCTAATGATACCAGCTACTCATTCACTGCTCCATCTGATACATGGCATTGGAAACTTAGTACAGGAGGCTGAAAGAAATGAGCAGCTTTAAAACAAAAACCTGTTGGAGCTCAAAGCTTTCAAAGTCTGAGCCCAGCAGTAAGTTCAGGTTACCTTGACTGCGACCCAACTTTGTTACAGCTCCAGATCACCTCAGCAAAAAGGTGTTGAAAACGTAGCTGATTTTTAACTGTTCAAGGTCAAAGCACCCCTCCGCCACCACCCCCCCAACACCACTTTCTTTCCTATTGGTCACCACTAACTTGTCCCTTTGTAACTGGATCCTTTGTACAGCCTTAACCCAGAAGAAGTATTGCCTCACTCAGCGATTTCAACCCATACCCTGTCTCCAAGTAAGTTTCTCCCTGCCCATCTGCCGGGAGGGAAAGAAGTGGGGGGGAAACAGGTGGAGTCAACTACACTGCTGTAGGTCTCAGTCACGTGTAGGCCAGACCAGGGAAAGGATGCAGCTGGGACGACTGAGTGAATCCTTCGCCACAACAGCAGTTTCCTTCCCTAAAAAGGATGTGACTGAATCAGAATGGGGCTTCCCCCCGACCCCGCCCGATGGTTTCATTGTTAGATTCTGACCTCCAGATTTCTGACCGAATTCCAAATCCGCTATCTGCTGCAGTGGGATTCAAACCTGGGAGTTCCAGAACTGGGTTGATAGCCCAGTCCATAATGGCACTCGACAGTCGCTCCTTCAATCCCCCTGCGATGGCACGTGAACTCCTTGGTGCCTCCGCAGGGTGGCTGCCCGGGTAAAGCCCTTCCCACATTCGGGACAGCTGAAGGGCCTCTCCCCCGTGTGGACCCGCCGATGTTTCACCAGGGCGGAGGAATCGCTGAAGGCCTTCCCACATTTGGGACAGCTGAAGGGCCTTTCCCTCGTGTGGACACGCTGGTGCTTCAGCAGGTCAGAGGAATTGCTAAAGGCCTTCCCACACTCGGGGCAGGGGAATGGCCTCTTCCCAGTGTGGACCCGCTGGTGCTTCAGTAGGGTGGAGGAATCGCTGAAGGCATTCCCGCACTTGGGACAGATGAAGGGCTTCTCCCCGGTGTGGACCCGCTGGTGTGTGCGCAAGTTGCCCATCTGAGTGAATCCCTTCCCACACTCAGGGCAGCAGAAAGGCTTCTCCCCCGTGTGGATCCGCTGGTGGATCAGCAGGACCGACGCCTGGGTAAAGCCCTTCCCACACTCGGGGCAGCTGAAGGGCCTCTCCCCTGTGTGGACCCGCTGGTGCTTCAGCAGGGTGGAGGAATTGCTGAAGATCTTGCCGCAATCTGTGCAGGGGAAAGGCATCTCCTGTGTGTGGATCCACTTGTGGGTCTGAAGGGCAGAGGAATCGTTGAAGGCCTTCCCACACTCGGGGCAGCTGAAAGGCTTCACCCCAGTGTGGACCCGCTGGTGCGTCCGCAACTTGCCCACCTGAGAGAATCCCTTCCTGCACTCGGAACAAGTGAATGGTCTCTCCCCAGTGTGGACCCGCCAGTGGGTCAGTAGGGTGGAGGAGGTGCTGAAGGCCTTCCCACACACAGTGCAGGAGAACGGCCTCACCCCCGTGTGGACCCGCCTGTGGGTCTTCAGGTCAGAAGAATAGCTGAAGTCCTTCCCGCAATCGGGGCAGCTGAAGGGCCTCTCCCCCGTGTGGACCCATCGGTGCCTCAGTAGGGCGGAGGAATTGCTGAAGACCTTCCCACACCTGGGGCAAATGAATGGCCTCTCTCCGGCGTGACTGCGCCGATGAACCTCCAGGGCAGATGGAGCACGGAAGCCTTTCCCGCAGTCGCCACACTTCCATGATTCCTCCACGGGGTGGGATTCCTCAGGTTTCTCCATGGCTGAAGCTTCAGCTGTACACAACTGCGTGTAGAGCCCCTCCTCACTGCGAATTCCTCTTTCCAGGCTGTACAACTGTTTCTGGCTCCACACTCAGTGCGCTGCAACAGTAGGGACTTTTATCCAGTCCCACTCATGCCGAAAAAGTACTCAAACAGGAACCAAAAAGCTTTGCTCCTTCTCACAGAATCACAGTCAAAAATTGTTGCAGTCTCAATGGATTGAATGACTATCAGACATTGACAACAAAGTGAGGACTGTAGTTACTGGACAGTCAGTGCTGAAAAGTGCAGTGCTGGAAAAGCACATCTGGTCAGGCAGCATCCGAGGAGCAGGAAAGTCGACATTTCAGGCATAAACCCTTAATCTGTTAATTTTGAAACTTCCGTCCTTAGATCGCCAAATACTCTGTAAAAAGAGATTACAAAAGTCATCAGTGTCATTCCAGGGTAGAAATTCAGAACAAGCATTTCTACTTTTGGGGGAACGTTCTTTTCTTTAGTTATTCCACAAAATTGAAAGCACCATCTCACTCTCCCCCTCTGTTCTCACATTTACGTCCCTGGGAAGTGGGGGGGGAAAGGAGACATCAAAGCATTAACACCGACACCAGAGAGAAACTGTACATACGTTAGCAGAAAGCCAGAGTCATAGAGATACACAGCACAGAAACAGACCCTTCGGTCAATCTCTTCCGTGCCAACCAGATACCTAAAATCAATCTAGTCCCATTTGTCAGTACTTGCCCCATATCCCTCTGAACCCTTCCTAATCAAACACCCATCCAGATGCCAGCATCCACCATTTCCTCTGGCAGCTCATTCCTTACACACATCACATTCTGCATGAAAAAGTTGCCCCTTAGGTTGGCAGCACGGTGGCTCAGTGGTTAGCACTGCTGCCTCACAGCACCAGGGTCCCATGTTCGATTCCAACCTCGGGAGACTGTCTGTGTGGAGTTTGCACGTTCTCCCCGTGTCCGGGTTTCCTCCGGGTGCTCCGGTTTCCTCCCACAGTCCAAAGATGTGCAGGTCAGGTGAATTGGGTATGCTAAATTGCCCATAGTGTTAGGTGCATTAGTCAGAGGGAAATGGGTCTGGGTGGGTTACTCTTCAGAGGGTCGGTGTGAACTGGTTAGGCCAAAGGGCCTGTTTCCACACTGTAGGGAATATAATCTAACCTAAATCTTCCCCCGACCTTAAACCTATTACCTTCTGGTTCTGGACTCCCCCATCCCAAGGAAAAGCCCTTGTGTATTTACCCTATTCATGCCCCTCATTCTTTTCTCGAAGTCGAGAAGGTCACCCCTAAGTCTCTGGCGCAGGAGGGTAAACAGCCCCATCCCATCCCTCCGTCCCTCCTCACCCGGGTATTTAAGACACATACCTGAGTTTGCAGAGTCTGCCCCCTCCCTGGAATCACTCCAGTTCCTTCAAGTGAACAGATTTTCCCCCCACTCCCTCCCAGGATGAAGAGTTGCCCAGAGGGAGGGAGTTTCACTCTGAAACGGACAGGGCCACTTCCGCGTTATGACGTCATATATGAAGTGAGGGGGCGGGGAAAGGCCGACAACAGCTCCGCGCACTGCGCCTGCGCTGCCCTGTAATTTGCAACAGAGTAATCCCTTCCTTTCAGAGAATTCCTAGAGTGTGGAAGCAGGCCACTCGGCCCAAGGAGTCCATACCGACCCTCCGAAGGGTAACCCACCTACGCCCATTCCCCCTATTGCCCTGACTAATGCACATCCCTGAGCACTACGGGTAATTTAGCTTGGCCAATCCAACCTAACCTGGACAAAGTTAAAAATCAAACACCCAACAGGTTTATTTGGAAGGACTGGTGTTAACAGCGCTGCTCCTTCATCAGGTGATTGTGGAGAATAAGATCATAAGGCACAGAATTCATGGAAAAACATTAGTGTCCTGCCACTGAAATGATATATTGAACAGACCTGGATTAAGTCTTTCATCGTTTAGAATGGGTTGCAGGTAACAATAATATGTAATATGTAAATCCTAGAACTTCCTGTCAGTCACGTGTGTGCCTGCATGCATGAGGGAGAGAAAAAGTCTCTTTCCATGCTGTAGATCTCTATGTCTATTTGATAACAGATGCTTTATTTACATTGGTGTAAATATTGTTGTAAATCATAGCTGGGTACTAATAGATGTAAGGGAGAGAGTATTCCTCAAGTAGGGGACTATAAGAATCCTGGGAAAGCTCTATTTCTGGTTTACTTCCTAATTGGGGGGCAGTATGGTGGCTCAGTGGTTAGTACTGCTACCTCACAGCACTAGGGACCTGGGTTTGATTCTGTGTGGAGTTTGCACATTCTCCCAGGGTCTGAGTGGGTTTCCACCGAGTGCTCCCGTTTCCTCCCACAGTCCAATGTTGCGCAGGTCAGGTGAATTGGTCATGCAAAATTGCCCATAATGTTAGGTGCATTATATAGGGATAAATGTAGGGGAATGGGTCTGGGTGGGTTACTCTTCGGAGGGTCAGTGTGGACTTTTTGGGTGGAGGGGCCTGTTTCCATAATATAGGAATCTAATCTAATTAAGCACGAGCACTTATATATTTAACTTTGTTTCATTTTTCTTGTTTGATTCCATGCTATGACTACACTCTTGTGTCTGATTAGTTTGAGAGACTGGGAGATTGTGGGTTGGGTCTCAATTCACTGAATGTTTTATTGTTCCAGAAGGTGTAAAGGGGTGGGGGTCATGTCAAAGCTTCAGCAGAAATCCAGCAGAGCTGAGAGCAGACCCACATTTTACTCTGTTGGAACAGGAAAATCAACAGAGGACAGAGAAACCAGGACCTGAAATCCGAGCTGACACCAGATTACCCTGTGATCAGTGCTTTCATTAGCACCTCTCCCATTATCTTGCTTTCCATTTGACTACCCCCTCAATTTTCAGGATCCAATCCTTGTCATTCTGAAGTCATGTCTCTGTTAGGAGTCACAGATCATAATTACTCTCTTCAATGTGTGCAGTCAATTCATTCGCTTTTGTTACAATGCAGCACACATTCAGACACACCGTGTTAGTTTCAATTTTTGTGATCTTTAGAATCCAGTTTCAATCGCTGGTATATTTACTCTCCTTGTCCCTTTCTATCATTCTCTGATGTTAATTCTCCAATCACGACGTTGCTCACTGGCCTTGATTTGGATTGGCCATGCTAGATTGCCCAAAGTGTCCAGGGGATGTGCAGGTTCGATGGGTTAGCCATGGGAAATGCAGGGTTATAGTTCCATAGTAATAGAAGCAGGAGTAGGCCATTGGCTCATCGAGCCTGCTCTGCCATTCATTAAGCTCATGGCTGAGCTATCCATCGTCTCAGCTACCCCTACCTCCATTGTCCCAACTACCCTTCATTCCTCTACCATTGCAAAAACCTATCCAACTGTGACTTGAATATACTTAATGAAGCTGCCTCTCCTGATTCCTTGGCAGAAAATTCCATAGATTCACTACTCTCCAGGAAAAGCAGTTCCTCCTCATCTCTGTCCTAAATCTACTCCCCCTAATCTTGAGTCAGAGTCTCATCTACCAGCAGAAATGACTGGATAGGGTAGGGCTTCATCCCCACAGTTCAATGAATTCTCACTTTCCAAGATGTATTCACTCATTCAGTTGCTGTCTCATAAATAAAAGATTTAATTGCAACTTCTGTTCCCAGTCAAGGCAAAACATCTTTGAAAGCTGCTCTGAAAGTCCAGTCTTCATAACAACACTTCTGCTTTCACCGAAGATGATTAGAGTCATACAGCACAGAAACAGACCCTTCAACCCAACTCATCTGTGTCAACAAGAAATCCTACATTAATCTAAATAAATTGCCAGTATTTGGCCTATATCCCCCTAAACCCTTCCTCTTCATATCCCCATCCAGATGCCTTTTAAATTTTGTAGTAATTATATCAGACTCCATCACCCTCTGTGAAAACGTTGCTCCTCAGGTCCCTTTTAACTCATTCCCTCTCACCACAAACCTATGCCGTCCAGTTTTGGACTCCCCTAACCTGGGTACTCACCCTCTCCTGCCCCTTATAAACATCTATAAGGTCACCCCTCAACCTCCAATGCTCCACAGAAAATTTTCAGTGGCCTATTTAGCCTCTTCCTGTGTCTTAAACACTCCAACTCTGGCAACAGCCTTGAAAATCCTTTCTGAACCCTTTCAAAGTTTCACAACATCTTTCCTGTCGCAGGGAGACCAGAACTGAACACAGTATTCTAAAAGTGGCCTAACCAATGTCCTGTACAGCCACTCCATGACCTCCTAAGACTCACTTTCAAGGACCCATGAACCTGCACTCCAAGATCTCTCTGTTCTGTGACACTCCCCTTCATGGTGCCAGTCCTGCCTGGATTGCTTGACCAAAGTGCAACACCTCACATTTCTCTAAATTAAACTCCATCTGCCACTCCTCGGTCCATTGGCCCATCCAATCAATTCTAATTTACAGCAAACTCTTTTTCTTCTCTTATTCCCTGGAAGCTGAAAATCTCCATCTCACACACTCTCCCTCCGTTCTCACTTTGCTGAACCTAATCCCTGCTGTACCTCATCCTGAAGGGTCTAGTTCATGCTGATTAACAGGTGTCACAAAGCTAGTTCCTTTTTTGACTAAAAGCTTTTCCCTGGCTCAAGGAGACTCTGTCCATGACTTTTTTCAGAGAGGTAATAAACCGGCCGGGTTCTGATCAGTCTGGTTTGAACAGAGATGAAAGGGAATTTGAAAGGCCTTTTGTTTATATGTAAACAGGTGTGACTTTAGGCCAAATTGGTCATGTTTTAGAATTGACCTGTATAAAGCAAGGGGAGTGAGCTGAGCAGTTTTAGTTCAGTATTGAACTGGTTGGAAGTTCAACAGGGAGCTGTGTGGAAAATCTCTCTCTTTTCTGCCTCTCAACTTCAACCTATAAGCATGTGTTCCATTTGTACTGGTTTTCAAAGGGAGTTGGCTTATTGGGACTGTTGTGTATATTCAGAACAGCATAACTGAGTCTAGTTGGCAAGGTTGAGTTCTGTAGGGGTTCTTTATTCTGATCTTTGTGTTTCATTGTGTAATTTTGTGAATAAATTTTTGTCTGTTTTAAAATCTAGTAGTCAACTGAGCTAATTTACTCCAGGTAATTTTCATTGTACACTTACCAAATCAAATTGCAAAGTTATGGTCTGGGGCTGCCTGCTTAAGAATGTTTTGAGTGGTCTGGTTTAGCCCATAACACAGCCCCACACTCACACTCAGGGGAGATATAATTGAAACATACAGAACATTGAAAGGCCTAAACAAAGTGGGCATTGGGAAGATGTTTCCATTGATGGGCGAGACCAGGACCTGAAAGAGACTAGAAAAGGGAAGACCTTTTGGAAGGGAGAATCTTTTCAGCCAGAGAGTGGTGAATCCGTGGAATTTATTGCGACATGAGGCTATGGAGGCTAGGTCACTGAGGGTATTTAAGACTGAGATAGATAGGTTCTTGAGTATCAAGGGGATCAAGGGTTACGGGGAGGAAGTGGGAGAATGAGGTTGAGAAACTTATCAACCACAGTTGTGTGGTATGAGAAGACCTGATGGGCTGAATGGTCTAATTTCTGTTCTTATGTTTTATGGTCTCTCGCTGTGTTGGACACAGTGAGAGAGAATTGGGAGCAGGAGTCAGCCATTTGGTCTTTTGAGCATGCACCAGCACTGAACAGATCATAACTGGATATGAATATACCTACATCTAAGTGGATAGGCTGGGACTTTTTTCACAGGAGCACAGGAAGTTGAGAAGTTTATAAAACCAAGAGGGGTGTCAATGAGGTGAGTGGCTGGTGCTGTTTCCTTCAGATAGGGGTTTCAAGATTAGGGAGCAAACTTTTAAGGAGAGAGGAGAAAGATTTAAAAAAGACATGAGGAACACCTTTTTTTGGAGGAGAGTGGTTTGTGTGTGGAATCAATGTCCTAAGGAAGTGGTGGATATAGGTACAGTAATAACATTTAAAAGACATTTGGATAAGTACATGAGTAGGAAAGGTTCAGAGGGATATGGGCCAAACTACATGGGACTAGTTTAGTTTAGTTTGTGAATATATTCAGCATGGACTAGTTGGACTGAAGTGTCTGTTTCTGAGCTGTATGACTCTGTAACTGTTCTGTACTGGTCTTAAAACTATTATTTTTGCCTTCCCCCATCACCATCCACTTTTTTGTGGTTCAGAAATCAGATGAACTCAGGCTTGAATATATTCAATGGCTGCCTGATCACAGAAAGCCATCCCAACTTCTGAACTCTTGCTAATGTACCACTTGCCTTGCTGATTGCTTACTACACCTGTCTGACAACTGGCAGTGACTGGTGTGGAAGGATGTTGAGGCCCCTTTGTACATCCACATATCATTCCTGACGAAGGGCTCGTGTCCAAATCACCAACAATCCTGGTCCTCGGATGCTGCCTGACCTGCTGTGCTTTTCCAGCAACACACTTTTCGACTCTAATCTCCAGCATGTGCAGCCCTCACTTTCTCCACATGCCCAATATATCACTATTTAAACAATGCACCTTTTTTTCTGCATTTTATTCCACAGCAAAGGCAAAATCATTACATTGTGTTGATGCGTTTGCCAATGGAGCCACAGACCTGAACCAACGCTTGCAGAGTCTGTTCCCCCAACCCCCGATTCACCCCATTTCCTTTCAGTTGCTGCAAGTCAACAACTGAAGCTCAGAACTTAGAAAAGAAATTGAAAATGTAGTGAGAAAAGAGAGTGCCGTACTCACAGATGTTGGACAGAGGAAGGAGGTTGCAATCTAGGGTGAAGTTCAATCTTTATTCAGAGAGAGAGAGGAGCAACAACGGCAACTTCCGAAGCTCATGTTCCAACTTCCGCATTCAGACAATAGGGGCGCTCTGATTGGCAGGAGGATCAGCCTCCTTCCGGTCCTCCAGTGCTTCCTATTGGTCCATCAAAAGAAGGGCGCGAGCCGTGTGCGCGGACACCGAGCAGCTGGTGTAGTTTTTTTGGCTGACTCCGAGAAGCATGCGCAGTGCTCGCTGCCACAGAGACGCTGGAGATCCTGGGAGGTGGTATTACTGGCAGATTTGAAGTGTCCAAATGCCAATAGGAGAAAAAAAGGCTGGAGCCACTTTCTTTTCCCCATCTGTGACTCGATTTATTAGCCCTTTTGCATTCGTTCGGCTGCTCACCTTTTGTATATCTTTTCCCCAGGGTTGGGGGTCCTAAACGAGAGGGCATAGGTTTAGGGTAAGTGGGGAAAGATTTGAGTGACCTCGGATTAGAAAGAAAAAGTGTGAAAGTTAACTGGTCTTAAAAAATGCCCTCTCTTACACCCCAACAAAAAAATAAATTGTTCACAGCCTATTGATCACTCAGTGGGAAGAATGTTGTGAAACTTGAAAGGATTCAGAAATGACTTACTTATAAGGATGTTGTTAGGTTTGGAGCTGCAGAGAGAGGCTGAAAAGGTTGGAGCTGTTTTCCCTGGAGTATTGGAGACTGAGGGGGTAACCTTATAGAGGTTTATAAAATCATGAAGGGCATAGATAATGTAAATAGACAAGGTATTTCTCCGGAGGTGGAGAGGTCCAGGAGTAGAACTAGAAGTCGTTTAGGGTGAGGGGAAAAAACTTAAAAGTGTCCTATGGGGCAACTTGTTTCACACAGAGAGTAGTACGTAAATTGAATGAGCTGCCAGAGGAAGTGGTACAATTATAACATATATAAGGTATCTGGATGGGGACATGAACAGGAAGGTTGACAGGGATATGGGCAAAGTGCCGGCAAATGAGACTAGGTTAATTTAGGATATCTGGTCAGTTGGGACCGAAGGCTTTGTTTCTGTGCTCTACAATTCTATGATTCTTTTTTGACATAGTCTGAGCCAATTTAACAAGACTAGGAATAGGCCATTCACCCATTACAGCCTGTCCTCAGCTGTGGCCTAAATGCACATATTTCAATGCAAGTTTCAAAAGATGTCTGCAGCTTTCTTATAAAATTGAACATGCTTTAATAATGTTTCTGAATATATCATTTTAGCTATTCTTAATTTTAAAAATAAGCCATTTCCCAGGTAGAGTCATCACCATCCGTTCTCTCTCCCTCTTCTTATCGGTTCCTGAAGCCTGGCACCAGGCAGACACCAATGTCATCTGGCCTCCAGCTGGGAACTGTAGAGAACGGAGACAATCCCTGAGCCAATCAGAAGGCTGTCCTGAGGGGAATGACCGTCTCCCAGCATAAAGTGTCCGGTTAAGATTCCCCCCACCCACCACCGTGTCTGCAGCCTGGCCTCTAGCTGAATCTGAACCGAAGGTCCTCCAGTGTGTGTTTACCCTGGATGATAGCATCCAGAGCCTCCCACCTTCTGTGAGACAAGTGCCACTCTGTCCTGTCCGATGTGTGTTGTGTCACTGCTTAACTGTTTCCAGTGGCTGAGCAGAGGTTGATGATCAAGTTCAGAACCCACGAGGAGAACCTTGGGTGACCCCACTACACCCTACACTCTCTCACACTCACGCAGACCCTCTCTCATACACATGGTCTCTCTCAGACACACACAAATCCACCACTGCAGATACCCTCATACTCCATCACACATGCAAAAACACACACACACACACACACTACTCTTTCATGCATGCACATACATACAAGTCCATGGGATGAATTTGCATTTGCAGTATTATATTTGCAGATAGATTCAGTGTGTGCTTTTTGTGGAAAAATCGGCAGGCAGTTAATGAAGGCAATCAATTCATGTAATATTTTATCAACTCATACTTTGGAAATAGAACCAGTCTGATTCAAGATTGGGATACAGACAGACCGAACCTCTCACCTTTCATGCATTGTCTGAACTGAGATGTCACCTATTTTTATAAAACCTTAAGTCATCTTGAGAACATGAATTAAAAGTAGTTCTGGGATTTACATATTAAATGAACATAAACCTGCAAACCATTCTAAAAGATGGAAGACTTAACAGCAATCAAGGTTTGTTCAATATATCCTATCAGTTGCATGACACTGTGATCTTTTGCTATAAAATCTGTGTCTTCTGATCCTGTTCCACAGCTACCTGATGAAGGAGCAGCGCTCTGAAAGCTAGTGCTTCCAAATAAACCAGTTGGACTCTAACCTGGTGTTGTGAGATTTTAACTTTGTGCACACCAGTCCAAACACTGACACCTCCACAACGTTTCTGGTGAACACAGCCCACACTTCCGCCACGAAACTTTACAATGCTGATAAAACAACGCAGTGCCTGCATTCCTAAAAAATTTACAATTTCTAATGATACTAGCTACTCATTCACTGCTCCATTTGATACATGACATTGGAAATTTAGCGCAGGTGGTTGAAAGAAATGATCAGCTTTTAAACAAAAACCTCTTGGAGCTGAAAGCTTTCAATGAGAGTCTGAGCCCAGCAGTAAGTTCAGGTAACTTTTATTGCGACCCAACTTTGTTACAGCTTTAGATCCGCCCAGCAAAAAGGTGTAGAAAAAGTATCTTTTTTTTAAAAAAAACAGCTCAAGGTCAAAGCACACACACTTCTCCCCACACCCCCCTCACCCCTCACCCCCACGTTCTTTACTATTTGTCAGCACCGAGTTGTCCTTTTGTAATTGGATCCTTGGTATAGCCATAAACTAGAAGTAGTATTGCCTCATGCACCAATTTGAACACATACCTTGTCTCCAAGTAGGTTTCTCCCCCCTCATCGGCTGGAGTTGGGGTGGGGGGGTGGGAAAGAAGGAGTGCAGAATAGTCAACCAGACTGCTGTGGGTCTGGAGTCACGTGTAGGCCAGCCCGGGTAAAGGATGCACTGGGACGAGTGAGTGAATCCGTTCCCACAACAGCAGTCTCCTTCCCTAAAAAGGTTGTGAGTGAATCAGATGGGGATTCCCCCTCCCCTCCCTGACAATTGTTTCATTGTTAGATTCTGAACTCCAGATTTCTAACCGAATTCCAATTCCACCATCTGCCTTGGCAGCTCCCGGAACTGGGTTGATAGTCCAGTCGATAAAGGCACGCAGCCGTCGCTGCTTTAAACCCCCTGCGATGGCATGTGAACTCTCTGGTGTCTCTGCAGGTGGGAGGAGCGGTTAAAACTCTTCCCGCACTGATACCAGGTGAATGGCCTCTCCCCTGTGTGGACCCGCTGGTGTCTCAGCAGGTCAGAGGCCTGGGTAAAGCCCTTCTCACACTCTGGGCAGCTGAAGGGCCTCTCCCCAGTGTGGACCCGCTGGTGCTTCAGCCTGTCGGAGGAACTGTTGAAGGCCTTCCTGCACTCTGTGCAGGGGAATGGCCTCTCCCCCGTGTGGACCCGCTGGTGGGTCAGCAGGGCAAAGGAATTGCTGAAGCCCTTCCCGCACTCTGTGCAGAGGAACAGCCTCTCCCCAGTGTGGACCTGCCGGTGGGCCAACAGGGTGGAGGCCTGGGTAAAGCCCTTCCCGCATGCAGAGCACCTGAAGGGCCGCTCCCCCGTGTGGACCCGCCGGTGCCTCAACAAGTCGGAGTAATTCCTGAATGCCTTCCCACACTCGGGGCAGCTGAAGGGCCTCTCCCTGGTGTGGACCCGCTGGTGCCTCACCAGGTCGGAGGAATTGCTGAAGGCCTTCCCACACTCTGTGCAGGGGAATGGCCTCTCCCCGGTGTGACTGCGACGATGAATCTCCAAAGCAGATGGGAAACGGAAGTCTTTCCCACAGTCACCACACTTCCACGGTTTCTCCATGGGGCAGGATTCCTCAGGTTTCTCAATGGCCGAAGCTTCAGCCGCACACAACACGTGTAGAGCTCCTCCCCTCCGTGAATTCCTCTTCCCAGGCCTTATAACTGTTTCAGGCTCCACACTCAGTGCACTCCAACAGTAGGGTCTCTCATCCAGTCCCACTGATGTGAAAACGGACTGAAACAGGAACCAAAACGCTTTGGTCCTTCTCACAGAATCATAGTTGAAAATTGTTGCGGTCCCGATGGATTGAGTGACTGTCAGACATTGACGTCAAAGTGAGGACTGCAGACGCGAGAGAGTCAGTATCGAAAAGTGCGATGCTGGAAAAGCACAGCAAGTCAGGCAGCACCTGAGGAGCAGGAGAGTCAACATTTTGGGCTTAAGTCCTTCATCTGTTGATTTTGAAACTTCCGTCTTCAAATTTTCAAATACTCTGAAAAAAGAGATTACAAAATTCATTACTGTCAGTCCAGAATAAAAATTCAGAACAAGCAATTTGTTTGTGCCGTTATTCCACAAAATTGAAAGCACTATCCCACACTCACTCTCTCTCTCTCTCTCCCGCCCTCCGCTCTAACTCATTCTCCTGAAGGTGTTGATTATAGGGGCAGAAAAGCAAAAACGTCAAGACTGAGTTTTGGAGAACTCCACCTGAAATTTAATATCTTTCACAACACTGGGATATTGCTGAGACTGAGCAGGTCTGATTTTGGGAAGTCAAAAAATGTCAATTCAGGGTGAACCTGCAATGCTCTACATTTACCCCTTGATTAATACATCTAACCTGCACATCCCTGGGCACTGTGGGTAATTTAGCACCGCCAATCCACCCTAACCTGCACATCCCTGGGAACTGTGGGTAATTTAGCACCACCAATCCACCCTAACCTGCACATCCTTGAGTACTATGGGTAATTTGACCTGGCCAATCAAACCTTACCTGGACAAAAAGTTAAAAATCACAACACCAGGTTATCGTCCAATGGGTTTATCTTGAAGCACTAGCATTTGGAGCGCTGCTCCTTCATCAGGTGGTTGTGAAGTGTAGGATCACAAGACACAGAATTTCTGGAAAAGCATTACAGTGTCCTGGCATTAAAATGATATATTGAACAAACCTGAATCGTTAAATCTTTCATCTTTTACAATGGATTGCAGATATCATTAATATGTAAATCCCAGAACTTCCTGTAAAGCACCTTCTCAGGATAACTAAGGCTTTATAACAAAAGGAGACACCTCAGCTCAAACAATGCATTAAAGGTGTGAGGTCAGAATCTGTCTGTATCCCAGTCTAGAGTCAGACTGGTTCTATTTCCAAAGTGAAATTTACAAAATATTACATGTATTAACTGCCTGCAGATTGTGCATTTTTTTGAGGAAAATAGAATGCATATGTAAATATCATTTGGCAAACACAAATTCACCCCCATGGTCTCGTGCATGTGTGTGCATGAGAGAGAGAAAAAGTCTGTTCCATGCTGTATACCTCGATGTCAATTTGACAACAGATACTTTTTTTTCTGTTGGTATACATATTGTTGTAAATCATAGTGGGTACTATTAGCTCGATGTAACAGTGTGGGAATTCCTCAAATAAGGCACTGTAGAAATCCTGGGAGAATAGTATTTCTGGTTTCCTTCCTATTGAACAATATTAAGCACAAGCACCTACTTATTTCTAATTTTGGTTCACATTTCTTGTTTTATTCCCTGCTATGACTACACTCGGTGTCTGGATGGTTAACAGGCTGGGAGATTGTGGGTCTGGATTGACTTATTGTTCCGAAAGGTGTAAAGAAAAAGGGGGGGTCAAAGCATCACAGCAGGAATCCAGAAGGGGTGAGAAATCAGGACCTGAAATCGGAGCTGACACCAGATTCCCCTGTGATCAGTTCTTTGATTACCTGTGCTAACCCTCTACCTTGATCTTACTTTCCATTTGATCACCTCCTCAATATTGAGGATCCAATCCTTGTCATCCTGGAGCCATATCTCTGTAAGGAGTCCCATATTTTAATTATTCCCTTTAATGTGTGCAGTCAATTCATTCGCTTTTGCTGCAATGCAGCACACATTCAGACATACCATTTTTAGTTTCAATTTTTATGATCTTTAGAATCCAGTTTTGATTGCTGGGACATTTACTCTCCATGTCTTTCTGTCGTTCTCGGATGTTCATTTTTCACATCACTGTATTGCTCACTGGCCTTGATTCGGATTGGCCATGCTAAATTGCCCATAGTGTCCAGAGATGTGCAGGTTAGGTGGGTTAGCCGGGTTAGCCATGGGAAATGCATGGTTAGAGTTTCATAGTAATAGAAGCAGGAGGAGGTCATTTGGCCCATCGAGTCTGCTTTGCCATTCATTTAGATAATGACTGATCTCTCCATTGTCTCAGCTTCTCCTCCCTGCATTGTCCCAACTACCCTTAATACCTTTACCATGCAAAAACCCATCTAACTGTGTCCTGAATATACTTAATTAAGCTGCCTCTACTGCTTCCCTGGGCAGAGAATTACGTAGATTCACTATTCTCTGGGAAAAGCAGTTCTTCCTTCTCTCTATCCTAAATCTACTCCAACTAATCTTGGAGTGGTCTCACCCACCAGCAGAAATGACTGGATAGGGTAGGGTTTCATCCCCACAGTGCATGAAATCCCACTTTCCACCAAAATCTCAGATGTACTCACTCACTCAGGTGCTGTCTCATAAATGAAAGATTTCATTGTAACATCTTCTGCTCCCAGTAAGGACAAACCATCTTTGAAGGGTGCTCTGAAAGTCCAGTCTTCACAATGACACTTCTGGTTTCACCAAAGACCCAGAGAGTCATACAGCTCAGAAACAGACCCTTCAGTCCAACTCGTATGTGCCGCCCAGATATCCTAACTTAATCTAGTCCCATTTACCAGCATTTGGCCCATATCCCTCTAAACCCTTCCTATTCTTGTACCCATCCAGATGCCTTTTAAATGCTGTAATTGTATCAGGCTCCACCCCTTCCTATGACAGCTCATTCAATACATGCACTACCTTCTGCAGGAAACAAGTTGCCCTTCATGTCCCTTTTAAATCATTCCCCTCTCACCTCAAACATATGCTCTCTACTTTTGCATTCACCCTATCCATGCCCCTTATAAGTATTTATAAGGTCATCCCGGAGCGTCCGATGCTCCAGGAAAATATCCCTGACCGATTCAGCCTCTCTCTGTAGATCAAACCGTCCAACTCTGACAACAGCCTTTCAAGTCTTTTCTGACCCCTTTCAAAGTTTCACACCATCTTTCCTGTAGCAGGAAGACCAGAATTGAATGCAGTATTTTAAAAATGGCCTCACCAATGTCCTGTACAGCCACAACATGACCTCCCAACTCCGATACTCAATGCTCTGACTAATAAAGGAAAGCATACAAAATGCCTTCTTCACTATTCTGGCTACCTGAGACTGCACTTTCAAGGAACAATGAACCTGCACTCCAAGGTCTCTTTGTTCTGAAACACTCCCTTAACTGTCCTACCTGGATTACCTTACCAAAATGCAAACATCACATTTCCCTAAATTAATCTCCATCTGCCACTCCCTGGCCCATTGCCCCATCCAATCAATTCTAATTTATAGCGAACTCTCTGTACTTCTTATTCCCTGGAAGCTCAAAATCTCCATCCCACACACTCCCTCCATTCTCACTTTGTTGAACCTAATCCCTGCTGTACCTCATCCTGAAGGGTCTGGGTTCATGCTGATTAACAGGGCCACACTCAGGGGAATCTAATTGAAACAAACAGAATATTCAATGGTCTGGACAGAGTTGATGTTGGGAAGATGTTTCCATTGGAAGGAGAGACTAGCAGCCGAGGGCAGAGCCTTAGAGTAAAGGGAAGACCTTTCAGAACGGAGATTAGGAGAAATTTCTTTAGCCAGAGAGTGGTGAACTGATGGAATTCATTGCCACAGAAGGCTGTGGAGGTCAGGTAACTGAGGATATTTAACACTGAGACAGAAACAGTTCTTGATTATCAAGGGGATCGAGGGTTACAGGGAGAAAACAGGAGAATGGGGCTGAGACACTTCTCAGCCGTGATTGAATGGTATGGGCAGATCCAGTGGGCTGAATGGCTTAATTTCTGCTCTTATGAATAGGAAAGGCTCAGAGATATATAGGCCAAACAAGGTAGGACTAGTTTAGTTTATGAATATAGTCAGCATGAAATCAAGTATCTGTTTCTGTGTTGTACGATTCTGTAACTGTTCTTAAAACCATGTTTTCTGTTCCCTCATAACCATCCATTTCATTGTTGTTCAAAAATCAGATGAACTCAGCCTTGAATATATTCAATAACCCCCTAACCACAGGAAGGCCCCACCCACTTCTGAACTCAATTCCTCTTGCTAATACACCACTTGCCCTGCTGACTGCTTAGTGCACCTGTCTGACAATGGGTATTGACTGGTGTAGAAAGACACTGAAACCTCTTTGTACATCCACATAACATTCCCGATGAACGGCTCGTGTCCAAAACGTCGACTCTCCCGGACCTTGGATGCTGTCTGACCTGCTGTTCTTTTCTAGGGCCACACTTGTCAACTCTGATCTCCAGCATCTGCACTCCTCACTTTCTCCATATCCCAACATATCACCATTAAAACAATGCACCTCCTTTCTGCTTTTGTTTTCCCACAGCAAAGGCTATATTATCACATTGTGGTCATGCATCTGTCATGTGATTGCCAATTGAGACACAGATCTGGACCAACATTTCTAGACAAGTGAGTACTGCAGATGCCGGAGATTAGAGTCGAGAGTGTGGTGCTGGAAAAGCACGCAGGTCAGGCAGCATCCGAGGAGCAGGAAAATTCCTGATGAAGGACCTTTGCCCGAAACGTTGATTTTCCTGCTCCTCGGATGCTGCCTGACCTGCTATGCTTTTCCAGCACCACACTGTCGACCAATATTTCTACACTCTGTCCCCACCCTGAATTCACTCCCTTTCCTTTCAGTTGTTGGAAGTCAACAATTGAACGCCAAAATGGAAAAAAATTGGAACAGATGGCGAGAAAAGAGAGTGCCGTACTCACAGTTGTTGGACAGAGGAAGAAAGTTGCAGTTTGGGATAAAGCTCAATCTTCATTTAGAGAGACAGGAGCAGCAGCAGGTGCTGCTTCAGAAGCTCATTGTTCAACTTCCGCATTCAGACAATAGCGGTGCTCTGATTGGCAGGAGGACAAGATTCCTTCCGGTTCTCCCGAGTTCCCTATTGGTCCATCAAAAGTAGGTCATAAGTCGTTTGTGCGTACAACCAGGAGCATGCACAGTCTTTTGCTGACACTAGCAGACATGCGCAGTTCTTGCTGACACCGAGGGGCATGCGCATTATGCACTTCAGAAATGCTTACGTTCCTGACAGATTTGAAGTGTCCAAATGCCAATCGGAGGAAGAAAAAGTTGAACCACAATTTCCTTCCCCCCTCCACCCCCGTGGCTCGACATTGTATTCCTTTTGCATTTTGACTGGCTGCTCAACTTGTGTGTTTCTTTACCCTCGGTTCGGGGAGCCACAAACTGGAGGGCATAGGTTTAGGTTGAGTGGGGAAAGATGAGGCACCAAAGGATTAGAAAAAACGTGTGACTTTTAATTTGCCTCAAGAAATGCCAGAACGAGAGGACATTAGTTTAGGGTGAGTGGGGAAAGGTTTAAAACGGACCTAAGGGGTAACTTGTTTCACGCGGAGGATGGTAAATGTATTGAATGAGCTGCCGGAGCGGAGGCTGGTACAATTACAACTTTTAAAAGGCATCTGGATGGGTGTACGAATAGGAAGGTTTAAAGGGGTTTGGGCCAAATGTTGGCAAATAGGAATAGAATAATTTAGGATATCTGGTCGGCACTGTTCCATTCCATGCTCCATGACTCTATTTCTACATGGAACCAATTTGACAAAATTAGAATAGGCAACTCACCCCTTACAGCCTGTCCTCAACTGTGGCCAAATTGCACATATTTCAACACAAGTTTCAGAAAGATGCCTGCAGCTTTTTAAAAAATAGAATTGAACATGCTTTAATGTTGTTTCTGAGTAGCTATTCTCAATGTTAAAGATCAGCCATTTCTCGTGCACCCCCATCTCCCAGGTAGAGTCATCACCATCTGTCTCTCTCTTCTTACAAGGGCTTGTTACAGCGATCAAAGAGGGATGGAGGCACGAGAAATAACAGGTGGTGGGGAAAGAGAATGGTTGAGGTTGGAGGAGTAAGGGTCGGTGTCAAGAGAGAAAATGGACCGGGACAGAAAGAGAATGGACAGAGGGCAGTGACACTTCAAATCCCACCTTCCCCAGCACCACAGTAATAATTTCTCAATATACAAATGGCTAAAGCAGTAGAATCACATAATCCCTGCAGGCCATTCAGCCCATTTACCTCACACTGACCTTCCAAATAGCATCCCACCAGACCAACCCACTTACCATACAGCCCTGCAGTTCCCTATGGCTTACCCACCTGAAAATGCATATCCTTGGACACTTCAGCACAGCTGATCCACCCTAAACTGCAGATCTTTGGATTGTGGGAGGAACCCACGCAGACACAAGGGGGACAATGTGCCAAAGTCACCTGAGGCTGGAATCAAACCCAGCACTATGAGGCTGCAGTACTAACCACTGAGCCACCATGCCACCCAGAGCTTTGATGTTCTGCTTTATCTTTTTAGCTTCTGATTTCTCATGCGCCCTCAGCAGAGGCTCTGCCCTCCTGAGATTTGTGGACCACACCCACTGCAGCCTCCCTTTCCCACTTCTCCTGTCCTGAGCACGTCGGTTCCTGAACCTGGTGCCAGACAGACACCGATGCCATCTGGCCTCCTGCTGCTAACTTCAGAGAAAGACGACAATCACCTGTCAATATTCTGCCCTTACCCCCAGCGTCCCCCCACCACTCAGCCAGTTAGCTGCTCCCCCGCCTCCCAATCTCAGATCCCCTTTCCCTGTGTGATTCACACTCACACCCTTCTGACCCTGTCCACTGACCTAATCAGAAGGCTCTGTCCAGAGGGGAATGACCATCTCCTGGAGTAAAGTGTCCGGTTAACTTTCCCAGTGACGTGTCTGCAGCCTGGCTACCAACTCCATCTCTCTGAGCCAAAGGTCTTCCAGCATGTGTTTACGCTGAATCACAGCATCCAGGACCTCCCACCTTCTGCAAAGTGAAAGACAAGTCTCACCCTGCCCTCTCCAATGTGTGTGTGTAGATTAGATTCGATTCTCTACAGTATGGAAACAGGCCCTTTGGCCCAAAATGCTCACATTGACCCTCCAAAGAGTAACCCACCCAGACTTATTCACCTACCTTAAATTTACCCCTGACTAATGCACCCAACACTATGTGGAATTTAGCATGACCTGCACATCTTTTGGATTGTGGGAGGAAACTGAAGCACCCGGAGGAAACCCATGTGGAGAATGTGCCAATTCTACATAGACAGTTGCCCGAGGTGGGAATCGAACCGGGATCCCTGGTGCTGCGAGGCAGCACTGCGAACCACTGAGCCACCATGTCACCCAGTAACTGCTGAATTGTTTCTACTGGCCAAGCAGAGGCCGATAGCCAAGTTTGGAACCCACGAGGACGGTCTCAACCGAGACCTTGGGTGACCACACTACACTTAACACTGTCTCTCACTCCCACACATACACACCCAGTCACACAGACCCTCGCTCACACATAAATCCATGCACACACCCTCTCACAGGCTTATACTCTACTGCATCGACACACTTTATCAAGCATGCACATGCAAATACTCACACTGTCTCTCTCTCTCTCTCTCTCTCTCATGCGCGCGCGCACACACACACAAACAAACCTATGCAGTGAATTTGCATTTGCAGATACATTGTGCTTTTTGAGCAAAATACAATCTGCAGGCAGTCAATCTATGTAATATTTTATAAATTCCTACTTTGGAAATAGAACATGTGTGACTCAGGACTGGGATACAGAGAGACTTGAACCTCACACCTTTCTTGCTTTGTCTGAGCTGAGATGTCACCGAGTTTTACAAAATCTTAAGTCATCGGGAGAATGTGACTTAAAAGTAGTTCTGGGATATACATGTTAATGAACCGAAACCTGCAACCCATTCTAAAAGATGAAAGACTGAATTGCAACTGAACTTGTTCAGGAAATCTTATCAACTGCGTGACACTGTAATGTTTTGCGATAAATTCTATGTCTTATGATCCTGCTCAACACCTACCCGATGAAGGAGCAGCGCTCCGAAAGCTAGCACTTCCAAATAAATCTGTTGGGACTCTAACCTGGAGTTGTGTCGATTTTAACTTTCTCCACCTCAGTCCAACACCAGCAACTGCCCATCATTTCGAATGAACACAGCCCCCACCTCCTGGTGCTGCCAGGAAACTTTACAATGCCCATAAAACAACACAGTACCTGCACTCCTGAAATATCTGCAATTTCCAACGATACGAGCTACTCATTCACTGTTCCATCTGATACACGACATTGGAAACTTAGTGCAGGAGGCTGAAAGAAATCAACAGGTTTAAAACAAAAACCATTTGAAGCTCAAAGCCATCAATGAGAGTCTGAGCCTGGCGGTAAGTTCAGGTAACCCTTTATTGTGACCCAACTTTGTTACAGCTTCAGATTCCCCCCGCCCCAGCAAAAAGGGAATGGGAGGGGCCCAGTGGGAGAGAGAAAGGGGGCGGAGGGCACGGAGGGGGGGCATGGGTGCAGTGTGGAGTCAACCATCGGCCAGACAGGGTAAAGGATGCAGCTGGGATGACTGAGTGAATCCTTTCCCACAACGGCAGTTTCCTTCCCGAAAAATGACGTGTGTCAATCAGATGGGGGTTTTCTCACCCCAACACCACCCCCCACCCCCACCCCCCCCCGAAAAATGGCTTCATCGTTAGACTTGGAACTCCAGATTACTGACTGAATTCCAATTTCACCATCTGCCACGGCAAGATTCAAACCCGGGAGGCCCCAGAACTGGGTTAATACTCCAGTCAATAATGGCACTCCTTCAATGCCCCTGCTATGGTACATGAACGTGCTGGTGCCTCCGCAGGTGGGAGGAGCAGGTGAACACCTTACTGCACCTGGGGCAACTGAAGGGCCTCTCCCCTATGTGGACCTGCTGGTGTTTCTGAAGTGTGATGGCCTGGGTAAAGCACTTCCCGCACTTGGGACAACTAAAGGGCCTCTCCCCCGTGTGGATGCGCTGGTGGGTCTGGAGGTTGGAGGCCCGGGCGAAGCCCTTCCCACACTCGGGGCACCTGAAGGGCCTCTCCCCGGAGTGGGACCGCTGGTGTCTCAGCCGGGCAGAGGCCTGGGTAAAGCACTTTCCGCATTCACAGCACCTGAAGGGCCTCTCCCCCGTGTGGACCCGCTGGTGGGTCTGCAGGGTGGAGGAATCGCTGAAGCCTTTACCACACTCTGGGCAGCTGAAGGGCCGCTCCCCTGTGTGGAGCCGCTGGTGGATCAGCAGGGCAGAGGCCTGGGTAAAGGTCTTCCTGCATTCGGAGCAGCTGAAAGGCCTCTCCCCTGTGTGTACCCGCCGATAGGTCAGCAGGTGAGAGGAATCACTGAAGGCTTTCCCGCACTCGGGGCAGGAGAGTGGCCTCTCCCCCTTGTGGATTCGCTGGTGCCTCAGCAGGGCAAAGGAATTGCTGAAGACCTTCCCACACTCGGGGCAGCTGAAAGGCCTCTCCCCCGTGTGGACCCGCCGGTGGGTCAGCAGGGCGGATGCCTGGGTAAAGCCCTTCCTGCACTCGGGGCAGCTGAAGGGCCTCTCACCAGTGTGACTGCGCCGATGAGTCTCCAGAGCAGACGGGGCACAGAAGCCTTTCCCACAGTCGCCACACTTCCACGGTTTCTTCATGGGGCGGGATTCCTCAGGTTTCTCCATGGCCGAAGCATCAGCCGCACACAAACGTGGGTACAGCCCCACCCTGCCGTGAATTCCTCTTTCCAGGCCGTATAACTGTTTCAGGCTCCACAATCACTGCGCTGCAACGTAGGGTCTCTCATCCAGTCCCACTGATTATGAAAATGTACTCGAGCAGGAAGCAAACGCTTTGCTCCTTCTCACAGAATCACAGTCAAAAATCGTTGCAGTCCCGATGTCCCAGTGTCACTGTCTGACATTGATGTGAAAGTGAGGACTGCAGATGCTGGAGAGTCAAGACTTCAAAAGTGTGACGCTGGAAAAGCACTGTAGGTCAGGCAGCATCCGAGAAGCAGAAGAGTCAATGCTTCGGGCATAAGGCCTTCATCTGTCAATTTTGAAATTTCCGTCTTCAGATCTTCAAATACTCTGTAAAAAGAGATTACAAAAGTCATTACACTCAGTGCAGGGTAACAACTCTGAACAAGCAATTCTACTTTCTGCGGAATATACTTTTCTTTTGTTATTCCACAAAATTGAAAGCACCATCCCACTCTCTCTCCCCCTCTGTTTTCACTCCACTCTAATTCTGCTCAAGGTGCTGATTCAGAATCTTACAGATGTAACCAGAGTCATAGAGATGTACAGAATGGAAACAGACCCGAACCCAGGGAAAAGACTTTGTCTATTTATCCTATACATGCCCCTCATAAATTTGCAAACCTCTATAAGGTTACCCCTCAGGCTCCAATGCTCCAGGGAAAACAGCTCCAGTCTGTTCAACCTCTCCCTATAGCTCAAATCCTCCAACCCTAGGACATCCTTGTAAATCGTTTCTGAACCCTTTCAAGTTTCACAACATCTTTTCGTTGGAAGGAGACCAGAATTGGACGCAATATTCCAACAGTGGCCTAACCAATGTTCTGTACAGCCTCAACATGACCTCCCAAGAGTTCAAAATTAACATGAAAGGAGACTTTGATAAGCATTTGGTACTTAAAGTTTGACAAGGCACTGATGAAATGCATCCAACAATCTTGAAGGAAGGCATGACAGAAATTGTGGAAGCCATAATTTATCAGTCTTCCATGGACTTGGAGGAGGTGCCAGAAGACTAGAGAACTGCAAACATTGCAGCCTGGTTTAAGAAAGGCTGTAAAGCTAATCTCAGCAATTATAGAGTCATAGAGATGTTTCGCTATCCTACCTTTCCCATAAAGGCTGACAGAACAGGCTGTGTGCAGGAGTCTGCTGGGCACCACCTTCATTAATCAAAAGAGAAAGAGCTGTTGATTCAGCACCTCAGTAAATCTTGAGGCAGTCTTGGCTCCTATGCACATGTTGGGATCCATGTAAGGAGATGTTTATAATTTGCTTCTGTACTTAGAATTCATAAATTGAAGCCAGTGTGCATTTTTAAAATATTCAAGATTAAAAGTACAGAGGAGATCAATATTATACAACAATCCAACAACCCCGTCCCAGGACAACACGCGCCTGACCCTCACAAAGATGGCGGCCGGTTGCCCGGGCAACCCGAGAGCTCCTTCGCCGGTGAAGTAAACACTGGGGCCTGTGGGGCTTCTATTGGAGGCCTCAGTCCTCCCCCTAGGAGTTTATAAACTCCCCAGTCTCCCTCCTCCCGCGGTTCCCAATCCTACCCTGTCTCACTGTCTCCTCTCCCCGGGGGCAGGAGCCAGGTCTTGGCGCTCGGGCCTGGCGACCTCCCCGGGATGTTTCTGAAACCTGGTCCTGTCCTGAAGGAGGATCACCGGGACCCGAAACCCGTCCTCACATTTCTCCCGACACGAGCTGCCGGACCTGCTCAGCTTTTCCAGCGGCTCCTGTTCTTGTTCCTTCAGCCGCCGGCGCCATTCCTCTCCCACACTCAGTAACACTGTCATTGTCCGGCCGCGGGACCTACACTGCACATGCGCCAACACACAGGGGGCGTGGTCCAAACAATGTCGTCACCAACTGAGGGGCGTGGTTGGGGAGCCCTCCAACCAATAGGAGACAATGGGGGTTGGTTTTCCCCGCCCCCAGCCCCTGAAAGGTGGGTGTCATTTAAATGTGAATGTGGTTTTCTTTTTAATGTTCAGCCTGTTCAGGAATGTTACTCCAGACCTTTGGAAGGCTGAAACATCGGGAAACTTCCAGACACAAACAAAGGGGTTTTAAAAAATGAATAGAAATAGGTAAGGTAAATTACTAAAGAAGCCTAATATAAAATATCAAAAGCTTCTATTGTTGTGCCAAAGGGAACAGAGTCGCTAAAGTAAATGTTGGTTCCTTGGAAGGTGAAACAGGTGAGTTAATAAGGGGAACACTGAAATGACAGAGCTGCTAAATCAATACTTTTCCTCAGTTTTCACGTTGGAGGACACCAGTACCATTCGGATTGGAACGAGCAAGTCAAAGTCAAAGTCAAATCAACGTCGATAGGTACACTATTAGGATTGAGGGCAAACAACTCCCCTGGGCCTGATTGCCTACATCCTAGGGTACTAAAGGAAGTGGCAGTGGAGATTGTGGATACATTAGTTACAATATTTCAAAATTCCCTGGACATGAGAAAGATTCATTGAGTTTATTTAATAGAGAGATAGGTAGGTTCTTGATTGTCACATTTTGGCCCACTCTCCTAACCTATCTCGATCCATTTGAATGGTTCATGTTTCCTCATTGCAATTTACCATCACGCCTATTTATGTGTCATCCACAAATTTGGCAAATGAGCCTTTTATACGTGTATCCAAGTCCCTAATGTAGATTGTAAATAGTTGAGGTCCAAGGACCCAACCCTGTGGCACCGGACTAGTTACATCTTGCCATTCAGAAAAAAAAGCCATCAATTCGGACTGTCTGTCTTCTGCCCATCAGCCAGTCACCTATCCAAGCTGATAACTTGGATCAAAGGTTATGGGGAGAAAGCGGGAGAATGGAGTTGAGAAACGTTTCAGCCATGATTGAATGACTTAGTTTCTGCTCCTATATCTTAGGATCCTCTGGTTCCAGTGGATTGGAAAAAATGCTAATGTAATGCCTGTATTCAGAAAGGGAGGCAGGCAATATGTGGGAAATTGCAAACCAGTTAGTTTCACATCTGTTGTTGAGAAGGTGTTAGAGTAAATTATCAAGGAAGCAATATCAGGACATTTGAAAAGTCAAAACTCTATCCATCAGAGTCAGCATGGTTTTATGATGGGCAAATCAGATTTAACTAAGTTCTTCATCAATGTAACAAGTCGATAATAGGGATCCTGTAGATGTAATAGATCTGGCTTTTCAGAAGGAATTTGCTAAAGTGCCACTCAAAGTTAATTCACAAGGTTAGATCATCTGCGATATGGGCTGAGTTATCAGCTTGGATAGGTGACTGGCTGATGGGCAAAAGACAGACAGTCCAAATTGATGGCTTTTTTTCTGAATGGCAAGATGTAACTAGTCAGGTGCCACAAGGTTGTGTCCTTGGACCCCAGCTATTTACAATCTACATTAGTGACTTGGATACATGTATAAAAGGCTCATTTGCCAAGTTTGTGGATGACACATAAATAGGCATGATGGTAAATTGCAATGAGGAAACATGAACCATTCAAATGGATCGAGATAGGTTAGGAGAGTGGGACAAAATGTGGCAGATGGAGTTTAATGTGGATAAGTGTGAGGTCATGCATTTTGGTCAAAACAAAAACAGCAAAGCAATCTATTATCTAATAGAAGGTTTGGGATGATCTGGTGCACAGAGATCTGGGTATCCTCATTAATGAGTCACAGAAAACTAGATAATAAAGAAAGTGAATACAGCATTCGCTTTTATCGCTAAAGGAATAGAACATAATGGGAGGAAAGTGTTGCTGCAACCAAACATAGCATTGCTGAAATTGCACCTGGAGGATTGTGCCCAGCTTTAAACTCATTTCCCCTTATATGGTTATGGTAGGGGATTTAACTTTCCAACCATAGACCAGGACTGCCATAGGTTTAAGGGTTTAGATGGAGAGGAATTTGTTGAGCTTGTTCAAGAAAGATTTCTGATTTAGTATGTGGATATACCGATGGAGAAGGTGCAAAACTTGACCTACTCTTGGGAAATAAGGCAGGACAGCTGACTGAGGTGTCAGTGGGGGTGCACTTTGGGGCCAGCAACCATAATTCTATTAATTTTAAAATAGTGATGGAAAAGGATAGACCAGATCTAAAAATTGAAACTCTAAATTGGAGAATGTCTCACTTTGACAGTAATAGGCAAGAACTTTTAAAAGCTGTTTGGGGGCAGATGTTTGCAAGTAAAGAGACGGCTGGAAAATGGGAAGCCTCAGAAATGAGATAATGAGAGTCCAGAGACAGTATATTCCTGTTAGGGTGAAAGGAATGTCTGGTAGGTGTAGGGAATGTTGGATGACTGGAGAAATTGAGTGTTTGGTAAAGAAAAAGAAGGAAGCATATGTCAGGTATAGACAAGATAGATTGAGTGAATCCTTAGAAGAGTATAAAGGTAATAGGAGTATACTTAAAAGGGAAATCAGGAGGGCAAAAACTAGACATGAGATAACTTTGGCAAATAGGGTCAAGGAGAATCCAAAGAGTTTTTACAAATACATTAAGGACAAAAGGGTCACTAGGGAGAGAATAGGGCACATCAAAGATGAGTAAGGCAGCCAATGTGTGGAACTACAGGAGATGGAGGAGATACTAAACAAGTATTTTGCATCAATGTTTACTCTGGAGAAGGACATGAAAAATATAGAATGTAGGGAAATAGATCATAACATCTTTAAAAATGTCCATATTACAGAGGAGGTGATGCTGGATGTCCTGAAACACAAAGGTGGATAAATCTCCAGAACCTGATCAGGTGTACCTGAGAACTCTGTGGGAGGCTACGGGAAGTGATTGTTGGGCCCCTTGCTGAGATATTTGCATCATTGATAGTCACAGGAGAGGTGCCAGAAAACCGGAGGTTGGTTAACATGGTACCACTATTTAAGAAAGGTGATAGGGAAAAGCCAGGGAACCTGCCATCGGTGGTGGACAGGTTGTTGGAGTGAAACCTGAGAGACAGGATTTACACATATTTGGAAAGGCAAGGACTGATTAGGGATAGTCGCCATGGCTTTGTGCGTGGGAAATCATGTCTCACAAACTTGATTGAGTGCTTGAAGAAGTAACAAAGAAGAGTGATGAGGGCAGATCAATGGACTTGATCTATATGGACTTCAGTAAGGCATTCGACAAGGTTCCCCAAGGGAGACTGGTTAGCAAGGTTAGATCTTATGGAATACAGAGAGAACTAGCCATTTGGATACAGAACTGGCTCAAAAGGTAGAAGGTGGTGGTGGCGAGTTGTTTTTCAGACTGGAGGCTTATGACCAGTGAGTGTCACAAGGATCGATGCTCGGTCCACTCCTTTCTATATTTTTTATGCAAATGACTTGGATGTGAACATAGGATGTATAGTTAGTAGGTTTACTGATGACACCAAAATTAGAGGTGTAGTGAACAACAAGGAAAGTTACCTCAGATTACAATGGGATCTTGATCAGATGTGCCAGTGGGCTGAGGAGTGGCAGATGAAGTTTAATTTAGATGAATGCGAGGTGCTGCATTTTGGAAAAACAAATCAGAGCAGCACATCTACACTTAATGGTAAGGTTCTAGGGAGTGTTGTTGAACAAAGAGACCTTGGAGACCAGGTTCACAGTTTCTTGAAAGTGGAGTTGCAGGTAGATAGGATAGTGAAGATGATGTTTGGTATACTTTCCTTTATTAGTCAGAGTATTGAGTATAGGATTTGAGAGGTCATGTTGTGGCTGTACAGGAGAATGTTTCGGCCACTTTTGGAATAAGTGTACAATTCCAGCATCCTTCCTCTTGGTAGCATGTTGTGAAACTTGAAAGGGTTCAGAAAAGATTTACAAGGATGCTGCCAGATTTGAGCTATAGGCAGAAGTTGACTCGGCTGAGGCTGTTCTCCCTGGAGTGGAGGTGGCTGAGGAGTGACCTGAGAGGTTTATTAAATCATGGATAGGGCGAATAGCCAAGGTCTTTTCCCCCAAGATGGAGGAGTCCAAAACTAGAAGGTATAAGGTTAAGATGAGAAGGGGAAAGATTTAAAAAGGAACTAAGGGGCAACGTTTTCATGCAGAAGGTAGAGCGTGTATGGAATGAGCAGCCAGAGGTAGTGGTGGAGGTGGGTACAGTTACAACATTTAAAAGGTGTCTAGATGAATAGTTCGGATTTAGAGGAATATGAAGCAAATGCTGGAACTTGGGACTGGGCCAGATTGGAATATCTAGTCGGCGTGTATGAGTGGAACTGAAGTGTCTGTTTCTGTGCAGTGTGACACTATTAGTCCATAACTGCTATGACCAAAACTTGACCTTTTTACTGATAATCTTCCTGCTGGATTTTTTTAGTGCACCCAGTTTCAGTCGATTTCTGGTGGGTAAAATTGGCATATACCGTGTATCCTGAAAATTCTGAAAAATAAAACTAAATAATTCTCCCTGTGAATGGTACAATCCATACCCCGTGATGTGAATGGTACAATCCTCCCCTCCCCTTTTCCTCCTCCACACCCCTCCACCTTCGAATGATGTAATCGTCCCCCTCTGAATGGTATAATCCATTACTCCCCCACAGCCGTTAAGGGTATAATCCTCCCAAGTCTCAATGATACGATCCTTTCCACACCACCCCGAATGAATGGTACAATCCCTTTCTGTTTCACATTTGCGAGGCCTTTCCCATTTTGAAAACAGTCTCTGTTTCTGGTCTTCCCAAAGTGTATAACCTCAGACTTTACCACATTGTATTCCATCTGCCCCTTCTCTGACCATTCTCCTGGACTGTCCAAGCATTCTCAGCATGGACCCCTTTGGAACTCCAAAGACCCCTTTATGCCAACTCTCTGCCTTCTGCCAGTCAGCCAATCCTCTACAAGAATGAGGTGGACCTTGCTCCTACACCAGGGAGTCTTATCTTACTTAGCAGCCTCCTGCACGGCACCTTGTCAAAGGCCTTCTGGAAATTCAAATCGCTCACGTCCCCGAGCTCTCCCTTTGTCTAACTTACTCATTACCTGCTCAAAAGAACCCTAATAGATTTGTCAGACATGACCTCCTGTTGTCAAAGCCATGCAGACTCGGTCCTGTTTTAACATGCACCTCCACATACTTTCCACTCTCACCCTTCATAAAACCTGTTAAGTTTACCCATTTTTACCATAAATACGTTGTTCTGCTCTTTAAAATGAATTCAAGTTTAAAGATTTCATATTATGTATGTACACTACCTTTGCCCCTCATAATATTTTATCCTTCTGAAGAAGACCTTCAAAAGAGATTAGCACAAGGTATGAAACTGACTGTGACTGCATCAAGTAAAGGAGTTAGTAAGAATGAGAAAGGAGTGGTGAAATATCTAAACCTACCCATGCAACGGTCAAGAAGGCACAACAACACCTTTTCTTCCTCAAGATGCTCAAGAAATTCAGCATGTCCACAATGACACTCACCAACATTTACAGATGCACCACAGAAAGCATTGAATCTGGGTGCATCACGTCCTGCTACGGCAACTGCTCTGCCCAGGACCGGAAGAAACTACAGAAGGTTGTGTGCACAGTACAGTCCATCACAGAAGCCAACCTCCCACCCATGAAATCCATCTACACTTCTCGTTGTCGTGGAAAGGCTACCAACCTGAAAGACCCCTCCCACCCCGGGAATGATCTCCTGCACCATCTTCTGCCAGGCAGAAGATACAGAAGCTTGAACACATGTACCAGCAGGTTCAAGAATAGCTTCTTCCCTGCTATTATTAGACTGCTGAATGGAGCTCTCCAATATGAAATCTGATGTTGCTTATGCGCACCTCCTGTGCAGCTGTAACTCTGTATGCCTCACTCTGTCTAAGCGCAGTATGACCTGCATGTCCTTGTTTGCTCGGATCTGACTGTACTGCTGATAAAACAACATTTTTGACTCACTTAGGTATATAGCACAGTACCGGCCCTTTATCCGACTCTAAGATCAGACTGACCTACATACCATTTATTGTACTAACTTTCATGTACCTATCCAAGAGTCAATTAAATGTCCCTAATGTATCTGACTCTACAACCACTGTTGACAGTGCATTTCACACAGCCACCACTATCGGAGTAGAGAACCTACTCAGACATCTCCCCGAAACCTTCCTCCAGTTACCTTAAAATTATGCCGAGAATGTGATGCTGGAAAACCATAGCAGGTCAGGCAGCAGCCAAGGAGCAGGAGAATTGACATTTTGGGCATAAGCCCTTCATCAGGAACGAGGCTTGTGGGCGGGGGGTGCTGAGATATAAATGGGAAGAGGGTGAGGTTGGGGGAGAAGGTAGCTGAGAATGCCATAGGTAGATGAAGGTAGTGTGTGTGTGTGTGTGTGTGTGTGTGTGTGTGTGAGAGAGAGAGAGAGGTGGGGTGGCAAGATGATAGGTCGGAGGGAGTTGTGGTGCAGATAGATAGGAAAATATGATGGACAGGTCAGAAGGGGCAGCGCCAAGTTGGAGGCTTGGGACTGGAATAAAGTGGGGGAGGTGAGGAAACTGTTGAAATCCACATTTGTCCTGTGTGGTTGCAGGGTCGCAAGGCAGAATGAGGTGTTCCTCCTCCAGGCATCGGGAAATAACGGTTTGGCGATGGATAGGTTGGAGAAGTGGGTGGAGCTGATAGATTGAAAAGTTGATGGAAAAGGTCAAGAGAGCGTACTGAGTTGAAGGCACGGGACTGGGATAAAGTGGGGTGGGGGTGTGGAAAATGATGTCTCGCATCCGCAGTCCTCATTTTCTCCTCCTTAAAATTATAGACACTTGTAAGGGGCATGGATAGAGTGAATATCCAAGGTCTTTCCCAAAGGTCCAGTACGAAAGGGGCATAGGTAGAAGGGGAGTGGGGAAAGGGACCTGAGGGGCAACATTTTCACGCAGAGGGTGGTGCGTGTATGGAATGAACTGCCAGCAGAAGTGGTGGAGGCTGGTACAATTACAACATTTAAAAGGCAGCTGGATGGGGATATGAATAGGAAGGGTACAAATGAACATAAGCCAAATGCTGGCAAATGGGTCACTAGATTCATTTAAGATATGGACTGAAGGGTTTGTTTCCGGCTGTACAACTCTGACTATGTCTACATAGTTGAAACCAATTTCACAAAATGAGGAATAGGTCATTCACCCCTTACAGCCTGTCCTGAGCTGTGGCCTAACTGCACATATTCCAGTGCAATTTTCAGAAAGATTTCAGCAGCTCTTTTAAAAAATTGAAATGCGTTTAGACTTCAATGATGTTTCTGAATATATCATTTTAGCTATTCTCAATTTTAAAGATAAGAGTTTCGAGCGAACACAGCCCACACCTCCCAGTGCTGCCAGTAACCTTTACAATGTTGATGAAACGATGCAGTACCTGTACTCCTTAAAAATTTACAATTTCTAATGATACTAGCTACTCATTCACTGCTCCATCTGATACACGACATTAGAAACTTAGGGCAGGAGGCTGGAAGAAATGAGCAGCTTTAAAACAAAAAAACATCTGGAGCTCAAAGCTTTCAGTGAGAGTCTGAGCCCAGCAGTAAGTTCAGGTAATCTTTATTGTGACCCAACTTTGTTACAGCTTCAGATCCCCCCCAGCAAAAAGATGGAGAGAAAGTAGCTGCTTTTTAAACAGCTCAAGCTCAAAGCGCACACACTCCCCCTCCCCCTCCCCCCTCCCCCTACCCCACCTCACTTTCTTTCCTATCAGTCAGCACAGAGTTGTCCCTTTGTAATTGGATCCTTGGTACAGCCTTAACGCATGGGGCCTGGAACGGGGGCAGTGTGGAGTGAAAGGGCGTGAGTGAATCAGATTGGGGTTTTCTCTTCCCCCCCCCCCAGAAAATGGTTTCATCTTTAGATTCTGACCGTATTCCAATTCCACCATCTGCCGCGGTGGTATTCAAACCCAACAGATCCCAGAACTGGGTCGATAGTCCAGTCGATCACGGCACTCGGCAGTCGCTTTGTCAGTCCCCCTGCGATGGCACGCGAAATCGCTGGTGGCACCGGAGGTGGGAGGAGCGGGTGAAAGCCTTCCCGCACTCGGGACAGCAAAAGGGCCTCTCCCCCGTATGGACTCGCCGGTGGGTCAGGAGAGAGTAGGAATAGCTGAAGGCCTTCCCACACTCAGGGCAGCTGAAGGGCTTCTCCCCCGTGTGGACCCGCTGGTGCCTCAGCAGAGAGTAGGAATAGCTGAAGGCCTTCCTACAATCAGGACAGCTGAAGGGCCTCTCCCCCGTGTGGACCTGCTGGTGGGTCAGCAAATTGGAGGAACGGCTGAAGGCCTTCCCGCACTCGGGGCAGCTGAAGGGAGTCTCCCCCGTGTGGACCCGCTGGTGCCTCAGCAGGGTGGAGGAATCGCTGAAGGCCTTCCCGCACTCGGGACAGCTGAAGGGCCTCTCTCCCGTATGGACACGCCAGTGGGTCAGTAGGGAGGATGAATCGCTGAAGGCCTTCCCACACTCAGGGCAGGTGAAAGGCCTCTCCCCCGTGTGGATCCGCTGGTGCCTAAGCAGGGCAGAGACCTGGGTAAAGCCCTTCCCACACTTGGGACAGGAGAACGGCCTCTCCCCGGTGTGGATGCGCCGATGAATCTCCAGGTCAGATGGAGTACGGAAGCCTTTCCCACAGTTACCACACTTCCACGGTTTCTCCATGTCCAAAGCTTCAGCCACAAGCAAATGCGTGCCCTGCCCCTCACTGCTGTGAATTCCTCTTTCCAGGCCGTATAACAGTTTCAGGCTCCACACTCAGTGCGCAGCAACAGTAGGGTCTCTCATCCAGTCCCACTGATCATGAAAATGTACTGAAATAGGAACCAAAAAGCTTTGCTCCTTCTCACAGAATTGTAATCAAAAATTGTGGCTGTCCCAATCGATTGAGTGACTGTCAGATATTGATGTGAAAGTGAGGACCGCAGACGCGGGAGAGTCAGTGTTGAAAAGTGCGGCGCTGGAAAAGCACAACAGGTCAGGCAGCATCCAAGGAGCAGGAGAGTCAACATTTCGGGCGAAAGGCCTTCATCTGTTCATTTTGAAACTTCTCCCTTCGGATCTTCAAATACTCTAGAAAAAGATATTTCAAAAGTCAACACTGTCAGTGCAGGGTAGAAATTCAGAACAAGCTATTCTACTTTCTGAGAGCATTCTTTTCTTTCGTTATTCCACAAAATTGAAAGCAACATCCTTCTCTCTTTCTTTCTTTCTCTCTCTCTCTCCCCTCCCCCTCCTCTGTTCTCACTCCGCTTTAAGTAATTCTCCTGAAGGTGCTGATTCAAGATCAGAACAGCAAAAACGTCAAGAAATATATATTGGATAACTCCACCTGAAAGTTAATATCTTTCACAACAGTGGGATGCTGCTGAGAGTGAGCAGGTCTGATTTTGGGAAGCAAAACAAAATGTGTCAATTCAGGATGAATCGGGAATGCATCTTGAGGAATAACCAGATACATCAAGGTATTAACACAGACACTAGAGAGAAACTGAACAGAAGAGACGTGGCAAACGTTAGTAGAAAGCCAGAGTCATTAAGATAAACCGCACAGTAACAGACCTTTTGGTCCAAATCGTCTATGCTGACCAGATATTGTAAATCAATTTAGTCCCATTTGCCAGCACTTGGCCCATATCCCTTGGCCAATCCACCCTACCTTGCACATCCCTGGACCTATGTGTAAGTTAGCACGGCTAACCCACACAAACTTGCACCTCCTTGGGCATGATGGGTACTTTAACACGGCCAATCCACCCTCACCTGCACATCCCTGGGCACTATGCATAATTTAGCGTGATCAATCCACCCTAACCTGGGCACAGTTAAAAATCACACAAACGCAGGTTATGGTCCAACAGGTTTATTTGGAAGAACAATCGTTCGGAGCACTGCTCCTTCATCAGGTGGTTGTGGAGAATAAGACCATAAGGCACAGAATTTATGGAAAGACATTTGTGTCCTGCCACTGAAATGATATATTGAACAAATCGGGATTGTTCAGTCTTTCATCTTTTAGAATGGATTGCAGGTATCATTAATATGTAAATCCCAGAACTTCCTGTAAGGCACCCTCTCAAGATAACATAAGGCTTTACAACAAAAGGTGGCATCTCAGCTCAGACAATGCATTAAAGGTATGAGGTCAGAGTTTGCCTGTATCTCAGTCTTGACTCAGACTGTTTCTATTTCCAAAGCAGGAATTTATAAAATATTATCTGGATTGACTGCCTGCATGAACTGCCAAGTCTCATCCACCAGCTGAAATGACTGGATAGGGAGGGCTTGATCCCCACAGTGCAATGAATTCCCACTTTCCACCAAAATCCCAAATGTCCACACTCACTCAGTTGCTCTCTCATAAATCAAATATTTCATTGTAACTTCTTCTGCTCCCAGCCTCCAGTCTTCACAACCACACTTCTGCTTTCACCGAAGACAAGTAGTCATACAGCACGGAAACAGACCCTTTGGTCAAACTCGTCTGTGCCAAACAGATATCCGAAATTAATCTAGTCCCATTTGCCAGCATGTGGATCTTATGGTTCTAAACCATTCCTATTCATGTACCCAACCAGATGCATTTTAAATATAATTGTACCAGCCCCACCACTTCCTCTGGCAGCTCATTCCATACATTCACAACCCTCTGCGTGAAAAGGTTGCACCTCAGGGCCCTTTTAAATCATTCCCCTCTCACCTCAAACATATGCCCTATAGCTTTGGACTCTCCTACCTTGGGGAAAAGACCTTGGATATTCACCCTATCCATGCCAGTTACAAACCTCTATAAGGCTGCCCCTCAGCCTCCGATGCTCCAGGGAAAATATCCTGGATCTACTCAGCCTTTCCCTGTAGGTCAAACCCTCCAAGTCTAGCAACATCCTCGCAAATCTTTTCCGACCCCTCTCAAAGTCTCACAAGTTCTTTCCGAAAGCAGGGAGACCAGAACTGGACGCACTACTCCAAAAGTTGCCTTACCAAGTTACAGCCACAACATGATCTCCCAATGCCTGTACACAATGCTCTGACCAATGAAGGAAAGCATAGCAAACACATTCTTCACTATCCTATCTAACTGCGTCTCCACTTCCGCCTGGGCAGCCTATAGCCCAGCGGACTCAACATTAAGTTCTCCAGTCTCAAATAACCTCACTTCCCATCTCTTCCCCCCCACCCCCCACCTCAACCACGACTCCCTTCTCAGCCCCTCCCCCTCATTTCCACTCCTCCTTGTCACTAACCAGATTTATTTCTCCCATTCACCAACCAGGTCAGACCTTTCACCTGTCCCCACTTCCACACCCTGCCCCCAGGACACCCTTTATCTGCACCCATCCCCAATCCTGAAGAAGGGTTACACCTGAAACGTCGACTTCTCCACCTCCTGATGCTACCTGGCTTCTTCTGTTCTTCCAGCCTCCTGCCTGTCTATTTTGCTAATTGCGACACAGACGTGGAGCAACGTTTCCAGAGTCTGTCCCCACCCCGATTCACTCCCTTTCCTTTCAGTTGCTGCAAGTCAACAACTGAATCCCAGAATGAAAAAAACATGGAAAAGGTGGTGAGAAAAGAGAGTGCCGTACTCACAGATGTTGGACAGAGGAAGGAGATTGCAGTCTGGGGTGAAGCTCAATCTTCATTCAGAGAAACAGGAGCAGCAGCATCTTCAGAAACTCATGGTCCAACTTCCTCATTCAGACAATGGGGTGTCTCTGATTAGAAGGACTAGACTCCTTCCGGTCCTCCAGAACTCCCTATTGGTCAATCAAAAGAAGATTGCGCGCCTTTTTGTGCGGACTGCGATGAGCATGCCCAGTATTTTGCTGACACCCGGCGAGCATGCGCACGACATTGCTGACACCGTCAAACATGCGCTGTATGCTCTATCGGGATGCTGTTGTTACTGACAGATTTTAAGTGTCCAAATGCCAATAGGAAAAAAAGGGGTAGAGCCACAATATTTTTTCTCCGTGGTTCGACATTTGATTGGTTTTGCATTTTGTCTCGCTGCTCAACTTTTGTATGTCTTTTCCCCTTGTTGAGAGAGTCTCCCCGTGAGCTGACTTTGGGCAGCGCTTTAACCAGTTACACAGACTGAAGAAACATTACACTATTCGCAGGAGGGAGTGACTGTACACGTTTTCTGAGTGTGATCCCAATTTCAATTGTTCATCGGAAACACAGAACCAAAAGGACACCAGAACTGCGGAGAATTTGGGGAAATGTGGGGACTGAGGGAAGGAATTCCATTCCCTGGGGGCACTGGAAGTTCATCAGCTCAGTCGCAGTGCGGAGAGGCCGTTCTTCAAAAAATTATTACAACATTATTTCCCATTGACAAAAACACATTCACGCTCCTGATTACCTTGAACTTATACAAGTGCTCTGTCATAATATCTTTGATAATAGCTTTGAACATTTTCCCCATTACATATGTTAAGTTAAATGGTCTCCCTTTTTGAAGAAAGGATTTGTCCAATCTTAAAAAAAACCACCCCTGAAACTAATGAGGTTTGGAAATTAAAACCAATACATTAACTATTACGGGGAAGTGGAGTTGAAATGCCTATTAGCCATGATTGAATGGCGGAGTGGACTCGATAGGCCGAATGGCCTTACTTCCACTCCGATGATTTATGGTCTTATTTCACGCCCTAATTTCTCTTTCAGAGTCGAGGATGAATTCCTTCAAATACCCGGGACTTATCAGCTCAGAGTTCCAACAGTTTACTCAGTACTAGTTCCCTGGTGATTGTAATTTTCTTCAGTTCCTCCCTCCCTTTCAATTCCTGATTTACAGCTAGGTCTAGGGTGTTACTTGTATCCTCTCAAGCGAAGTCAGATTCAAACTCTTTTTAATTCATCTGCCATCTCTTTATCCTCCATTACTGAATCCCCAGACTCATTTTCTGCAGAACCAACACTTATTTTGTTAACTATTTTTAAGAAAAGCTGACAAAACTTTCCACCCTGTTTTCATATATTTTTTAGCTAACTTTCTAACCCTAATTGTCGTGCTACTGCCTGCATTATTTCTGATAGTTTGCCATAGCTCTCAACTCTAGCATCAACTTGTCTGCGTATTCTATTGAACTGACCTTGATTAAGTGTTGCAAAACACACAAGGGCAAATCTTTCCTCTCCAGAAAGTCTTAGTACTTAACACGATAAAATTCACTTTGAAATATTGCGCATCCAAATTTTACCAAGCACGTACTACAGATTCAACATCCCACAATGACACCCAGTTTTGTTATGATCTTTAATTCTGAAGAGAAATTTGAATACCCAGTGATTAACTGGAAGAACTCTTCATTCAGATTTCACATTTTAAAACAAATAAAAATGACCAATTAACTGGTGTAACTTAGCAGAATGGGATGCATGGCCTTAAATTGTAAATCTAGTTTTCTTTACATCCCTGCAAGAGTTCCCACGAATCTTTACAAGAGTCTTGATAGTTCATTCACTTGCTGGGAATAGTCCAAGGGATACAACATCTCTCGAGGATTCACTTAAATCCTTCTCAGGATTCCAAGTATTCCTGGTAATTGTATGTGGGAAAAGATCTGCCACCCTGGCAACCCACAATAGGCCCACAAAAGCAAAATTGGCCAAACTGTACCAAAACACCCAGAATGCCTTAGCAGGGACCAAGCAGGCTGACAAGTGAAACGAGACAGCACTTGCAGACAAGGGAATACCTGTACACCTCAAGTACCCACTAACAATGACAGAATACCACAGCTATCCCAAAGCCCTGAGGGCAGTTTCACAACCCAGCAGTACCAAAGCCACACAAAAGGACAGGTCAGACAGAGAGGCACCAGCAAGAGCATTGCTCCCAGGACAGGACAATGGAAGCACCTCACCGTTTCAGAGGAGACATTAGCACCTACGCAAACAGATACACGCGCTCTCATGCACACACACTCTCTCATGCATGCACACACAGGTCTATGGGGTGAATTTACATTTGCAGATACATTCAATTTTGATCAAAAAGCACACAACCTGCAGGCAGTTGATACATGTAATATTTGTAAATTCCTCCTTTGGAAATAGAACCAGTCTGATTCAAGATTGGGATACAGACTCAAACCTCACACATTTCATTGTTGTCTGAACTGAGATGAAACCTATTTATATAAACCTTTATGTCATCTCGAGAATCTGACTTCAAAGACTTTCTGGGATTTACACATTAATGAACTAAAACTTGCAACCTATTCTAAAAGACAAAAGACTTCACAACAATCTAGGTTTGTTGAATATATCCGATCAGTTGCACTATACTGTGACCTTTTGCTATAAATTCTGTCTTATGATCCTGCTCCACAGCTTCCTGATGAAGGAGCAGCGCTCCGAAAGCTAGTGGTTCCAAATAAACCACGATAACCTGATGTGTGATTTTTGAACTTGATCCAACCCAGTCCATCTCTGGCTCCTCCATATCATTTCGAATGAAGGCAGCCCCCACCTCCCGGTGCTGCCAGGAAACTTTACAATGCTGAGGAAATGATGCAGGACCTGCACTCATGACAAATTTACAATTTCTAACGATACTAGCTCCTCATTCACTGCTCCATCTGATACACGACATTGGAAACTTAGTGCAGGAAGCTGAAAGAAATGAGCAGCTTTAAAACAAAAACCTCTTGGAGCTCAAAGCCTTCAATGAAAGTCTGAGCCCAGCGGTAAGTTCCGGTAACCTTTATCAAGACCCAACTTTATTACAGCTTCAGATCCCCCCAGCAAAAAGGCGGAGAAAAAGTAGCTTTTTAAAAAAAAAACAGCTCAAGGTCAAAGAGTACACAGTCCCCCCCCACCCCCCACTTTCTTTACTATTAGTCAGCACCAAGTGATCCCTTTGTAATTGGATCCTTGGTACAGCCTTAACCCGTAGGAAGTATTGCCTCACTCAGCAGTTTCAACCCAGACCCTGTATCCAAGTAAGTTTCTCCCTGTTCATTTCCGCAGGTGGGGGAGTCGACCACACAGCTGTGGGTCTGGAGTCACATGTAGGCCAGCCCGGGTAAAGGATGGGACGACTGAATGAACCCTTTCCCACACGGCAGTTTCCTTTCCTAAAAAGGACATGAGTGAATCAGATGGGGGTTCTCATGCCCCCACCCCCAAAAATGGTTTCATCGTTAGATTCCGAACTCCAGACTTCTGACCGAATTCCAATTCCGCCATCTGCCACGACGTGATTCAAACCCAGGGGTCCAGTCAATAATGGGACTCTGCCATTGCTCCTTCAATCCCCCTGCCATGGCATGTGAACTCGCTGGTGCTTCTGCAGGTGGGAAGAGCGGGTGAATCCCTTCCCACACTGAGAGCAGGTGAATGGCCACTCCCCAGTGTGGACCCGCTGGTGGGCCAGCAGGGTGGAGGCCTGTGTAAAGCCCTTCCCACACTCAGGGCAGCTGAAGGGTCTCTCCCCTGTGTGGACCCGCTGGTGCTTCAGTCTGTCGGACGAATTGCTGAAGGCTTTCCCGCACTCGGGGCAGGTGAAGGGCCTCTCCCTGGTGTGGACCCGCCGGTGGGTCAGCAAGGTGGAGGCGTGGGTAAAGCCCTTCCCACACTCGGGGCAGCTGAAGGGCTTCTCCCCCGTGTGGACCCGCTGGTGCTTGAGCCTGTCGGAGGTATTGCTGAAGGCTTTCCCGCACTCGGGGCAGCTGAAGGGCCTCTCCCCCGTGTGGACCCGCTGGTGCCTCAGCCGGGCGGAGGAATTGCTAAATACCTTCCCACACTCAGGGCAGCTGAAGGGCCTCTCCCCAGTGTGTACCCGCTGATGCCTCAGCAGGGCTGAGGAATTGCTGAAGGCCTTCCTGCATTTGGTGCAAAGGAACGGCCTTTCCCCGGTGTGGACCTGCTGGTGGGTCAGCAGACTGGAGGCCTGGGTAAAGCTCTTCCCGCATTTGGGACAGCTGAAGGGTCTCTCGCCTGTGTGGACCCGTTGGTGCTTCAGCAGGTCAGAGGAATTGCTGAAGGCCTTACCACACTCTGTGCAGGGGAACGGCCTCTCCCCGGTGTGAGTGCGCCGATGAGTCTCCAGGGCAGACGGGAAATGGAAACTTTTCCCACAGTCACCACACTTACATGGTTTCTCTACGGGGCAGGATCCCTCAGGTTTCTCCATAGCCAAAACTTCAGCTGCGCACAAACATGTGTAGAGCCACTCCTTGCCTTGAATTCCTCTTTCCAGGTCATATAACTATTTCTGGCTCCACACTCAGTGCACTGCAACCATACGGTCTCTCATCCAGTTCCACTGATTCTGAAAACATATAGAAGCAGGAACCAAAAAGCTTTGCTCCTTCTCACAGAATCACAGTCGAAAATTGTTGTGTTCCCAATGGATTGAGTGACTGTCAGACATTGACATCAAAGTGAGGACTGCAGACACTGGACATTCAGTGTTGAAAAGTGCGGTGCTGGAAAAGCACAGCAGGTCAGGCAGCATCCGAAGAGCAGGAGAGTCGATGTTTCAAGCATAACGCCTTCATCTGTTGATTTTGAAACTTCTGTCTTCAGATCTTCAAATACTCTGTAAAAAAAATTACAAAAGTCATCACTGTCAGTCCAGGGTAGAAATTCAGAACAAGCAACTCTACTTTCTGCAGAACATTCTTTTCTTTTGTTATTCCACAAAATTGAAAGCATTATCCCACTCTCACTCTCCCTCTCACTCCCCCTTCTGTTCTCACTCCACTCTAATTCTCCTGAAGGTGCTGATTCAGGATCTTACAGGGGCAGAAAAGCAAAAATGTCAAGACTGACATCTCTCTGAATTTTGGATAGCTCCACCTGAAAGTTAGTTTCTTTCCCAACACTGGAATACTGCTGAGAGTGAGCAGATCTGATTTTGGGAAGCAAAAACCGTCAATTCAGGGTGAACCTGCAATGCAGCTTCTTGACGAACAATGAGACATGAAATGGTTAACGTCCCCAGGAAGGGGGAGAAAACGAGACATCAAGGTATTGACACCGACACCAGAGAGAAAGTGAACATGCCGACCAGATATCCAGAATCAATCTAGGCCTATTTGCCAGCACTTGGCCTATACTCCTATAACCCCTTCCTATTCATATACCCATCCAGATGCCTTTTAAATGTTGTGATTGTACCAGCCCCCACCACTTCCTCTAGCAGCTTGTTCCTTACACACACCACCCTCTGAATGAAAAAGTTGCCCCTTATGTCCCTTTTAAACCTTCCCTTCCCCACCCCACCCTTAACCTATTACCCTTACATTCTGGAGTATCCCATCTCAAGGAAAAGACCTTGACTATTTACCCTATCCATGCCTCTCATGATTTTATCAACTTCAGCCTCCAGCGCACAAGGGGGAAACAGCCCCAGTCTGCTTGGCCTCTCCCTATCACTCAAACCCTCCAACCCTGGCAACATCCTTGTAAATTCTTTCTGAACCCTTTCAAGTTTCACAACATCCTTCTGATAGGACTGAGACCAGAACAGCACACAACATTCCAAAAGTGGCTATGGTTCTGCTGAACAATGGCAATTTAATTCCAAAATATTAATTTCTTCGTGAGAAGGGAATAATTGGCATTGTAGCTGTAAGAGGTCTCTTGCAGAAGAGTGAAGAACCAAGTGAGAGAACTTTCCATTAAAATGGAGAGGAACAGAGGTGATTCTGAGACTGGGGACTTATATCTAAAGCAAGGAAATTACAATGGCAGAGGCACAAACAGGCCACAATAAAGGAGGTAACATTATTGAAAGAAATGACAAACATTTAAAGAGCACCTGGAGGAACTGCAACAGTTGTCCATTCCTGTCTGAAAAAATAAAACACAGAAGGTGGCACAGCCACGGCTAACAAGGGACATGATGGATAGGACGAGATCCAAAGGAGTGGCGTACAAATTGGCTAAAAATAAAGTACCAGATCTGAAGACTGCGAGCAGTTCAGGTTTCAACAAAAGGATTGATCAAAAGGGGACAATGGGTATGTGAAGACAAAAAAAAAATAGAGAAAACAATAACAACTAGAACAGGCAAAGTTCTCATGTGGAACAAAGAGATGGCAGACCAATTACCCACATATGTTGCTTCTATCATCACAAAGGAGGACACAGGTAACATCCCCAAAATGTTGGGGAACACATGGTCCACTGAGAGGAGAACTGAAGGAAATGAGTAGTTGTGGGGAAATGGTGTTGGGGCAATTGATGGGATTGAAAGTTTACAAATCCTGGTGCTGGTAACCCACACCCCAAACTATGGTCCGAGGTCATGCAATTGGCAAATCTTGGGCTGATCTTAGCAGAACTATTTAATGGTAAGGTCCTACGGAGTGTTGCTGAACAAAGTGACCTTGGAGTGCAGGTTCATAGCTCCTTGTAAGTAGAGTTGCAGATAGATAGGCTAGTAAAGAAGGTGTTTGGTATGCTTTCCTTTATCGGTCAGAGTGCTGAGTACAGGAGTTGGGAGGTATTGTTTGCGGCTGTACATGACATTGGTTCGGTCACTTTTGGAATATTGCATGCAATTCTGGTCTCCTTCCTATCAGAAGGATGTATGAACCTTGAAAGGGTTCAGAAAAGATTTACAAGGATGATTCCAGGGTTGAGGGATTTGAGCTATAGGGAGAAGTTAAACAGTCTGGCGGTTTTCCGTGGAGAGTCGAACACTAAGGGGTGACTTTATAAAGGTTTATAAAATGATGAGGTGCACGGATAGAATAAATAGACAAAGTCTTCTCTCTGGGGTGGGGGAGTCGATAACTACAGAACATAGGTTTAGGATGAGAGGGAAAAGATTTAAAGGAGAACTAAGGGGCAACTTTTTCATGCAGACAGTGGTAAGTGTATGGAATGAGCTGCTGGAGGAAGTGGAGGAGGCTAGTGTAATTCCAACATTTAAAAGGCATCTGGATGGGTATACGAATAGGAAGGGTTCGGAGGGATATGGGCTGGTGCTGGCTCAAGTTAACCCTCCTCCTGTATTGAATTTCAAATCTATCTTCATCATGTCTTTCCTCCACTCCTGGCGTTCTCTTTTCCCAGTCTACAAACTGAAAATAACATCAACACATCAATGCTCTCCTGGTCACTGCGATCTTGGAAGTACCCAGCGCCACAAATGATCAGATTCATTCCCCTCAAATTCAGAGTCCGCCTTCGTGTCATTCTAGATCTCTCTCTCTCTCCCACTCCCTTTTCCTGTCTGAAGGCCACACAGACCAAGCTCAGGGACAGGTCTCTGAGTGAAATGAGGAAATTCTAGTTGAATGACACCAACTGTCATTTCTCTCCCGGAAATGACGACTGATGGTGCCCTCACCAAGATGGCCGCCCGCGCTCCCCGCCCCAAGTCAACATGAGCCTTATCCTTTCAATGATGGCGCCCTGTTGCCCGGGCAACACGAGAGCTCCTCCGGTGGTGAAGTGGGCCTGGGGAGGTTTTATTCAAGGCCTCAGGCCTCCCCCGAGGAGTTTATAAACTCCCCAGTCTCCCTCCTCCCGCGGTTTCCAATCCTACCCTGTCTCACCCTGTTCTGAAGAAGGATCACTGGACCCGAAACGCCTCCTCGATTTCTCTCGACAGGCGCTGCCGGACCTGCTCAGCTTTTCCAGCGATTTCTGTTCTTGTTCCTTCAGCCGCCGGCGCCATTTCGCTCACACTCACCGCACGCATGCGCACTGCCAGGACCCCATAGAGAGGTTTCTCGATCGCATGGGATCGTGGGAATTGAAGGCACCATTAATGTCATGAAATCTAGTATCCCATATGCCTTCTTAATTGTCCTATTCATGTGTTACTGAAGTACACGTCAGGGGCAAATCTTTCAGCGATTTTAGATTTATGCATTGAGTGGAACACTACAGGTGTTTAACTCTAAACTCTAGTTCCAATTCAGTGTCAGTATAATCGCTCTTTATCTGTTCTCAAATAAACACCGAATCAATGCTCTCCATCTGACCCTTCTTAACGTTGATTTTCTTTAGTTTGCAGATTCCAACCCGCTGTTTCAATAATTTATTAAAATCTACTTCTGGTACATGGGCGTCGCTGGCTGGCCAGCATTTGGTTCTCCTTGAGAATGTGATGGTGAGCTGCCTTCTTGAACCATTGCAGTCCACATCCTGTACGGTGACCCACAATGTCTTGAGGGAAGGAATTCCAGGATTTGGACCAGTGACACTGAAGGAACAGTAATATATTTCCAAGTCGAGATGGTGAGTGGCTTGGAGGGGTACTTGCAAGAGGTTGTGTTCCCATGTATCTGTTTTCCTGGTCGTTCTAGATGGAAGTGGTTGTTAGTTTGAAAGGCAATTTGTAAGGTGCTTTGGTAAATTTTTGCAGTGTGTCTTGCAGATACTACACACTACTGCTTCTGAACAGTGGATATGGTACCAATCAAGCAGACAATATTGACCTGGATGGTATGTCATAGAGTTATAGACATCTAGAGACACACTGCACGGAAACAGACCCTTTGGTTGAACTCATCCATGCTGACCAGATGTCCAAGCTGACCCAGTCCCAAGTTCCAGCCTTTGGCCTGTATCCCTCCCAGATGCCTTTTAAATATTGTAATTGTACCTATATGAAGCGTTTCAAATACAGTTGAAGCTGCAACCCCATCCAAGCTAGTGGGGAGTATTCCATTACACTGCTGACTTGTGGCTTGTAGAAGTTGGAACACGTTTTGGAGAGTCAGGAGGTGAGTTACTCACTGCAGTATTCCTGGCCTCTGACCTGCTCTTGTAGCCACTGTGTATATACGGTTCATGTAGTTGATTTTCTGATCAATGGTAGACCCCAAGGATGTTGATCGTGGGGTATTTAGTGACAGTAACATTGTTGATATCACAGGTCAGTGGTCAGATTATTTCTTTTGGGGATGAGTCATTGTGTGACATTTGCGTGGCATTCATGTTACTTGCCACTCATCAGCCCATTGGATATGGTTAAGATCTTGTAGCATTTCAAACTGAACTGCTTCAGTTTATGAGGAGTTGTTTATAGTGCTGAACATCTGCAATTATTGCAACATCTCCACTTCTGAACTTATGATGGAGGAAGATCATTGATGAAGATGGTTTGGCCTATGAACTCCTGCAAAGATGTCGTGAAGCCGAGATGACTGACCTCCACAAACCATAGCCATCTTTCCATGTGCTAGGTATGACTTAACAATTAAGACATATAAAACTAATTGAAGGAATAGGTATGAGACAACCCTCTTCAGGGTGTCTCCAGTGCAGGTTTTTCTGTTCTCGAAACAATCTGATAAATGTTGACATTCATCAGCCTTTTGATCTTGGCAGTTTCCTTTCTCTCCAACATTTGTTTCACATTAGCAAGTTGAATTCTTCTGCAATTTTCAGGAAAATGTTTTACAGAAGGTAACATTCTTAATATCTGTGTAATGTTCCTTGGGAAAACTGTTTATAGTCCACCAGTTGGAGAGAATTTCTCTGAAAAGGTTTGTCAAATGCCCTGCTTCCACAAGACCCAGTGTTCCCAAAGTTGAAGTACTTTTAACAGCCCCTTTATATTTTCCAGAATTCCCATGATAGGAGACATGTGCCACTTATACCCACCACAAATCTCCTGAAACTGGGTGCACTACAAAAGTCCAGCAGGAAGATTATCAGTAAAAAGATCTGGTTTCAATCATAGAGTTATAGACATCTAGAGACACACTGCACGGAAACAGACCCTTTGGTTGAACTCATCCATGCTGACCAGATGTCCAAGCTGACCCAGTCCCAAGTTCCAGCTTTTGGCCTGTATCCCTCCCAGATGCCTTTTAAATATTGTAATTGTACCTATCTCCACCACTTCCCTGGCAGCTTGTCACACACACACACACACACACACACACACACACACACACACACACACACACACACCACCCTCACCACCCTCTGCATAAAAAGATTGTCCTTGAGGTCACTTATTCCCTTCTTGCTACCCACAGCACCTCCTTTCTGTTCGCCCCCCCACCCTCAGCACCCCCTGTCCATCCACAGCTCCTCCTGTCTATTTCCACCCTGCTACCCAAAGTGCCCCATGTCCATTTCCCTCTCCCCGCCCTCTGACCCCATCTATCCTCCCTCTCTCCCCTCACCCTCCGCTCTCCATCTCTCTGTTCCCTGTCTATTCTCTCTCTCTCCACCAACTCTCTGCTGCCCATTCTTCCACTTCCCCCACCCTCTCCTTGTCACTCATTCTCCCTCTCCATCTATCCTCTGCCCCCGTCCATTCTCTGTCTCTCCTCACATTCTGCACCCCACACCATTCTCTCTCCTGCCCCCCCAACACTCTAGCCCCACATTCTCCCTCTCAGACCCTTCCCCCCCATTCTCTGGGTCGCCCACGCTCTGCCCTGCAGGCCTTTTTCCCGCCCCCAAGTCCTTCTCCTCTCCCTCACCCTCTGCTCCCCCGTCCATTCTCTCTCTCTGTTCTCCAAAGCTCCACCCAGCCCCCGTCCATTCTCTCTATTCTCCCAGCCCCCGTCCATTCTTTCTGTTCTCCCCAGCCCCACCCTCTAGCCGCCATCAATGAGAGGAATGAATCTGGTTGATGGCAGGGAGGAGGAGAAGCGAGAAAGATAGGGAGCTTATTTGAAATTGAGTTCCCCAATGTTGAGTCCTCCCAACTCTACGCAGCCCGGGCGGAAGATGAGATGTTGTTCCTCCAATTTGCAGTTTGATTCATTGTGGTAAGGGAGGAGGCCAAAGATGGTTATGACAGAAAGGGAGTGGGAAGGGGAATTAAAATGGCTGGTGACTGGGAGTTCCGGTCGGCCTCTGCGGGCCCAGGCACGATGGGTTCTCCAAGTCTCCCCGATGTAGAGAAGTCCACAATTGGCTAACACATGGCAAATGCAGTCCCACAATGTAAAATTATAGCCTATGGTGTGAAAAAAAGCAGAAAGGAGGTGTATTGTTTAAATGGTGATGTATTGGGGTGTGGAGAAAGTGAGGACTGCAGATGCTGGAGATCAGAGTCGAAAAGTGTGGCACTGGAAAAGCACAGCAGGTCAGGCAGCATTCAAGGAGTAGGAGAGTTGACATTTTGGGCATGAGCCCTTCATCAGGAATGATGTGTGAATGTTATTGAAACCAGTCAATAGCAGTTGTCAGACAGGGGCAGCAAGCAATCAGCAAGGCAAGTGGTATTTTAACAAGAGGAATTGAGTTGAGAAGTGGGATGTCTTCCTGCAGTTAGGGGGGTCATTGAGTGTATTCAAGGCTGAGTTTGTCTGATTTTTGAACAACAAATAAGTGGATGTTTATGGGGGAAGGCAAGGAAAGGGTTTTAGAACAGTTTCAGTCCAACTAGTCCATGCTGACTATGTTTTCAAACTATATTAGTCCCAGCTGCCTGTGTTTGGCCCATATCCCTCCAAACATTTCCTATTCATGGACTTGTCCAAATTTCTTTGAAACGTTGTTACGGTACCTGCATCCTTCCTCTGGACATTTATTCCACACACAAACCACGCTCTGTGTTTTTTTAAAACAAACTGGTGCCCCTCATGTCTTTTTAAAATCTTTCTCCACTCACTGTCAAACTTTGCTCCCTAATCTTGTAACCACCCTAGAGAAAGAAGACCCGCCGTTCACCTCATCTATATCCTTCATGATTTTATAAACCTCTATAAGGTCACCTCGCAGCCTGCTGTGCTCCAGTGAAAAAGTCCCAGCCTATCCACTTAGATGTAGTTAGATTCATATCTAGTTATGATCTGTTCAATGCTTATGCAGGCTCAAAAAACCAAATGGCCGACTTCTGTTCCCAGTTCTCACTCTGTGTCCAGGACAGCAAGAGACTATAAGACATAGGAGCAGAGAGTAGGCCATTCAGCCCATCAAGCCTGCTCATACCATTCAATTGTAGCTCATAGGTTTCTCAATCCCATTCTCTTGCTTTCTCTCCATAACCTTCGATCCCCTTGGTACTCAAGAACATATGTCTCAGTCTTAAATATACTCAGTGACCTAGCCTCTGCAACCTTCTGTGGCAATGAATTCCATAGATTCACCACTATCTGACTGAAGAGTTTTATGTTTATCTATGTTCTAAAAGGCCTTCTCTTTACTCTGAGGCTGTGCCCTCGGGTCCGAGTCTCTCATACCAACGGAAACATCTTCCCAACGTCCACTGTATCCAGGCCATTCAGTATTCTCTGTGTTTCAATTAGATCTCTCCTGAGTGTGGGCCTGTTAGTCAGCATGAAGCAGACCCTTCAGGATGGGGCACAGCAGGGATTAGGTTCAGCAAATGGAAAGAGAGTATGTGGGATGGAGATTTTCAGCTTCTAGGGAATAAGAGAGGAAAGAGAGTTCATTATAAATTAGATTTGTTCAGGTGGGCCAATGGGCCGAGGAGTGGCAGATGGAGTTTAATTTAGAGAAATGAGAGGTGCTGCATTTTGCAGCTGGATAAGACATTGTTTAGGCCACTTTTGGAATACTGTGTTCAGTTCTGGTCTCCCTGCTATAGCAAAATGGTTGTGAAACTTTGGAATTGGTTGGAGAAGATATACAAGGCTGTTGCCATGCTTGTGACCTAGAGTGAGAGGCTGAAGAGGCCAGGGATATTTTCCCTGGAGAATTGGAGGCTATGGGGTGATCTTATAGATGTTTATGAGGGGCATGGATAGGGTAAATACCCAAGCACTTTTCCCCAGGGTAGGGGAGTCCAAATCTAGAGGGCATATGTTTGAGGTGAGAGGGGAATGTTTTAAAAGGGACGTGACCGGCAAGGTGTTCATGCAGAGGATGGTGCATGTGTGTAACAAACTACCAGATAATGACAACATTTAAAAGGCATCTGGATAGGTACATAAATAGGAAGGGTTTAGAGGGATATGGGCCAAATGCGACGAGGTTAATTTAGAATATTTGGTTGGCATGACAAGCTAGGCCGAAGGGTCTGTTTTCATGCTTTATAACTCTAATCAGCTTTGCTGAAAGCAGTAGAGTCAGAGCACTTTCAGAGCAGCTTTCAAAGATGTTTTGCCCTTACTGGGAGCAATAGACAATAGGTGCAGGAGTAGGCCATTCTGCCCTTCGAGCCTGCACCACCTTTCAATATGATCAAGGCTGATCATCCTTAATCAGTATACTGATCCTGCCTTAGCTCCATAAACCTTGATTCCACTATCCTTGAGAGCTCTATCCAACTCTTTCTTTAATGAACCCAGAGACTGGGCCTCCACTGCCCTCTGGGGCAGAGCATTCCACAAAGCCACCACTCTCTGGGTGAAGAAGTTTCTCCTCATCTCTGTCCTAAATGGTCTACCCCGTATTTTTAAGCTGTGTCCTCTGGTTCGGCACTCACCCATCAGCGGCAACATGTTTCCTGCCTCCAGAGTGTCCAATCCTTTAATAATCTTATATGTCTCAAGCAGATCCCTTCTAAACTCAAGGGTATACAAGCCCAGTCACTCCAACCTTTCAGCGTAAGGTAGTCCCGCCATTCAAGGAATTGACTTTGTGAACTTACGCTGCACTCCCTCAATAGCCAGAATGTCTTTCCTCAAATTTGGAGACCAGAACTGCACACAGTACTCCAGGTGTGGTCTCACCAGGGCCCTGTACAGCTGCAGAAGCACCTCTTTGCTTCTATTTCTTTTCTCTTGCACGTACACACAGACAGAGTCACAGTCACACACTGATCCAATCTCCAAAAGGAAGGAAACACCTGAGTGGGCAGTGACAAGCAGTGGCCCTTAACATTAAAGGGCAATGCCGTGTGACCTCTTTGCTTCTATGCTCAATTCCTCTTGTTATGAAGGCCAGGATGCTATTAGCCTTCTTCACTACCTGCTGTACCTACATGCTTACCTTCATTGACTGGTGTACAAGAACACCCAGATCTCTTTGTACTGCCCCTTGACATAAATTGATTCCATTTAGATAGTAATCTGCCTTTCTGTTCTTGCCACCAAAGTGGAAAACCATACATTTATCCACATTAAACTGCATCTGCCATGCATCTGACCACTCACCTAACCTGTCCAGGTCACCCTGTAATCTCCTAACATCCTCCTCACAATTCTCCCTGCCACCCAGTTTTGTATCATCAGCAAATTTGCTAATGTTATTACTCATACCATCTTCTATATCATTAATATATATTGTAAAAAGCTGCAGTCCCAGCACTGATCCCTGCGGTACCCCACTAGTCACTGCCTGCCATTCCGAAATGGAGCCATTTATCACTACTCTTTGTTTCCTGTCAGCCAACCAACTAACTTTCAATCCAAGTTAGTACTTTTCCCTCAATAGCATGTGCCCTAATGTTGCTCACTAACCTCCTATGTGGGACTTTATCAAAAGCTTTCTGAAAGTCTAGATGCACTACATCTACTGGATCTCCCTCATCCAGCTTCAGAGTTACATCCTCAAATGATTCCAGAAGATTAGTCAAGCATGACTTCCCCTTCATAAATCCATGCTGACTCTAACCTATTCTGTTACTACTATCCAGATGTGTCGTAATTTCATCCCCTATAATAGACTCCAGCATCTTTCCCACCACTGAGGTCAGACTAACTGCTCTATAATTTCCTGTTTCCTCTCTCCCACCTTTCTTAAAAAGTGGTTCAACATTAGCCACCCTCCAATCCGCAGGAACTGATTCCGAATCTATCGAAATCTGGAATATAATCACCAACCCATCCACGATTTCTGGAGCCACCTCCTTCAGTACCCTGGGATGTAGACCATTAGGCCCCGGGGACTTATCAACCTTCAGACCTAACAGTCTCTCCAACACCAATTCCTGGCAAATATAAATTCCCTGAAGTTCAGGTCCTTCAGCCACTGTTACTTCAGGGAGATTGCTTGTGTCTACCCCAGTGAACACAGATCTGAAGTACCAATTCAATTCTTCTGCCATTTCTTTGTTCCCCGTAATATATTCCCCTTTCTTCAAGGGCCCAATTTTAGTCTTAACCCTTTTTTTGCCTTTCAAATACCTAAAAAAGCTTTTAGTATCCTCCTTTATATTTTTGGCCAGTTTACCTTTGTACCTCATTTTTTCTCTGTGTATTTCCTTCTTAGTAATCCTCTGTTGTTCTTTAAAAGCTTCCCAGTCCTCCGTTTTCCCACTTATTTTTGCTATGTTATACTTTTTCTCTTTTAACTTTTTATGTTTCTTAACTTCCCTCATCAGCCACGGCCACCCATACCTCCTCCTAGGATCTTTCTTCCTTTTTGGAATGAACTGATCCAGAATCTTCTGCATTATACACAGAAATATCTGCCATTGTTCCTCCACCGTCATCCCTGCCAAGGTATTGCACTATTGAACTTTGGCCAGCTCCTCCCTCATAGCTCCACGGTTCCCTTTATTCAACAGAAATACTGTCACTTCCGATTGTACCCTCTCCCTCTCAAATTTTAGATTGAAGCGTATTGCATTATGGTCACTACTTCTCAATGGCTCCTTCACTTCGAGGTCCCTGATCAATTCTGGTTCATTGCACAGAACAAGTTACAGTGAAATCTTTAATTCGTGGGACAGCAACTGAGTGAATGAGTACATCCAGAATTTTAGTGGAAGGTGGGAATTCATTGCACTGTGGCGATGAAGTGCTTTACCGGCAGTAAGTACAGTGTGCTGAGTGGGGTGCTAAGTGAAGAGTTAGGTGGGTTCTTGTTTTAAACTGCTCATTTCTTTCAGCCTCCAACATTGTATTTCCACTGCTGTACATCAGAAGGAGTGAATCAGTCACTGTTATCATTAGAAACCTTACGGTTTTCAGTACCTCAGGTATTACATTGTTTTCAAAGTTTGGGAGAAGATTTGTAGCTCGGGTGCTCGTTGTTGTGGTTCTGTTCGCCGAGCTGGGAATTTGTCTTGCAAACGTTTCGTCCCCTGTCTAGGTGACATCCTCAGTGCTTGGGAGCCTCCTGTGAAGCGCTTCTGTGTTTCCTCCGGCATTTATAGTGGCCTGTCTCTGCCGCTTCGGGTTGTCAGTTCCAGCTGTCCGCTGTAGTGGCCGGTATATTGGGTCCAGGTCGATGTGTTTGTTGATTGAATCTGTGGATGAGTGCCATGCCTCTAGGAATTCCCTGGCTGTTCTCTATTTGGCTTGCCCTATAATGGTAGTGTTGTCCCAGTTGAAGTCATGTTGCTTGTCGTCTGTGTGTGTGGCTACTAAGTCGTGTCGTTTCGTGGCAAGTTGGTGTTCGTGGATATGGATCGTTAATTGTCTTCCTGTTTGTCCTATGTAGTGTTTTGTGCAGTCCTTGCATGGGATTTTTGTAAACTACATTAGTTTTGCTCATGCCGGGTATCGGGTCCTTCGTTCTGGTGAGTTGTCTGAGCGTGGCTGTTTGTTTGTGTGCTGTTATGAGTCCTAGTGTTCGCAGTAGTCTGGCTGTCAGTTCAGAAATGCTCCTGATGTATGGTAGTGTGGCTAGTCCTTTGGGTTGCGGCATGTCCTCGTTACATTGTTTCCGAAGCATTTTAAAGTTTACTGACAGCAGCGGGGTTTGGGCCGTATTCACTGGAAACGATTAAGCCGACCGATAACACACATACGAGAGGGCAGAGGGGACTTGTCTTTTGATTTGGTGGAAGGTGGGAGGTTCTGCGCGCTGAGATCCGGGGCAAACACGACTGCAATAAATCATTCAATCTCTACAGTGTGGAAATAGACCATTCAACCCCTCTGAAGAGCATGCCATCCAGACGCACGCCCACCAGCTCCCTGCCCTGTCTAGTAGTTTCTTCTGGTGGATGAGACTCGGCCATAAAATTAGGGGGAGTAGATTTAAGGAAGAGCTGTTTTTCCCGGAGAGTAGTTAATCTGTGAATGGTGAGGGTGGATTGGCCATGCTAAATTGCCCCACATGGTCCAGGGATGTGCAGATTAGGGTGGATTCACCATGTTAAATTACCCATAGTGCCCAGGTACATGCAGGTGAGGTCTATTCGGGGGGTAAATATCGGGCAGGAGAGGAAAGGGAATGGAAGTGGTGGGTTACCCTTCGGAGGGTCGGTGTGGTCTCATTGGGCCGGGTGACCTGCTTCTACATCGTGCGGATTCTCTGAAGGGAAAAGATTTTTGCAAACTGTGCAGAGCAGTGTGGCCTGTCAATCCGGAGCAGGCGCAATGCGGAGCCGCCGTTCGCCCCGCCCCTTTGTCTCGTAGGCCGTCGCTTGACACCTGCTCCTGCCACTGTCCGGCCGCACTCCGCCTCTGGCTCCACCCAGTCGCCCCTCCCCTGACCCCGATCGTCTCTGCGCCCTATCGCTCCGCCCCTTCCTGTCTCTCCCTCTGCCGCCCCAAGAAGTGTTTTGTTTTGAAGCTGTTCATTTCTTTCAGCCTCCTGCACTAAGTTTGCAATGTTGTGTATCAGATGGAGCAGTGAATGGGGAGCTAGTATCATTAGAAATTGTAAATTTTTCAGGAGTGTACTGTATTGTTTCACTGGCATTGTAAAGTTTACTGGGAGGTATGGGCTGTGTTCACTAGAAACGATGTGGAGGTGCCAGTATCGGACTGGGGTGGATAAAGTTAAAAATCACACAAGACCAGGTTATATTCCAACAGGTTATTTGGAAGCACCAGCTTTCGGAGCGCTGCTCCTTCTACAGGTAGCTGTGGAGCAGGATCATAAGACATAGATCTTATAGCAAAATTCACAGTGTCATGCAACTGATATCTTTTAGAATGGGTTGCAGGTTTCGGTTCATTAATATGTTACTCCAAGAACAACATCTAAGTCATGTTCTTGAGATGACTTATGGTTTTATATTTAAAAAATATAGTGACATCTCAGCTCACACAATACATTAAAGTCGTGAGGTTCGAGTCTGTCAGTATGCCAATCTTGAATCAGACTCGTTCTGTTTTGAAAGTAGGAATATATAAAATATTACATGGATTGACTACTTGTAGATTGTGTGCTTTGTGAGCAAAATTGAAAGTATCTGCAAATATAATTCTGACAATAAAAATTCACTTCATAGAGTTGTGTGTGCGTATGTGAGTTTGTATGTAAGAGTGCATGTAAGAGTGTGTGCATGCTTGGTTGAGTGTGATGGAGTATAAATCTGTGAGTGTGTGAGAGTGTTAGGGTGTGCGTATATGAGAGAGGTATGAATAAAAGCAAGGGGTTGCACTTTGCTAAAACGAGGAAGGACAGGGCTTGTACAGTTAAAACAGAGACATAAGAGGGTTCAGATACATAGTGATGCAACCTGCAAAGAACTGGTAGACTCGATGGTTAAGAAGGCATTTAGCACCATTGCCACCCAGACCCACTCCCTTACTTCATATTTCTCATAGCTAATCCCCCTACCTTGCATATCCTGAACAATAAGGGGAATTTAGCATGGCCAATCCAGCCTAACCTACACCCTAATCTAAAAACTACCTTCTCAAGAATGTAATTTAAATGCACAACATTTCTAAGAAAAATGTCTGTCTGACTCAACACTGGGACCCAGACAGAATTCACACCTATTGTTAGAAAAGCTCTGCATTTGAATGACTTTCTTGAGAAGAAAATTAAAAACAATTTCTGGAATTAACATGCCAAAGAGCAGAAACCCATTCTAAAAGATGAAAGATTTCATCTAATTTTTTTTTAATATATGACATCTCCATGACACTGGACTCGTTTGGCTATAAATTCCATGAACATGATCTCATTCTCCACAACCAACCTGATAAGAGAGCGGTGCTCCAAACGTTAGTGTTTCCAAATAAATCTGTTGGTTTATAACCTGGTGTTGTGAGATTTTTAACTTTGTCCATGGGAAACACGTGTTGTGGGACTGGTAACAGTTATTTTGTGATCTGTTCCACCTGAAATTTCTCCACTACGCAGACAGGGGTTAGCAGTCTGTTTTTGTGCTTTGTGAGAGATCAGGCTACCAGGTTTTAAATCCTTATGTTCAGCAGCACAAGAAAACTAGGTCAGCAATCGTATTTCAAGTGTGGTACTTCCAGCTCTGGTAGTCCTGTTGGGTCACCAGAGAGGGAGGGAGAGAAGATGTCATATCTAAAAAGCAAACCGAAAAGTTTTTGTTTGTTCCGTCAGTTGAGTTGGTTCTGCACTCAGATGAGACTGGATACTGATTTTAATGGATCAGAATTGAACACTACAATGGAACACCTTACATTTCAAGATCGTTGAAAGGGCAAATCAAACTGTAACCTTGAAGAGATATGCTTCCATTTCTAACCTTGGGGTATCCAAATGAGACATTTTTACTGATCACTCCATTTCAGAGTGCTGCTCTTTCATCAGGTGGTCATGGACAATAAGATCATGATCACAGAATTTATAGCCAAAGGAGTCCACGGTCATGGAGATGTCCTTCACTAAACAATTTTAGATTAAATCTTTCACATTTTAGAATGGGCTTCGGTTCTTTGGTACATTAATCCCAGAATTTGTTTTAAATTACCTTCAAGAATGTCAGTTAAATGCAGAGCTTTTCAAACAACAATGTCAGTATTGGGACACAGACAGAATTCACACCTATTGTTAGAAAAGCTCTACATTTAAATGACTTTCTGAAATGGCTGATCTTTAACATTGAGAATAGTTACATTGATACTTTCAGACTTTAACAATGTTTCTGAATATATGTTCACTTTTTGAAAAGAACTGCTGAAATCTTTCTGAAACTTGCATCAAAACATGCGCAGTTAGGCCACAGCCCAGGACAGGCTGTAAAGGATGAATGGCCTAATACTAGTTTTGTGAAATTGATTCTGACTATGTAGAAATAGAGTCATCGAGTTGTAGAGCACAGAAGCAAACCCTTCAGTCCAGACAACCAAATATCCTAAATTAATCTCGGGACCCATTTGCCAACATTTGGTCCATATCCCTCTGATTCTTTTCTATTCATGTCTCCAACCAGATGCATTTTTTTCTTCTTCAGCTAATTGAAGCTGGAGAAGCCTGAAATCTTTAAAGGATTTCCTGAAAAAAACTTTTATGCAAGATTTGGCTCAGTGGTGGATTTTCTAAAGCTTTGCTATTGTAGTTGTCAATTTGTTAAAAAACTTTCAGTTGTTGTTGTCCAAGGGAGAGTAAATATTCATTTAAGATATAATTGAGATATATACATTCTTTACAATGTTTGTCCATCAGTTAGTACATTGAGCATAATCTTTTTGTGATTCAACAGATATGATTTGAAGTGAATTCTGCAAGATACTTTTGTATTTTATCTAACTTTTGCTTTGTGTTAAAGATTTCCTTTGTGACATTTTAATTAAAATATCTCAATGTATAATAATGAAACAGCTAATTTATTCTGAAATTATTTCAATTAGTTGGTCGATTGCCAAATAATAGCTGCTTAACTGCTGTAAATATTGACACCCAGGAAAGCTATTTTGTTTAATATATTTCCTTTGTAAAGATTTTATAAAACAATTGTATTTTCATATGAAATAAAATTTGCAGTGTTTTATTAAATGGTTGAAAGTAACTTTGCACTTAATTGCTCCATTTGGGATTAAACATAGATTATTTATCAAATTATATTCACAATTTATGGTGAGTGTATTAACAAACAAATGTTGCCATTTGCCATTGAATTGCCTCAAACACAATTTGAAGTTCTTGAATGAGTTGAATAAGGGGTACACTGAATATTTATTGTGCATTTCTGAAATTCTCTGCACTGCCATTGTGCTTGATTAAACAAGATATGTATCCCTCCTCATAACTTTGTATTTCTTTGATATTTCATTTGCTATTGCCCAAATAACTTCATCAAATGCCAAAACATTTTTTAGGCTGTGAATTTTCAGTCTGGTAATGTCATTCAGTTGTGAACAATCTGAAGATTAATTTAAATACATATCACAATCTCTTTAATTTTTTTATAATAGAAAGTCAACATGTAGAATTGCCAATGAAACGTAAACCAAGGCTGCTCTTAATTTGGTACAGACTAAATTGCAATCAAAATAAGTAGAAATAACAGCATTATGCACAAACTGTTTGTAGTGAGTTCAGAATTTTTCTGATCATTTAATTCTGACCCATGCAGTGATGGCAGCACCATGATCTGTTTTATTTGTTCATGGAACGTGAGCATCACTGGCAAAACCAGTATTTTTCATCATCCCCTCTTTCCCTTGACTGCTTAGCACACAGATATGAATATTGGGTGAGGACACAATGAGGTTGAGTTGCAAGTCCTACTCTGGCATAACAAATTGTGCTGGCTTACACTGCACCCCGACAAGACAGATTTTGGGAGGAGAACAAAAATTGGAATTCCTATTTAAATATTGATGCTCCCACTTATATCTCTCAAAAGGATTTTGTTTGCTCCATAAATTTGTAATGGCTCTTTTGTTGAATTATTTCCCTGCATCCGCATATATCTGGAATCATTTTCTTTTCAAGAGTTTTGTATTAACGTTTGCCACTTACTGGTGCCATCACCCCTTCAAGATCATTCCAAATCGTAATAACTTGCTTACTTTCTTAAAAATTAAATCTTCCCCCGCGCCCCAGCCCAAATCCCTTTTCTTATAAAGTGGCTGCACTATTTCAAACATGGTCATGCTTTCTAAATATTACCATGTTCTTTTAATTATGAGATTTCAATGTGTCTTTTTAAATATAAAAATGCCCCTTCAAATGTAATTACGTCCTTTCAATGTGTTGTGTTCCTCTAAGTGCAATCTTGCCTCTCGATAATGTATATTTACCCCTTGAGATATGACTGTCTCTTAAAGCGTCATTTCTACTTATAAATAGGGCAACGTCTCTTCGAAATGTAGATTCATTTAGATATGACTGCGTCATTTTGCATATTAAGATATCCCTTTGAATGTGCCTACATCCCTTTGAAATGTAATCTTGTCCATTTCAATCTATTTGCAGAAATAGCCCGTTAAATGGCCTTTTAAAATGCAGATTTCCCGCTTCAGGGAGCAGCAGTTGTAGAGCGAGGTGGCTGTTACTTGGTGACGGTGAGGCTCCCCCGGCCCCGCCCATCCCCCCTGAGCTGACGTCACACGGGGGTGAAGGCGGTTGGGAGGAGAAGTCGCTCGAGCGGGGAAGGGGCGGCCGTTAGGAAAATGGCGCCGTGCGGCCCGGGGCAGACACCCGTCACTGGGCACCGCCGCCTTCCTGGTGCAGCTGCTGTGTCACAGCCACACCGCCCGGCTGTACAGCAGGTAGGAGCCGGTGACCATTCTGGAGGCGGATGTTCCTCAGTCATTGAAGGGGTAGGACCTGTTGAGAATGGTTAGTGAAGTGTGTAGTGTACTAAGCCTTATTAACATGGATATAGTTTGTAATTTATCAAAGTATACATTTTATTATTTAGAATGGTAGAGATGTACAGCACGGAAACAGACCCTTCGGTCCAACCCGTCCATGCCAACCAGATATCCTAAATTAATCCAGTCCCACTTGCCAGCACTTGGCTCATCTGCCTCGAAACCCTTCCTACACATAGACCCATCCAGAGACCTTTTAAGGGCTTTAACTGTAGCAGCCTCCACCACTTCCTCGGGCAGCTCATTCCATTCATGCACCACCCTCTGCATGGAAACGTTGCCCCTGAGGTACCTTTTATATCTTTCTGCTCTCACACTGAACCGAGGCCCTGTAGTGCAGACCTTCACCCCCTACACTAGGGAAAAGACATAAGAAAGTTCTACTTTTTTTTTCTCCTATTGGCATTTGGACACTTCAAAATCTGTCAATAATACCAGCATCGCCACTGAGCATAATTGCATACGTTCCTCTGTATCAACAAGCATTGCACATGTTCCTTGCTTTGGGTGTCACCCTTGTTCAGGACTGGGGGTGGGTGTTGGGAGAGCTGCAGAACACGGGTGTGCTGGGAGCAGGGTGGTGAATTGGGGATAGGTGGAGACAGGTAGAGAGAACAAACTGGTTGGTCACTGGGAGGAAGGATTCTGGTTGGTGGCAGGGAAGGGTGGGGATGAGCCTGGGAAGGGATTTGAGGAGTGGGGAAGGAGGTTATTTGAAATTGGAGAACTCAGTGTTGAGTCCTCCAGGCTGTAGGCTGCCCAAGTGGAAGATGTGGTGGTGTTCCTCCAATTTGTAGTTTGGTTTGTTGTGGCAATGGAGGCGGCCTAAGATGGTCATGTCAGAAAGGGAGTGGGAAGGGAATTAAAATGGGTGGTGATTGGGAGGCCAGGTCGGCCTCTGCAGACCCAGCTGTGACGCTCGGCGAACCGTTCCCCGCGTTTCCCCTCTGTCTCCCGAAGACCTCAATTGGCCAACACATGGAAATTCAGTACCCCAATGTGAAGTTAGAGCCTTTGCGGAGTTAAAAAAATGCAGAAAAGAGGTGCATTGTTTAAATGGGGACATATTGGGATTTGGAGAAAGTGAGGACAGCAGATGCTGGAGATCAGAGTCGAAAAGTGTGGTGCTGGAAATGCTCAGTCAACATTCGACGAGCAGGAGAGTTGACGTTTCGGGCACGGGCCCTTCATCAGGAATGACGTGTGGATGTACAAAGGGGCCTCAGCATCCTTCTACAACAGTCAATGTCAGTTATCAGGTGCAGCGAGCAATGCAAGTGGTATATTAGCAAGTGGAATTGAGTTCAGAAGTGGGGATGCCTGTCTACAGTTCGGGAATTATTGAATATATTCAAGGCTGAGTTCATCTGCTTTTTGAACTACAAAGAGGAGGATGTTTATGGGGGAAGGTGAGAAAATGGCTTTTAAGACCAGTACAGAACAGTCACAGAGTCATACAGCATAGAAACAGACCCTTCAGTCCAACTAATCCATGCTGACTATGTTCTCAAACTGAACTAGTCACACCTGCCTGTGTTTGGCCCATATACCTCCGAAGCTACTTGGATGCTGCGTGAACTGCTGTGCTCTTCCAGCACCACTAATCCAGAATCTGGTTTCCAGCATCTGCCACTGCAAAGGCTATAACTTCACATTGTGCTCTTGCATTTGCCATGTGTTTGCAAGTTGACACACAGACCGGGATCAACTTTTCCAGAGTCTTGCCCCTCCCTCGATTCACTCTTTCCTTTCAATTGCTGCAAGTGAACAATTGAACCCCAGAATGAATAAGTGGTGAGAAAAACACTATTATACTCACAATGGTGAGACAGAGGAAGGAAGTTACAGTCAGGGATGACGTTTAATCTTATGCAGAGAGAAAAGAGCAGCTCCAGCTTCAGAGCTCACGGTCCAATCGCCACATTTCGACAATGGCCGGCTCTGATTGGCAGGAGGACCAGAGTCCTTCCGGTCCTCCAAGGTTCTCCATTGCACCATGGAAAGGAGCTTGCACGCCGTTTCTGTGGACACCCAAGAGTCTGCACAGTGCTTTGCCGACACTGGCGGTCATGCGCAGTGCTTTGCTGACACCACGGAGCATGCTCAGTGTGCAGGAATTTGTTACAAATTTTTAAGTTAAAAAATCACAAAGCACCTGGTTATAGTCCAACAGACTTATTTGGAAGCACTAGCTTCGGAGCCCTGCTCCTTCATCAGGTGATTGTGGGGTATAACATCGTAAGACACAGAATTTATGATCTTACGATGTTATATTCCACAACCACCTGATGTAAGTAGCAGCGCTCCGAAAGCTCATGCTTCCAAACAAGCCTATTGGACTGTAACCTGGTGTTGTGTGATTTTTAACTTCGTACACCTTAGTCCAACATGGGCACCTCCCGATCATGACAAATATTAAGCGTCCAAATGTGAATACAAGAGAAAAATGCTGAAGCCATTCTTTTTGCCGATTTTTTCGCCCTGTGCCTCCACATTTTGCCTGGCTGCTCAACGTTTCTCTCTTTTCGCCTGGGTAGAGGTATTCCAAAACTAGAGGGTAAAGGTGAGGGGGAAAGATTTTAATAGATCTAAAAGACTAAGAAGGGAACATTAACCCCTTACTGGGCGAAAGTGAGGTCTCCAGATGCTGGCGATTAGGGTCGAGAGTGTGGAGCTGGAAAAGCACAGCAGGTCAGGCAGCATCCGAGGAGCAGGAGAATCGACGTTTCGGGCAAAACCCTTCATCAGGAAATAGCCAGAGGGAGCTGCAGGGCTGCAGCGTAATCGAGTGGGTCTGAGCGGGATGCTGTTAGGTAGGTCGGTGTGAATGACCTGTAGGGATGATATGGTTCCGCTGCCTTGGCCACGCGTATACTGAGAAATATGGGAGGAGTGGGTTCCAGTTCGTGGGACACTGACACCATTCCTGGAGGAGGTGGGATTTGTGCTGTCTCTCTCTTCACATTCTGCCCTTCTGTCCATTTTCTTCCCATCCACTGCCCCCTTCCCGTTCTCTCTCCTCACACTGCACCGTCTAATCTCTCTCCCAACTCTCTTAACCCCAGTCTATTCCCCTGTCCATTTCCCTCCTTTACCCACCATCACCAGCGACCCCCTCACTCCCCAACCAACACAATCGTCCTTTCTCGTGCATCAGTCCTCTTTGGTCGCTGTTTGAAGTCTTTCTTGGGGAGAGAGAGAATGGATGGTGATGACTTTATCTGGGAAACACGGCATGTGAGAAATAGCTGATTTTTAAAATTGAGAATAACTAAAACCATACATTCAGAAACTTCGTTAAAGTCGGGAAGAATGTTATTTTCTTTAAAGCTGCAGAAATCTTTCTGAAACTTGCATTGATGTATGTGCAGTTAGGACACAACAAAGGACAGGTTGTAAGGAATGAATGAGTGAATAAAAGAGAAGTCCAACCTTGTCCTCGAGGAGACAGTGAGAACTGCAGATGCTGGAGATCAGAGTTGAGAGTGTGGTGTTGGAAAAGCGCAGCAGGTCAGGCAGCATCCAGGAAGCAGGAGAATCGACGTTACTTGCATAAGCACTTGGCACTCGGCCATTGCTCCTTCAATCCCCCTGCGATGGCGCGTGAACTCGCTGGTGCCTCCGCAGGTGGGAGGAGCAGGTGCTTACAGCAGGTGAATGGCCTCTGTCCAGTGTGGACCCACTGGTGGGTCAGCAGTGCAGCTGACTGAGTGAACCCTCTCCCGCACATGAGGCACGTGAATGGTTTCTCTCCCTTGTGGACCCACTCGTGCGTCTGCAGATGGCTGATCCGACTGAAGCCCTTCCTACACACTGAGCAGGTGAATGGCCTCTCCAGGTGTGAATGCATCTGTGGCTTTCTAGCACGGATGGAGAAGGGAATCCTCTCCCATCGTCCCCACATTTGCACGGTTTCCCCTTTGGAGGGAACTTTCCTTGTGTTGCTCTGGGATTGAAATTACAAACAGAACGGGGACATAGTCTTTCCCACCGTGAGGGGTGAGACTTTGATTCCCCAAGCTGAGTAATTGGTTTGAAGCACTTTTCACAGTCAGCGCACTGAATCTCCCTCACTCCGGTGTCTCAGTATTCTCCCTGCCGCACCAGTGCCCAGAATTTCTCAAGCAAACAAAAGCAAACATGTCTTCTTGATTGGAATGGCTGCTGATATTCAAGTCTCAATGAATCAAGTGGCTCTGTCAGAAGTTGATTTATCATTTGCTTTCCGATTTCTTTCTACACGTCTTCCTGCGAAGAAAAATCACAAAATAAGTGATCACTGTCAGTACAGTTCATGAACATAACATAGGTGGCAATTCCGAAAGATTGTGAGATATCTGCTGATCACATATTATCCAGACCACAGAAACCTGAAAACCCTCCTGCAGCCAGGTCGGCTCAGCTGTGCATGGAGGAAAACTTAATTTCAGTGACAATAACATGGAACAAACTGTTGTGGTTCTGTTCACCGAACTGGGAATTTTTGTTGCAGACGTCTCGTCCCCTATCTAGGTGACATCCTCAGTGCTTGGGAGCCTCCTGTGAAGCGCTTCTGTGATGTTTCCTCCGGCATTTACAATGATTTGTACCAGCCGCTTCCGGTTGTCAGTTCCAGCTGTCCGCAGTAGTGGCCGGTGTAATGGGTCCAGGTCGATGTGTGTGTTGATTGAATCAGTGGATGAGTGCTATGCCTCTCGGAATTCCCTGGTTGTTCTCTGTTTGGCTTGTCCTATAATAGTAGTGTTGTCCCAGTAGAACTCATGTTGCTTGTCATGAGTTCGACTGGGACGACACTATTATTACCACAACAACGAGCACCCGAGCTACAAATCTTCTCCCAAACATGGAACAAACTGCCGACAAAGATGCTGGAAATGGAGCTGAATCAAGGATATGGAAATGAAATGTTAAGGCTGCTTGAGAAAAGAAAGCCAGTAAAGATGCTGAATAGCTTCCTACTGACCTATTAAATAAAAAAATGACAAAAAATGACGTAACTCCATTACTACATTAGAAGGTGAATAATAATTGCAAAGAAACTTTTACAACAGCCAACAATATCAGATATACACCATATAGAACAAAGAAAATTTACAGCCCAGGAACAGGTCCTTCAGCTCTCCAAGCCTGAGCCGATACAAATGTCCTGTCTAAACCTCAGCACCTGTGTCCCTCTACTCCCGCCACCCGAACCGCCGCCCACCACCCCCCGACTCATGCATTTATCCAGACGCATCTTAAACGAATCTACCGTGCCTCCCTCTACCACCTTTGCTGGCAACGCGTTCCAAACGCCCACAAGTAAAACTTGTGTTCAATTTGAGTTAGTGTTGCCTTTACCGCGTTCATTGTAATCGCAGCTCTGCCCCACCCCGAATTCAGGCAGTCGGATCTCGTTCAACGAAGCTGCTTTTTGAGAAAATTGATTGGCCGTTTTTGCACAAGGCGATGTAAGAAACGAGGGCTCGTCCGGGATTTGAACCCGGGATCTCTCACATGCTCGCGCAGTTGAAAACCCGAAGCGAGAATCATACCCCTAGACCAACGAGCCACAAGCTCCCACACGCCTCCAAGGCAATGCAGTTTGAGTTCAAGCAAAGCAAGTGGTTTAAATTTATTTCAGAAAACCAATTGTGCCCTGGGGAAACTCCTGCCGCGGGAAATGCAGTGTTACAGATTCATAGTAACAGAAGCAGGAGTAGACCATTTAGTCAAGCCTGCTCCGTCATTCATTAACATCACAGCTCCACCAACCTGCACTATCCCGACCACCCTTAATTCCCCTTCAATGCAAAAACCCATCCAACTGTGCCTTCAATATACTTCATGAAGTTGTCTCAACTGCTGTCTTGGGAAGAGAATCCCATGGAGTCTCACAGAGTAACACAGATGTACAATACGGAAACAGACCCTTCGGTCCAACTCGTCCATGCAGCCCAGATGCCCTAACCTAATCTAGTCCCACTTGCCAGCACTTGGCCCTAATCCTCATAAAACCTTCCTATTGATATACACGTCCAAATGCATTTTAAATGCTGTAATTATACAGCCTCCATCACTTACTCCAGCAGCTCATGCCGTACATGCATCACCCTCTGCCTGGAAAGATTGCCACTTATGTCCCTTCTATATCTTTCCCCTCTCCTACCTAAAACTATGCCTTCTAGTTCTGGACTCCCCCATCACAGGGAAAAGAACTTGTCTATTTACTCTATCCATATCCCTCATGATTTTATAAACCTCTATAAGGTCACCCCTTAGCCTCCGACGCTCCAGCGAAAACTGGCTACTCAGCCTCTCCCTACAGCTCAACCCGCCAACCATGGCAACGGCCTCGTAGATCTTTTCTGCACCTTTTCTACTTTCACAACATGTTTCTGAGAGGAAGCAGACCAAAATTACATGCAATATTCCAAACGTGGCCTGACCAATGTTCTGTACAGTGGCAACATGAGCTCCCAGCATCTGTACTCGATGCTCTGACCAACAAAGGGAAGCATACCAAACGCCTTCTTTACCATCCAATCTTCCTGCGTCTCTACTTTTAAGGAACTATCAACCTGAACTTCAAGGTCTCTTTGTTCAGCAACACTTCCAAGGAACTTACCATTAAGTGTAAAAGTCCTGCTCTGAGTTGTTTTTCCAAAATGCAGCATCTCACATTTATCGACATTAACCTCCATCTGCCACTCCTCAGCCCATTGGCCCATCTGATCAAGATCCCGTTGAAATCTGAGGTAACCTTCTTTGCTGTCCACTACACCTCCAATTTTGGTGTCATCTACAAACGTACTAATTATACCTCCTCCGTTTACATGCAAATCATTTATATAAATGACAAAACGTAGTGGATCCAGCATCGATCCTTGTGACACACCATTGGTGGCAAGCCTTCAGTCTGAAAAGCAACCCTCCATCACCACCCTCTGTCTTCTGCCTTCGAGGCAGTTCTGTATCCAAATGGCAAGTTGTCCCTGCATTCCATGAGATTAAACCTTGCTCACCAGTCTACCATGAGGAACCTTGATGAACGCCTTCCTGAAGTCCAGATCGATCACGTCCATCGCTCCACCCTCATCAATCCACTTTGTTACTTCTTCAAAAAACTCAATCATGTTCGTGAGACATGACTTCCCAAGCACAAAGCCATGCTGATTATCCCTAAACAATTCTTGCCTTTCCAAATACATGTAAATCCTGTCTCTCGGGATTCTCTCCAACAACTTGCCCATCACGGATGTCTGTCTCACTGGTCTATAGTTCCCTGGCTTTCCCTTACCACCTTTCTTAAATAGTGGCACCACGTTAGCCACCCTCTAGCCTTCTGGCACCTCACCTGTGACTATTGATGATACAAATATCTCAGTGAGAGGCCCAGCAATCACTTCCCCAGTTTCCCACAGAGTTCTAGGGTACTCCTGATCAGGTCCTTGGAATTTATCCAACTTTATGCATTTCAAGATATTCAGCAATTTCTCATCTGTAATATGGACATTGTTTCAACATGTAACCATCTATTTTCTCACATTCTATATCTTCCATGCCCTTCTCCACAGTGAACACTGATGCACAATATCCGTTCAGTATCTCCCCCATCGACTGCAGCTCCACACAAAGGCTGCCTTGCTGATCTTTGAGGGGCCCTATTCTCTCCCTTGTTATCCTTTTGTCCTTAATGTATTTATAAAAACCCTTTGGGTTATCCTTAACTCTATTTGCCAAAGTTATCTCATGTCCCCTTTTTGCCCTCATGATTTCTCTCATAAGTATGCTCGTACTGCCTTTATACTCGAAGGATTCACTCGATCTCTCTATCTATACCTGACATATGCTTCCTTCTTTGTCTTAACCTTCTCTGGTCATCCAGCATTCCCCAACATACCAGCCTTTCCTTTCACCCTAACAGGAATATACTGTGTCTGGACTCGTGTTATCTCGTATCTGAAGGCTTCCCGTTTTCCAGCAGTCCTTTAACCTGCGAACATCTGCCCCCAATCAGCTTTTGAAGGATCTTGCCGAATACCTGAGTTTTCCTCCAATTTAGAACTTGAACTTTTAGATCTGATATACTATTTTCAATCACTATTCTAATGTTAATAGAATTATGGTTGCTGGCCCTTAGGTTTTGCACTCTCCCCAGTATGTACATCCAGATTGTTATTGAGAAAATTTCCTTGTACACACTTAATACATTTCTCTATTTGACGGATAAGTAAATGGGCAGGAGTTATACCTTGGGTTCACTCTTCCTTCATTCCCATCAACCCTACCCCCATTCCCACCCCAATCGTCCCAAGGCACTTTCCCCTGAAACTGTCGTATGTGTAACACCAGCCCATCTACCTGCACCCTCCTCACTATGCGAAGGCCCAAACATACTTTCCAGGTGAAGCAGCACTTTACCTGCACTTCCCACAACCCAGTCCACTGCATTTGTTGCTCACAATGTGGTCTCATCTCCATTGGGGAAATGAAGCGTAAACTGGGTGACTGCTGCACAGAACATCTTCGTCCTGCCCGCAAAAAGACCCCGAGCTTCCAGTTTCCTGCCAATTCCACACCCTCCCCTGTTCCCTGGCCAACATCTCTGTCTCAGGTTTGCTGTAGTGTTCCAGCGAAGCTCAGTACCAGCAGAACGAAGAGCACCAAATATTGCACTTGGGGACCATACATCCTTTCGGTCCCAATATCGAATTCAATAAATCTAGGGCCTGAACTCCATAGTATCCTCGTCCCTTCCACACACACCAAGCCTTGTTATCACATAGTCTGCCATTACACACTACGTATTCTTAGCTACGGACAGTCTCCATTTACTGTTGTTCACCCTCCCACGCAGATTGTTATCAACTCCCTTTCCTGTCCAAAAATTCTTCCCTCGCTTTGGGCTCTGTCCTGATCTATTATTTACTGCGTCCGCCTTCCTCCCACAATATCTTTCCCATATAAACCGACATTTTCGCAATCACCATCAGTTCTATGGAAGGATCACCGGCAACTCCTGTTTTTTTTGTTTCTGATATACAGCATCCGCAATTCTTTCAGTTATTTATTGAGAGAGAATTGGAAATTGTTTCGATAGACAGAGGGAGAGGGGGGAGAGATAGAACAGACATGAACTGTTGATCTCCGTTGTTCCTCTTAACGTAAAATCATTGCAGTGCGATCAATTCCCTTAACCATGAATAGAAACACACTGTTCTCTGTAGGCTTGTGGCGCAACGGTAGCGCATCTGATTCGAGTTCCAAAGATTACGTGTTCAAATCACGTCCGGCTCACTGCAGTCAACGATACCTCAAGAAAGGAACATGCTCGCGGGTGTGTGTTGAGCCAAGTCTGCTACCCGGACACTTTCGATCACACATGAAGCTTTGCTGTCAGTTTGATTTGTGAATACTGTGTCAGGGAGGTGCTGTGCCCATTGTTTGGGTAAATGCTCAGCTTTCCCCAGTGTGAGAAGTAAAATATGAACTGTTCTCATCAGGGGTTTTAAACACACTGCCGCCTCCCTGTGGGCAGCCACTTCGTTCAGTTGGTGACAGCGCGGATATGCATAACATTATTCCGATGTTTTTACAACATAATCTATAGACTCCCAGCTTTCTGTTTCAATCTATCAGGAGAGTGACAGCGAGTTCAGATAGAAATGTTTCCCACCAACAGCAAATTCTTTCCTCTCACTGGACACAGTTAAAATTATTTTTATCCAACAGAAGGAGCGGAAACTACAGTCTGACATCCTCCCTCCACATTAACGGTGAGCCTGAATTTTATAAACGGTGTCAGTAAAATCCAGTCGCGGACACTGATTTGGTTCAATCGTTTTTTGCCAAGCGAAATTCACCGAGAGGATGCTGCTGTGTGAAACAGCGTGGGGAATTACTGCAGGGCCTCCTGCGCATGGAACACACCGCAACTGATGTGTTTCACCTTCACCAGTTTATTCCTATCTCGGAGAAGAGAGATTTGATGATTCGGATCATAGCAGCCCGACAGACAACAGGAGAAGAGCACTCAGCACAAGCTTGTCACCACAGCTGGGTCACCGTGGTCTGTATATCAGAATGGGACATTTATTTGCATCTACTGACTGGAAGCGCAGCAAGTTGGAGTGCTGGTGGGACTATCACACAGGAAAAAACGGCTTTGACCTATCAGCTGGAGTGGCTCCCAATGCGCAACTCCGCTCACCTTCACTGAATAACTGTAAACAAATTACTCAGTGATTCAAAGGAATACTCCGTTTTGAATCTGCATTGTGGCATGTACCTTCGAGAATGATGTCAAAACACCTTCATTGCTGTGATGGAGTATCCTGTTGGACAGAATATACCGGTTGTCAAATGTCCCACATGCTGTTGGTCCAACTCCGATTTTCCTCAAAACCACAAAATGCGTGACAGCGCAGACTGAGGCCGTGCAGCCCAGCTTCGCTCTGCTGGCTCGAGACAATATATAAATAAGTGTCTCTGTGTGTATCATTCTGTCGCACTCTCCCTGTAAATCTGCACATTTTTACACTGAACAAGACCATTGAATTCCCTTTTGTGTCCATTGAATCTGCCTCTTTGTCACTGTGGGATTTACAGGGATTTACTGACCCTACTCCCTGTGCGAAAACATTCTTCCTAATGCCACTTTTACTTTTCCTAATGACTTTAAATCTCTGCCAAATGGTTCTCGATCCTTTCATTCATGGGAGCATTTTCACTTCATTACTTCCTCTGTCTAGACCCCTGATGACTTGGAAAACTTCAATCAGGCCAACGTTCAGCCTTCTGTTCATCAAAAGCTCCCAACTTTCCAATCTACCTTCACTGCTGTCATTCCTCATGCACCGCACCATTCACTTCAACCTGTTCAGCACTGTCTCCAATCACTTCACTTCCCGCTTCCTGAAATTTCGCACTCAGAACTGAACAGTAATGCAGCTGGATGATTCGGATTGCGCGGGCGAACAATCTACAATTCTTGACTCCACTTTTCACAAATGATCCCTTCGCATAGCTCACTGCAATTGGTGCTCTGCCCCATCCTTCCTTCAGACAGTCTGATCTCGTTTCATTGAGAAATTTTGCACAAGGCAATTTAAGAAATGAGGGCTCGTTCGGGATTCCAACCCAGCGTCTCTCGCCCGAGCGTGTAGCTGAAGACCCAAAGCGAAATTCGCACCGCTAGACCAGCGAGCCAATGGCCGTTGAATTCCGTCTCTGCCCTGACCCCTGACACCCCAAATGCCCTCCCCTGAAGCAGTTGAGACTTGCTCAGTGTGAAATACATTTGACATTGCTCCAAGAAATGCAAACAGCAAAGAGATTCCACAACATTTGCTTCTCATTCTTTCTCCCTGCGCCCAGGACGCTGCTGTTTGTCCGGTTCCCAGGAACCGGACTCTCTCCACTGGTGGATAATTAAACCATTTTGTTTCTACTTGCAAACTGTTCTGGGGAGGGCAGAGCCCATCCGCTCTTCTGCTCTCTCTCTATCACTTTGGATGGGAGACGTCAGTTCCACTAATGCGTCGGAAATTGGCAAGTTTTAAATACATTACAAAGGTCTGTAATCAAAGAAACAGAAAGATGCTGTGATGGCGGGACAGAGAGAAATGGACACCAGAAATTGTTCCCTCAGGTAAATTCATATGAGTGTATTTGTGTGCAGCTTGCTCGGTGTTCAGAATTCGTCTTCACACAGCAATCCTGCAGAAAGACCTTTCTAACACGGGCGTCTGTTTCTTTGCTGCGAACGGGCAGCAGTGAATATCTGAGCCCCAACTGTCCCAGATGAAGTTGAAAATGAGCCATTGTTTCTCCCTCAGCCGCTCTGTCCCAGAGACAGGGAGAGGGACGGCATCAACGCGTGACGTCATTCCGCCGCAGCCTGAAGCCGTTCAGTCCATCATTTCCATGTGACTCTCTGTCACTTGTATCTCTCCGAGATGATTCCCAATCGGTGATATGTGTCCTCATCATGGGAACTGTGTCTGTGTGGTGATGCTGCTTTCGAAATGCTGATCGTCCTGTCATTCACGTCTGAACCGGAGTGGGGAATTATTGCAGGGAATGAATACGACCGCAAATAATGTGGCTTTGTGGCTCAATGGTTAACACTGCTGTCTCATAACGGGACCTGAATTCGATCCTACCCGTGTGCAGTTTGTTCGAGTGTAGTTTGTTCAATGTCTGCGTGGGTTTCCTGCTCCTGTTTCCTTCCACAGTCGAAAGATATGCAGGTTAGATGGATTGACCATGCCCAGAGATCCGGTTAGGCGCATCAGTCAGAAGGAAATGTAGGGTCTGGGCGGGTTACTCTTCGGAGGGTTGATACGGACTTCTTGAAGAGGAGGGCCTGTTTCCACACGGTAGGGATTCGAATTCGAATTGTTTCAACTTCACCAGCTCATTCCGATTTCAGAGAAGAGGTGTTAGGATTCAGTTCAGAGCAGACTGTCGGGAAACAACTCAAATCTCCACAAGCACTTCCCCTCAGTTGTGCAAATTGGGCCAGTGTTTAGTGACATACTCAGTTCAGGTACTCGAAGAGTTGGGAAGCAGAGGCAAAGGCAAGATACAGAACAGAGTACCGTTACAAAGCGAAGCAATAGCAGACGATAGTTTCGATCGAGTGACATGAACCCACTCTACTTTCCCGCACGGAGTGTTTTGCACAGATCCCTTCAACCTTTCGTCTGGCGTGTGGCAGGCACGTTTGAGACTGATGTCAAAGACCTCTACTGCTGTCGTGTAATATGCTGTTGTGCAGACACATAGAGGCTGTCTAAATATAAACGTTGTTCTAAATTCCCACAATCTGTTGGTCGAACTGTGATTTCACTCTGAACCACAACGTGTCACAGCGCAGAGGGAGGCCATGCGGCCCACCTTCGCTCTGCTGGTTATTCGCCGTAAGTAAACGTGTGTCTGAATTCGTATCATTCTATTGCCTTCCCTGTGTAAATCTGCACACCTGAACATGACCACCGAATTCCCTTCTGTGTCCAATGAATCTTCCTCTTTGTCACTGTCAGGCAGGGATTTACTGACATTAACGATTCCCTGTATGGAAACGTTCTTCCTAATGTCACTTTTCCTTCTTTTCTTCGTGACTTTAAAACTCTGCAGAATCATTGTGGATCCTTTCAGACGTGGGAGCATTTTCACAACATTATTCTCTGTTTCTAGGTCCCTCATGACTAGCAAAGCGTCCATTCTCCGTGTAGAGCTGTCCCAATTTTCCAATCTAGCTTCATTGCTGACATTCCTCAAACACCGCATCTCTGGCAAGTCTGCGCAGTAGAAGACCCAAAGCGAGATTTATACCCCTAGACCAACGAGCCAGAAAGCGGGCATGCACCCACCCGCCACACCTCTTGAACTAACTGTGACTTGTTCAGTGTGAAATACATTTGACATTGCTCTAAGAATTGCAAGCGGCAGAGAGTTTCCAGAACTGCTGCTTCTCATTCTGTCTCCCTGCTGCTGTTTATCCCGTCCCCAGATACCGGGCTCTCTCCTCTGGCAGGTAATTAAACTATTTTGTTTCTAAACATTTTTCTGACACCAAGGTTGCCAGTGACAAGCATTGCCCTCCTCAACATAGGGTACAGAGAACAGGAGAAGACCACTCAGACCGCCACGAGGGTGTCACCGCAACTATGCACGTCGGGCCAGAATATCAATGTGAAATATTATGTGGAAGATTTTTGGGAAGCAGGTGAGAAGGCAAGGTGCAGAACAGAGCGCCCTTATGCGGGAAAGCTGCTCAAGACGACATTGAGTGAATAGGAGAGAATAGGACATGGCAGATTTCAGGCCCTAAAGTCATGGAATTCAATATTGAAGACTGGAGGGCTATAGGGTCTTCAAGGGGAAAATGAGGCGTTGTTCTTCCACCTGGAGCTGAGCTTTGCTGGAACACTGCTGCATGCCTGAGACAGAGATGTTGGCCAGGGAACAGGGTGGCGTGTTAAAGTGACAGGCAACCAGAAGCTCAGGGACAGTTTATCAAAGAAACCTCCCTGTGGGTCAGGGCAACCCCGCATCGGGAAGCACTGAGATGGCCAACCACTACCAGTTAACATGGGGAATACATCTCCACGTTGCACAGCCTCGAAACAAACTTTCCGTTCTTCCACTTAAAGTTCAAGAGCCCTCAAACCGAAATTCCCCAGGGACGTTTGGAAGAATGTTTCCAGGTGTTTGCAAAGTATATCTATGAGCACTTTGTTAAAGTGTGAACGTTGCGAGTGTTGAAATTGTGAGATTCTGAGCGAAATCACGGTTCGAAAAAACAATGAGGGAATTTAGACAGAGTTCATATTTGCACGATATGTCTGTGGGTGCGTGATGGGAGCATAACCCAGATGGGAAACCATCTCTCCTATTCGCTCAATGTCGTCTTTAGCAGCATTCCCATCGAACGGTGGTCTGTCCTGCACCTTGCCTTCTCATCTGCTTCCCAAAAAACTTTGACATAAATATGACACATTGATGTACTGGACCAATGTGCGCAGTTGAAATGACACACCCGTGGAGGTCTGCGAGGTCTTCTCCTGTTTCGTGTACCCTATGTTGAGGAGGGCAATGCTTGTCACTGGTCACTCCAGTGTCAGAGAAAGGTTTAGAAACAAAACGGTTGAATTATCTGCCAGTGGAGAGAGCCCGGTTCCTGGGGACGGGACAAACAGCAGCCGGGAGACAGAATAAGAAACAACTGTTCTGGAAACTCTTTGTCGCTTGCAATTCTTAGAGCAATGTCAAATCAATTTCACACAGAGCAAGACTCAGTGGGTTCAAGAGGTTGGGCGCGGTGTACATACGTGCCCGGTGACTGGTTCGTTGGTCTAGGCGTATACTTCGTGTTTTGGGCTTTCTTCTCCGCAGAATTGTGAGAGATCCCGGGTTCATAATCCCAGACAAGCCCGCATGTCATGATTTGCGAAAAAGCGCCTGGTTAGTTTTCTCAAAAAGCACCTTCGCAAAACGAGGTTGGGCTCCCTGGAGTACGATTGGGCCAGAATGTTGGTAGGGAAGTGAAATGATTGGAGATAGCGTTGAACAGGTTGTCGTGAGTAGTGGCGCTGTTTGAGGATTGTCAGTGATGCGGGTTGATTGGAAAATTCGAACAGCTCTCCTCGGAGAACTGAAATTTGAAATCTGGCCTGATTGAAGTTTTCCAAGTCATGCGGGGTCCAGACAGAGAAAGCAATGTAGTCAAAATGTTCCCACGCCTGAAAGGATCGGCCACGATTCGACAATGTTTTAAAGTCATGATGAAAAGAACTAAAAGTGGTATTAGGAAGAATGCTTTCGTACAGGGAGTCATTAGGGTCAGCAAATCCCTGTCTGACATTGACAAAGAGGCAGATTTAAGAGACGCAAAAGGGAATTCGGGGGTCATGTTTAAAATAACAATGTGGAGAATTACACGGAGAAAGCAAGAAAATGATACGAATAGAGACAAACGTTTACTTACGGTGTAGAATCAGCAGAGCGAAGGTGGGCCGCATAGCCTCCGTCTGCGCTGTGACAAATGTTGTGATTCAGAGTGAAATCACAGTTCGACCAACAGAATGTGGGAAGTTAGAAAAAAGTTTATATTTACACAGCCTCCATACGTCTGCGCAACACCAAAAAGACGACAGCAGTGGAGATCTTTGACATCAATCTCGAACGTGCATGCCACGCGCCAGATGAAAGACTGAAGGGACCTGTGGAAAAGGTGGCACTTAACAGAGCAGAGTGGCGTAGCGGGAGCTTGCTGGGCCCATAGCCCAGCGGTCGAAGGTTCAAAATCCACCTCTGCTATTGTGTAATGTCTCCTTGGGCAGCTTTCCTTTGCAATGGTTCTGTTCTGTATGATGCACGGGGGAAACTCACACGGTTCAAATAACATGCTTTTGGAGGTGTGAGTGGTCTTCTCCTGTTCTTCGTCGGTTTCCTATGAACTGAGTCGCGATGTCAATGAGCTGATAAAGTTCAAACGCATACTTTGCGATTTCGTCCGTTCCCTGCAGTAATTTGCCACGCCGGTTCGGACGTGAATGACAAGCAGATGTTCTGGAAACTCTTTGCTGCTTGCAATTCTTGGAGCAAAGTGTAATGTATTTCACACTGAGCAAGTTTCAGCTGGCTCAGAGTCTCCAGTGTACATTGCTCTCGTTCCCGCCAGCTCAGAGTGAGAACAATAGGAGGGACAAAGGAGTGAATAACGATCTGTGTGGGAGGGTAAATGGAGACCGTTAGTGGATAACAATAAGTAGTGTGTCATAGTAGACTATGTGAACACAAAGACTTCAGGTGCTTGGTTCTTTGCATCTCTGGTAAATTCAGCACACTTGCCTTCATGGTTCACACCGTTTAGTTTCGGAGTTGGGACATCATGTGGAGGTTGGACAGGATGTTGTTGAGGCCATTTTGAGTACTGAGTACAGTACAGGATGTTGTTGAGGCCATTTTGAGTACTGAGTACAGTTCTGGTGGTCCGGTAATAGGAAGTATAGGGGTAACAGGGTTTGGTAAAGATTACCAGGAGGTTGACAAGACTGGAGGGTTTGAGTTTCAGGAGACACTGGGACCTCTTCTCCACTTTATTGAGAGTTATAAAATGATGAGGGGCGGAAGGAAGGTGAATAGCAACGGGCTCTTCCTTAGCGGAGGGGAGTTCAAAACAAGGGGGCTTTTTTATAAGGTTAGAGGAGAGAGATTTACAATGAACCTGAGGGCAACGTTTGACAGAGGGTGGTATTTGTGTGGAATGAACTGGCTGAGGAAGTGGTTGATGCAGGTGCAGTTCCAACGTTTAAACAACATTTGGATGGGTGCACGGAGAGAAAGGTTTTAGAGGGGTATGGGCCAAATGCACGAAAGTCGGACGAGTTTAGTTTGGAATCCTGGTCAGCATGGGTGAGTTGGATCGAAGGGTCTGTTTCTCTGTTGTACACCTCCATGAACCAGAAGTGATCTTATTGAAACCAGTAGAATTCTGAAAGTAGCTTGACAGGATAAATGCAGATAAAATACTCCTTTGTGGGTCGGAATGTCATAGAATCCCAAGAATGTGGAAGCAGGCCATTCAGTCCATCTATTCACACTGGCCCTCTGAAGAGCATCCCACTCATACCCACCCCCTTACTCCGTATTTCCCATGGCCAATCCACACTAACCTGCAAATTCCCGGGCACTATGGGTAATATAGTACAGCCAATCCTCCCTAACCTACACCCTAATCTATAAATTATTTTAGTCCGCAAAGGTAAAAAGCACAAGGATTTAAAAAGTGACCCTAAAAAGCACAAGCGCCAGTCAAAGCAGATGGAAAGTGAGTGTATAATGTCACTATGACAGAACAGGCCCCACATTCCTTCCCCTCCGTCCCCCCCAACCTGCCTCACCTTTCACCTCCCGGGCCCAGTACCTTCCAGGTGGCCCCAGAGTTGACACAGAGGCCGCCCCACGACCAGTAGAACTCCACCACCCAGGCGGCCGACGGGTTCCCAAACAGGCCCTTAACCCCATCCGCCTCCAGAATGGTCACCGGCTCCTACCTGCTGTACAGCCGGGCGGTGTGGCCGTGACACAGCAGCTGCGCCAGGAAGGCGGTGGTGCCCAGTGACGTGTGTCTGCCCTGGGCCGCACGGCGCCATTTTCCTAACGGCCGCCCCTTCCCCGCTCGAGCGACTTCTCCTCCCAACCGCCTTCACCCCCGCGTGACGTCAGCTCAGGGGGGATGGGCGGGGCCGGGAAGCCTCACCGTCACCAAGTAACAGCCACCTCGCGCTACAACTGCTCATTCACAAAAACAAACTCTCCTGTCTCGCTTTGCAGCTGCAGGGGGGACACTGCCACGTTTCGAGGAGCCCTGTCTACATTGGAAAAGCTCACGGCTCAATTTAAAGAGATATTCCGACATATAACGATACATCATCATATCAAATTGGGGAAATCTGCATTTTAAAGGGACATGGACATTTTAACGGGCTATTTCTGCAAATAAAGAGATTTAAACAGACATGAGTATATTTCATAGGGATGTGGTTCGAAGAGATACTGCCCTATTTTTAATCCGAAATATCCCTTTAAGAGACATAGTCATATCTAAAGGAGTAAATATACATTATCGAGGGGGAAGATTGCACTTCGTGGAACATAACACCTTTAAAGGGCTTAACTACATGTTTATGTACATTTATGGATATTTTTACGTTTGAAAAGATATATTGAAATCTAAAGAGACATGGTCATAATTAAAATTACATGGTAATATTTAGAAAGCATGACCAGATTGGAAATAGTGCAGCCGCTTTTTAAAAAGGGGTTGGGCTAGGGGTGAGATGGTTCCATTTTTAAGAAAACAAGCAAGTTAATACGATTTGGAATGATCTTGAAGAGGTGATGGAGCTAGTAAAAGGCAACGATAATTGCAAAATTCTTGAAAAGGAAATGATTCCAGATATATAATTCAATACAGGTAAATAATTCAATAAAAGAGCCATTACAAATTTGATCGACGAAACAACCTCCTTTTGAGAGATATAAATGGGATCATCAGTATTTAAGAATAAATTCCAATTTTTGTTCTCCTCCCAAAGTTTCTGTCTTGTCAAGGTACAATTTAAGCCAGTACAATATGTTTTCCCACAGTAGGCCTTGCTACTCAATCTCATCTTGTCCTCACCCAATATTCATATCTGCATTGTTAACCGTCAAGTTTCCAGGGGAAATAAGGCATGATGATGTGATGCTCACATTCCAGGAACAAATTGTGTTCGGGGATTCTGTAGTCAGAGGTACAGACAGACGTTTCTGTGGCCAGCAGAGAAAAAGCAGAATCGTGTGTTGTTTCCCTGGTGCCAGGATCAAGGAAGTCTCAGAGAGGGTGCAGAATGTTCTCACGGGGAAGAGGGGCCAGCAGGAGGTCATTGTCCACATTGGAACAAACGGCATTGGAAGGGAAAAAGTTGAGACTCTGAAGGGAGATTCCAGGGAGTTAGGCAGAAAATTAAAAAGGAGGTCCTTAAGGGTAGTAATATCTGGATTTCTACGAGCTAGTGATGGCAGGAATAGGAGGATAGAGCAGATGAATGCATGGCTGAGAAGCTGGTGTGTGGGAGAAGGATTGACATTTTTGGATCTTTGGGATCTCTTTTGGGGTAGAAGTGACCTGTAGAAGAAGGACGGATTGCACCTAAATTGGAAGGCGGCTAAAATACTGGCAGGGAAATTTGCTAGAACTGCTTGGGAGGATTTAAATTAATAAGGTGGGGAGGGTGGGACCAAGGGAAAAAAGTGAGGGAAGAGATCGCTCTGAGACGGGTACACCTGAGATGGAAAAGGGTAGACCAGATCTAAAAGTTGAAGTTCTAAATTGGAGAAAGGACAATTTTTACGATATTAGGCAAGAGCTTTCGAAAGCTGATTGGAGGCAGATGTTCGCAGGTAAAGGGAATGCTGGAAAATGGGAAGCCTTGAGAATTGAGATAACAAGAATCGAGACAAAGTATATTCCTGTCAGGGTGAAAGGGAAGGCTGGTAGGAAAAAGGCAATGCTGGATGACTAAAGAAATTGAGGGTGTGGTTAAGAAAAAGAAGGAAGCATATGTCAGGTATAGACAGGATAGATCGAGTGAATCCTTAGAAGAGTGGAAAGGAAATAGGTGTATACTTAAGAGGGAAGTCAAGAGGGCAAAACGGGGGCATGAGGTAGCTTTGGCAAATAGAATTAAGGAGAATCCAAAGGGTTTTTAAAAATATATTCAGTACAAAAGGGTAACTAGGCAGAGAATAGGGCACCTCAAAATCAGAAAGGCTGCCTTTGTGTGCATCGACAGGAAGTGGGGGAGATACTAAATGAATATTTTGCATCAGTATTTACTGTGGAAAAGGATATGGAAGATATAGAGTGTCGGAAAATAGATGGTGACATCTTGCAAAATGTTCAGATTACAGAGGAAGAAGTGCTGAATGTCTTGAAACGGTTAAAGGTGGATAAATCCAAAGAACCTGATCAGGTGTACCCAAGAACTCTGTGGGACGCTAGAGAAGTGATTGCAGGGCATCTTGCTGAGTTATTTGTATCATCAATAGTCACAGGTGAAGTGCTGGAAGACTGGGTGTTGGCAAACGAGGTGCCACTGTTTAAGAAGGACAATAAAGACAATCCAGGTAACTACAGACTGGTGAGCTTGACCACGGTGGTGGGCAAGTTGTTGGAGGGAATCCTGAGGGGCAGGATGTAAATGTATTTGGAAAGGTAAGGGCTGATTAGAGATAGTCAACATGGCTTTGTGCGTAGGAATTCATGTCTCAGAAACTTGATTGAGTTTTTTGAAGAAGTAACAAAGAAGATTGATGAGGGCAGAGCAGTAGATGTGATCGATATGCCCTTCAGAAGGCGTTCGACAAGGTTCCCCATGGGAGACTGATTAGCAAGGTTAGATCTCAGGGAAAACTAGCCATTTGGATACAGAACTGGCTCAAAGGTAGAAGACAGAGGGTGGTGGTGGAGGGTTGTTTTTCAGACTGTAGGCCTGTGACCAGTGGAGTGCCACAAGGATCAGTGTTGGGCCCTCTACTTTTTGTCATTTACATGAATGATTTGGATGCGAGCATAAAAGGTACAGTTAGTAAGTTTGCAGATGACACCCAAATTGGAGGTGTAGTGGACAGCGAAGAGGGTTCCCTCAGATTACAACAGGATCTGGACCAGATGGGCCAAGGGGCTGAGAAGTGGCAGATGGAGTTTAATTCAGATAAATGCGAGGGGCTGCATTTTGGGAAAGCAAATCTTAGCAGGACTTATATAATTAATGGGAAGGTCTGAGGGAGTGTTGCTGAACAAAGAGACCTTGGACTGCAGGTTCATAGCTCCTTGAAAGTGGAGTCGCAGGTAGATAGGATAGTGGAGAATGCGTTTGGTATGCATTCCTTTATTGGTCAGAGTATTAAGTACAGGAGTTGGGAAATCATGTTGCGGCTGTACAGGACATTGGTTAGGCCACTGTTGGACTATTGCGTGTAATTCTGGTCTCCTTTCTATCGGAAAGATGTTGTGAAACTTGAAAGAGTTCAGAAAACATTTGCAAAGATTTTGCCAGGGTTGGAGGATCTGAGCTAGAGGGGGAGGCTGAACAGTCTGGGGCTGTTTTCCCTGGAGCGTCAGAGGCTGAGTGGTGAACATATAGAGGTTTACAGAATTATGAGGGGCATGGATATGATAAATAGGCAAAGGCTTTTCTCTCGGATCTGGGAGTCCAGAACTAGAGGACATAGGTTTAGGGTGAGAGGGGAAAGATAGAAATGAGACCTAAGGAGCAACTGTTTCACGCAGAGGGTGGTACGTGTACGGAATGAGCTGCCAGAGGAAATGGTGGAGGCTGGTACAATTGCCACATTTAAGAGGCATTTGGATGGGTATATGAATAGGAAGGGTTTGGAGGGATATGGGCTGAGTGCTGGCAGGTGGGACTAGATTGGGTTGTGATATCTGGTCGGCATGGATGGGTTGGACCGAAGGGTCTGTTTCCATGCTGGACATCTCTATGACTCTATGATTTTGTCTGGCAGCTCAACTTTTATCTATCTATTCCCCAGGCTGGGGGAAGTCCAAAACTAGAGTTGTTTAGGCTGAGAGGGAAAAGGTTTAAAAGGACCGAACAGGGTAACTTTTTCACGCAGAGAGTGGCATCTGTTTGGAATGAGCTGCCAGCGGCAGTTGTCGAGGCTGGTAGAATTACAATCTTTAAAAGGCATCTGGATGGAGGTATGAATAGGAAGGGCTGAGAGAGATATGGGTCACATGCTGACAAATGGATCACTAGGTTAATTTAGTAAATTTTGTCGGCGTGGACCAAAAGGTTTGTTCCTGTTCTCTGCAAATCTATGACTGTATTTCTACATATTCTGAACCAATTTCACAAGACTAGGAATAGACCATTCCAAGATTACAGGCTGTCCTCAACTGTGGCCTAACTGCGCAGATTTCAATGCAAGTTTCAGAAAGATGTCTGCAGCTTTTTTTTAAACAGTTGAATATGCTTTCAGACATTACTGATGTTTCTGAGTGCATGATCTTAGCTATTCTCAATGTTAAAGGTCAGCCATTTCTCACGTTTCCCTTCCCCACCCCCACCCCAGGTCGCCATCACCATCCATTCTCTCTCTATCATTAGAAGGGTTTGATACAGGGATCAAAGAGGGCTCGAGGCACGAGAAAGGAAGGGGGCAGGGTACTCAGAGTGAGATTGGACGGGGGTCGCAGAGACTGGGGGAAGACAAAGAGAGAAAATGGGAAGGAGAGCAGATCATTGTTGGTAGAGAATCCATGGGGGTACACAGGGTAGGAGCAGAGAGACAGAATGTGGTGAAGAGGATTGGGGAGGAGAGGGAGAATGCGGAGTTGTAGAGTGTGAAGTGAAAGAAATTGGTTGCAGAGTGTGGGGAGAGAGAATGCACGGGGCAGTGGGTGGAGAGAGGATGGACGGAGGCCTGTGGTGGGGAGAGAATGGACGGAGCAGTGGGTGGGGAGAGAATGCACGGGGGCAGTGGGTGGGAGAGAATTCATGGGGGCAGTGGGTGGGGAGAGAATTCATGGTGGCATTGGGTGGGGAGAGAATGGACGGGGCAGTGGGTGGGGAGAGAATGGATGGGGCAGTAGGTGGGGAGAGAATGGATGGGGCCTTGGGTGCGGAGAGAATGGACGGGGGCAGTGGGTGGGGAGAGAATTCATGGGGGCAGTGGGTGGAGAGAGATTGGATGGGGAGCAGTGGATCAGGACAGAATGGACAGGGGCAGTGGGTGGGGAGAGAATGGACAGGGTCAATGGGTAGGGAGAGAATGGAAGGGGCAGTGGGTGGGGAGAGATTGGACGGGGAGCAGTGGGTGGGGTGAGAATGGACGGGGATCAATGAGTGGGAAGAGAATGGACGGGGACAGTGGCGGGGAGAGAAAGGTCGGGGATCAGTGAGTGGGGGAGAATGGACGGGGCAGTGGGTGGGGAGAGAATGGACGGGCGGCAGTGGGTGGGGACAGAATGGACGGGGCAAAGGTTGGGGTGAGAATGGACGGGGCAGAGGGAGGGGAGAGAATGGACGGGGAGCAGTGGGTGGGAGAGAATGGAGGGGGGGTAGTGGGTCGGAAGAGAATGGACGGGGCACAGTGGGTGGGAGAGAATGGACGGGGAGCAGTGGGTGGGAGAGAATGGACGGGGAGCAGTAGATCGGGACAGAGTGGACAGTGGGCAGTGGGTCGGGAGAGAATGGACGGGGCAGTGGGTGAAGAGAGAATGGACGGGGAGCAGTGGATGGGGAGATAATGGACGGGGCAGTGGATGGGGAGATAATGGACGGGGCAGTGGATGGGGAGATAATGGTCGGGGCAGTGGGAGGGGAGAGAATGGACGGGCGGCAGTGGGTGGGACAGAATGGACAGGGCAAAGGTTGGGTGATAATGGACGGGGTAGAGGGTGGAGAAAGAGAGCAACAATGAATGGCGGGAGAAGGTGGGGGAGAGAAGGAATGGATGGGGGCAGCGTGTGGGAGGTGAGAGAAAATGAGTGTAAGGGAAGGGACTGGATTGGGGGAGGCAGAGGGTGGAGCGATAAAGGGAATGGATGGGGACAGAGGGTGGATGAGGGACTGGACAGAGGGCAGAGGGTGCAGAGATAGAATGGACGGAGTGGGAAGAGTGGCATGTGTGGGAGAGAGAGAAGGCACTGGTAGGTAAGGGTAGAGAGAGAGAATGGACAGGGGATGCTATGGGTGGCGGTGAGGGAATGGACATGGGACGCTATGGGGATGATTGGATGGGGAGGTGAGAATGCATCCCACCCACTCCCAGCATCCCCTTCTCTGCACATGTGCAGTGCAGACTTTTCTGAATGACACGAGAGACGAGTCTGGAACACTGTGTGAGTGCAGTCACCCTCACATCCTGGCATCAGCAAACCACTGCCTTTCTGTTTTAAAAACTAAATAACGATGTGGGCTATATACTAAGGATGGCGAGATATGGCTGAGAAACTGAACAGAGGGTCAGCACTTTCAGGAGAGGGGAGCTGGGCAAAGGCAGGAGGATGGAAGGATGAATTTGGGTTGGAATACATTGAAAGATTTAGGAATTGAGAGACAGAGATTTCGGGTAGAAGAAAGAGAAGGCTGTTCTGTGCAAACTAAAATTCTCTCATCCTATTTTCTGCCTTGCACTGACAGCAGTGATCTGTTTTCTCAAGTTATTAGCAGAGGAGGATTTGCTTTTCAGGCATGGACAAGAAATTTAGTCAGGGCCTGAATATCAGCAGTGTTTGAATCCAGGAGGGGTAATGTTTGTCTGCAGGAAATGAATTCAAATATCAACATGCATTGAGAATCCCCGTGAATACACGCAGCCTGCGTGGGAGTACTCAAGGGTTCTAATTGCGGAGAGAACTTTAATTTTTCAGCGAAATGTGGACCAGTATTCTCGCTATAGACGAGCCCTTCATTGGATCGTTGAATCTACCGAGTAACAACGACCCCTGCCCCGTGGAAACTCTATGGAAGCAAATTGAATTCCTCAAACTGATAGGAGTGTCACCATGATTGGGGAGAAGCCAATTGATTGCCGAGAGCTGGAGAGGGGATTCCTCGCAGCGCCAGGGACCTGGGTTCAATCCCACCCTCACAGTGACTGTGTGGATTTTGCACTTTCCTACCCCTCCCCCAACCCCTGTCCGCGTCGGTTTCCTCTGGGTGCTCGGGTTTTCTCCCATGTTCCAAAGTTGTGCAGGCTAGAGTGGATTGGGCGTTCTAAATTCAGGGATTAGCTGTGGGGTTATCGGGTGGGTCGGGGGGGTGGGGGTATGTTCTTCGGAGGGTCAGTGTGGACTTGGTGGGCCAAACGGCCTGTTTCCTCAGTGAATCCCCCAACGTGTCTGCAGCCTGGCTTCCAGCTCCATCTCTCTGTGCCGAAGGTCCTCCAGTATGTGTATTCCTTCGTTTCCAGCACCCAGAACGTCCCACCTTCTGCAAATCGAAAGACAAGTCCCACCCTGCCCACTCCAATGTGTGTTGTGTAACTGCTTAATCATTTTTAGTGGCACAGCAAAGGCTGATAGCCAAGTTCGGAAACCAGGAGGATGGCCTCAATCGCGACCATGGGTTCATGTCACATGACAGGTAACCCCACTTCACTGTTACGCTCTCTCTGTCTCACTCTCACACACGCACATATTCACACGTTCGTGCAGAGCCTTTCCGACAGACATGCTCTCTCTCAGACACACACTAATACGCCCCCCACACTCACACCCACGCATACATCTTCGCACATGATTACACTCCATCACACACACACTTTACCCAGCCTGCACGCGCACATACACACTGTCTCTCTCATTCATGCACTCACACATTTGGGGTGAATTTGCATTTGCAGGATTATATATTTGGAAATAGAACCAGTCTGACTCAAGATTGGGATACAGACAGACTCTCACCTCACAGCTTTCATGCGTTGTTTGATGTGAGGTGTTACCTCCTTTTATAAAACATCAAGTTTCCTGGAGAACGTGACTTAAAAGAAGTTCTGGAATGTACAAATTAGTGAACCGAAATCTGCAGCCCATTTTAAAAGATGAAAGATTTAACAGTAATCTCGGTTTCTTCAATATGTCACTTATGTTGCATGACAGTCTAATGTTTTTGCGATATATGCTGTGTCTTGTGATTCTACACCACATCTACCTGAAGAAGGAGCAGCACTTCGAAACCGAGTGTTTCCAAATAAACCTGTTAGAATATACCCTGGTGTTTGTGAGATTTTAAAACTTTGTTTCCAGTGAATACAGTCCACACCTCCCACTGTTGCCAGTAAACTTTGCAATTTCAATGAAACAATGAACCAGAAGTCCTGAAAAAATATACAGTTTGTAACAATATTAGCTACTCATTCACTGGTCCTTCTGAGACATGACATTAGTGCTGGAGGCTGAAAGAAATGAGCAGCTTTAAAACAAAAACCTGTTGGACCTCACAGAGTCTAAGCCGGGCGGTAAGTTCAGGTAACCTTTACTCCGACCATATTTTGTTACAGCTTCAGATTTCCCCAGGAAAAAGGCATACAAAAAGTAGTTTTTAAAGAAAACACCTCCAGGTCAAAGTGCACCCAGTCCCCCCACCCCACTTTCTTTGTTGGTCAGCTGAGTTGTCCGTTTGTAACTGGATCCCTGGTACAGCCGGGTAAAACATGCAGCTGGGATGACTGAGTGAACCCTTTCCCGCAACGGCAGTTTCCTTCACTAAAAAGGACATGAGTGAATCAGATGGTGCTTTTTCCCCCTCAAAGTGGTTTCATCCTGAGATTCTGAAGTCCAGATAACTGACCGAACTCCAATTCTGCAAGTGCTGGGTTGATCGGAGCACTTGGCCATCGCTCCTTTCATCTCCTTGCGCTGGCACGTGAACTCGATGGCGCCGCCGCAGGTGGGAGGAGCAGATGAAGCCATTTTGGAACTTACAGCAGGTGAAAGGCCTCTCTCCAGTGTGGACCCACTGGTGGGAGGGCAGTGCAGCTGACTGAGTGAACTCTCCCCAGCACATGGGGCACGTGAATGGCTTCTCTCTGACTGAACCCCTTCCTGCACACTTAGCAGGTGAACGTCCTCACTCCATTCTGAATCCGTCTGTGGGTTTCCAGCACTGATGGGGAAGGGAATCCTTTCCCACAGTCCCCACATTTCCACGGTTTCCCCATTGGGTGGAGCTTTCCTTGTGTTGCTCTGGGTTTGAAATTACAAACAGAGCGGGGACATTGTCTTTCCCACCGCGAGGGGTGTGATTTTAATTCCCCAATCTGAGTAAATGGTTTAAAGCACTTTTCACAGTCAGCGCACTGAATCTCCCTCACTCGGTATCTCAGTATTCTCCCTGCCACACCAGTGTCCAAAGTCTCTCAAGCAGACAAAAGCAAACATTTTTTCAGGACCATGGGGGCAATGGATGACGTATCTGACTCCACCTACTTGTTTCAACTGCACCTCACAGCTTCTTCACACATCCCAATTAAGCTTTCTCATTGTCATGAAACCGGCGTATGGGTACAATTCCTAATCTGCAGGAATGAGAATATTTTCACTGTCTCGCGTCAGTAAATGTCCCTGAGAACATCAGAGTCCCGTCACAGCGCTGTCAGAGGAGGGGAAGCTGAAAGAGACCCACGTGCTGCTCATGGGCACATTTCACTTTCCCCAACTCACCGCCCCAACCACTGCGGCTCTTGGGAGTGGAAAGGGAACAAACACCAAAACCCAGTCTCAGCTTTGTCAATCTTCAGGAAATAAGAAAACTGTACATCCTTTCGGATCTTCCATCGTGGGCTGACAGCGTTGATTTTAAATGGCTGTCCAGTCAGTGTCGATTCGTTTTGGCTGAAAAAATCTTCCTTATCTCATCCCAGCATTTCTTGCCACAGAGAACTGTGCGGCAGATTTCATGTATATATTTCCTTGTATGGTATTTTGTAAATTGCATTCGTTTTCTGGTTGTTTGTATCGGGTATTTCAGGTTCATGAGCCGCTGTTTAAGTTGTGTTGGTAGGTTTGTGGGCTACCATGATGCTGAGAGGATTGAGTTTTCCGGACATAATTTCCCAGATGTCTTTATTGTAAAGTAATGTGGCTAGGGTTTCTGCAGACGTTGTGTCTACTTGTGTCAGTTTGTTGATGTGAAATCGGCACACTGAGTTTATTGGGTCGGCAAAAATGAGGACTGCAGATGCTGGAAACCAGAGCTTAGATCAGAGTGGTGCTAGAAAAGCACAGCAGGTCAGAAAGCATCCGAGGAGCAGGAAAATCGACGTTCCGGGCAAAAGCCCTTCATCAGGAATAGAGGCAGGATCCCTCCAGGGTGGAGAGATAAATTGGGGCTGGGGTGTGCGTGGCTAAAGGTAGCAAAAAGTACAATAGGTGAATAGGGGTGGGGATGGAGGTGACAGATCAGAGAGGAGGGTGGAGCGGATAGGTGGGGAGGGAGATTGGCAGGTCGGACAGATCATGAGGACAGCGCTGAGCTGGAAGGCTACAATTGAGGTAAGGTGGGGGAGGGGAAATGAGGAAACTGATGAAGTCCTCATTGATGGCCTGCGGTTGAATTTACCCCAAGCGGAAGATGAGACGTTCATCCTCCAGGCATCGGGTGGGGAGGGAGCGGCGATGGAGGAGGCCCAGGACCTGCATGTACTCGGCAGAGTGGGAGGGGGTTTGAAATGTTGGGCCACAGGGCGATGGGGTTGATTGGTGCCGGTGTCCTGGAAATGTTCCCTCAAGCGCTGTGACTTGACTCTGCGAGGAGTCTCCAGTCTCCCCAATGTAGAGGAGACTGCATCAGGTGCAATGGATACAAGAAATGACATTGTTGGATACACAGGTGAAAGCCTTCGAACGACCATGGCCCGGATTCGATTTCCGGGCAGGGAAGTAATTTTCAGTAGAGCTATCAGGCTATGTTTGCAACTCCCTGGTGGTCTAGTGGTTAGGATTCGGCGCTCTCACCGACGCGGCCCGGGTTCGATTCCCGGTCAGGGAAACTGTTTTCAGGGGGTTTATAGGCTCTCCGTTCTTCGACATTGCTCTATACGGTTATTTATTGATCTTCGTAGTTCCTGGGTGCTGCAGTGTGTCGTGGCTCGTTGAAATAGTGTCCTGATTCAGATATGTTTGTATGTGTCGGGGTGATTGCTTCTCTGGTTAAGTTCTTGGTTCGCGTGCATTGTTTTCCGATAGACGCTGTTTTGAATTTACCATTGACTGTTCGCTCTCCTGTGACATCTAGAAATGGCACTTTGTTGTTGTTCTCCTCTTTTGTGAATTTTATGCCAGTTAGGATATTGTTGATGGTGTTGTAGGTTTCCTCTAATTTGTTTCAGTTTTTGATGACAAAAGTGTCATCGCTGTAGCGGACCCAACGTTTGGGTTGGATCGTTGGAAGGGCTGTCTGTTCGAGTCTCTGCATTATTGCTTCTGCGAGGAATCCTGATGCTGGAGGTTTCGTGCGTATTTCGTTGATTTGTTTGTCGGGCTTGTTATTGAATATGAAGTGGATGGAAAGGCACAGTTCCACGAGCTTGACAGTGCTATCTTTGCTGATGAAGTTGATGAAGTTGATGCTGTGTTTGTGTCTTTGGTTCTTCGAGTAGTGTCTTCAGTTTTCTTTGGCCACGTTGATGTTAATTGATGTGAACAGGGCTGTTATGTCAAAGGACAACATTAATCCATCCTTTTCTATCTCAGTGTCTTTGGTGTTCAGGAATTCTTGGATGGAGTAAATGGAGTGGCGTGAATCTTCGACTAGGTGTTTTAGCCTTCAGTAGAAGCGTTTGACTAGTCTGTATATTGCTGTTCCAAGTCGTGAGACTGTGGTCTAAGGGGGGCTCCTCGATTGACGGGGAGGAGAACAACAACAAAGTGCCATTACTTGATGTCACAGTAGAGCGAACAGTCAATGGGGAACTTAAAACTGGCATCTACAGAAAAACAACAGACCCAAACCAAGTACTTAACTGCAGAAGCAATCATCCCAACACCCACAAACGAAGCTGCATCAGGACATTATTTCAACGAGCCACTACACACTGCAGCACAGAGAAACTACGAAGAGCGCAAGAGAAATACGTATATAGTGTATTTAAGGAGAACGGGTCCCCAATAAACCCTCTCTGCCGATTTCTCATTGATGCTTCCAAGGTGACTCTCAAAAATTCGGTTTATCCCTCCATTCTTTCCTGTTTGTTTTTTGTGGGTTTTGAAAGCTTTCGCAATCCTCTGACTGAGTATTGGAGTTGGAAGGTTGTGTTGTGGTTGTACAGGACACTTTTTAGGCCAATTTTGAAATATTGTGCACAATTCTAGTCTCCCTCCGATCAGACGGATATTGTGAAATTTGAAAGGGTTCTTAAGCACCAAAGGGTCCACAGAGATGAAGAGACCCTTCTGCTGCCCTGAGTGTGGGAAGGCCTTCAGTGATTCCTCTGCCCTGCTGACACACCAGTTGGTCCATACCGGGGAAGGATGTTCTCCAGCCCCAAGTGCGAGATGGCCTTCAGCAGTTCTTCCCACCTGCTGAGACACCAGTGGGTCCACACTGAGGAGAAGCCGTTCTTCTGCCCCGAGTGCAGGAAGGGTTTTGCACTTTCCTCCGACCTGCTGCCCCATTGGTGGGTCCACATGGGGGAGAGGCCGTTCAGTTGCCTAAGTGCAGGAAGTCCTTCATCAATTCCTCAGCCCTGCTGAGGCACCAGTCCGTCCACACCGGGGAGATGCCATTCTCCTGCCCGAGCGTGGGAAGGGCTTTACCCGCTCCTCCGCACTGCTGAAGCACCAGCTGGTCCACACGGGGGGATGGTGGGTGGAGAGGGGAGGCCTTTCTGTGGCCCGGAGGGCGGGAAATCCTTCAGCAATTCCTCCGCCCTGCTGAAGCACCAGGGTGTCCACACGGGGGAGAGGCCCTTCAGCTGGCCCGAGTGTGGGAAGAGGTTCATGTTTTCCTGCAACTTGCGGAAGCATCAGCGGGGGCACCAGCGCTTCCAGCAATCAGATCCCACCGGTAACGCTGCCTTTAGTCACCCCCCAGGACTGAACCTCCTGCCAGTTCTGACAGTGGGTGCACTGGGTGAGTAGGTAGGCTGTTTTAGTCTTCTGCTGGACGGCAATTGCCTGCCCCACCCCCCACAACTACAACCCCATGGTGGCTCAGGGTTAGCACTGCTGCCTCATGGCACCAGGAACCCAGGAATACTTCCACCCTTGGGGTCTGTGTGCAATTTATGGAGGGTAGGAAAATGGATCTGAGTGGGTTACTCTTCGGAGAATCTGTGCAGATGTGTTGGGCTGAAGGACCTGTTTCCACACTGTCGGAGTTCAACCAACATATGAGCTTTGTTTTCATTGGAAACTGCTGCTCATTGAGCCAGGGACTGCACATTGCCAAATGAAATGATCCAGAGAAACGTAAGACCGCAAGACCATCGGAGCAGAAGTTAGGCCATTCGGCCCATCGAGTCTACTCAGCAATCCGTTAGTGACAAAAGTAGCGCAGATGAGATTAGCTACAGTGTGGAAACAGGCCATTTGTCCCAACAAGTCCACATCGACCCTCCGAAGAGTAACCCATCCAGACCCATTTCCCTCTGACGAATGTACCTAACTCTATGGGCAGTTAAGCATGACCAATCCACATGACCTGAACATCTTTGGACGATGGAAGAAAACAGGACCACCCAGAGAAAACCCACGCAGACACTGGGAGAATATGAAAACTCCTCACAGACAGCCACCCAAGGCTGGAATCAAACCTGGGTCCCTGGCACGGTGAGCCTGCAGTGGTAATCACTGAGCCACTACATATTGCAACCCGAAGGAGGCAAGCAGGAGGCTGGGAGAATGCAGCAAGCCAGGCAGCACCAGGATGTGGAGTAGTCAGCGGTTTGGGTATTAACACTTCTTCAGGACTGAAACGTTGACTTCTCTGTGGGAAACGATTTACAGGAATGTTGCTGGGGCTTGGAGGATTTGAGCTACAGGGAGAGGCTGAATAGGCTGGGACTGTTTTCACTGGACCATCAGAGGCAGAGGAGTGACCTAATAGAGGTTACAAAATCATGAGGGGCATGGACAGGTTAATAGACAAGGTATTTTCCCTGGGATGGGGGAGTCCAGAACTAGAGGGCATGGGTGTAGGGTGAGAGGCGAAATATATTAAAGGGACAACTTCTTCATGCAGAGGGTGGTACTTATATGAAATGAGCTGCCACAGGATTTGGGTCAGGTGTTCTCAAATGGGACTAGATTAGTTTAGGATATCAGGTCACCATGGACAAGTTGGACGAAAGGGTCTGTTTCCATGTTGTATGTGTCTGTGACTACTGGTCCTGATGTAAGTTTAAAATCGAGTCCAAGTCACTTTGAATAGTTCAATCTTGTTGAGCTCACCTCCTGAAAAGTTTCAGATGAATCCCTCTGAGAGATACTGTTTAAACATGCTGAGTTGGACAAAGTATCCCATCAAGTTCAACACAAACCCAGAGTTGAAGAAGTCAGAAGTCAGAACACCAAGGGGACCAAAACTGATCACAATATTCCAGGTGCAGTTTCATCAACGTCCTGTATAACTACAACATAACTATATCTATACTCAATTCCCGAACTGATGAAGGTTAGTGTGCCTAAACCTTTCTTCATTGCCTTGTGTATCGATGTAATCAGAGATATACGACCTACTTTAAACTGAACCACAATCCTGCTTCTGGGAGCACAGTGACTAATAGGGAAGGCAAAAGCGAGATTGACTTTTAAATGGAGTATAAAAGTAGGGAAGTTATAGTGGAGGTTTTGATTGAAAGGGCAGTGAAGATTCAACCAGCTGAGAGTGGATCTGAATCACATGTAGATCAGACCAGGTTCGGACAGTAGGAAATCAGATAAGTTTTTACAACAAACCACAACGAGGTCATCATTAGACTCTTAATTACGGATATATATTGAATTCAGATTCCGCCATCTGCCATGGCAGCTTTTGAACACAAGTCCCTAGAACATTACCTGGGTGAATAGTCTGGTGACAATAAAGTCGGCCATCACCTCCCCTAAACACATTGGCTTATTGTGTTCAGAGGTAACAAAGGAGCAAGACGTTTTAGCAGCTGCTAAGTTGTTGATATTACACAAGGGAACATCAGCACTCTCAGTAATGGCACATACTGAAGTCAGTGTCCTATATCAGAGGTAAGGGCTCGGGAACCAACAGAAATAGGAACAGGAATATGCCATTCAGCCCCTTGAGCCTGCTTCTCCATTCAGTAGGATTCTGGGTGATCTGGCATTCCCCACATTCACTTTCCTGCCCTTTTCCTGCAACTGTTCATCCGCCGACTCTTCACGAATCTATTGATCCTAGTTTTAATGTGACATGAAGGCTGTCAACAGAGTTACTGGGGTGGAGGAGTGGGAGGTGACGGGGGCTCAGGTCGAACTTGGGGACTAAAACAATGGCTTCACACTTCACAATATTTAACTAAGGGAATGTTTATGGTTATCCAATGCTGGAAATTGGGCAGGCATTCAGATAAAATTATTGGTAAATTATGAATGACAGAGGAGTCGGGAGAGAAGTGGTGTTCGGGCACATTTGGATATCGTCAGTATAGATGCCAACACCAGCAGCTACGGTAAAACAAATAAGAACGGAAGACGCTAAAATCATACCCTCCCAGAGGATAGAGTGATGCTGGAGAGGGTCAGTACTGTCATTAACCCGGATCAAGGCTGTCCGCAGGTCGATGAGGGAATGTTCATCCCTGTCACCGTTACAAGGGATGTCAAATATGACCTTGATATGAACTGTTTCAGGGGAGGAAACCAGACTCGAGGGCTTTAAACACAGAATTCTGGAAAAGATGGGAATGGCTAATTCAACAATGTTACATCCAAACCTACACTTCTATTCGTGCGATAATAATAGAAGTGTTTTGGTTTTTATTTCGAAGATTCTCAGCAACACTGAGTAAGAAGCAACAAAATTAACACAAGAAATATTGCAATTGCTACAATGTGCCTGCTCCAAACAGGGGGCCATCGGTGTGAAATTAACTGTCTACAAGGGGCAATATTGGAAAGGAATGACCCAGTTCATAGCTATAAGAGGGGAGACACAGACTGCTTGATACAAACATATAATGGGCGGGATTAGGCCACTCGGCACTTCGAGCCTGCTGCAACATTCAATAAGATCATGGCTGATCTGAATTCAACCTCAACTCTACATTCCAACACATCCCCGACAATCTTTCATCCACTTGGTTATCAAGAACCTATCGACCTCTGCCTTAAAGATTTTGAATCCACTGCCTTTTGAAGAAGACACACAACCCTCAGAAAGAAAATCAATCATCCTCAGTTTTGTCTTCGACATTTAAAATATGACCCTGTACTTTCAGATATTAAGATAGGGACACATGCTGCATTCAAATAATAACTGTGGTACAGTTAACTATCTCAAAGTGCTTCACATGAACATTATGAGAATTCCTTTAAGAATCACAAGACCGGAGCACAGATGAGACAGGTGACCAAATACTTGGTCAAAGGGACAAGTTTAGGGCAATCTTTTAAACAGGTTCAATTTCCCAAACATCAGAACACAAAGACGTGAACAACAAACACAAAATAGCAAAGAATGGGAAACAACAGTGTAGTCATAACGTCACAGGTTGAGTAATCCAGGGAACATGAGTTCAAATCCCACCACAGCAAGAGGTAAGATGTGAATAATTCAAATCATAAATGGGGAACACAAAGTAAGTCTCAGTATGGTATCGATGGCACTGACGTCAATTGTCCTAAAAACTCAGCCAGTCTGGCAACACTGGTGGAGAGAGAGAGAAAGAAACAAAGACAATATCCTGGCTTGAGTCCAGAACAGTTGTGAAGAAGGGTCACAGCACTTAAAATGCTAACTCTGCTTCTCTCTCCACATGTGCTGCCAGTCCTATTCAGTTTCTCCAGCATTTGATGCATTTTTGTGTTTCAGATCTCTATCATCTGCAGTTCTTCATTGCGCAGACTGAGGGAAGCTCAAATCCCATAAAAGGGTCGAGCAGAAGGGCTGGAATTACTCAGCAAGTCTGGCACCAGTTATGGAGATAAAAACAGTTCGTACTTCGGGTCATTGAATGATCTTACATCAGGGACAAACTTTTGGGGAAGCTGCAAGAGTAAAAGGCACAGGTGTAACTTTAACATCTGGGAGAACTCTCTCAGCCTTGGAGGTCAGGCTGACTCAGCATTCTGGTCCTGCTCATTACCTGTTAAATTCTCCATTTGTTGTTCTTGTTATATTTCTACATAGTTGACACATTCCTATATTTTAAAATGAAATTCCAGCAGACAGGAATTTTCCATGTAAGTCATCATACATTAGAGCGTTTGGAACGTGAATGTAACTTTTAAATAGAAAGTATTTATTCATGCATGGGGTGTGGGCATCGCTGGCAATGCCAGCATTTATACCCACCCTTAACCACCCTGTGGTTGGTTGGAAAAGTGCATGAAGGTGTCTGAGATTGTCTTGATCAGCACAGCAATCTCAAAGATGGGCGTGCTCAGATTCAAGTACCCTCCACTCCCACAGCCAAGTCTGCATTCACTTCAATTATAGATGCCATCTAAACCTCCCAGGACAAGGACAGCATGGGATGACAATCAGAATAAAGCTTCCTCTACTCTTCAATTGCAAGTGAAGCTACCTCAACACTGTCCCCAACAAACACTGCCAAGACAGAGACTGCATTCGGTTAGATACAGAGTAAATCTTCCTCTACACTTCCCCATTCATACAGTCCCAGGGGAAGGACACCAAAGGGTTAAATAAACAGTCGAGCTTCTTCCAATCTGACTGACACTTAGTCCGTACTATACCAATCCTCAAGGAAAATTCAGAACTGAGACTATTATCTGGTGCTGAATTCACACATACTCATGGGAATGACCTCAACAGAAAATCATGTCGTGACACACAGATAAAACACACACAATGTACAACAAAACTAGACTGTTATTGGGATCAAAGACATTTAAATGACCGGAGACATAGTCCCTGCAGTGATCCAAATGTGAGCTGAACAAATTGCACACTTGAACAATATTCTATGAGAATGCAATGTCCACCTCACTGCTGTCTATTCAGTTCCTCTGCTCTCGTTCAGGGCTGAGTTGCGGCTGACCACATTGTGGCGTGGGGGTCAAGAGGTTGGACAGTTAAGGTCAACTTGGATTGAGGGCATCCTTTGTCATGCCAGTGAGGTCGAGGGTCGCTCATTTACTCAACTTATAATCGGGGACAAGGGGATGTCAGGCTGGGCTTGTATCAGTTTGAGTTTAGAAGAAACAGATGATCCGATGGAGCTGTATAACATCTGGAGAGGACTTAATGTAAATGTAATGTCAACTCAATTCTAGCCAGAGACTAGTCTCTCATTTAAGATAGGAGAGTTTTGTTTTTCTCACAAGTGTTCTCGAGTCTTTGAAATTCACTTCTTTAGAGAGTAGCATGTGGTGGTGGGTAACGAACTGGGTCTGGGTGGGACGGTCAGTCAATGTTGACTCGATGGGCTGAATGGCCTACTTGCACGCAATTGGCCTATATCAATCAATAGTATGCACTTGTTTTATGGTTACCAACATCAAATTACATGAGTGGTTTTGGTTATTTCATCTCTTATTATCGTATTCAACCAACAGCAGCATCTAGAAACTTGCTTAATTACAATATCCAATATCTGCTGAGTACTTTTTCTGTTTGTCACGACCAATTTCTTGAACTCTGACGTGCGACCTCTTCATTACTGTCAAAGTTCCTTATTTATCCCGACATTGTCATGGTTTTACTTTGTCGAATGTCTTCCTGGCTTTTGCAGTTAAGACCCTATATTCTGCCCTTGTCAACATTTCACTTACAATTCTCTACTAAGGATTTCATGAAAAACCTCAGAGTGTGGTGAGACTGTGGAATTCACTACCGTAGTGAATAGTTGGGGTGGAAGACACTACAACGAAGGGTAAGTAACCCAATACAAATGAATATCACTGTCACCAGATTCACAGCACAGTGAAATTTAAACATGCAATGTCCCTCAATTTCTCAACTCTCCCGAACCAGACTTGATGAAGAACAGATCTTGCATATCAACATTATAATTTAAACAACAACCAAATTATAAATACGGCAAATTTTCTAGGGCAAAGTTAAAGAAGATAATCTAATTAATAGCAATGATTTAAACCCTTTGATCAAGCCCCCCACCATCTCAGAGACAGAGACTTAAGCGGCAAATTAAGAAAGAATTTTTTTTTAAACTTACCAATTCAAGCAAACAGTTTCCAATAATGGATTGCCAAGCCTTTGTGCAATCTTTGGACGATGACTGTTTCACAGACACGTAACTGTAAATCTAATTTATAAGTCACTGCTGAATGTGAATAGACACCCCAGTATTCAGCCATTTCTTATAGGCTGGGACTCATTCCCAGAAAGAGCCAACAATTCTTTAACTGGACAGCTCCTGGTCTCAACGAGCAGCAGTGCCCAATGGAAGCAAAGTTGCAGGGGTGGGGGAGCACGACGGCATAAAACTAAAAAAAAACCGACCGACTCTCCCACTATAAGCACTGTCAGAATGTGCAGGGGTTCAGTCCTTTCAGTGACCCACAGCAGCTTCACCAGCAGAATCAGATTGTTGGGAGCACTGGTGCGCCTGCTGGTGCTTCTGCAAGGTGCAGAATGATGAGAACCTCCGCTTCCACTCGGGGCAGGTGAACGGCCTTTCCCCGGTATGGGCCTCACCTGTGCCTCAGCAGGTGGGAGGAATTGCTGAAGGCCTTCCCGCACTCTGGACAGGTGAAAGGCCTCTCCCCCGTATGGACCCGAAGGTGGGATGCCTGGGTAAAGCCCTTCCCACACTTGAGGCAGGAGAACGTGCTCTCCCCGGTGTGGACCCGCTGGTGCCTCGGCAGGGCAGAGGTATCATTGAAGGCCTTCCCGTACTTGGAGCAGCTGACGGGCTTCTCTAATATGTGGACCCCGAGGTGGATCAGTCGGACGGAGGAATAGCTGAAGGCCTTCCAGCATTCGGGGCAGGAGAATGGCCTCTCGCCTGTGTGGACCCGCTGGTGCCTCTGCAGTACAGAGGAACTGCTGAAGGTCTTCCCGCACTCAGAGCAGGAGAACAGTCTCACCCCGGTGTTACTGCGCCCATGAGTCTCTAGGTCAGATGGGAAACGGAAGCCTTTCCCACAGTCGCCACATTTTCATGGTTTCTCCACGGGGCGGGATTCCTTGGGTTTCTCCATGACCGAAGCTTCAGCTGCACACAAACGCGTGTACAGCACCTCCCTGCCGTGAATTCCTCCTTCCAGTCTGTATAACTTTTACTGGCTCCACAATCAGAGTGCTGCAATAGTCGGGTCTCTCTTCCTGTCTCACTGATGCTGAAAACGTACTGAAAGAGGAACCAAAAAGCTTGGTTCCTTCTCACAGAATCATAGTCGAAAATTGTTATAGTCCCGATGGATTCAGTGACTGCCAGACATTGACGTGAAATTGAGGACTGCAAATGTTGGAGGGTCAGAGTCAAAGCACAGCAGATCAGGCAGCATCTGAGGAGCAGCAGAGTCAATGTTTCAGGCAAAGCTCTTCATCTCTTGATATTGAAACGTCCATCTTCAGATCTTCAAATAATCTGTAAAAAGAGATTACAAAAGTCATTACTGTCAGTCCAGGTTACCAATTCCCAACAAGCAATTCTACTTTTTGCAGAACATTCTTTTCTTTTCCCACAAAATTGAAAGCCCCATCCCACCCCCTCACACCCCTCTATTCTCACTCCGCTCAAACTAATTCTCCCGACGGTACTGATTCAGGATCTTACAGAGACCGAAAAGTGAAAACATCAAGATAGACACCATAGAATTTTGGATACCTCCACCTGAAAGTTAGTATCTTTCACGACATCTAGGAGTGAGTAAGTCTGATTTTGAGCTTCTTGAGAAAAAACCGGATACGAAATGGTTAACATCTGGGGAGGTGGAAGTGGGGAGATGGAGGAAATGAGATATCAGGTCATTGACACCGATACTAGACAGAAACTGAACATACAGACATGGCAAACATTACAGACAGGCCAGAGTCACACAGATACACAGCACAGAAACAGGTCCTTCAGTCCAACTCATCCGTGCCGACCAGATAGCCAAAATTAATCTCGTCTCATTTACCAGCACTTGGCCCATATCCCTCTGAACTCTTCCTATTCATATACCCATCCAGATGCCTTTTAAATGTTATAATTGGACCTACATCCACCACTTGCTCCGGCAGATCATTCCTTACATTTCCCTCCCTCACCCCAAACATATTATCCTCCTGTTCTGGACTTCTCCCATCCCAGGGAAATTACCTTGTCTATTTATCCTATCCATGCCTCTCATGATTCTATAAACGTCTGTAAGATCACCCCTCACCCTCTGGTATACCTGGGAAACAGCTCAAGCAATGCGTTTACTTTTAGCTTCACACTCACTGAACTTTACTCCCGTGTAAAACATTGTTTCCCTCCCCCACACTGTCCATGGGAAAAGCCAAGAGTGCTGAGACTCTGGAGTTGGGGAAATGCCACGTAGAATTCCTGCAATGTGGAAACACGCCATTCAGCCCAACAAGTCCACACCGACCATCCAAAGCGTAACCTATGTGGACACTTTCCCCTATCCCATTCCACCAAACGGACTGCACACTATGGGCCCATTTAGTATGGCCACTTCTCCCGAAACTGCACATCATTAGATTTTGCGAGGAAACCAGAGCACGAGGAGGAAACCCAGCAGACACGGCAGGGAGAGTGTGCAAACTCCACACAGACAGTCGCCCCAAGGCTGGAATTGAAAGCGGACCCCTGGCGCTGTAAGGCAGTAGTGAGAACCACTGATCCATCGTGCTGCCTCTGTGTGCAGAAAGAGGTGGGGGCTGGGAACTTTGTTAAATGTACCACACAGTGGATTGTTGAGTAAGGTTAAATCTCACGGGATCCAGGGAGAGCTAACCAACTGGGCACAAAATTTAGAAGCGCGTTGTTGAAGATCCTGGAATCTTTCCTGGAAACAATAAATGCTGGAGATCACAGTGGGTCAGGCAGCACTGTGCTACTCTACGCCTGGACAGTGTGGACGTGGAGATGATGTTTCCACTCGGAGAAGGCTTGAGGATGCCAAGTTATTGAGGGCATTTGAGACAGAGATAGGTTCTTGATTAGTAAGGGGTCAAGGGTTATGAGGAGAGGGCAGCAGAATGGGATAGAGAAACATATCAGCCATGATCGACTGGTGGAGCAGACTCGATGGGCCAAATGCCCTCATCCTGCTCCTGTGCAATATGGTCTTAAAGCTGGGCAGATGACTTAAGGGGTTCTCACAAACTATTTCAGAATCCCGAAGAGGAGTTGTTGGACTCGAAATTTTAACTCTGCTTTCTCTCCACAGATGCTTCCAGTCCTGCTGAGTTTTTCCCGTGTTCTCAGGTTTTGTTTCAGATTTCCAGCATCCACAGTTCTTTGTCTTATTTATCAAATTCATTTCTTGCCCTTCCCAAGTGTCTGGAACTTCATCTCCCTGATCTACAAACTGTTCACTTACCCTAGAAATGACCACTACCTCCTTATCAAAGTAGACCCCTTTGTTGCAAAATGATTGTCCAATTCTGTGACCAAAATAATTGCATTCGTAATTACTTACACCAGGGACTCTCAATATCTTATGCCAGAACACAGCCAGATTGTTTCAGACAGTACATTTATGTGACTTGATACAAGTCCCTATTCGTGACTTTACCAGCGTGTTGTTGGGAATGGAGGGTTTGAATGAAGAAGAAGCTTGGTCATTTTTCCAATGGAGCCGAGGAAGTTGACAAATAACTTTATAGAGATTTTTAAAATCAGGAGGGGTATAGATAAGGTGTCATTTCCAGGAGGCTCAGAATATTTTATTGCTCCAGAAGGTGTAAAAGGGGTCAAAGTTTCAACAGAAATCAAACAGAGCTGAGAACAGACAACATTTAACTCTGTGGGAACAGGGAGATTAGAGGACAGAGAAATCAGGACCTGAAATCCAAGCTGACACCAGACTACCATGTTATCAGTGCTTTGATTAGCAGTGCCCACCCTCTACCTTTACTGAGCCTCTCACTCGACTTGAATGCCACGTATCCCCTCGATATTCCGGATCCAATCCTTGTCATTCTGAAGCCATATCTCTGTAAGGAGTCTCAGATCATAATTATTCTCTTCAACGTGTGCAGTCAATTAATTCGCTTTTGTTACAATGCAGCACACATTCACATACTGAGCTTTTAGTTTTATTTTTTGCGATGGTTAGAATCGAGTTTTGATCGCTAGTACATTTATTCTCCTTGTCCCTTTCTATCATTCTCTGGTATTTGGTTTCCACATCACTACATTGCTCACTGGCCCTGATTTGGATTGGCTATGCTAAATTGCCCAGTGTCCAGGGATGTGCAGGTTAGGTGGGTTAGCCATGGGACACGCAGGGTTATCGTTTCAAAGTAATAGAAGGAGTAGGCCATTTGGCCCATCGACCCTGCTCCGCCATTCATTAAAATCATGGCGGATCGATCAATCGTCTCAGCTCCTCCTAATTGCATTTTCCCAACTTCCCGTAATACCCTTACCACACAAAAAAAACCCATCCAACAGTGTCTTAATGAAGCTGCCTCTACTGCTTCCTTGAGCACAGAATTCCATTTATTTACCAGTAACCACGTTGGTCCTGCCCTGAGTTGCCTCATCAAAATGCAACAGCTCATATTTGTCTAAATTAAACTCCATCCACGACTCCTTGGCCCATCGGCTCATCTGATCAGTTATAATGTATATTAAACTTTCTTTCCTGCCTTATTCACTGAAAGCTGAAAATCTCCATCCCACACGCTCACCCTCCATTCTCACTTTGTTGAATCTAATCCCTGCTGTCCTCATCCTGAAGGGTTTGGTTCATGCTGATTAACAGGCCCACATTCAAGGGGGATCTAATTGAAACGTACAGGACATTGAACGGCCTGGACAGAGTGGACATTTGGAACGTTCCCTGTCCTGCTCCTCAGATGCTGCCTGACCTGTTGTGTTTTTCCAGTGCCACATTTTTCGACTTTCACCTCTCGTCCTCACTTTCCCCACATTCCAAGATGTCACCATTTCAACAATGCACTGCTTTTTTTTTCAACAGCAAAGTCTATAACTTCACATTGAGGAACTACACTTGCCATGTGTTTGGAAATATTTTGCCAAAACCTCTTCCCGATTGTATTATTTGCATCATGTCCAGTGATGAGGAATGTCTCCACACAATGGAAATTCCTCATCCCTGGACATGATGCAAATATTACAATCGGGAAGAGGTTTTGGCAAAATATTGTCAGTTTGCAGGTGGAAAAATGTTCAGGAAGTAAAACACAAATCCCAGTCTCCAGCTTTGTGAATCTTCAGAAACTCTTTGGGAAGTGGAATTAGAGGAGAATGAAGGATGATCTGACGGACTGAGCAGAGACAGTACAGAAACCGTCCCTTTGTTTAAGAGGCTGATTGACTCTGATATTCTCGGGACCTGAACTGACCCGAGACATTGAAAGAATTCTCTGCACATCAGGAATTCAAACCCATTCTCGGCTCGGGGCCAATGAGAAAATTCAAGAAGAGGCAAAACACTGAAAGGCTCTGAGGGCGATGGCCCCGGTGTAGGAGAGCTCGTTCCTCGTGACATGGATGTGCCTGCAGATTGTGGGATCAGGCTGTTCCCATGTCTCCATAATGAATGCCCAAGGCTTTATTATGGAAAAGTAAAACTGAAAGAAGACAATGGTAATTTTGGGCGGGGCGGTTTTAATTATGAATTGAATACTAGATTCCAGTTGTTTCTGGGCTTGTAATATCGTACTGCAGCATATTGTAGATCTTCAGTAAGAGTGTCAATATTGGACTACAGAGGTCCATTCAGCAACTTAAGTCCATATGAACTCTTCGTGGAGGTATGCAGTCTGCCCCATAACCCTGTTGGTTTACAGTTACATATAGATCTACGCAAAGATCCTTGGGATTGAGAGGAAAGAATGTTCCACAGTAACTAGAATCGACATTTCGGGCAAAAGCCCTTAATCAGATAAGAGGCAGGACGCTTCCAGGGTAGAGAGATAAATGGGGGTTGCTGGGCCGAAGGTAGCAAGGAGTACAATAGGTGAATGGGGATGGGGATGGAGGTGGCAGATCAGAGAGGAGGGTGGAGCGGATTGGTGGGAAGGGAGATTGGCAGGGAGGACAGGTCCTGAGGACAGCGCTCAGCTGGAAGGTTGGAACTCAGGTAAGGTGGGGGGGGTGGGGAAATGAGGAAACTGGTGCAGTCCACATTGATGTCCTGGGGTTGAATGTATCCGAGGCAGAAGTTGGGGTGTTCTTCCTCCAGGCATCGGGTGGGGAGGGAGCGGCGATGGAGGAGGCCCAGGTCCTGCATGTCCCTGGCAGAGTGGGAGGGGAGGTTGAAATGTTGGGCCACAGGGCGATGGGGTTGATTGTTGCGGGTGTCCTGGAGATGTTTCCTCAAGCGCTGTGACTTGACTCTGCGAGGAGACTCCAGTCTTCACAATGTAGAGGAGACTGCATCGTGAGCAATGGATACAAGAAATGACATTGGTGGAAGCCTTCGAACGACCGTGACCCGGGTTCGATTTCCGGGCAGGGAAGCAATTTTCAGTAGAGCTGTCGCACATCGCTCCTAGCTCCCTGGTGGTCTAGTGGTTATGATTCGGCGCTTTCACCGCTGCGGCCCGGCTTCGATTCCCGGGCAGGGAAACAAGCTTCAGTGCGTGTTTTGGCTACCCCTTCTCCTTAACTGCGCTGTACAGTTACTTATTGGTCTTCGTCGTCACTGGGTGCTGCAGTGTGTCGTGTTTCGTTGAAATCGTGTCCTCATTCAGATTTGTTTGCATGTGTAGGGATGATTAATTCTGCGGCTAAGTACTTGGTTCGCGTGTGGCGTTTTCCTGTAGAGGCTGTTTTGAATTTATCATTGACTGTTCGCTCTACTGTGACATCTAGAAATGGCACTTTGTTGTTGTTCTCCTCTTTTGTGAATTTTATGCCAGTAAGGAGATTGTTGATGGTGTTGTAGGTTTCCTCTAATTAGTTTCATTTTTTGATGACAGAAGTGTTTCATGGGTATTTCGTTGATTTGTTTGTAGGGCTTGTTACTGAATATGAAGTGGGTGGTAAGGCACAGTTTCACGAGCATGACAGTGCTCTCTTTGCTGATGAAGTTGGTGCTGTGTTTGTGTCTTTGGTTCTTCGAGTAGTGTCTTCAGTTTTCTTTGGCCACGTTGACGTTAATGGATGTGAACAGGGCTGTTATGTCAAAGGACAGCATTATTCCATCCTCTTCAATCTTCGTGTCTTTGGTGTTCAGGAATTCTTGGATGGAGTAAATGGAGTGGCATGAAACTTCGACTTGGTGTTTTAGTCCTCAGTGGAGGCCTTTGACTAGTCTGTATATTGGTGTTCCAAGTAGTGAGACTATGGCCTGGGGGGGGGGGGGGGGCGGTCCTGGTTTGAAAAAGAGGAGAACAACAATAAACTGCCATTCTTAGATGTCACAGTAGAGCGAACAGTTAATGGGGAACTTCAAACTAGCATCTACAGAAAAACAACACACACAAACCAAATACTTAACCACAGAAGCAATCATCCCAACACCCACAAAAGAAGCTGCATCAGGACATTATTTCAACGAGCCACTACACACTGCAGCACAGAGAAACTATGAAGAGCACAAGAGAAATACGTATATAGTGCATTTAAGCAGAAGGCGTCCCCAATAAACCCATTCTGCCGATTTATCATTGATGTTTCCAAGCTGACTCTCAAAAATTCGGTTTGACCCTCCATTTTTTCCTGTTTGTTTTTTGTGGGTTTTGAAAGCTTTCCCAATCCTCTGACTGAGTATTGGAGTTGGGAAGTTATGTTGTGGCTGTGCAGGACATTGGATAGACCACTTTTGGAATATTGTGTGCAATTCTGGTCTCCCTCCTATCAAAAGGATATTGTGAAATTTGAAAGGGTTCTGAAGCACCAATGGGCCAACAGAGGGAAAGAAGCTCTTCTGTTCCCCTGAGTGTGGGAAGGCCTTCAGTGATTCCTCTGCCCTGCTGACGCACCAGTTGGTCCACACCGGGGAAAGCTGTTCTCCAGCCCCAAGTGCGAGATGGCCTTCAGCAGTTCTTCCCACCTGCTGAGACACCAGTGGGTCCACACTGAGAGGCCGTTCATCTGCCCCGAGTGCAGGAGGGGCATTGCTCGTTCCTCTGACCTACTGGCCTATTGGTGTGTCCACATGTTGGGGAGGTCGTTCAGTTGCCCTATGTGCAGGAAGGCCTTCAGCAATTCCTCTGCCCTGCTGAGGCACCAGTCCATCCACACTGTTGTGTGGATCCAAGCTGGTCTCCTGCCCCGAATGTGGGATGGTCTTTACCTGCTCCTCCACACTGTTGAATCACCAGTTGGACCACACGGGAGTGTTGGGGGTGTCAGTGGTGGAGGGGGGGAGGCCATTCTGCTGCCCTAAGAGCGGGAAGGCCGTCAGCAATTCCTCTGCCCTACTGAAGCACAATTGTGCCCACACCAGGAAGATGCCCTCCAGCTGGCCCGAGCGTGGGAAGAGGTTCATGTTTTCCTGCAACTTGCAGAAGCACCAGCGGGGCACCAGCGCTCCCGGCAATCAGATCCTACCAGTGATGATGCCTTCAGTCACCTCTCAGGACTCAACATCCTGCCAGTTCTGACAGTGGGTGCAGTGGGAAAGTAGGTGGGTTGTTTTTGTTTTCTGCTGGACTACAATTGCCTCCCCTAAACCCCACAATCACAACTCCATGGTGGCTCAGTGTTAGCACTGCTGCCTCATGGCACCAGGAACCCAGGAATAATTCCACCTTGGGGCTCTGTGTGCAAGTTATGGAGGGTAGGAAAATGGATCTGTGTGGGTTAGTCTTCGGAAGATCAGTACAGATGTGTTCGGCTGAAGGACCTGTTTTTCCACATTGTAGGAGTTCTACGATCCTATGAGCTTTGCTTTCAGTGGACACTGCTGCTCATTGAGCCCGGGACTGCACATTGACAATGAAATGATCCAGTGAACCCTAAGACCGCAAGACCATCGGAGCAGAACTTAGGCCATTCGGCCTACTCTGCCCTCCTTTAGTAACAAAAGTATTGGATGAGATTAGCTTCAGTGTGGAAACAGGCCATTTGTCCCAACAAGTCCACACCGACCCCTCGAAGAGTAACCTATCCAGACACATTTCCCTCTGACTAATGTACCTAACTCTATGGGCAATTCAGCATGGCCAATCCACATGACCGACACATCTTTGGTTTATGGAAGAAAACAGGACCACCCAGAGAAAACCCACTCAGACATTAGGAGAAAGTGCAAACTCCTCACAGACAACCACCCAAGGCTGGAATCAAACCTGGGTCCTTGGCACTATGAGGCTGAGTCACTACATGTTGCAACCCGAAGTTGGAAAGCAGGAGGTTGGGAGAACACAGCAAGACAGGCAGCACCAGGATGTGGAGAAGTCAGCGTTTTGGGTATTAACCCTTCTTCAGGACTGAAACGTTGACTTGTCCATGAGAAACGATTTACGGGAATGTTGCTGGGGGTTGGAGGGTTTGAGCTACAGGGAGCGGCTGAATAGCGTGGGGTTGTTTTCACTGGAGCATCGGAGGCAGAGAAGTGACCTAATAGCGGTTATACAATCATGAGGGGCATGGACAGTGTAATAGACAATGTCCTTTCCTTGGGGTGGGGGAGTCCAGAACTAGATGGCATAAGTTTCGGGTAAGAGGCGAAACATATTAAAGGGACAACTTCTTCATTCAGAGGGTGGTACATATATGAAATGAGCTGCCAGAGTATATGGGTCAGGTGCTGTCAAATGGGAGTAGGTTAATATAGGATATCAGGTCAGCATGGACAAGTTGGACCGAAGGGTCTGTTTCCATGCTGTACGTGTCTCTGACTACTGGTCCTGATGTAAGTTTAAAATAGAGTCCAAGTAACTTTGAATAGTTCAATCTTGTTGAGCTCACCTCCTGAAAAGTTTCAGATGAATCCCTCTGAGAGATACTGTTTAAACATGCTGAGTTGGACAAAGTATCCCATCAAGTTCAACACAAACCCAGAGTTGAAGAAGTCAGAAGTCAGAACACCAAGGGGAACAAAACTGATCACAATATTCCAGGTGCAGCCTCATCAACGTCCTGTATACCTACAACATAACTTGCCAACATCTATACTCAATTCCCGAACTGATGAAGGCCAGTGTGCTGAAACCTTTCTTCACTGCCTTGTGTACCGATGTAATCAGAGATATAGGACCTACTTTAAACTGATCCACGATCCAGCTGCTGGGAGCACAGAAGTAGAGTAGTGCTGCATGAGTGTGCTGGGTAGATAACCCAGAGGTCGATGGGTACATACCATGTCAGGCTATTGCTCAATGTCTCTGTAAGCTACTTTCATATACAAAGGTTCCCTGTTCTGTATCTTGCCTTTGCATCTGCTTCCCAAAGCTTCTTCAGTGGAGGCGTGCCCGCTGGAGCCCAGGAGTTCAACAACCCCCTGGAGCTGGAGGAAGGTCCAAGCTCCAAGAAGCAGGGGGTAAGGCTGGAAGCTGGATTTGCTCAAGGCTTGTATTTTTAACTCATTTAATTGGTACTTACTGTATGGGGCTATGGTTTACATTAAAACCGGAGGATCATATCAGAGTGTTTATATTTAGCAGTGGGAGTTGGTAAAATGCACTCTCTGGAGGAGCACTTTCTAAGATGCTGCATTTCTTGCCTTCTGCCCTTCCCCCATTTCTTATCTCCCATCTTGATTTTATATTTTTTTGGTCAAATTTCATTTCAGATTAATCAGACTTGCGATTCACTGTGTGCTATTAATTTGTTTGTTCGAATAGTTCAAGTCAAAATTAATGCTGTAATTTAATTTCTGATGTCAGAGTTTGACATTGAATGTGCAGGTGTGAATACCAATAAGTTGCGAAAATAAATCAAGAACTTGTGGTTTTTAACAAAAAGAGCAGTTCACTGTTATTCATGGCATCGTCTCATTTGGGAGTGATGATTCAAATCTGACCAACAAACCGTTTCATGCAGTCATCCAATTGAATAAAAATTTTCTTTAATTTAATAAAAGAAAATAATTCTGGCAGGCTAAGACTTATGCAAACTATTTGTAAGATTATGTCCATTGCTCGCAATATGGTCTCATCCACATTCGGGAAACTGGACGCCAACGAACCGAATATTTCAGGGAACAACTATTGGACTCTAATTCTAACCCACACACCGCCCTGTGGCTGAACACTTTAACTCCCCCTCCCATTCCACCAAGGACATGCAAGTCCTGGGCCTCCTCCACTGCCAAACTCTTGCTACCCGACACTTGTAGGAAAAACACCTCAACGTCTGCTTTAGGACCCTCCAACTACTTGTTATCAATGCAGATTTCATCAGTTTCCTTATTTCCTCTCCCCCACCTTGTCCCAGATCCAACCTTCCAATTCGACACCAACCTCTTGACCTGTCATACCTGCCCACCTTGCTTCTCGCCTATTTACTTCACCCTCATCTCTGACCTATCACCATCAATTCCTACCTCCATCTACCTATTGCACTCCCATCTACCTTCACTCCAACCCCACTTGCTTCCCATTTATCTCTCAGCCCCCTTGGGTCACCCTTTATTCCTGATGAAGAGATTATGCTCTAAACCATGACTGTGATGAAGCAACATCCTCAACAAATAGGAAATAGCTCCCAAGTCAGATTTCATCCCCTCTTCTGTCACCCAGTTCTTTCAGAAATAAGGAATGTCTTTTTCTTCCACTCGAAAGTGGTCTTCCACTTTGTGCTGTCTGAAGTGTTATACCACACCACTACTTCAGCCACCTTTTAAGAATCCTTTCAACCTGTTTTTCTAACAATTGTGGAGGTGACCAAAAGCAAACATTTCACTCATCCTCAATGCCCCATTTCTCCTCCTATGAGCCATTTTGTCATGTTGTCTATGTTACAAGCAGCCGAGTGCACTTGGTTTCTGAATTGAAATTTGGCCATTGAAGTGAACAGGATTAATATTTATCGATGGCTAGCTGTGTTTGCACTAACTGTAATTTTCCACCAATATGATGTCTTTTGTTCCACAAAACTGGAAACAATGATCTGTGTTTATATTGCAGTCGGATGTAGAAAATCATCCCAGCGATCTTCACGTTATTATAGTTTACTGAGACCATAACATCATTACGTGGCAGTTTGATGTCACTGAAACCTGGATGGAAATCTCTAGATTATGTTGTAAAAATATCGGTATGATGTTATTCACTCTGCGCTGTCACCAACTGAACGAAGCGGCTGTGTGTTCAAACCCCGTGATGAACAGTTTGTGTTTTACTTCTCACATTGCGGGGAGCTGAGCATTTCCCCAAACAATGGGCACACCACCTCCCTGACACAGTGTTCACTAATCAAACTGACAGCAAAGATTCACGTGTGATCGAAAGTTTCCGCAAAAAAACTTTTGACACAACCCATATACGGAATGAACGCACTCCTTTCTTCATTTGAAATGTTAGGCGTTGATTGTAGTGAGCCTGACGTGATTTGAACACGCAGCCGTCTGATCTGGAGTCAGACGCGCTACCGTTGCGCCACAAGCTCACGGTAGGCTGATAACCTCTATTCATGCTTAAGGGAAGTGATCGCACTACAATGATTTTACGTTCATGTCTGTTCTGTTTCTCCCCCTTCTCCTTCTGTCTCTCGAAACAATTTCCAACTCTCTCTCAATAAAAATCTGAAAGAACTGCGGATGCTGTATATCAGGAACAAAAAACAGGAGTTGCCGGTGACCCTTCCACAGAACAGATGGTGATTGGAAAAATGTCGGTTTATATGCTGGAGATATTGTGGGAGGAAGGCGGAGATCAGGACAGAGCCCAAAGCGATGGAAGAACTGTTGGACAGAAAAAGGAGTTGATAACGATCTGCGTGGGGGGGGGGGGGGAGAATAACTGTTAATGGACACTGTTCGTGGTTAAGTAGTGTGGAATGACAGACTATGTGATAACAAGGCTTGGCGTGTGCGGCAGGGACGAGGATACCATGGAGTTCAAGCCCTAGAATTATTGAATTCGATATTGGGACCGGAGGGATGCAATGTCCCCAAGTGAAATATTCGGGGCTCTTCGTTCTGCTGGTGCTGAGCTTCGCTGGAACACAACAGCAAACCTGAGACAGAGAGGTTGGACAGGGAACAGGGTGGGGTGCGGAATTGGCAGGCAACTGGAAGCTCAGGGTCTTTTTTGCGGGCAGAACGTAGATGTTCTGTGCAGCAGGCACCCAGTTTACGGTTCGTTTTCCCCAATGTAGATGAGCCCATATTGTGAGCAGCAAATGCAGTAGACTGGATTGTGGGAAGTGCAGGTAAAGTGCTGCTTCACCTGGAAGGTAAGTTTGGCCCCTTGGATAGCGAGGAGGGAGCAGGTAAATGGGCTGGCGTCACACATTCGGCACTTGCAGGGGAAAGTGCAATTCAACCTGCAAGTTTACTTTGAGAAAATCCTGGACTTGAATTCCCAAGTCTCTTTGCATTTCGGATTTCTGCATTTTCTCCCCATAATCTTCTGTTCCAACAATGACTATCTATGTCAGGGCAGCACCAGTGATTTCCTGACATATGGATTGTATTTGGGGATATCAAGGAACGTCAGGAACTGTGAGTATCTCAGGAGCAATCGTTATTCCTGGGGGAGGCAGAGAGGAATGTGGTGTGATCCTGTAAACTCCAGAACTTTCATAACTTCATGAGTCAGCAATAACTCTTTCTGGACCAAGAAACGAAAGGGCCAATCAGAAACTGCTACAAGGGAGTTAACAAATAACATACATTAACTATCGCTGGGAAGGAGGAGGCAAAACAATGAGCTGTTCCTTTGGACATATGAGATAATGGTGTTTAATAACTGTGTGACAGAAGAACAATTAATTCTGCCTGTAGAAGGAAGGCCTTGCCGTAAAGGGGTTAATTGCAGGACAGGCTGTTTCAAACAGGTGGAAAACCCTCAAGGATAAGAAGGCAAGCTACAGACCTGAGGTCTCCAGAAGTGTGGGGAGGTGGTGTCAAAATCTAAAGCCCAGCACACTCACGCAGCACTACTCTGCTTCTGGGCTCTCAGCAGCTGGATTCTGCATCAGTTTAAAGTAGGTCCTATATCTCTGACAACATCGGTACACAAGGTAGTGAAGAAAGGTTTCAGCACACTGGCCTTCATCAGTTAGGGAACTGAGTATAGATGTTGGCAAGTTATGTTGTCGTTATACAGGACGTTGATCAGGCCGCACCTGGAATATTGTGATCAGTTTTGGTCCCCTTGATGTTCTGACTTCTGACTTCTTCAACTCTGGGTTTGTGTTGAACTTGATGGGATACTTTGTCCAACTCAGCATGTTTAAACAGTATCTCTCAGAGGGATTCATCTGAAACTTTTCAGGAGGTGAGCTCAACAAGATTGAACTATTCAAAGTTACTTGGACTCTATTTTAAACTTACATCAGGACCAGTAGTCAGAGACACGTACAGCATGGAAACAGACCCTTCGGTCCAACTTGTCCATGCTGACCTGATATCCTATATTAATCTAGTCCCATTTGACAGCACCTGACCCACATACTCTGGCAGCTCATTTCATATAAGTACCACCCTCTGCATGAAGAAGTCGTCCCTTTTTATATATTTCGCCTCTCACCCTAAACCTATGCCCTCTAGTTCTGGACTCCCCCAGCCCAGGGAAAAGACCTTGTCTATTACCCTGTCCATGCCCCTCATGATTTTATAACCGCTATTAGGTCACTTCACTGCCTCCGATGCTCCAGTGAAAACAACCCCACGTTATTCAGCCGCTCACTGCAGCTCAAACCCTCAACCCCCAGCAACATTCATGCAAATCCTTTCTCATAGATAAGTCACTCTTTCAGTCATGAAGAAGGGTTAATACCCAAAACGCTGACTACTCCACATCCTGGTGCTGCCTGGCTTGCTGTATTCTCCCAACCCCAGGCTTGCCAACCTCGGGTTGCAATATGTAGTGGCTCAGTGGTTACACCTGCAGCCTCACAGTGCCAGGGACCCAGGTTTTATTCCAGCCTTGGGTGGCAGTCTGTGAGGAGTGTGCACATTCTCCCAATGTCTGCGTGGGTTTTCTCTGGGTGGTCCTGTTTTCTTCCATAAACCAAAGATGTGCAGGTCTTGTGGATTGGCCATGCTTAATTGCCCATAGAGTTAGGTACATTAGTCAGAGGGAAATGGGTCTGGATGGGTTACACGTCGGAGGGTCGGTGTGGACTTGTTGGGACAAATGGCCTGTTTCCACACTATAGCTAATCTCATCCAATACTTTTGTTACTAACGAATGGCAGAGAAGGCCAAACATCTTTTCCGATGGTCTTGCGGTCTTAGGTTTCTCTGGATCATTTCATTGGCAATGTGCAGTCCCGGGCTCAGTGAGCAACAGTGTCCACTGAAGGCAAAGCTCATCGAATCATAGCACCCCCACAATGTGGAAAAACAGGTCCTTCAGCCGAACACATCTGCACTGATCTTCCGAAGACTAACCCACTCAGATCCATTTTCCTCCCCTCCATAAATTGCACACAGACCCCCAAGGGTGGAATTATTCTTGAGTTCCTGGTGCCATGAGGCAGCAGTGCTAACCCTGAGCTACCTTGGGGTTGGGTTTGTGGGGTGTATGGGAGGCAATTGCATTCCAGCAGAAAACAATAACAGCCCACCAACTCTCCCACTGCACCCACTGTCAGAACTGACAGCAGATTCAGTCCTGGTGGGTGACCGAAGGCAGCGTCACTGGTGGGATCTGATTGCTGGGAGCGCTGGTGCCCCCGCTAGTACTTCCACAAGTTGCAGGAAAACATGAACCTCTTCCCACACTCGGGCCAGCTGAAGGGTCTCTCCCCAGGGTGGACACACTGGTGCTTCAGCAGGGGGGAGGAATTGCTGAAGGCCTTCCCACACTTAGGGCAGCAGAATGGCCTCCCCTCCTCCGCCACTGTCCCCCGCCACCAAACCCCCGTGTGGTCCAGCTGGTGATTCTGCAGTGTGGAGGAGTGGGTAAAGACCTTCCCACATTCGGGGCAGGAGAACGACTTCTCCCCGGTGTGGATAGACTGGTGCCTCAGCAGGGCCGAGGAATTGCTGAAGGCCTTCCTGCACATAGGGCAACTGAATGACCTCTCTACCATTTGGACACACCAATGGGCCAGTACGTCGGAGGAAAGAGCAATGCCCCTCCTGCAGTTGGGGCAGAAGAACGGCCTCTCAGTGTGGACCCACTGGTGTCTCAACAGGTGGGAAGAACTGCTGAAGGCCATCTCGCACTTGGGGCCGGAGAACAGCCTTCCCCGGTGTGGACCAACTGGTGCGTCAGCAGGGCAGAGGAATCACTGAAGGCCTTCCCACACTCAGGGCAGCAGAAGGGCCGCTTCCCCTCTGTGGACCCATTGGTGTCTCAGAACTCTTTCAAATTTCACAATATCCTTCTGATTGGAGGGACACCAGAATTGCACACAATATTCTAAAAGTGGTCTCACCAATGTCCTGAACAGCCACAACAAAACTTCCCAACTCCAATTCAGGCAGCATCCAAGCAGCTTCGAAATCGACGTTTCGGGCACATGTCCTTCGTCAGGAATAAAGGCAGTGAGCCTGAAGCATGGAGAGATAAGCTTATCTCTCGATGCTTCAGGCTCACTGCCTTTATTCCTGACGAAAGGCTTTTGCCCGAAACGTCGATTTCGAAGCTACTTGGATGCTGCCTGAACTGCTGTGCTCTTCCAGCACCACTAATCCAGAATCTGGTTTCCAGCATCTGCAGTCATTGTTTTTACCTTCTCAACTCTAATACTCAGTCAGAGGATTGGGAACGCTTTCAAAACCCACAAAAAACAAACAGGAAAGAATGGAGGGACAAACCGAATTTTTGAGATTGAGCTTGGAAGCATCACTGGGAAATCGGCGGAATGGGTTTATTGGGGACGCGTTCTCCTTAAATACACTATATACGTATTTCTCTTGTGCTCTTCGTAGTTTCTCTGTGCTGCAGTGTGTAGTGGCTCGTTGAAATAATGTCCTGATGCAGCTTCGTTTGTGGGTGTTGGCATGATTGCTTCTGTGGTTAAGTATTTGGTTTGTGTGTGTTGTTTTTCTGTAGATGCTAGTTTGAAGTTCCCCATTGACTGTTCGCTCTACTGTGACATCTAAGAATGCAGTTTATTGTTGTTCTCCTCTTTTTCAAACTAGGAGCCCCCCTCAGGCCATAGTCTCACTACTTGGAACACCAATATACAGACTAGTCAATGGCCTCCACTGAAGACTAAAACACCAAGTCGAAGATTTATGCTACTCCATTTATTCCATCCAAGAATTCCTGAACACCAAAGACACGAAGATAGAAGAGGATGGAATAATGTTGTCCTTTGACATAACAGCCCTGTTCACATCCATTAACATCAACGTGGCCAAAGAAAACTGAAGACACTACTCGAAGAACTAAAGACAAAAACACAGAACCAACTTCAGCAGCAAAGATAACACTGTCAACCTCGTGGAACTGTGCCTTACCACCCACTTTATATTCAGTCACAAGCCCTACAAACAAATCAACGAAACGCCCATGAAACACTTCTGTCATCAAAAAATGAAACAAATTAAAGGAAACCTACAACACCATCAACAATCTCCTTCCTGGCATAAAATTCACAAAAGAGGAGAACAACAACAAAGTGCCATTTCTAGATGTCACAGTAGACCGAACAGTCAATGATAAATTCAAAACAGCCTCTGCAGGAAAGCAACACACGTGAACCAAGTACTTAGCTGCAGAAGTAATCATCCCTACACATACAAACAAATCTGAACGAGGGCACTATTTCAACGAACCACAACACAGTGCAGCACCCAGTTACTACGAAGACCAATAAGTAACTCGACAGCGCATTTAAGGAGAATGGGGAGCCAAACAAACACACTGCAAATCGCTTCCCTGACCGGGAATCGAACCCAGGCCGCAGCGGTGAAAGCGCCGAATCCTAACCACTAGACCACCAGGGAGACGGCAGCGAAGTTTGAAGCTCTACTGAAAATTGCTTCCCTGCCCGGAAATCGAACCCGGGTCACGGTTGTGAGAAGGCTTCCACAAAAGTTGTTTCTTGTATCCATTGCTCCCGATGCGGTCTCCTCTACATTGGGGAGACTGGAGCCCCGTCGCAGAGTCAAGTCACAGTGTTTGAGGGAGCATTTCCATGACACCCGCAACAATCAACCCCATCGCCCTGTGGCCCAACATTTCAACCTCCCCTCCCACTCTGCCAGGGACATTCAGGACCTGGGCCTCCTCCATCGTCCCTCCCTCCCCACCCGATGTCTGGGGGAAGAACGCCCCAACTTCTGCCTCGGATACATTCAACCTCAGGACATCAATGTGGACTGCACCAGTTTCCTCATTTCCCCTCCCCCCACCTTACCTGAGTTCCAACCTTCCAGCTCAGCGCTGTCCTCAGGACCTGTCAATCTCCCTTCCCACCTATCCGCTCCACCCTCCTCTCTGACCTGTCACCTACGTCCCCAACCCCATTCACCTATTGTACTCTTTGCTACCTTTGGCCCAGAACCCCCCAATTTATGTAGCCACCCCTGGAAGCGTCCTGCCTCTATTCCTGATGAAGGGCTTTTGCCCAAAACGTCGATTTTCCTGCTCCTCGGAAGCTGCCTGACCTGCTGTGCTTTTCCAGCACCACTCTGATCTAAACTCTGGTTTCCAGCATCTACAGTCCTCACTTTTGCCTACCCAATAAACCCAGTGTGCCGATTTCACATCAACAAACTGACACAAGTAGACACAATGTCTGCAGAAACCCTAGCACATGACTTTCCATTAAAGACATCTGGGAAATGATGTCCAGACAAATCAAACCTCTCAGCATCATGGTCGCCGACAAACCTCCCAACACACTTAAACAGCGGCTAATGAACCTGAAATACCCGATACAAACAACCAGCAAACGAATGTTATTTACAAAATACCATACAAGGAAACATATGCATGAACTCTGCCACACAGGTCTCTGTGGCAAGAAATGCTGGGATGAGATAAGGAAGATTTTTTTCAGCCAAAACGAATCGGCACTGACTGGACAGCCATTTAAAATCAAGGCTTTCAGCCCAGGATGGAAGATCCGAAGGGATGGACAGTTTTCTTATTTCCTGAAGACTTACAAAGCTGAGACTGGGTTTTGGTGTTTGTTTCCTTTCCACTCCCAAGAGCCGCAGTGGTTAGGGTGGTGATTTGGGGAAAGTGAAATGTGCCCGTGAGCAGCGTGTGGGGCTATTTCAGCTTCCCCTCCTCTGACAGCGCTATGACTTGACTCTAATGTTCTCAGGGACAAACTTACTGACGCGAGACAATGAAAAGAGTCTCGTTCCTGCAGATCAGGAATTCAAACAATATGTCGGCTTCAGGACAATGAGAAAGATGAATTGGGGTGTGTGAAGGAGCTGTGAGCTGCATTTCAAACAGGTAGGTGGAGTCAGATGCGTCATCCATTGCGCCCCTGGCAATGTGCGGACCTGACGCCGCCATGGGTCAGACTTCTGACATTAACACGGACATGCGCAAAATGGGAACATTCACAAGAGGAACAGCCAAAGATAATCACCGTCACTGCTTCCCTTCCATAGTCCCAACTTTGTGAAGCAGTATCTTTCACTGGCAAATAAAACACATTAATCCTCAGGTGCCTGCTTAACTTCGATCAGGACTTCACGCCCCTCACTGTTCTAGTCTCACTTCCAAACTCTTGGCTCATCACCTCAAAAGCAGCTCTGTGCGTATCTGCTTGTTCCACCCTGACAGGCAGTGGGCTACAGATTCCCGACCAGTCCCAATGTGATTGTAATACTTCAACCGCTCCACTGATTTGCATTTTTAAAAAAACCGTGGAGCAATCTCCCTTTCTTTCTGACGACAGTTCTCAAATGTCGTCGGCAGGGTTCACACCTGCGTCGGAGATCCGCAATGGATTTCATGTCCATCGCATTCACCACTTCTTCCCATCAAAACAGAATCACACTGACAGCTTCATTTCCGAGGTCTCTCTGCCTGTGGAGCTGAGAAAGAGTGAATCATTGCAGAGTTTGTTTGAATCCAATCACTTCACAGGTTTCGAAAGGGTTAAATATCTGCAAATGGCGAGTCTGAGTGTTTCATCCTGAAAGATGAAATGGACGTTCAGTCAAAAACAGAAATTGCAGGAACAACTCCGCAGGTCAGGCAGCATCTGTGGAAAGAGAATCAGAGACAACATTTCAGAACTCGTTTTTTTCCTCATCCAAGTACAGCCAAACCTGCTGAGTTTTTCCAGCAGTTTCTCTTTCTGACTCGGATTCTCAGCATCCGCAGTTCTTTACGTTAGAAACACAATCAATTCAGGATCCCCTTTGTGCTGCCTCAGTGGAAAAGATTTCCGTTTGGGAAATATTTTCCTGACACCATTAAAAACGTGCACTTTCGCAGCCAAGAAAGCAGTAGGAGCGAGAACAAGAAACACTCCGTCTCTGGGTGGTCTCGAAGTACCAACCTTTTGATTAACAACCGAACGCGCTGACCAATTGCACCACAGAGACAGGTCACCCCACTGCCCGCACAGTGTCTTTGAGGAACCTACTAATCAATTCATAATTCAACCTGCCCCGCCCAAAATTACCATTGTCTTCTATCAGTTTTACTTTTCCATAATAAAGCCTTGGACATTCATTATGGAGACATGGGGACAGCCTGATCCCACCATCTGCAGGCACATCCATGTCACGAGGAACGAGCTCTCCTACACCGGGGCCATCGCCCTCCGAGCCTTTCAGGGTTTTGCCTCTTCCCGAATTTTCTCATTGGCCCCGAGCCGAGAAGGGGTTTGAATTCCTGATGTGCAGAGAATTCTTTCAATGTCTCGGGTCAGTTCATGTCCCGAGAATATCAGAGTCAATCAGCCTCTTAAACAAGGGGACAGTGTCTGTACTGTCTCTGCTCAGTCCGTCAGATCATCCTTCATTCTCCTCTAATTCCACTTCCCAAAGAGTTTCGAAAGATTCACAAAGCTGGAGACTGGGATTTATGTTTTACCTCCGGAACATTTTTCCACCTGCTAACTGACAATATTTTGACAAAACCTCTTCTCCATTGTAACATTTGCATCATGTCCAGGGATGAGGAATTTCCATTTTGTGGAGACATTCCCAAGTTTGGGAATGTTCTCTTTGGAGCAAAGAAGGTTAACTGGAGATTTCCAGGGGCTGTTGTCAATGATGGGAGAAGACGTGGTGGGAATGGGCAGATTAATGATCAGAAGAACCTATTGCCACTGACTAGGGTCAGTTCCCAGAGGACAGAGATTGATGTTCTTTAATGGAAAGCAGCATTTGTGTCGAACAAACACAGTGAATACTGCAGAAAGCCAACGGGTCGAGCAGCATCTGTGGAAAGGTAAACAGAGCCGGCGTTTTGAGTGGTGCTACGGTTTTTGTTCAGAACTCAGTCTTTTACCTCATCCCGAAGTTGGTCCAGGTCTGTGTCTCAATTGACAAACACATGGCAAGTGCAGTGCCGCAATGTGAATTTATAAACATTGCTATTTACAAAAAAAGCAGTGCATTGTTTAAATGGTGATATATTGGAATGTGGAGAAAGTGAGGACTAGAGGTGAAAGTCGAAAAATGTGGCATTGGAAAAGCACAACAGGTCAGGCAGCATCTGAGGAGCAGGACAGGGAACGTTTCGGGCACAAGCCCTTCATCAGGAATGATCAATGGATGTACTAAGGGGTCTCAGAGTCCCTCCACACCAGTCAATGCCAGTTGTCGGGCAGATGCAGCAGTCAATGAGCAAGGCAAGTGGTAAATTACGAAGAGGAATTGAGTTCAGAAGTGGGGTCATTGAACATATTTAAGGCTAAGTTCATCTGAGTTTTGAACAACAAAGAAGTGGATGGTTATGGGGGAGGTAAGAAAATGATTTTAAGACCAGTGCAGGTCAGTCACAGGGTCAGAAAGCACTGAACAGACCCTTCATCCAACTAGTCCATGCTGAGTATGTTCTCAAACTAAACTCGGCCCACCTACCAGTGTTTGGCCCATAACCCTTCCATCTTTCCTATTCATGTACTTATCCAAATGTCTTTTGAACGTCGTAACTATACGTGTATAAAATCATGAGGGGCATGGATAGGATAAATAGACAGAATCTTTTCCCTGGGGTGGGTGAGTCCAGAACGAGAAACATGGGTTTCGCGTTAGAGGGGAAAGGTACAAAAGAGATCTAAGGGGCAACTTTTTCACGCAGAGGATGGTACGTTTATTGAATGATCTGCCAGATGAAGTGGTGAAGGCTAATACGATTGCAACATTTGAAAGGCATTTGGATAGGTTTTGTGAATAGGAAGGGTTTGGAGGGATATGGGGCCGTGTGCTGTCAGGTGGGACTCGATTGGGTTGGGATAGTTGGTCGGCATGGACAAGTTGGACCAAACAGTCTGTTTCTGTGCTGTACATCTCTATCTCAATGTTGAACATACTCTGTGACCTGGCCTCCACAGTTTTCTGTGACAATAGATTCCATAGATTCAGCAATCTCTGGCTCAAGAAATTTCTCCTCATCTCCATTCTCCCTTTATGCTGAGGCTATGCCCAGGGTATTAGTCTCTCCTCCCAATGAAAACATCTTCCCAATGTCCACTCTGTCCAGACCGTTCAACGTTCTGTACGTTTCAGTTAGATCCCCCTTGAATGTGGGCCTGTTAATCAGGATGACCAAACCGTTCAGGATGAGGACATCCGTGATTAGATTCAACAAAGTGAGAATGGAGGGTGAGAGTGTGGGATGGATATTTTCAGCTTTTAGGGAATAAGGTAGGAAAGAAAGTTTAATATAAATTATAATTGATCAGATGAGCCGATGGGCCAAGGAGTAGTGGATGGAGTTTAATTTAGACAAATATGAGCTTTTGCATTTTGATGAGGCAACTCAGGGCAGGACCTATGTGGTTAATGGTCAATTAATGGAATTCTGTGCTCAAGGAAGCAGTAGAGGCAGCTTCATTAAGACACTGTTGGATGGATTTTTTTGCGTGGCAAGGGAATTAAGGGTAGTTGGGATTTATGCAATTAGGAGGAGCTGAGACGATTGATCGATCCGCCATGATTTTAATGAATGGCGGGCCAAATGGGCTACTCCTTCTATTACTTTGAAACGACACCCTGCGTTTCCCATGGCCTACCCACCTAACCTGCACGTCCCTGGACACTGGGCAATTTAGCATGGCCAGTCCAAATCAAGGCCAGTGAGCAATATAGTGATGTGGAAACCAAACACCAGAGAGTGAGAGAAAGGGACAAGGAGAATAAATTTACTAGCAATCAAAACTGGATTGTCACCATCACAGAAAATAAAACTATAAGCTGCATTGTAAAAAAAAAGCGAATTAATTGACTGCACACGTTGAAGAGAATAATTACGATCTGAGACTCCTTACAGAGATATGGCTTCAGAATGACAAGGATTGGATCCAGAATTTTGAGGGGATACGTGGCATTCAATTCGAGTGAGAGGCTCAGTAAAGGTAGAGGGTGGGCACTGCTAATCAAAGCACTGATAACATGGTAATCTGGTGTCAGCTCGGATTTCAGGTCCTGATTTCTCTGTCCTCTTCTCCCTGTTCCCACAGAGTAAGATGTTGTCTGTTCTCAGCTCAGCTGGCTTTCTGCTGAAACTTTGAACCCCTTTTACACCTTCCAGAGCAATGAAACATTCAGTTCATCAAGGCGTAATCCAAAATATTCTCAGCCTGACAACCATCCAGACTGAGAGAGTCATCGGAGCAGGGAATAAAACAAGAAAAATGAAACAAAATTAGACATAAATGCACATTTGTTGCTTAAAGTGTGTTTATTAGATCGTAAACCAGAATTAGGGGTCTCCCAGGATTCTTATCATCCCCCCCCCCTTGAGGAATTCTCTCTCCCTAACAACATTTACATCAACAGAAATAAAGCATCTGTTATCAAATAGACATAGAGATATACAGCACGGAAATAGACTTTTTGATCCAACACATCCATGCTGACAAGATGTCCTATATAAATCTAGTGTCCCATTTGCCAGCATTTGGCCCATATCCCTCCAAACCTATCCTATTCACACACCCATCCAGATGCCCTTTAAATGTTGTAATTGTACCAGCTTCCACCACGTCCTTGAGCCTATTTACCCTATCCATGCCCCTCGTGATTTTATAAATGTCCATAAGATCACTCCTCAGCCTCCGACACTCCAGGGAAGCAGCCCCATCCTATTCAGGCTCTCCTTATACCACAAACCCTCCAACCCTGGCGACATCCTTGTCAATCTTTTCTGCACAGTTTCAAGTCTCACAACGTTGTTCCTATCCAACAGTGGGGAGACCAGAATCGAATGCAATAATCCAAAAGTGGGCGAACCAATGTCCTGTACAGCTACAACATGACCTCCCAACTCCTATACCCAATGCATTCAATGAGCCAAATGGCTTATTTCTGCACTGCAGCGATTTAATGATTTGATTTTGTACTAGAGTCAATTGCAGTCACTGTCTCTGGTTTATGGTGTGTCAGGGTGGGATCACTGGTACCAGAATTGCATGCAATACTCCAGTCGCAACATGACCTCACGACTCCTGCACCCAGTGCATTGACTAATAAGGTCAGGCATATCAAACGCATTCTTCACTATTCTGTCGATGTGCGACTCCCCTTTCAAGGAACTATGAACCTACGATCGAATCATACAGCATGATCATGGACTTTTGGTCCAACCAGTTCATGCCAACCATAATCTCAAACTAATTCAGTCTCTCCTGCCTGCTGTTGGCCTGTATCCCTCCAAACCTTTCCTATTCATGTACTAAAACAAATGTATTTTTTTGTACCCGCATCCATTGCTTCCTGAGGAGGTTCATTCCACACATCAACCACTCTCTGTGTAAAATTAGTATTTGAATGGCAAGGATGAAGTTGAATTGAAATGGTTCATTAAAATAAACAGCTTCTACCAAACCCCCTACAGCAGGTATGGCAGCAACTCCAACTCTGGAGTCTCTCAAATCGGTATTTCCATGGAGTGGAGGGGAGAGTAAAGTGTTGGATTCACAGAGGTGGGCGTCTTCTGAGAGTGTAAAGCTAAAATTAAACCCCGTGATTTGCTTGAACTCAAACCGCATTGACGTGGAGGAGAGCAAAAGGAGTTTGAAAAGTGTCCTCCCCTCCCCATGTGCCTCATCTGCAGGGCAGCGCAGGCGCAGTGCGACCCCCCCTCCCCCCATTGTGGACGTCACGATGTGGAGGTAGCCCTGTCAATTTCAGAGAGAAACTCCCTCCCTCTGGGCAACATCTGGGAGCAAAACAATGTCTCCCCTTTTCCATTCCTCATCCTGGGAGGGGGAGAGAGAGAGGCGTGGGGGTGGGGGTGGGTGTGGAGTGAGGTGGAGACTGTTCACTTGTAGCAACTGGAGTGACTCCATGGAGGGAGCAGGCTCTCCAAAGGTGCTCAGATGCTCTCTGTCCCTCTCAAAGGTATTTTCCTTGTGTATTCCCTCAGTTTGGCACCCAAAGAGTTTGTACCCGGAAAAGGTTACTTCTTTCCTCATGCTCAGAATTATAAGGGTAGTTTCTCTTGGAACTGAGCAGTATTTAAGGGATTGGCACATTGATTTCAAATGTAGACATATATTGCTTCATATGGTGTATATCTAATATTGTTGGCTATTATAAAATATTTGTGGCTATAATTGTTCACCTTCTAATGCAGTAATAGAGTCACGTTCTATATTTCTTGTCTTTTTTTATTTACTAGGACAGCAGGAAGTCATTCATTAACTTCACTGGCTTTCTTTTCCCAAGCAGCCTTGACATTTCATTATCATATTCTTGATTCAGCTCGATTTCCAGCACCTTTGTCGATAGCTTGTTCCAGGTTATTGCGATCTAAATTAAGTTTTCCTCTATACACACTTAAGGCTATCTTGTTGCATGAGGGTTTTCCGTGTCCTGCATAATATATGGTCAGCACTCATCTAGTGATCGACAGGAATTGCCACCGATGTTATATTCATTTAACAGTACTGACAGTGATCGCTCAATTTGTGATTTTTTTTGCAGGAAGACATGCAGAAAGAAATCTGAAAACAAATGATACATTATTTTCTGACAGAGCCACTTGAATCAATGGGGCTGACTATCAGCAGCCATTCAATTCGAGAAGAAATGTTTACTTTTGTCTGTATGAGAGATTTTGAACACTGGTATGGCAGGAATAATACTGAGACACCCGAGTGAGGGAGATTGAGTACCCTGTCTGTGAAAAATGTGTCAAACAATTTACTCAGCTTGGGGGATCAAAATCTCACCCCTCACAGTGGGGAGAGACTATGTATCCACTCTGTTTTTAATGTCAAACCCAGCGCGACACAAAGAATGCTCCCCTCATGGGGAAACCATGGAAACATGGGGACTGTGGGAAAGGGCTCCCTTCCCCATTGGAGCGAGACACCCACAGATGCGTTCTCACTGGGGAGAAGCCGTTCTCCTGCTCAGTATGCGGGAAGGGATTCAGTTGGCTGTGCAGACTGCAGACACAGCAGCGAGTTCACACCAGGGAGAGGCCGTTCATCTGCCGCCATTGTGGGAAATGATTCATTCAGTCGTCCCACCTGCAGATACACCAGCAGGTACACACCAGAGAGAGGCAATTCACCTGCTCTCTGTATGGGAAGCGATTCATCGATGCATCCCACCTCCTGAAACACCAGTGGGTTCACATAAGGGAGAGGCCATTCACCTGCTCTGAGTGCAGGAAGGGATTTGTCGATTCTTACACCCTGCTGACCCACCAGCAGATCCACATCGGAGAGATGCCGTTCACCTGCCCGAAGTGCGAGACTGCAAAATGTGCAGTCATGTGGGCAACTTGTGGAGGCACCAGCCGATCCATGCAACGGAGAGGCCATTCACATGCTTTGTGTGCGGGAAGGGGTTCAGTCAGACATCTACACTGCAATCGACATAAGGGTCCATATCATGGAGAGGGCGTTCATCTGCTCTAAGTGTAGAAAGTGCTTCACCCGCACCTCCCACCAGCGAGTTCTGGAATTTTTTGAGGATGTAGCTCTGAAGATGGACAAGGGAGATCCAGTGGACATAGTCTACCTGGACTTTCAGAAAGCCTTTGATGAAGTCCCACATAGGAAATGATTCATTCAGTCCCACATAGTGAGCAAAATTAGGGCGCATGGTATTGGGGCCAAAGTACTGACTTGGATTGAAAATTGGTTGGCTGACAGGAAACAAAGAGTAGTGATAAATGGCTCCCTTTCGGAATGGCAGGCAGTGACCAGTTGGGTACCGCAGGGATCAGTGCTGGGAACGCAGCTTTTTACAATATACATTAATGATATAGAAGATGGTATTAATAGTAATATTAGCAAATTTGCTGATGATACAAAGCTGGGTGGCAGGATGAAATGTGAGGAGGATGTTAGGAGATTAAAGGGTGACCTAGAGAGGTTAGGTGAGTGGACAGATGCATGGCAGATGCAGTTTAATATGGAAAAATATATGGTTATCCACTTTAGTGGCAAGAACAGGAAGGCAGATTACTACCTAAATGGAGTCAAGTTAGGTAAAGGGGAAGTACAAAGAGATCTGGGCTTTCTGGTACACCAGTCAAAGAAGGCAAGCATGCAGGTACAGTAAGTAGTGAAGAAAGCCAATAGCATAGTGGCCTGGAATATTGTGTGCAGTTCTGGTCTCCAAATTTGAGGAAAGACATCCTGGCTATTGAGGGAGTGCAGCGTAGGTTCACGAGGTCAATTCCTTGAATGGCGAGACTATCTTATGTTGAAAGATTGAAGCGATTGGGCTTGTATACCCTTGCGTTTAGAAGATTGAGAGGGGATCTGATTGAGACATATAAGATTATTAAAGGATTGGACACTCTGGAGGCAGGAAACATATTTCCACTGATGGGTGAGTCCCGAACCAGAGGGCACAGCTTAAAAATAAGGGGTAGGCCATTTAGGACAATGTTGAGGAGAACCTTCTTCACCAGAGAGTGGTAGGTGTGTGGAATGCTCTGCCCCAGAAGGCAGTGGAGGCCCAGCCTTTGTATTCGTTTAAGAAAGAGTTGGATAGAGCTCTCAAGGATTGTGGAATCAAGGATTATGGAGATAAAGCAGGAACAGGATACTGATTGAGGATGATCAGCCATGATTATAATGAATGGTCGTGTAGGCTCAAAGGGCAGAATGACCTACTCTTGTACATATTGTTTATTGTCTATTGAGTTCATGTGCCATTGCAGGGGGATTGAAGGAGCGACGGCTGAGTGCCATTATCGACTCGACTATCAACCCAGTTCCGGGAATTCCCGGGGTTTGAATCACGCCAAGGCAGATGGTGGGATTGGAATCCGGTCAGAAATTTGGAGTTCTGAATCTAAGAATGAAACCATTTTTGGGGGGAGAAACTGCCATCTAATTCACTCATCTCCCTTTTAGGAAAGGAAACTGCCATTGTGGGAAAGGATTCACGCAGTCATCTCAACTGCATCCTTTGTCCGGTCTGGCCGACACCTGACTCCAGACCCACAGCAGCATGATTGACTCTTGACTGCCCCCCTCCATGGCAAATGAGTGGGAGTAACTTAAATGGATACAGTGTGTGGTTTGAAATTGCTGAGTGAGACAATACTTCCTTCAGCTTAAGGCTCTCCCAAGGACCAATTATAAAGGGACAACTCGGTGCTTACTAACAGTAAAGCAAGTGGAGTTGGGAGGAGTATGTGAGCTTTGAGCTGTTTTTAAAAAAACTCTTCTTTTCACACACTTTTTTTTGCTGGGGAGATCTGAAGCTGTAACAAAGTTGGGTGACAATAAAGGTTACTTGAACTTAACCCCAGTCTCAGACTGTCAGTGAAACCTATGAGATCCAATAGGTTTTTGTTTTAAAGCTGCTCAATTCTTTCAACCTCTTGCACTAAGTTTCAGAAGGAGCAGTGAATGAGTAGCTAATATCGCTAGAAATTGTAAAGTTTTCATCTCTGCAGGTATTGCATTGTTTCATTCACATTTTTTTTTAGATTAGATTATTTACAGTGTGGAAACAGGACCTTCGGCCCAACAAGTCCACACCGCACCCGCCGAAGCGTAACCCACCCATAGCCCTACATCTACCCCTTACCTAACACTACGGGCAATTTAGCATGGCCAATTCACCTGACCAGCACATCTTTGGACTGTGGGAGGAAACCGGAGCACCCGGAGGAAACCCACGCAGACACGGGGAGAACATGCAAACTCCACACAGAGAGTCACCTGAGGCGGGAAATGAACCCGGATCTCTGGCGCTGTGAAGCAGCAGTGCTAACCACTGTGCCACCGTGCCGCCCAAAACATTGTAAGGTTTACTGGCAGCACCTGGAAGTGTGGGATGTATTCACGAGAAACAAATTTAAAAATCATTCAACACCAGGTTACAGTCCAACATGTTGATTTGGAAGCACTAACTTTCGGAACACTGCTCCTTCATCAGGTGTTTGTGGAGCAGGATCATTGGAGAATCTATAGCAAAAGATCGCAGTTTTGTGCAACAGAAATGATGATATAGAACAAACTTAGATTGTTGTGAAGTCTTTCATCTTTTAGAATGGGATGCAGGTTTTGGTTCATTAATATGTAAATCCCAGAACTTGTTTGAAGACACATTCTCGAGACAACTTAAGGTCTGTATCCCAATCTTGATTAGGAATTTATAAAATCTCACATGGATTGACTGCCGGGAGATTGTATTTGGCTCAAAAAGCGCACAATGTATCTGCAAATACAAATCACACCAAAGCCTTATATGTAAGTGTGCATGCATGAGAGTATGTGTGAGTGTGTGCGTGCTTGATAAAGTGTGCGAGTGATAGAGGGTCATACTGTTCTGGCTGAGATATTGAGAGACCCTGGTATAAGTAATTACGAATCCAATTATTTTGGTCAAAGAATTGGACAATCATTTTGCAACAAAGTGATCTACTCTGATAAGGAGGTTGTGTTCATTTCTAGGGTAAGTGAACAGTTTGTAGATCAGGGAGATGAAGTTCCAGACACTTGGGAAGGGATAGAAATGAATTTGATAAATAAGACAAAGAACTGTGGATGCTGGGAATCTGAAACAAAAACTGAGAACACTGGAAAATCTCAGCAGGACTGGAAGCATCTGTGGAGAGAAAGCAGAGTTAAACTTTCGAGTCCAACAACTCCTCTTCAGGATTCTGAAATAGTTTGTGAGAACCCCTTAAGTCATCTGCCCAGCTGTAAGACCATAATACACAGGAGCAGGATGAAGCCATTTGGCTCATCGAGTCTGCTCCACCAGTCGATCATGGCTGATATATTTCTCCATCCCATTCTGCTGCCTTCTCCTCATAACCCTTGACCCCTTACTAATCAAGAACCTATCTCTGTCTTAAATGCCCTCAATGACTTGGCATCCTCAACCCTTCTCCTAGTGGAAACATCATCTCCACGCCCACACTATCCAGTCAGAGAGTAGCACAGCGCTGCCTGACCCACTGTGATCTCCAGCATTTGTTGTTTTCAGGAAGGATTCCAGCATCTACAACAACTCGCTTATAAATTTTGTACCCAGTTGTTTAGCTCTCCCTGGATCCTGTGAGATTTAACCTTACTCAACAATCCACTGTGCTGAACAATTAACAAAGTTCCCAGCCCCCACCTCTTTCTGCACACATGGGCAGCACGATGGATCAGTGGTTCGCTCTGCTGCCTTACAGCGACAGGGAACGGCTTTCGATTCCAGCCTTGGGGCGACTGTCTGTGTGGAGTTTGCATATTCTCCCTGCCGTGTCTGCTGGGTTTCCTCCAGGTGCTCTGGTTTCCTCCCAAAATCTAAAGATGTGCAATTTCGGGAGAAGTGGCCATACTAAATGGGCCCATAGTGTGCAGTAAGTGTAGTGGAATGGGATAGGGAATGTGTCAACATGGGTTACGCATTGGATGGTCGATGTGGACTTGTTGGGCTGAATGGCGTGTTTCCACATTGCAGGAATTCTACGTGGCATTCCCCCAACTCCAGAGTCTCAGCACGCTTGGCTTTTCCCATGGACAGTGTGGGGGAGGGAAACAATGTTTTACACAGGAGTAAGGTTCCGTGAGTGTGAAGCTAAAAGTAAACGCAGTGCATTGCTTGAGCTGTTTTCCCCGGTATACCAGAGGCTGAGGCGTAATCTTACAGACGTTTATAGAATCATGAGAGGCATGGATAGGATAAATAGACAAGGTCATTTCCCTGTGATGGGAAAAGTCCAGAACAGGACGATATTATGTTTGGGGTGAGGGAGGCAAGTGTAAGGAATGATCTGCCGGAGGAAGTGGTGGATATCGGTCCAATTATAACATTTAAAAGGCATCTGGATGTGTATATGAATAGGAAGAGTTCAGAGGGATATGGGCCAAGTGCTGGTAAATGAGACGAGATTAATTTCGGCTATCTGGTCGGCATGGATGAGTTGGACTGAAGGACCTGTTTCTGTGCTGTGTATCTCTGTGACTCTGGCTTGCCTGTAATGTTTGCCCTGCCTGTGTGTTCAGTTTCTGTCCGGTGTCGGTGTCAATGCCTTGATGTCTCATTTCCTCCATCTCCCCACTTCCACCTCCCCAGATGTTAACCATTTCATGTCTGGTTGTTTCTCAAGAAGCTGCATTGAAGGTTCATCCTGAATTGCCACTTTGTTTGGTTCCCAAAATCAGACTTACTCACTCCTCGATGTCGTGAAAGATACTAACTCTCAGGTGGAGGTATCCAAAATTCAGAGGTGTCTATCTTGATGTTTTCAGTTTTCGGTCTCTGTAAGATCTTATATCAGTACCGTCGGGAGGATTAGTTTGAGCGGAGTGAGAATAGAGGGGTGAGAGGGGGTGGGATGGTGCTTTCAATTTTGTCGAAAAAGAAAAGAATGTTCTGCAGAAAGTAGAATTGCTTGTTTGGAATTTCTAACCTGGACTGACAGTAATGACTTTTGTCATCTCTTTTTACAGATTATTTGAAGATCTGAAGACGGAAGTTTCAATATCAATAGATGAAGAGCTTTGCCTGAAACATTGACTCTGCTGCTCCTCAGATGCTGCCTGATCTGCTGTGGTTTGACTCTGACTCGCCAGCATTTGCAGTCCTCAATTTCACGTCAATGTCTGGCAGTCACTGAATCCATCGGGACGATAACAATTTTCGACTATGATTCTGTGAGAAGGAATCAAGCTTTTTGGTTCCTCTTTCAGTACGTTTTCAGCATCAGTGAGACTGGAAGAGAGACCTGACTGATGCAGCACTCTGATTGTTGAGCCAGTAAAAGTTATACAGACTGGGAAGAGAGGTGCTGTACACGCGATTGTGTGCAGCTGAAGCTTCGGTCATGGAGAAACCCAAGGAATCCCGTCCCGTGGAGAAACCATGAATATGTGGGAACTGTGGGAAAGGCTTCCGCTTCCCATCTGACCTGGAGACTCATGGGCGCAGTAACACCGGGGTGAGACTGTTCTCCTGCACTGAGTGCGGGAAGACCTTCAGCAATTCCTCTGTACTGCAGAGGCACCAGGGGGTCCACACAGGCGAGAGGCCATTCTCCTGCCCCGAATGCGGGAAGGCCTTCAGCTATTCCTCCTTCCGACTGACCCACCGCCGGGTCCACATATTAGTGAAGCCCTTCAGCTGCTCTAAGTACGGGAAGGCCTTCAACGATACCTCTGTCCTGCTGAACCACCAGCGGGTCCACACCGGGGAGAGCCCGTTCTCCTGCCTCAACTGTGGGAAGGGCTTTAGCCAGGCATCCCACCTTCGGGTCCATACGGGGGAGAGGCCCTTCCCCTGCCCAGAGTGGGGGAAGGCCTTCAGCAATTCCTCCCACCTGCTGAGGCACAGGTGGGGCCATACCGGGGAGAGGCCGTTCACCTGCCCTGAGTGGAAGCGGAGGTTCTCATCATTCTGCACCTTGCAGAAGCACCTGCGGACACACCAGTGCTCCCAACAATCTGATTCTGCTGGTGAAACTGCTGTGGGTCACTGTGAGGACTGAAACCCTGCACATTCTGACAGTGCTTATAATGGGAGAGTCAGTCGGATTTTTTTGTTTTATGCTGTCGTGCTCCACCACCCCTGCAAATTTGCTTCCAGTGGGAGCTGCTGCTCATTGAGACCAGGCGCTGTTCTCTTCAGTTTTTTTTGTCCAGTTAAACAATTATTGACTCTGACTAGGAACGAGCTCCAGTCTGTAAGCAATAGCTGAATACTCCAGGGTGTCCATTCGCATTCATCAGTGACTTAGAAATTAAATTTATGGTTATGTGCCTGTGAACAACTCATCATTGAAGGATTGCCCAACGGCTTGGCAAGCCATTGTTGGAAACTGTTTGCTTGAATTGATAATTTTAAAAATTCTCTTCCTTAATCTACCCTTTAAGTTTCTGCCTCTGAGATGGTGGAGGACTTGATCAAAGGGATTAAATCATTGCTATTAACTGGATTATCTTGTTTAACTTTGCCTGAGTAAATTTGTGGTATTCGTAATTGTTTGTTTTTGTTTAAATTATAATTCTGGTGTGCAAGATCTGTTCATCAAGTGTGGGTCTCTTGATGAAACTGCTGTGGGTCACTCCCAGTACTGAGCCCCTGTGATTTCTGACAGTGTTTGTGAAGTGGGAGAGTCAGTGGGTTTTTTTGTTTTATGCCCTTGCCCCACCTAGCACCGCCGCCAACTGATTCCATTGGGCGTTGCTGCTTGTTGAGCCCAGGAACTGTTCTCTCGAGATTCTACTGTCCAGTTAAAGAATTGTTGGCTCTTTCTGGGAATGAGTCCCAGCCTGTAAAAAAATGGCTGAATACTTTGGGGTGTCTATTCACATTCAGTAGTGACTTTTAAATTAGATTTACAGTTACGTGTCTGTGAAACAGTCATAGTCCAACGATTGCACAAAGGTTTGGCAATACATTTTTGGAAACTGACTGCTTGAATTGGTAAGTTAATTTTTTTTTTCTTAATTTTCCGCTTAAGTTTCAGTCTCTGAGATGGTGGGGGACTTGATCAAAGGGTTTGAATCATTGCTATTAATTAGATTATCTTCTTTAACTTTGCCCTAGAAAATTTGCCATATTTATAATTGTTGGTTTTTGTTTAAATTATCATGTTGATGTGCAAGATCTGTTCTTCATCAAGTCTGGTTCGGAACAGTTGAGAAATTGAGGGATATTGCATGTTTTAATTTCACTGTGTTGTGAATCTAGTGGCAGTGACATCCATTTGTATTGGGTTGATTACCCTTAGTGTAGTGTCTTCCACCCCAACTATTCACTATGGTAGTGAGTTCCGCAGTCTCACCACACTCTGAGGTTTTTCATGAAATCCTTAGTAGAGAATTGTAAGGGGAAATGTTGACGAGGGCAGAATGTCGAGTCTTAACTGCAAAAGCCAGGAAGACATTCGACAAAGTAAAACCATGACTATGTAGGGACAAATAAGGAACTTTGACAGCAATGAAGAGGTCACACGTCAGAGTTCAAGATAATGGTCGTGACAAAAAGAAAAAGTACTCTGGAGATATTGGATATAGTAATTAAGCAAGTTTCTAGATGCTGTAGTTGGTTGAATACGATAAGGTAAAAGATGAAATAACCAAAACCACGCATGTAATTTGATGTCGGTCACCAGAAAGCAAGTGTATACTGTTGATTGATATAGGCCAATTGCATGCAAGTAGGCCATCGAGTCAACATTGACTGACCGTCCCACCCAGACCCAGTTCGTTACCCAATCCCTGTAACCCTGCATCTTCCATGGTCAATCTACCCTCAACTGCACGTCCTTTGGACTGTGAAGGAGGCGAGAGCATCAGAGGAAACCCACGCAGACACAAGGGGAGAATGTGCAAAATCCACACAGACAGTCGGCCCGAAGGTGGGATCAAATCCAGGTCACTGAAGCCGTGAGGCAGCTGTGCTAACCACCGTGACACCACCACATGCTGCTATCTTAAAAAGTGAATTTCAAAGACTCGAGAACACTTGTGAGAAAAATAAAACTCTCCTGTCTTAAATGAGAGACTAGTCTCTGGCTAGAATTGAGTTGACATTACATTTACATTAAGTCCTCTCCAGATGTTATACAGCTCCATCGGATCATCTATTTCTTCTAAACTCAAACTGATACAAGCCCAGCCTGACATCCCCTTGTCCCGATTATAAGTTGAGTAAATGAGCGACCCTATACCTCACTGGCATGACAAAGAATGACCTCATTCCAAGTTGACCTTAACTGTCTAACCTCTTGACCCCCACGCCACAATGTGGTCAGCCCCAACTCAGCCCTGAACGAGAGCAGAGGAACTGACCAGACAGCAGTGAGGTGGACATTGCATTCCCAGAGAATTTTGTTCACGTGAGAATGTTGTTCAGCTCACATTCGGATCACTGCAGGGACTATGTCTCCTGTCATTTAAATGTCTTTGATCCAAATAACAGTCTAGTTTTGTTAGACATTGTGTGTGTTTTATCTGTGTTTCACTTCATGATTTTCTGTTGCTGTAATTCCCATTAGGATTTGTGAATTCAGTACCAGATAATACTTCAATTCTGAATTTCCCTTGAGGATTGGTGTAGAACGTACTAAGTGCCAGTCAGAATGGAAGAAGCTCCACTGTTTATTTAACCCTCTGCTGTCATTGTACTGGGACTGTATGAATGGGGAAGTGTAGAGGACGTTTTACTCTGTATCTAACCCAATGCTGTTTCTGTCTTGACAGTGTTTGTTGGGGACAGTGTTGAGGTAGCTTCACTTGAAATTGAAGAGTAGAGGAAGCTTTATTCTGATTGTCATCTCATGCTGTCCTTGTCCTGGGAGGTTTCGATGGCATCTATAATTGAAGTGAATGCAGACTTGGCTGTGGGAGTGGAGGGTACTTCTACCTGAGCACACCCATCTTTGAGATTGCTGTGCTGATCAAGACAATCTCAGACACCTTCATGCACTTTTCCAACCAACCACAGGGTGGTTAAGGATGGGTATAAATGCTGGCATTGCCAGCGATGCCCACACTCCATGCATGAATAAATACTTTCTGTTTAAAAGTTACATTCACGTTCCAAACCCTCTAATGTATGATTACTTACATGGAAAATTCCTGTCTGCTGGAATTTCATTTTAAAACATAGGAATGTGTCAACCATGTAGAAATATAACAAGAACAACAAATTGAGAATTTAACAGGTAATGAGCAGGACCAGAATGCTGAGTCAGCCTGACCCCCAAGGCTGAGAGAGTTCTCCCAGATGCTGAACATTACTCACCCTGTGACATTATGACTGCACTGTTGTTTCCCATTCTTTGCTATTTTGTGTTTGCTGTTCACGTCTTTGTCCTCTGATGTTTGTGAAATTGAACCTGTTTAAAAGATTGCCCTAAATTTGCCCCTTTGACCAAGTCTTTTGTCACCTGTCCTAATCTGTGCTCCGAAGTTGTGATTTTTAAAGGAATTCTCATTATGTTCATGTGAAGCACTTTGACATAGTTAACTGTACCACAGGTATTATTTGAATGCAGCTTGTGTCCCTATCTTAATATCTGAAAGTACAGGGTCATATTTTAAATGTAGAAGACAAAAATGAGGATGATTTCTTTTCTTTCTGAGGGTTGTGTGTCTTCTTCAAAAGGCAGTGGATTCGAAATCTTTAAGGCAGAGGTAGATCGGTTCTTGATAACCAAGTGGATGAAAGCTTGTCGGGGATGTGTTGGAATGTAGAGTTGAGATTGAATTCAGATCAGCCATGATCTTATTGAATGTTGCAGCAGGCTCGAAGTGCCGAGTGACCTACGCCCGCCCATTATATGTTTGTATTAAGCAGTCTGTGTCTCCCCTCTTATAGCTATGAAGAACTGGGTCATTCCTTTCCAATATTGCCCCTTGTAGAGAGTTAATTGAACACCAGATGGCCTCCTATTGGGAGCAGGCACTTTGTAGCAATTGCAGTATTTCTTGTGTTAATTTTGTTGCTTCTTACTCAGTGATGCTGAGAATCATCGAAATAAAAACCAAACCACTTCTATTATTATCGCACCAATGGAAGTGTTGGTTTGGATGTAACATTGTTGAATTAGCCATTCCCATCTTTTCCAGAATTCTGTGTTTAAAGCCCTCGAGTCTGGTTTCTACATCTGAAACAGTTCTTATCAAGGTCATATTTGACATCCTTTGTACCGGTGATAGGGATGAACATTCCCTCGTCGACCTGCAGACAGCCTTGATCAGGGTTAATGACAGTACTGACCCTCTCCAGCATCACTGTATCCTCTGGGAGGGTCTGCTTTTTGCGTCTTCCGTTCTGATTTGTTTAACCGTAGCTGCTGGTGTTGGCATCTATACTGATGATATCCAACTGTGCCTGAACACCACTTCTCTCCCAACTCCTCTATGATGCATAATTTACCAATAATTTATCTGAATGTCTGCCCAATTTCCATCATTGGATAACCATAGATATTCCCTTAGTTAAATATTGTGAAGCGTGAAGTCATTGTTTTAGTCCCCAAGTTCGACCTGAGCCCCCGTTCCACCCCCCCCCCCCACCCCAGTAACTCTGTTGACAGCCTTCATGTCACATTTAAAACTAGGATCGATAGATTCGTGAAGAGTCGGGGGATGAACAGTTACAGGAAAAGGGCAGGAAAGTGAATGTGGGGAATGCCAGATCACCCAGAATCCTACTGAATGGAGAAGCAGGCTCAAGGGGCTGAATGGCATATTCCTGTTCCCATTTCTTATCGTTCCCGAGCCCTTACCTCTGATACAGGACACTGACTTCAGTGTGTGCCATTACTGAGAGTGCTGATGTTCCCTTGTGTAATATCAACAACTTAGCAGCTGCTGAAACCTCTTGCTCCTTTGTTACCTCTAAACACAATAAGCCAATGTGTTCAGGGGAGGCGATGGCCGACTTTATTGTCACCAGACTATTCACCCAAGTAATGTTGTAGGGACTTGTGTTCAAAACCTGCCACGGCAGATGGTGGAATCTGAATTCAATATAAATCCGGAATTAAGAGCCTAATGATGAAATCGTTGTCGTTTGTTGGAAAAACGTATCTGGTTTCCTGCTGTCCGAACCTGGTCTGATCTACATGTGATTCAGATCAACTGTCAGATGGTTGAATCTTCACTGCCCTTTCAATCAAAACCTCCACTATAACCTCCCTACTTTTATACTCCATTAAAAGGCCAATCTCCCTTTTCCTGTCCCTATGTTCCCAGAAGCAGGATTGTGGATAAGATTAAAGTAGGTCCTATGTCTCTGATTACATCGGTACACAAGGCAGTGAAGAAAGGTTTCAGCACACTAACCTTCATCAGTTCGGGAATTGAGTACAGATGTTGGCAAGTTATGTTGTCGTTATACAGGACGTTGATGAGGCTGCACCTGGAATATTGTGATCAGTTTTGGTCCCCTTGGTGTTCTGACTTCTGACTTCTTCAACTCTGGGTTTGTGTTGAACTTGATGGGATACTTTGTCCAACTCAGCATATTTAAACAGTATCTCTCAGAGGGATTCATCTGAAACTTTTCAGGAGGTGAGCTCAACAAGATTGAACTATTCAAAGTTACTTGGACTCTATTTTAAACTTACATCAGGACCAGTAGTCAGAGACACATACAGCGTGGAAACAGACCCTTTGGTCCAACTTTTCCATGCTGACCTGAAATCCTAAATTTATCTACTCCCATTTGACAGCACCTGACCGATATACTCTGGCAGCTCATTTCATATAAGTACCACCCTCTGCATGAAGAAGTTGTCTCTTTATATATTTCGCCTCTCACCCTAAACCTACGCCCTCTAGTTCTGGGCTCCACCATCCCAGGGAAAATACCTTGTCTATTACCCAGTCCATGCCTCTCATGATTTTGTAACCTCTATTCGGTCACTCCTCTGCCTCTGATGCTCTTGTGATAACAGCCCCAGCCTATTCAGACTCTCCCTGTCGCTCAAACCCCCAGCAACATTCCATAAATCGATTCTCATAGAGAAGTAACGTTTCAGTCCTGAAGAAGGGTTAATACCCAAAACGCTGACTACTCCACATCCTGGTGCTGCCTGGCTTGCTGTATTCTCCCAACCTCCTGCTTGCCTAGTTCGGATTGCAACATGTATTGGCTCAGCCTCACAGCGCCAGGGACCCAGGTTTGATTCCAGCCTTGGCTAACTGTCTGTGAGGAGTTTACACATTCTCCCAGTGTCTGCGTGGGTTTTCTCTGGGTGGTCCTGTCCAAAGATGTGCAGGTCATGTGAATTGGCCATGCTGTATTGCCCATAGAGTTATGTGCATTAGTCAGAGAGAAATGGGTCTGGGGGCGTTACTCTTCAGAGGGTCGCTTCTGGACTAATCGGGACAAATGGCCTGTTTCCACACTGTAGTGAATCTCATCTGAATTTTTTTTTACTCTAACGAATGGCAGAGTAGACTCGAAGTGCCGAATGGCCGACCTTCTGCTCCGATGATCTTGCAGTCTTAGGTTTCTCTGGATCATTTCATTGCCAATGTGCAGTCCCGAGCTCAATGAGCAGCAGTGTCCTCATAAAGCAAAGCTCATAGGATCGAAGAACTCCTACAGTGTGGAAACAGGTCCTTCAGCCCAACACATCTGCACTGATCCTCCGAAGAGTAACCCAGTCAGATCCATTTTCCTATCCTCCACAAATTGCACACAGACCCCCAAGGGTGGAATTCATCCTGAGTTCCTGGTGCCATGAGGCAGCAGTGCTACGCACTGAGTCACCTTGACGCCACTGAGCCACCGTGAGGTTGTGGTTGTGGGGTCTGGTGGAGGCATTTGGAGTCCAGCAGAAAACAAAAACAGCTCACCTACTCTTCCACTGCACCCACTTTCAGAAGTGGCAGGAGGTTTAGTCCATGGGGTGACCCAAGCCAGAACACCGGTGGGGTCTGAATGATGGGAGCGTTGGTGCCTCCGCTGGTGCTTCCACAAGTTGATGGAAAACATGAATCACTTCCCACACTCGGGCCAGCTGAAGGGCCTCTCCCCGCTGTGGACACACTGGTGCTTCAACAGGGCGGAGGGGCGGGTAAAGCCCTTCCCGCACTCGGGGCAGGAAAATGGCTTCTCTCCAGTGTGGACGGATTGGTGGTTAAGCAGGGCTGAGGAATTGCTGAAGGCCTTCCTTCACTTAGGGCAACTGAACGAACTCTCCCTCATGTGGACCCACCAGTGGGCCAGCAGGTCAGAGGAAAGAGCAAAGCCCTTCCTGCACTCGGGGCAGAAGGACGGCCTCTCCTCGGTGTGGACCCACTGGTGTCTCAGCAGGTGGGAAGAACTGCAGAAGGCCATCTCGCACTTCGGGCCGGAGAACAGCCGTCCCTGGCGTGGGCCAACTGTTCCGTCAGCCTTGCAGAGGAATCACTTAATCCCTTCCCGCACTCAGGACAGCAGAAGGGCCTCTCCCCTCTGTGGACCCATTGGTGCTTCACAACCCTTTCAAATTTCACATTATCCTTCTGATAGGAGGGAGACCAGAATTGCACACAATATTCCAAAATTATTCCACAATACTCCAATGCCCTGTACAGCCACAAAATAACTTTCCAACTCCAACACTCATTCAGAGGATTGGGAAAGTTTTCAAAACCCACAAAATAAAATAGGAAAGGATGGAAGGACAAACCGAATTTTTGAGAGTCAGCTTGGAAGCATCAATGAGAAATTGGCGGACTGGGTTTATTGGGTACCCTTTCTCCTTAAATACACGATATACGTCTTTCTCTTCTGCTCTTCGTCGTTTCTCTGTGCTGCAGTGTGTACTGGCTCGTTGAAATAATGTAATGCTGCAGCTTCGTTTGTGGGTGTTGGGATGATTGCTTCTGTGATTAAGTACCTGGTTTGTGTGTGTTATTTTTCTGTAGACGCTAGTTTGAAGTTCCCAATTGACTGTTCGCTCTACTGTAACATCTAGGAATGGCACTTTGTTGCTGTTCTCCTCCTCTTCAAACCAGGAGCCCCCCTCAGGCCATAGTCTCACCACTTGGAACACCAATATACGGACTAGTCAAAGACCCCCACAGAAGACTAAAACACCAAGTCGAAGATTCACACGACTCCAGTTACTCTCTCCAAGAACTCTTGAACACCAAAGACACCAAGGTAGAAGAGGATGGAATAATGTTGTCCTTTGACATAACAGCCCTGTTCACATCCATTAACATTAACGTGGCCAAAGAAAACTGGAGACACTACTCGAAGAACCAAAGACACAAACACCAAACAGCACCAACTTCATCAGCAAAGATAACACTATCAAGCTCGTGGAGCTGTGCCTTACCACCCACTTCATATTCAGTAACAAGCCCTACAAACAAATCAACGAAACACCCATGAAACCACCAGTATCAGGATTCCTAGCAGAAGTAATAACGCAGAGACTCGAACAAACAGCCCTTTCAACGACCTAATCCAAACTTTGGGTCCGCTACAGCAATGATACTTTTGTCATCAGAAAATGAAACAAATTAGAAGAAACATACAACACCATCAATAATATCCTGACTGTCATAAAATTCACAAAAGAGGAGAACAACAACAAGGTGTTATTTCTAGATGTCACAGGAGAGCGAACAGTCAATGGTAAATTCAAAACAGCCTCTACAGGAAAACAACACACGCGAAACAAGTACTTTTCTACAGAAGCAAACATCCCTACACATACAAACAAATCTGCATCAGGATGCTATTTCAACGATCCACTACACACTGCAGCACCCAGGAACTATGAAGATCAATAAATAACTGTACAGCGCATTTAAGAAGAATTAGTAGCCAACAGACACGGAAACGATTGCTTCCCTGACCGGGAATCGAACCCGGGCCGCGGCGGTGAGAGCGCCGAATCCTAACCACTAGACCACCAGGGAGATATGCATGCACCTGCGTAGCTCTACTGAGAATTGCTTCGCTGCTCGGGAATCGAACCCGTGCCGCGATGGTAAGAAGACTTTCACCTGTACATCCACCAAGGTAATTTTTTGTATCCATTGCTCCCGATGCGATCTCTACAACTTTGGGGAGACTGGAGAGTCAAGTCACATCTCCGGGACACCGGTACCAATCGACCCCATCGTCCTATGCCCAACATTTCAACACCCCCCCCCCCCACTCTGCCAAGGACATACACGTCCTGGGCCTGCTTCACCGCCACTCCCTCCCCACCCGACGCCTGGAGGAAGAACACCTCATCTTCCGCCTCAGAACACTACAACCCCAGGGCATCAATGTGGACTTCACCAGTTTCCTCATTTCCCCTCCCCCCACCTTACTTCAGTTTTAAACTTCCAGCTCAACACTGACATCATGACCTGTTCTACTTGCCAAGCTCCCTTCCCACCTATCCGCTCCACTCTCCTCTCTGACCTATCACCTCCATACCCACCACCATTCACCTATTTTACTCTTTGCTACCTTCGCCCCAGCACACCCCCCATCCCCAATTTACCTCTCCAACCTAGAGGCTGGGATGAGTTAAGGAAGATTTTTTTCAGCCAAAACGAATCGGCACTGACTGGACAGCCATTTAAAATCACCCCTGTCAGCCCAGGATGGAAGGTCCGAAGGGATGAACATTTTTCTTAGTTCCTGAAGATTTACAAACCTGAGACTGGGTTTTGGTGTTTGTTCCCTTTCCACTCCCAGGAGCCGCAGTGGTTGGGGCGGTGAGTTGCGGAAAGTGAAATGTGCCCGTGAGCAGCGTGTGGGTCTCTTTCAGCTTCCCCTCCTCTTACAGAGCTGTGACTTGACTCTGATGTTCTCAGGGACACTTACCGACGCGAAACAGTTAAAAGAGTCTCATTCCCGCAGATCGGGAATTCAAACCTTATGCCTGCTTCAGGACAATGAGAAAGATTAATTGGGGTGTGTGAAGAAGCTGTGAGGTGCATTTCAAACAGGTATCTGGAGTCAGATGCGTCATCCATTGCGCCCCTGGCCCTGTGCGGACCTGACACCGCCATGCTGCAGAGTTCTGACGTTAACACGGACATGCGCAGCAATGGGAACATTCACAAGGTGAACAGCCAAAGATAATCACAGTCACTGCTTCCCTTCCATAGTACAACTTTGGGAAGCACTATCTTTCACTGGCAAATAAAACATATTAATCCTCAGGTGCCTGCTTCATTTCGATCACGACATCACGCCCCACACTGTTCTCGTCTTATTTCCAAATACTTGACTCATTGCCTCAAAAGCAGCTCTGTGGGTATCTGCTTGTACCACCCTGACAGGCAGTGGGTTGCAGATTCCCGACCAGTCCTAACATGAGTGACATATCTTCCACCCTCCACTGATTTGAATCTGAAAAACGAAACCGGGGAACAGTCTCCCTTTCTTTTTGACGACATTTCTCATTTTGTAATCGGCAGGCTTCACACCTGCGTGGGGAAATCGCAGTTTTAAAATCCTTATGTTCAGCAGCACAAGAAAACTAGGTCTGCAATCGTATTTCGAGAGTGGTACTTCCAGCTCTGGTAGTCCTGTTGGGTCACCCGAGAGGGAGGGAGAGAAGATGTCACATCTAAAAAGCAAACCGAAAAGTTTTTGTTTGTTCCGTCAGTTGAGTGGTTTCTGCACTCAGATGAGACTGGATACTGATTTTAATGGATCAGAATTGAACACTACAATGGAACACATTACATTTCAAGAGTGTTGAAAGGGAAAATCAAACTGTAACCTTGAAGAGATATGTTTCCATTTCTAACCTTGGGTGATCCAAATGAGACATTTTTACTGATCGCTCCATTTCAGAGTGCTGCTCTTTCATCAGGTGGTCATGGACAATAAGATCATGATCACAGGATTTATAGCCAAAGGAATCCACGGTCATGGAGATGTCCTTCACTAAACAATTTTAGATTAAATCTTTCATATTTTAGAATGGGCTTCTGTTCTTTGGTACATTAATCCCAGAACTAGTTTTAAATTACCTTCAACAATTTCATTTAAATGCAGAGCTTTTCGAACAACAATGTCAGTCTGACTCGATATTGGGACACAGACAAGATTCACACCTATTGTTCGAAAAGCTCTACATTTAAATGACTTTCTGAAATGGCTGATCTTTAACATCATGCTGATGACGTCCTTTTGTTCTTGGCCAATCTGGAGGAGTCCGTTCCTCGATTGATTCAACAATCAATTTATTTGGCAGTGTTTTGGGCTGCAGGATCAACTTTACAAAATCGGAAACCGTGCCGATGTGGGGGGAGAATTAGTGGAGGTGCCTGATCATATTTCAAGTAACAATATGCAGAAATACACAGAGAAGGTAAGTGAATGATACGAATAGAGACACACGTTTATTTACTTTGACGAACCAGCAGAGTGAAGGTGGGCCGCATGGCGTCCGTCTGCGCTGTGACACAGGCTGTGATTCAGAGTGAAATCACAGTTCGACCGACAGAATGTGGGAAGTGAGAAAGAAGTGTATATTTACACAGTCTCCATACGTCTGTGAAACAGCATATTACACGACAGCAGTGGAGGTCTTTGACACCAGTCTCGAACGTGTCTCCTTGAGCAGCTTCCTTTATGTAATGGTGCTGTACTCTGTCCTGTATCTTGCCTTTGAACCTACTTCCTGAGTGTCTGAACGTCCTGTATCATACCGATACACTCGCGAACCTCACACGGTTCAAGTAACATGCTTTTTGGAGGTCTGAGTGGTCTTCTCCTGTTCTTGGTCGGTTTCCTATGAACTAATTCGCAAACCCAGTTCTCTACGATGCTAATGAGCTGGTAAAGTTGAAACCCATGCCTTGCGGTTTCGGCCATTCTCTGCAGTAATTCGCCACCCTGGTTCAGACGTGAATGACAAGCATCACGACTCAGACATCGTCCCCCACTATGAGGACAGATATCACCGATTGTGAATAACTTCAGAGAGAGAGAGACAAGTGATAGAGAGTCGCCGTGACTCGATGGGCTGAACCGCCTCTGTCTGCGGGAGAATGATCCTAACCGTTTATGCTGTCCCACTGCCTGTCTATGGGACAGACAATCTGAGGGAGCAACAATGTTCATTTTTAACCGTCCCTTCCATGTTGGACTGCCTGCAGTCCCTCAGCTCAGGGCCGTGGGGATGACTCTCAGTGAGTGAAGGTTTCACTCGGATTCTCTTCATCTGGGACACTTGGGGCTCAGATGTTAACTGCTGCGCGGTCGCAGCAAAGAAAGTGATGCCCACTTTGCAATAGACTTTCCATAAGATTGCTGGGTGTGAGGAATTCTGAACACCAAGCAGGCTGCACAACAATGTATTCATACGAATTTACCTGAGGGAAGAGTATTCGTTGTCCATTTCTCTCTGATCCACCAGCACAGCATTTTTCTATCTCTCCGATAACAGACATTTGGAGAAAGTTCACAATCAAAGCTCACCTCCGACGCATTAGTGTAACTGATACCTCTCACCGCAAGGAATTGAGGGAGCAGAAGAGCGAATAGACTCACCCCTCACCGCCCCCGCCCCCCAGAACAGCTTGCAAGTAGGAACAAACTGGTTTAATTATCCTCCAGTGGAGAGAGTCCAGTTCCTGGGGATGAGACAAACATCAGCCTCCCGGGGACAGAATGACAACAGATGTTCTGGAAACTCTTTGCTGCTTGCAATTCTTGGAGCAATGTGGAATGTACTTCACACTGAGCAAGTTTCAGCTGGCTCAGCATCTCTAGTCTATATTGCTCTCTGAGTTTATATTTGCACATCAGCGACATGTTTGCACAACAGCACATGACACTACAGCAGTGAAGATCTTTTGAAATCATTCTCGAACATGCAAGTCACACGCCAGATGAAAAGCTGAATACTTCTCTGGAAAAGCTGCCGCGCAATGCAGGAGAATGGCAGAGCGGGTGCATGCTGGGATCATAACCCAGAAGCGAAACCATTTTCTCCTATTCACTCAATGTCGTATTTAGCAGCTTTCCCGTATAACGAAAAACGTTATAACGCTCTGTTCTGTTCCTTGCCTTGTCATCTGCTTCCCAAAACTTCGGGTATCTGAGTTAAATATGTCACATCGATACACAAGTCAAATTTATACAGTTGCGCTGACACACTTGTGGAGCTCTGAGTGGTCTTGTTCTGTTCTCTGTCAGTGTGTCCTGTTCTCAAGTGTTAAACCGTTTCTCTCAGATGGCAATGAACCGGAGAAGTTGTAACACATGACTTGCTGGTTTGGTCCATTCCTGCAGTAAAGAAACCAACGCCCGTGTAATAAAAGACTTTCTGCAAGATTGCAGTGTCAAGACAAATTCTGAACACCAAACAGGCTGCACAAAAATGCACTCATATCAATTTACCTGATGGAAGAGTCTCCGGTGTCTATTTCTCTCTGTCCCGACAGCACAGCATCTTTCTATCTCTCCGTTAACAAGACCTTTGGAACAAGTTCAAAGTTACCCATTTCCTACACATGACTGTAACTGACTTCTCCTGATTCACGTAATAGTGAGAGAGAGCAGAATAGTGAATGGGCTCTGCCTTCGACCAGCACAGCTTGTAAGTAGAAAAGAAATGGTTCAATTATCCACCAGTGGAGAGAGCCCGGCTCCTGGGGACGGGACAAACAGCAGCGTCCTGAAACCAGAGAGACAGAAAGAGAAGCAGATGTTCTTGAAACTCTTTGCTGCTTGTAATTCTGGGAGCAATGTACAATGTATTTCGTACTGAGCAACTCCCAGTTGCTTCAGCAGTTGGGGATGCACATGATGTTTGGCTCGTTGGTCTCGGGGTTTGATGCAAGCTTTGGGTTTTCTAGCTTATACAGACGTGTGGGAGGTGCCGGGTTCCAATCCCAGGTGAACCTTAATTGCTTAAATTGACCTGAGCAAAAATGCCGGGTCAGTTTTCTCAAAAAGCCGCTTCGTTAAATCAGATGGGACTGCCTGAATTAGGAATGGGACAGAGGTATCATTGCAGAGAACACGGCGAAGGGAAACACTTGTTCAAAGTGAAAACAAGTATTGCAGATTTGTCGCCCGCACAATCCGAGTCTGAATGAATCCTCCACCTGTATTACGCTCAATTCTGAGGGTGATACTTCAGGAAGCGGGGAAGTGAAGTCATTGCAGGCAGCGCTGAATAGGTTGAAGTGAATGGTACCGTGTATGAGGAATGTCAGTCATGAAGGGAGATTGGAAAGTTGGGGCAGTTCTCTTTGGTGAACAGAGGGCTGAAAGCTGGTCTGATTAAATTTTCCACGTCATGAGGGTTTTAGACAGAGGAAATAATGCAGTGAAAATGCTCCCAGGCCTGAAAAGATCGAGAACGATTTGGCAGAGATTGAAAGTCATCAGGAAAATAAGCAAAAGTGACATTAGGAAGACCGTTTACGCACAGGGAGTGGGGTCAGTAAGTTCCTATATGACAGTGATCAAGAGGTAGATTCAATGGACACAAAAGGGAATTCGGTGGGCATGTTCAATATAACAATGTGCAGATTTACAGGGAGAAGGCGACAGAATCAGATACTTATTTACATATTGTGTTGAATCAACAGAGTTCAGGGGGGTTCATGGCCTCAGTCTGCGCTGTCACACATTTTGTGATTCTGAGTGAAATCAGAGTTGGACCTTCAGAACGTGGAAAATTTGACAACGGATATATTCCGCCCAACAGGATACTCCATCACAGCAATGAAGGTGTTTTGACATCATTCTCGAAGGTACATGCCACAGTGCAGATTCAAAACCGAGTATCCCTTTGAATCACTGAGTAATTTGTTTACAGTTATTCAGTTGAGGTGAGCGGAGTTGCGCATTGGGAGCCACTCCAGTTAATAGGTCGAAGCCGTTTTCTCCTGTGTGATAGTCCCACCAGCACTCCAATTTGCTGTGCTTCCAGTCAGTAGATGCAGATTTCTATCCCATACTGATACACGGGCCACGATGACCCAGCTGTGGTGATAAGCTTGTGAAGGTCTGAGTGCTCTTCTCCTGTTCTCTGTCGGGCTGCTGTGATCCGAATCATCAAACCTCTCTTCTCCGAGATAGGAATAAACTGGTGAAGGTGAAACACATCAGTTGCGGTGTGTTTCATGCGCAGGAGGCCCTACAGTAATTCCCCACGCTGTTTCACAAAGCAGTATCCTCTCGGTGAATTACACTTGGCAAAAAAAACGATTGAACCAAATCAGTGCCCGCCACTGGATTTTACTGACACTGGATTTCAGGCTCAGCGTTAATGTGGAGAGGGGCCGTCAGACTGTAGTTTCCACTCCTTCTGTTGAATAAAGATAATTTTAACTGTGTCCAGTGAGAGGAAAGGATTTGCTGTTGGTGGGAAACATTTCTATCTGAACTCGCTGTCACTCTCCTGATAGATTGAAACAGAAAGCTGGGAGTCTCTGGATTATGTTGTAAAAATATTGGTATTATGTTATTCACACCGCGCTGTCACCAACTGAATGAAGCGGCTGCCCAGAGGGAGGCGGCTGTGTTGAAATCCCGTGATGAACTGGGGGAGCTGAGCATTTCCCCAAACAATGGGCACACCACCTCCCAGACACAGTGTTCACAAATCAAACTGACAGCAAAGCTTCATGTGAGATCGAAAGTTTCCGTAAAGAACATTTGGCTCAACAGGTGTCCGGAGTGGACGCGCTCCGTTCTTGATTTGAAAACGACTAGAAGCGTAAGAAGCGGACGTTAGTGAGCCTGACGTGATTCGAACACGCAACCTTCTGATCTGGAGTCAGACGCGCTACCGTTGCGCCACAAACTCACAGAGGCTTGTGAACTCTATACGTGCTTAAGGGAAGTGATCGCACTGCAATTAATTTACATTATGAATAACAACGGAGATCAACAGTTCATGTCTGTTCTGTCTCTCCCCCGTCTCCTTCTGTCTCTCGAAACAATTTCCAACTCTACCTCAATAAAAATCTGAAAGAACTGCGGATGCTGTATATCAGGAACAAAAAACAGGAGTTGCCGGTGACCCTTCCACAGAACAGATGGTGATTGGGAAAACGTTGGTTTATATGCAGGAGATATTGTGGGAGGAAGACGGATGCAGTAAATGATAGATCAGTACAGAGCCCAAAGCGAGGGAAGACCTGTTGGACAGGAAAGGGAGTTGACAAAGATCTGCGTGGGAGGGTGAATGGAGACTGTTCATGGCTAAGAATAGGTAGTGTGTAATGACAGACTGTGTGATAACAAGGCTTTGTGTGTGTGGAAGGGACGAGGATACTGTGGATTTCAGGCCCTAGAATTATTGAATTCGATATTGGGACCGGAGGACGTATGGTCCCCAAGTGAAATATTCGGTGATCTTCGTTCTGCTGGTGCTGAGCTTCGCTGGAACACTACAGTAATCCTGAGACAGAGATGTTGGCCAGGGAACAGAGTGGGCTGTGGAATTGGCAGGCAACTGGAAGCTCAGGGTCTTTTTAGCGGGCAGAACGTAGATGTTCTGTGCAGCAGTCACCCAGTTTATGCTTCGTTTTCCCCATTGTAGATGAGACCACATTGTGAGCAGCAAATGCAGTAGATTGGGTTGTGGGAAGTGCAAGTAAAGTGCCGCTTCACCTGGAAGGTAAGTTTTGGCCCTTGGATAGTGAGGAGGGAGCAGGTAAATGGGCTGGTGTCACACATTCGGCAGTTGCAAGGTAAAGTGCCGTTGGACTATTGGGTTAGGGTTGATAGGAATGAAGGAAGAGTTGACCCAAGGTATAACTCCTGCCCATTTACTTATGCGCCAAATAGAGAAAATTGTTAAGTGTGTACAAGGAAATTTTCTAATTCACAATGAGGATGTACATACTGGAGAGGGTGCAAAACCTAAGGGCCAGCAACCATAATTCTATTAACATTACAATAGTGATTGAAAATAATATTTCAGATCTTAAGGTTGAAGTTCTAAATTGGAGGAAGACTCAAGTATGAGGCAAGATCTTTCAAAAGCTGATTGGGGGCAGTTGTTCGCAGGTTAAAGGACTGCTGGAAAATGGGAAGCCTTCACATATGAGATATCAAGAATCCACACACAGTATATTCCTGTTCGGGTGAACGAAAAGGCTGATCGGTGTTGGGCATGCTGGACGACCAGAGAAGATTTTGGTTAGGATAAAGAAGGATGCATACGTCAGGTATCGACAGAGAGATCGACTGAATCCTAAGAGAATAAAGACAGTATGAGCATACTGAAGAGGGAAATCATGAGGGCAAAAAGGGGACATGAGACAGCTTTGGCAAATAGAGTTCAGGATAACCCAAAGGGTTTTTTTATAAATACGTTAAGGACAAAAGGATAACAAGGGAGAGAATAGGGCCCATCAAAGATCAGCAAGGCGGCCTTTGTGTGGAGCGGAAATACATCGTGGCGGGGTGGGGGGCGGGAATACTGAACGGATATTATGCACCAGTGTTTACTGTGGAGAAGGGTATAGAAGATATAGAATGTGAGAAAGTAAATGGTGACATGTTGAAAAAATGTCCATATGGCAGATGAGAAATTGCTAGATATCTTGAAATGCATAAAAGTGGATAAATCCCAAGGACCTGAACAGGAGTACCCTTTCACGATATGGGAAACTGGGGAAATGATTGCTGGGCCTCTCAATTAGATATTTGTATCATCAATAGTCACAGGTGAGGTGCTGGAAGGCTAGAGGGTGACTAACATGGTGCTACTATTTAAGAAAGGTGGTAAGGAAAAGCCAGGGAACTATAGACCGGTGAGCCAGACATCCGTGACGGGCAAGTTTTTGGAGAGAATCCTGAGTGATAGGGTTTACATGCATTTGGAAAGGCAAGAATTGATTAGGGATAGTCAGCATGGCTTTATGCTTGAGAAATCATGTCTTACGAACATGATTGTGTTTCTCCAAGAAGTACAAAGTGGATTGATGAGGGCAGAGCGATGGATGTGATCTATATGGACTTCAGGAAGGCGTTCATCAAAGTTCCTCATGGGAGACTGGTGAGCAAGGTTTAATCTCAAGACATGCAGGGACAACTAGCCATTTGGATACAGAACTGGCTAGAAGAAAGAAGACAGAGGGTGTTGATGGAGGGTTGCTTTTCAGACTGAAGGCCTGTGACCAATGGTGTATCACAAGGATCGATGCTGGGTCCGCTACTTTTTGTCAGTTATATAAATGATTTGTATGTGAACGGAGGAGGTATCGTTAGTAAGTTTGTAGATCACACCAAAATTGGAGGTGTAGTGGACAGCAAAGAAGGTTACCTCAGATTACAACGGGACGTTGATCAGATGGGCCAATGGGCTGAGAAGTGGCAGATGGAGGTTAATGTAGATAAATACGAGGTGCTGCATTTTGGAAAAACAAATCAGAGCAGGACTTTTACACTTAATGTTAAGTGCCTTGGAAGTGTTGCTGAGCAAAGAGACCTTGGAGTTCAGGTTGATCGTTCCTTAAAAGTAGACACGCAGGCCGATTGGGTAGTAAAGAAAGCGTTTGGTGTGCGTTCCTTTGTTGGTCAGAGCATCGAGGATAGATGTTGGAAGCTCATGTTGCCACTGTACAGAACATTGGTCAGGCCACGTTTGGAATATTGCATGTCATTTTGGTCTGCTTCCTCCCGGAAAGATGTTGTGAATCTAGAAAAGGTGCAGAAAAGATTTACAAGGATGTTGCCAGGGTTGGAGGGTTGAGCTATAGGGCGAGGCTGAATCGACTGTTTTCTCTGGAGCGTCGTAGGCTGAGGGGTGACCTTGTAGAGGTTTATATAATCATGAGGGATATGGATAGAGCAAATGGGCAAGTTCTTTTCCCTGGGATGGGGGAGTCCAGAACTACAGGGCATAGTTTTAGGGAGGGGAGGGGAAAGAAAAGAAGGGACTTAAGGGGCAACCTTTTCACGCAGAGGGTGATGCATGTACGGCATGAGCTGCTGGAGTAAGTGATGGAGGCTGTATAATTACAGCATTTAAAATGGATCTGGATGTGTATATGAATAGGAAGGTTTTATGGGGATTTGGGTCAAGTGCTGGCATATGGGACTAGATTAGGTTAGGATATCTGGGCTGCATGGACGAGTTGGTCTGAAGGTTTTGTTTCCGTGCTGTACATCTGTGTCACTCTGTGAGACTCCATGGGCTTCTCTAGGAGAAAGTGAGGACTTCAGATGCTGGAGATCAGAGCTGAAAATGTGTTGCTGGAAAAGCGCAGCAGGTCAGGCAGCATCCAAGGAGCAGGAGAATTGACGTTTCGGGCATGAGCCCTTCTTCAGGAATTTTTATCTATAAACTATAAACATTCCCTTAGTTAAATATTGTGAAGTGTGAAGCCATTGTTTTAGTCCCCAAGTTCGAACTGAGCACCCCCCTCCCCCATCCCAGTAACTCTGTTGACAGCCTTCATGTCTCATTTAAAACGAGGATCAATAGATTCGTGATCAGTCGGGGGATGAACAGTTACAGGAAAAGGGCAGAAAAGTAGATTTGGGGAATGTCAGATCAGCCACAATCCTATTGAATGGAAAAACAGGCTCAAGGGGTTGAATGGCATTTTCCTGTTCCGATGTCTTATGGTTCCCGAGCCCTGACCACTGAAAGAGGTCCTGGCTTCAGTATGTGCCATTACTGAGAGTGCTGATGTTCCCTTGTGTAATATCAACAACTTTGCAGCTGCTGAAACCTTTTGCTCCTTTGTCACCTCTAAACACAATAAGCCAATGTGTCCAGTGGAGGCGATGGCCGACTTTATTGTCACCAGACTATTCACTCAGGTAATGTTCTGGGGACTTGGGTTCAAAACCTGCCACGACAGATGGTGGAATCTGAATTCAATATAAATCTGGAATTCAGAGTCAAATGATGAAACCGTTGTGGTTTGTTGTAAAAACTTATCTGGTTTCCTGCTGTCCGAACCTGATCTAATTGTGATTTCAGATCCACTATCAGCTGGTTGAATCTTCACTGCCCGTTGAGTCAATTCTTAAAGCTCACCTTTTTTTAACTATGATGTTGCCAGAATGATTTATAGACGGCATAGGCTGGGACTTTTTCACTGGAGTGTAGGAGGTTGAGGGTGGAGGTGATGGAGGTTTATGAAGTCACGAGGGACAAAGATAACTTGAATAACCAGTGTTTTTTCCTGAAGGGTAGGGGAGTTCAAAGTTTGGGAGTACATTTTTAAGATAAGAGGGAGAAGATTTAAAAAGGACTGAGAGGGGGGGCAATGTTTTTTTACATTGAAGGTGGTTCGTGTGTAGAATGAACTGTTAGAGGAAGTGGTGGATGCAGGTCATGTTACAATGTTTAAAATTATTTGGATAAATACATATGAGCCAAACACAGGCAGGTGGGTCTAATCTTCCCCCAGATATTCAAAGGGACAGCCAGTCAGAGGGGGGGGGGCAGTGTCACGCCGATCGTTGTTGTGTGGCATGTGTGACAGCTGCAACAAGACGTCCTAACTCCTGTGCTCAAGGATCTGAACAATGAAAGCAAGCATGCCAAAAGCCTTCTTCACCACCCCGTCTACCCACAACTCCATTTTCTCGGAGCTACTAACCCGCAACCCAAGATCTCTCTCAGTTTTGGTCCCCTTGATGTTCTGACTTCTGACTTCTTCATCTCTGGGTTTGTGTTGAACTTGATGGGATACTTTGTCCAACTCAGCATGTTTAAATAGTATCGCTCAGAGGGATTCATCTGAAACTTTTCAGGAGGTGAGCTCAACAAGATTGAACTATTCAAAGTTACTTGGACTCTATTTTAAACTTACATCAGGACCAGTAGTCAGAGACACATGCAGCATGGAAACAGACCCTTCGGTCCAACTTGTCCATGCTGACCTGATATCCTAAATTAATCTAGTCCCATTTGACAGCACCTGACCCATATACTCTGGCAGCTCATTTCATATATATACCACCCACTGCATGAAGAAGTTGTCCATTTAATATATTTTGCCTCTTACCCTAAACCTCTGCCCTCTAGTTCTGGGCTCCCCCATCCCAGGGAAAAGACCTTGTCTATTACACTGTCCATTCCTCCCATGAATTTGTAACGTCTATTAGGTCACTCCTCTGCCTCTGATGGTCCAGTGAAAACAGCCCCAGCCTATTCAGCCTCTCCCTGTAGCTCAAATCCTCCAACCCCCTACAACATTCCCGTAAATCATTTCTCACAGAGACGTCAACTTTTCAGTCTGGAAGAAGGGTTAATACCCAAAACGCTGACTACTCCACAATCTTGGGCTGCCTGGCTTGCTGTATTCTCCCAAACTGCTGCTTGCCTGCTTCGGCTTGCAGTATGTAGTGGCTCAGTGGATACCACTGCAGCCTCACAGTGCCGGGGCCCCAGGTTTGATTGCAGCCTTTGGTGACTGTATGTGAGGAGTTTGCACTTTCTCCCAGAGTTTGCGTGGGTTTTCTCTGGGTGATCCTGTTTTCTTCCATAAACCAAACATGTGCATGTCTTTGGCCATGCTTCCTTGCCCGTAGAGGTAGGTACATTAGTCAGAGGGAAATGGGTCTGGATGGGTTACTCTTTGGAGGGTCGGTGTGGACTTGTTGAGACAAATGGCCTGTTTCACACGGAAGCTAATCCCATCTGCGCGACTTTTGTCACTAACGAATGACAGAGTAGACTCGACAGGCCGAATGGCTAAACTTCTGCTCCGATGGTCTTGCGGTCTTAGGTTTCTCTGGATCATTTCATTTGGCAATGTGGAGTCCCGGGCTCATTGAGCAGCACTGTCCACTGAAAGAAAAGCTCATCGTATGGTTGAACTCCGACAATGTGGAAACAGGTCCTTCAGCCCAACACATCTGCACTGATCTTCCGAAGAGTAACCCAGTCAGATCCATTTTCCCACCCTCCCTAAATTGCACACAGACCCCGAAGGGTGGAATTATTCCTGGGTTCTTGGTGCCATGAGACAGCAGTGCAATCCCTGAACCACCATGGGGTTGTGGTTGTGGGGTGTAGGGGAGGCAATTGCAGTCCAGCAGAAAACAAAAACAGCTCACCTATTCTCCCACTGCACCAACTGTCAGGACTGGCAGGATGTTCAGTCCTGGGGGGTGACCCAAGGCAGCGTCACTGGTGGGATCTGGTTGCTGGGAGCGTTGGTGCCCCTGCTGGTGCTTCCGACAGTTGCAGGAAAATATGAACCTCTTTCCACATTCGGGCGAGCTGAAGGGCCTCTCCCCATTGTGGACACACTGGTGCTTCAGCAGGGCGGAGGAACTGCTGAAGGGCTTCCCGCACTCAGGGCAGCAGAATGGCCTCCACCCCTCCGCCAACACCCTCCCGACCCACCTCCGGGTGGATCAGCTGGTTCTTCAGCAGTGTGGAGGAGCGGGTAAAGCTCTTCCGACACTCGGGAAGGAGAACGGCTTCTCCCCGGTTTGGACGGACTAGTGTCTCCGCAGGGCTGAGGAATTGCTGAAGGCCTTCCTGCCCTTAAGGCAACTGAACGATCTCTCCCCCATGTGGACCCACCAATGGGCCAGTAGGTCGGAAGAAAGAGCAAAGCCCTCCCTGCACTCGGGGCAGAAGAACGGCCTCTCCTCAGTGTGGACCCACTGGTGTCTCAGCAGGTGGGAAGAACTGCTGAAGGCCATCTCGCACTTGGGGCCAGAGAACAGCCTTCCCCGGTGTGGACCAACTGGTGCGTCAGCAGTACAGAGGAATCACTGAAGGCCTTCCCACACTCAGGGAAGCAGAAGGTCCTCGTCACCTCTGTGGACCTATTGGTGCTTCAGAACACTTTCAAATTTCACAATATCCTTCTGATAGGAAGGAGACCAGAATTACATACAATATTCCAAAAGTGGTCCAACCAATGTCCTCTACAGCCACAACATAACTTCCCAACTCCAATACTCAGTCAGAGGATTGGGAAAGCTTTCAAAACCCACAAAAAAACAAACAGGAAAGAATGGAGGAACAAACCGAATTTTTGAGAGTCAGCTTGGAAGCATCAATGAGAAATCGGCGGACTGGTTTTCTTGGGTACCTGTTCTCGTTAAATACACTACATATGTATTTCTCTTCTGTTCTTCATAATTTCGCTGTGTTGCAGTGTGTAGTGGCTCGTTGAAATAATGACATTGCAGCCTCGTTTGTGGGTGTTGGGATGATTGCTTCTGCAGTTACGTATTTGGTTTGTGTGTGTTGTTTTTCTGTAGATGCTAGTTTGAAATTCCCCATTGACTGTTCGCTCTACTGTGACATCTAGGAATGGCACTTCGTTGTTGTTCTCCTCCAATTCAATTCAGGAGACCCCTCACGCCAAAGTCTCACTACTTGGAACAGCAATATACAGACTAGTCAAAGGCTCCACTGAAGACTAAAACACCAAGTCGAAGATTCACACCACTCCATTTACTCCGTCCAAGAATTCCTGAACACCAAAGACACTAAGATAGAAGAGGATGGAATAATGCTGTCCTTTGACATAACAGCCCTGTTCACATCCATTAACATCAACGTGGCCAAAGAAAACTGAAGACTCTACTCGAACAACCAAAGACACCAACACAGCATCAACTTCATCAGCAAAGATAACACTGTCAACCTCGTGGAACTGTGCCTTACCACCCACTTCATATTCAATAACAAGCCCTACAAACAAATCAAAGAAACACCCATGAAACCACCAGTGTCAGGATTCCTAGCAGAAGCAATAATGCAGAGACTCGAACAAACAGCCCTTTCAACGATCCAACCCAAACTTTGGATCCGCTACAGCGATGACACTTTTGTCATCAAAAAATGAAACAAATTAGAGGAAACCTACAACACCATTAACAATATCCTTACTGGCATAAAATTCACAAAAGAGGAGAACAATAACAAAGTGCCATTTCTAGATGTCACACAAGAGCGAACAGTCAATGGTAAATTCAAAACAGGATCTACAGGAAAACAATGCACGCGAACCAAGAACTTAACGACTGAAGCAATCATCCCTACACATACAAACAAATCTGAATCAGAACAGGACTTCAACGAGCCACGACACACTGCAGCGCCCTGGAACTACGAAGATCAAAAAATAACCGTGCAGCGCATTTAAGAAGAACGGGCAACCTACAACTCCCATGAAAATTGTTTCCCTGACCGGGAATCGAACCCGGGCAGCGGCGGTGAAAACGCCGAATCCTAACCACTAGACCACCAGGGAGCTGCGGTTAGGTGTTGACACCTCTACTGAAGATTTCTTTCCTGCCCGGAAATCGAATCCAGGCCACGGTCGTGAGAAGGCATTCACCTGTGCATCCAACAATGTCATTTCTTGTATCTATTGCTCCTGATGCGGTCTCCCCTCCATTGGGGAGATAGGAGACTCCTCGCAGAGTCAATTCACAGCGCTTGAGCGAACTTCTCCAGCACACCCGCACCAATCAACCCCATCGCCCTCTGGAACAACATTTCAAACCCCCCACTCCCACACTACCGAGGACATGCAGGTCCTGGGCCTCCTCCATCGCCGTTCCCTCCCCACCCGATGCCTGGAGGGTGAGCGCCACATCTTCCCCCTCGGATAAATTCAACCCCAGGCCATCAATGCGGACTTCACCAGTTTCCTCATTTCCCCTCCCCCATCTTACCTCAGTTCCAACCTTCCAGCTCAGCGCTGTCCTCATGACCTGTCCTACCTGCCAATCTCGCTTCCCACCTATCCGCTCCACCCTCCTCTCTGATCTGTCACCTCCATCCGCACCCCCATTCACCTAATGTACTCTTCACTACCTTCGGCCAAGCAACCCCCAATTTATCTCTCTACCCTGGAGGCATCCTGCCTCTATTCCTGATGAAGGGCTTTTGCCTGAATCGTCGATTTTTCTCCTCCTTGGAAGCTGTCTGACCTGCTGTGCTTTTCCAGCACCACTCTGATTTCAACTCTGGTTTCCAGCATCTGCAGTCCTCACTTTTGCCGACCCAATAAACCCAGTGTGCCGATTTCACATCAACAAACTGACACAAGCAGACACAACGTCTGCAGAAACCCGAGCACATTACTTTACATTAAAGACATCTGTGAAATGATGTCCAGACAACTCGATCTTCTCAGCATCATGGCAGCCCACAAACCTACCAACACACTTGAACAGCCCTAATGAACCTGAAATACCCTATACAAACAACCAACAAACGAATGTTTTTTACAAAATACCATACAAGGAAATATATACATGAACTCTGCCGCACAGTTCTCTGTGGCAAGAAATGCTGGGATGAGATAAGGAAGATTTTTTCAGCCAAAACGAATCGGCACTGACTGGACAGCCATTTAAAATCAACGCTGTCAGCTCAGGATGGAAGATTCGAAGGGACGAACAGTTTTCCCATGTCTTGAAGATTTACAAAGCTGAGACCGGGTTTTGGTGTTTGTTCCCTTTCCACTCCCAGGAAACGCAGAGGTTGCGGCAGTGAGTTGGAGAAAGTGAAATGTGCGCATGAGCAGCGTGTGGGTCTCTTTCAGCTTCCCCTCCTCTGACAGCACTGTGACGTGACTGATATTCTCAGGGACATTTACTGACGTGAGACAGTGAAAAGAGTCTTGTTCCTGCAGATCAGGAATTCAAACCGTATGCCGGCTTCAGGACAATAAGAAAGATTAATTGGGGTGTGTGAAGAAGCTGTGAGCTGTATTTCAAACAGGTAGCTGGAGTCAAATGCGTCAACCATTGCGCCCCTGGCACTGTGCGTACCTGACGCCGCCATGCTGCAGAGTTCTGACGTTAACACGGACATGTGCAGCAATGGGAACATTCACAAGAGGAACAGCCAAAGATAATCACCGTCACTGCTTCCCTTCCACAGTCCCAACTTTGTAAAGCAATATGTTTGACTGGCAAATAAAACACCTTTGTCCTCAGGTGCCTGCTTAACTTCGATCACGACTTCACGCCCCTCACTGTTCTAGTCTCATTTCCAAATACTTGACTCATTGCCTCAAAAGCAGCTCTGTGGGTATCTGCTTGTTCCACCCTGACAGGCAGTGGGTTGCAGATTCCCGACCACTCCCAATGTGATTGAAATATTTCAACTCCTCCACTGATTTGCATCTTAAAAAACCGTGGAGCTATCTATCTTTCTTTTTCACGACGTTTCTCAAATGTAGTCGGCAGGGTTCACACCTGCGTGGGGAAACCGCAATGGATTTCATATCCATCGCATTCACCCCGCGGCCCACCAATGCAGATCAACACTGACAGCTTCATTTCCCAGGTCTCTCTGCCTGTGGAGCTGAGAAAGAGTGAATCATTGCAGAGTTTGTTTGAATCCAATCACTTCACAGGTTTTGAAAGGGTTAAATATCTGCAAATGGTGAGTCTGGGTGTTTCATCCCGAAAGATGACGTGGGCATTCAGTTAAAAACAAAACCAGAAATTGCAGGAGCAACTCAGCAGGTGCGGCAGCATATGTGGAAAGAGAATAAGAGAAAACCTTTTTGAGAACTCTTTTTTTTTCCTTATCCAGGTACAGCCAAACCTGCTGAATTTCTCCAGCCGTTTGTCTTTCTGTCTCGGACTCTCAGCATCCGCAGTCCTTTACGTTAGAAATTCAATCAATTCAGAAACCCCTCTGTGCTTCCTCAGTGGAGAAAATTTCCGTTGGGAAACATTTTCATGACGCCATTAAAAACGCGCGCCTTCGCAGCCAAGGAAACGGTAGGAGCGAGAACAACAAAAAGCTCCGCCCCAGGGTGGTCTTGAAACACCAACCTCTCGATTAGCAACCGAACGCGCTGACCAATTGCACCACAGAAACAGGTCAAGTGCTCGCCTGCACAGTCTCTTTGAGGAAGCTACTATTCAATTCATAACTCAAATTGCCCCGCCCAGAATTACCATTGTCTTCTATCAGTTTTACTTTTCCATAATAAAGCCTTGGACATTCATTATGGAGACATGGGGACAGCCTGATCCCACCATCTGCAGGTACATCCATGTCACGAGGAACGAGCTCTCCTACACCGGGGCCATCGCCCTCCGAGCCTTTCAGTGTTTTGCCTCTTCCCGAATTTTCTCATTGGCCCCGATCCGAGAATGGGTTTGAATTCCTGATGTGCAGAGAATTCTTTCAATGTCTCGGGTCAGTTCATGTCGCCAGAATATCAGAGTCAATCAGCAACTTAAACAAGGGGACGGTGTCTGGACTGTCTCTGCTCAGTCGGACAGTTCATTCTTCATTCCCCTGTAATTCCGCTTCCCAAAGAGTTTCTGAAGATTCACAAAGCTGGAGACTGGGATTTCTGTTTTACGTCCTGAACATTTTTCCACCTGCTAACTGACAATATTTTGTCAAAACCTCTTCCCCATTGTAACACTTGCATCATGTCGAGGGATGAGCAATTTCCATTTTGTGGAGACATTCCCAAGTTTGGGAATGGTCTCTTTCGAGCAAAGAAGGTTAACTTGAGATTTCCAGGGGCTGTTGGCAATGATGGGAGAAGAAGTGGTGGGAATGGATAGGTTAATGATCGGAAGAACCTATTGAATTGACTCGGGTCTGTTACCAGAGGACAGGGATTGAAGTTCTTTAATGGAAAGCAGCAATTGTGCAGAACAAACACAGCGAATACTGCAGAAAGCCAACCGGTCGAGCAGCATCTGTGGAAAGGTAAACAGCCGACCTTTTGAGTGGTGCTCCGGGTTTTGTTCAGAACTCAGTGTTTTGCCTCTTCCCGGAGTTGGTCCAGGTCTGTGTCTCAATTGGCAAACACATGGCAAGAGCAGTGCGCAATGTGAATTTATAGCCTTTGCTGTTTGAAAAAAAAAGTGCATTGTTTAAATGGTGATACATTGGAATGTGGAGAAAGTGAGGACTAGAGGTGGAAATCGAAAAATGTGGCACTGAAAAAGCACAACAGGTCAGACAGCATCTGATGAGCAGGAAAATGAATGTTTCGGGCACAAGCCCTTCATCAGGAATGACGTATGGATGTACAAAGGGGTCGCAGAGTCCCTCCACACCAGTCAATGCCAGTTGTTGGGCAGATGCAGCAGTCAATGAGCAAGGCAAGTGGTATATTACGAAGAGGAATTGAGTACAGAAGTGGGGTCATTGAACATATTTAAGGCGAAGTTCATCTGAGTTTTGAACGACAAAGAAGTGGACCTTTCTGGGGGGGGTGGGGAGGTAATAAAATGGTTTTAAGACCAGTACAGGTCAGTCACAGGGTCTGACAGCACTGAACAGACCCTCAGTATGAACAGTATGTTCTAAAACTAAACTTGTCCCAGCTACCAGTGTTTGGCCCATAAACCTTCGAACCTTTCGCATTCATGTACTTATCCAAATGTCTTTTAAACGTTGTAACTGTACATGTATAAAATCATGAGGGGCATGGATAGGATAAATAGACAAAGTCTTTTCCCTTAAGTCCAGAACGAGAGGGCATGGGTTTAGGGTTAGAGGGGAAAGATCCAAAAGAGATCTAAGGGAAAACCTTTTCACACAGAGGATGGTACGTTTAATGAATGAACTGCCAGAGGATATGGTGAAGTCTAGGCTGATTGCAACATTTAAAAGGCATTTGATTAGGTATATGTATGGGAAGGGAATGGAGGGATATGGGGCCGTGTGCTGTCAGGTGTGAGCTGTTTGGGTTGGGATAGTTAGCCGGCATGGACAAGTTGGACCAAACAGTCTGTTTCTGTGCTGTACATCTCTATGACTTCCTCTGGACATTCATTCCGCACTCAGACCACTCTCTAAATAAAAACTCCTTGTCCTGTCTTTATAGAATCTTTCTCTATTCACCACAAAATAGTTGTTCCCTGATCCTGAAACCCCTAGCTGAGGGAAAGGACATCTGCTGTTCAACTCATCCGTATCCCTCATGATTTTATAATCCTCTACAAGGTCACCTCTCAATCTCCTGTGTTCCAGTGAGAAAAGTTCCAGCCTATCCACTCTAGATATAGATATATTCATATCCAGTTATGAAGTGTTCAATGCTGGTGCAGGCTGGAAAGGCCATGTGGTCTACTCCTGCTCCCAATTTATCCTGCTGAAACGTTTCTCAGCCTCATTCTCTCATTTTCTCCCCGCAGTTCTCAACCCTTGATACTCTATTTCAGTGTTAAACATAGTCAGTGACCTGGCCTCCACAGCTTTCTGTGACAATGAATTCCATAGTTTCACCACTCTCTGGCTCCAGAAATTTCTCCTAATCTCCATTCTCCCTTTCTGCTGACGCTATGCCCATGGGTATTCGTCTCTCCTGCCAATGAAAACCCCTTCCCAATGTCCACTCTGTCCAGGCTCTTCAATATTCTGTACGTTTCAGTTAGATCCCCCTTGAATGTGGGCCTGTTAATTAGCATGAACCAAACCCTTCAGGATGAGGATAGCAGGGATTAGGTTCAACAAAGTGAGAATGGAGGGAGAGTGGAGGAAGCTTTCAGGGAATAAGAGAGGAAAGAAAGTTTAGAACATAGAACATGGAACAATACAGTACAGAACAGGCCTTTCGGCCCACGATGTGGTGCCGATCATTTGTTTGACAAAAATTAAAATTGATCAGATGAGCCGATGGGCCAAGGAGTGGCGGATGGAGTTTAACTTAGACAAATATGAGCTTTTCATTTTGATGTGGCAAATCAGGGCAGGACCGATGTGGTTAATGGTAAATTCCTGGGGAGTGTTGCTGAACAAAGAAACCTTGGAAAGCAGGCTCATAGTTCCTTGAAAGTGGAGTTGCAAGTCGATAGGATAGCAAGGAAGTCGTTTGGTACGCTTTCCTTTATTGGTCAGAACACTGAGTATAGGAGTTTGGAGGTAATGTTGTGGCTGCACGGGACATTGGAAAGGCCACTTTTGGAATACTGCACTCAGGTCTGGTTCCCCTGCTGTCGGAAAGGTGCTGTGAAATTTGAAAGGGTTCGGAAAAGATTTAGGAGGTTGTTGCCAGAGTTAGAGGGTTTGAGCTACAGTGAGACGCTGAATAGGCTGGGGCTGTATTCCCTGGAGCGTCGGTGACCATTCGAAGTTTATAAGGGGCATGTATAGGGTGAATAACTGAGATCTTTTCCCCAGGATATGGGAGTCCTAAAGTAGAGAGTGTAAGTTTGAGGTGAGGAGGGGGGGGGGGGGGGAGACTTTAAAGGGATCTGAGGAGCAGCATTTTCATGCAGAGGGTGATGTGTGCATGGAACGAGCTGCCAGAGGAAATGGTGGAGGCTGGTACAATTACAATATTTAAAGGCATCTGGATGGGTATATGAATAGGAAGGGTTTAGAGGGTTATGGGCCAAATGCTGGCAAATGGGTCGAGATTAATTTTGGATATCTGGTTGGCACGGACGAGTTGGACTAAGGGTCTGTTTCCATGCTACATGACTCTAATGAAACTTGGTGAAAGTCGAAGCGTCATGGTGAAGAGTGAACTTTCAGAAGCAGCTTTCAAAGATGTTTTGCCCTTACGAGGAGCAGAAATCTTCCATTTGTGAGATAGCAGCTGGGTGAGTGAGTACGTCCAGGATTTTGTTAGAAAGTGGGAATTCATTGCACTGTAGGGATGAAGTGTTTTAAGTTTTCCCGGCAGTAAGTACAGTATGCTGAACGGGGAGCCTAGTGAAGGGTTAGGTTGGTTTTAGTTTTAAACTGTTCATTTCTTTCAGGCTCCAACATTGTATTTCCAATGCTTTCAATCAGAAGGTGCAGTGAATCAGTAACTGGTATCGTTAGAAGCCTTACGATTTTCAGTACTGCAGGTATTGCATTGTTTCATCAGCATTGTAAAGGTCACTGGCAGCAGCAGCAGGTGTGGGCTGTATTCACGAAAAATGATTAAACATTTAGATAACACACATACAAAGGGCAGGGTGTGAATTGTCTTTCGATTTGTGGAAGATGGGACATTCATGATGCTGTGATCTGGGGCAAATATAACTGCAGTAAGTCATGGAATCCCTTCAGTGTGGAAGCAGGCCATTCAGGCCATCAAGTCCACACTGAGCCCTCAAAACTCATACCAACCAGACACACCTCCCAACCGCACCATCAGGTCTTTTCTGCTGGTGGGAGAGACTAGGCTGCAAGTTTGGGGGGAGTATATTTCGGACAGAGATGAGGAGGAGCTGCTTTTTCCAGAGAATTCCATATATGGAATTCTGTGCTCAAGGAAGCAGTCGAGGCAGCTTCATTAAGAAACTGTTGGATGGGTTTTTGCGTGGTAGGGGAATTAAGGGTAGTTGGGATAATGCAATTAGGAGGACCTGAGACGATTGATCGATCCGCCATGATTTTAATGAATGTTGGAGCAGGGTCGATGGGCCAAATGGCCTACTCCTTCTATTACTTTCAAACTATAACCCTTCGTTTCCCATGGCCAACCCACTTCACCTGCACATCCCTGGACACTGGGCAATTTAGCATGGCCAATCCAAATCAAGGCCAGTGAGCAATGTAGTGATGTGGAAACCAAACATGAGAGAATGATAGAAAGGGACAAGGAAAATAAATGTGCTAGCAATGAAAACTGGATTCTCACCATCACAAAAAAACTAAAAGCTCAGTATGTGAACGTGTGCTGCATTGTTACAAAAGTGAAATAATTGACTGCTCACGTTGAAGAGAATAATTGTGATCTGAGACTCCTGACAGAGAAATGGCTTCAGAATGACAAGGATTGGATCCGGAATATCGAGTGGCTACGTGGCATTCAAGTCGAGTGAGAAACTCATTAAAGGTAGAGGGTAGGCACTGCAAATGAAAGCACTGATAACATGATAGTCTGGTGTAAACTCGGATTTCAGGTCCTGATTTCTCTGTCCTCTGGTCTCCCTGTTCCCACAGAGCTAGATGTTCTCAGCTCTGCTTGATTTCTGCTGAAGCTTTGACTCCCCTTTACACCCTTTGGAGCAATAAAATATTCTGAGCCTGCTGGAAATGACACCTTATCTATACCCCTTCTGATTTTAAAAATCTCTACAAAGTTATCTGTCAACTTGCTAGGCTCCGTTGGAAAAATGTTCCAGCTTCTTCTTAACTCAAACCCTCCATTCCCAGCAACATCCTGGTAAAGTAGGGAATAGGGAATTGTATCAAATCACATAAATGTACTGTCTGAAACAATCTGGCTGTGTGCTTGCCTGAGATATTGAGAGTCCCTGGTGCAAGTAATTACGAATGCAATTATTTTGGTCACAGAATTGGACAATAATTTTGCAACAAAATGATCTACTCTGATAAGGACGTAGTGGACATTTCTAGGGTAAGTGAACAGTTTGTAGATCAGGGAGGTGAAGTTCCAGACAGTTGAAAAGTGCAAGAAATGATTGTGATAAATAAGACAAAGAACTGTGGATGCTGGAAATCTAAAACAAAAACTGAGAGCACTGGAAAAACTCAGCAGGACTGGAAGCATCTGTGAAGAGAAAGCAGAGTTAAAGTGTCGAGTCCAACAACTCCTCTTCAGGATTCTGAAATAGTTTGTGAGAACCCCTTAAGTTATCTGCCCAGCTTTAAGACCATAATACACAGGAGCAGGATGAGGCCATTTGGCCCATCGAGTCTGCTCCACCAGTCGATCATGACTAATATGTTTCTCCATCCCATTCTGCTGCCTTCTCCTCAAAACCCTTGACCCCTTACTAATCAAGAACCTATCTCTGTCTTAAATACTCTCAATCACTTGGCATCCTCAACCCTTCTCCTAGTGGAAACATCATCTCCACGTCCACACTGTCCAGGCATAGAGTAGCACAGCGCTGCCTGACCCACTGTGATCTGCAGCATTTGTTGTTTTCAGGTACGATTCCAGCATCGACAACAACACGCTTCCAAATTTTGTACCCAGTTGGTTAGCTCTCCCTAGATCCCGTGAGATTTAACCTGATTCAACAATCCACTATGCGGTACAATTCACAAAGTTCACGGACCCCACCTCTTTCAGCACACATAGGAAGTACGATGGGTCAGTGGTTAGCACTGCTGCCTCCCAACCTCACGGGCTCGCGTTCAATCCCGGCCTTTGGGCAACTGCCTGTGTGGAGTTTGCCCATTTTCCCTGCCGTGTGTGTGTGTGGGTTTCCTCCGGGTGCTCTGGTTTACTGCCAAAATCTAAAGATGTGCAGGTACAGGTGAAATGGGCCCACGGTGTGCAGGTCAGGTGCATTAGTCAGGAGGAAATGTACAGTAATGGAAAAGAGGAATGTGTCTGGATGGGTTATACTTTGGATGGTCGGTGGGAACTTATTGGGCTGAATGGTGAGTGTGAAGGTTAAAGTAAACGCAGTGCCTTGCTTGAGCTGTTTTCCCAGCTATACCAGAGGCTGAGGGGTGATCATACAGACGTTTATCGAATCATGAGAGGCATGAATAGGGTAAACAGACAAGGTCATTTCCCAGGGATGGGAGAAATCCAGAACAGGAGGGTAATATGTTTGGGGTGAGGGAGGCAAGTGTGAGGCACAATCTGCCGGAGGAAGTGGTGGATACAAGTCCAATTATAAGATTTGAAAGACATCTGGATGGGTATATGAATAGGAAGAGTTCAGAGGGATATGGGACAAGTGCTGGTAAATGAGACGAGATTAATTTAGGCTATCTGGTCGGCACGGATGAGTTGGACCGAAGGACCTGTTTTTGTTCTGTGTATCTCTATGACTCTGGCTAAGCCGTAATGTTTTCCATGTCTGTATGTTCAGTTTCTGTCTGGTGTCGGTGCCAATGTCTTGATTTCTAATTTCCCCCATTTCCCCACGTCCACCTCCCCAGATGTTGACCATTTCATGTCTGGTTGTCTCTCAAGAGGCTGCATTGAATGTTCATCCTTAATTGACACTTTTCTTTTGCTTCCCAAAGTCAGACTTACTCACTCCGAGATGTCGTGAAAGATACTAACTTTCAGGTGGAGGGATCCAAAATTCAGAGGTGTCTATCTTGATGTGTTCACTTTTCGGTCTCTGTAAGATCCTGAATCAGTCCCGTCTGGAGAATTAGTTTGAGCGGAGTGAGAATAGAGGGGTGAGAGGGGGTGGGATGGTGCTTTCAATTTTGTGGAAAAAGAAAAGAATGTTCTGCGGAAAGTAGAATTGCTTCTTTGGAATTTCTAACCTGGACTGACAGTGATGACTTTTGTAATTTCCTTTCACAGATTATTTGAAGATCTGAAGACGTAAGTTTCAAAATCAATAGATGAAGAGCTTTGTCTGAAACATTGACTCTGCTACTCCTCTGATGCTGTCTGATCTGCTGTGTTTTTCCAGCATTTCACTTTGACTCTGACTCTCCAGCATTTGCAGTCCTCAATTTCACGTCAATGTCTGGCAGTCACTGAATCCATCGGGATTATAATAATTTTCGTCTATGATTCTGTGAGAAGGAACCAAGCTTTTTGGTTCCTGTTTCAGAACGTTTTCAGCATCAGTGAGACTGGAAGAGGGACCCTACTGTTGCAGCACTCTGATTGTGGAGCCAGAAAAGGTTATACCGACTGGGAGGCAGAACTCATGGCAGGGAGGTGCTGTACACGCGTTTGTGTGCAGCTGAAGCTTTGGTCATGGAGAAACCCAAGGAATCCCGCCCCGTAGAGAAACCGTGGAAGTGTGGCGACTGTGGGAAAGGCTTCCATTTCCCATCTGACCTGGAGACTCATGGGCACAGTCACACCGGGGAGAGTCTGTTCTCCTGCCCTGAGTGCGGAAAGGGCTTTAGCAATTCTTCCCACCTGCTGAGCCATCAGCGGGTCCACATTAGGGAGAGGCACTTCAGGTGTCCCAAGTGCGGGAAGGCCTTCAGCAGTTCCTATGTTCTGCAGAGGCACCACACTGGGGAGAGGCCATTCGCCTGCCCCGAATGCAGGAAGGCCGTCATCTATTCCGCCGTCCTGCTGACCCACCGATGGGTCCACATGGTGGAGAAGCCCTTCAGCTGGTCCAAGTGCGGACAGGCCTTCAAAGATGCCTCTGCCCTGCTGATGCACCAGCGGGTCTACATTGGGTGAGGCCGTTCTCCTGCTCTGAGAGCAGAAAGGGCTTCAGAAATTCCTCCCACCTGCTGAGGCACCAGCGGGTCCACACAGGGGAGAGGTCGTTCACCTGCCCCGAGTGCAGGCGGAGGCTCTCATCATTCTGCTCCTTGCAGAAGCAACAGCGGGCACACCAGTGCTCCCAACAATCTGATTCTGCTGGTGAAGCCGCTGTGGGTCACTGCCAGGACTGTTCCCCTGCCAGGATAGTAATTATAGTGGGAAAATCGGCTGGTATTTTTTGTTTTATGCCCTCGTGCCCCCATCCCGCAACGTTGCTTCCAGTGGGCACTGCTGTTCGTTGAGCCCAGGAGCTGTTCTCTTTTTTTCTGTCCAGTTAAAGAATTGTTGGCTCTGTCTGGGAATGAGCCCCAGTCTGTAAGAAATAGCTGAATACTTCAGAGTGTCCATTCGCATTCAGCAGTGACTTTGAAATTAAATTTACGGTGATGTGCCCGAGTAAATCTGTGGTATTCATAATTGTTTGTTTTTGTTAAAATTATGATTCTCGTGTGCAAGATCTGTTCATCAAGTCTAGTTAGGAACAGTTGAGAAATTTTGAGGGATTGTGGGGAGGGGCTGTACACACGTCTGTATAAGGCTCCTGTCCTGTGGAGAAACCGTGGAAGATTGGCGAGTGTGGGAAGGGCTTCTGTTTTCCGTCTGACCTGGACATTTCTCGGTGAAGTCACACTGGGGAGAGGATGTTCTCCTGTCCCGAGTGTGGGAAGGGCTTCAGCAATTTCTCCCACCTGCAGAAGCACCAGCGGGGAGAGGCTGTTCTCCTGCCACTCGTGCAGAAAGGGCTTCAGCAATTCCTCCGCCAAGCTGAGGCACCAGCGGGTCCACCTGTCCTAGTACGGGTGGAGGTTCTTATCATCCTACAACTTGCAGAAGCATCAGCGGGCGCACAAGTGATCACAACAATCTGATTCTCTTGGTGAAACTGCTGTGTGTCACTCCCAGGACTGAGCCCCTGTGCATTCTGACAGTGTGTGTGCAGTGGGAGATTCAGTGGGCTTTTTTTGTTTTATGCCCTTACCCCGCCCAGCCCCGTCGCCAACTTTGCTTCCATTGGGCGTTGCTGCTTGTTGAGCCCAGGAGCTGTTCTCCCTAAGTTCTACTGTCCAGTTAAAGAATTGTTGGCTCTTTCTGGGAATGAGTCCCAGCCTGTAAGAAATGGCTAAATACTTTGGGGTGTCGATATACATTTAGCAGTGACTTTGAAAATAGATTTACAGTTACGTGTCTGTGAAAAGCTCATAGTCCAAGGATTGCCCAAAGGCTTCGCAATCCATTGTTGAAAACTGTTTGTTTGAACTGGTAAGTTTTAAAAAAAAAATCTTTCTTAATTTGCCGCTTAAGTCTCTGTCTCTGAGATGGTGAGGGACTTGATCAAAGGATTTAAATCATTGCTGTTAATTAGATTATCTTGTTTAACTTTGTCCTAGCAAAGGTGGCGTATTTATAATGTTGGTTTTTGTTTAAATTATATTGTGCAAGATCTGTTCTTCATCAAATGAGCAGGAGAATCGACGTTTTGGGCATCAGCCCTTCTTCAGAATGGCTGATGCCTGAAGAAGGGCTGATGCCCGAAACGTCGATTCTCCTGCTCCTTGGATGCTGCCTGACCTGCTGCGCTTTTCCAGCAACACATTATCAGCTCTGATCTCCAGCATCTGCAGTCCTCACTTTCTCCTGTTCTTCATCAAGTCTGGTTAGGAACAGTTGAGAAATTGAGGGACATTGCATGTTTTAATTTCACTGTGTTGTGAATCTGGTGACGGCAAAACTCATTTGTATTGGGTTGCTTACCCTTAGTTGTAATGTCTTTCACCCCAAGTATTCACTATGGTAGTGAGTTCCACAGTCTCACCACACTCTGAGTGTTTTCATGAAATCGTTAGCACAGAATTGGAAGGGAAAGTGTTGACGAGGGCAGGATATAGGGTGTTAACTGCAAAAAGCCAGGAAGGTATTCGATAAAGTAAAACCATGACTATGTAGGGACAAATAAGGAACTTTAACAGCAATGAAGAGGTCACACGTCAGTCATAGAGTCGGAGAGATAGACAGCATAGAAACAGACCCTTCGGTCCAAATGGTCGTTACAAAAAGAAAAAGTACTCTGTAGATATTCGATATTGTAATTGGGCAAGTTTCTAGATGCTGTAGTTGGTTGAATACGATAAGGTAAGATAGATGAAATTACTAAAACCAATAATCTAATTGGATGTCGGTAACCATAAAGCAAGTGTATACTGTTGATTGATATAGGTCAATTGCATGCAAGTAGGCCATTCAGCCCATTGAGTCAACATTGACTGACTGTCCCACCCAAACCCAGTTTGTTCCCCTATTCCTGTAACGCAGCAACTCTCATGGTTAATCTACCCGCACCTGCACATCTTTTGGATTGTGGAAGGAGGCCAGAGCACCAGAGGAAACCCACGCAGACACAAAGGGAGAATGTGAAACCTCCACACAGAAAGTCGGCTCGAGGGTGGGGTCAAACCCAGGTCTCTGATGCCGTACCACCACCACATGCTGCTCTCGAAAGAAGTGAATTTCAAAGACTCGGGAACACTTGAGAGAAAAACAAAACTCTCCTATGTCAAATGAGAGGTGAGTCTCCGGCTAGAAATGAGTGGACATTACATTTACATTGTTAAATCTTCTCCAGATGTTATACAGCTCCATCATATCATCTGTTTCTTCTAAGCTTAAACGGATACAAACCCAGCCTGACATCCCCGTGTCCCCGATTATAAGTTGAGTAAATCAGAGACACTCGACATCACTGGCATGACACAGGATGCCCTCAATCCAAGTTGACCTTAACTCGATAACCTCTTGACCCCACGCCACAATGTGGTCAGCCGCAACTCAGCCCTGAACGAGAGCAGAGGAACTGACCAGACAGCGGTGAGGTGGACATTGCATTCCCAGAGAATATTGTTCACGTGCGAATGTTTTTCAGCTCACATTCGGATCATTGCAGGGACTATGTCTCCTGTCATTCAAATGTGTTTGATCCCAATAAAAGCCTAGTCTTGCTGCACATTGTGTGTGTTTTATCTGTGTTTCACTACATGATTTTCTGTCGCTGTCATTCCCATTAGGATGTGTGCATTCAGTACCAGATAATAGTCTCTGTTCTGAATTTTCCTTGAGGATTGGTGTAGAGCGGACTAAGTGTCAGTCATAATGGAAGAAGCTCTACTGTTTATTTAACCCTCTGCTGTCATTGTCCTGGGACTGTATGAATGGGGAAGAGTAGAGGACATTTTACTCTGTGTCTAACCCAATGCTGTTACTGTCTTGACAGTGTTTGTTGGGGAGAGCGTTGAGGTCGCTTCACTTTCAATTTAAGAGTAGAAGAAGCTTTATTCTGATTGTATTCCCATGTTGTACTTGTCTTGGAAGTTTTATATGGTTTCTGTAATTGCAATGAATGCAGAATTGGCTGTGGGAGTGAGGATACTTCGACCTGAGCACACCCATCTTTGAGATTTCTGTGCTGATCAAGACAATCTCAGACACCTTCATTCACTTTTCCAACCAACAACAGGGTGGTTAAGGATGGATAAAAATGCTGGCCTTGTCAGCGATGCCCACACCCCATGCATGAATAAATACTTTCTGTTTAAAAGTTACATTCACGTTCCAAACCCTCTAATGTATGATTACTTACATGGAAAATTCCTGTCTGCTGGAATTTCATTTTAAAACATAGGAATGTGTCAACCATGTAGAAGTATAACAAGAAAAACAAATAGAGAATTTAACAGGTAATGAGCAGGACCAGAATGCTGAGTCAGCGTGACCCCCAAGGCTAAGAGAGTTCTCCCAGATGTTGAAGTTACACCAGTGCCTTTTACTATTGCAGCTTCCCCAAAAAATTGTCCCTGATGTAAGATCATCCAATAACCCGAAGAACTGTTTTTATCTCCATAGCTGGTGCCAGACTTGCTGAGTAATTCCAGCCCTTCTGCTTTACCCTTTTATGGGATTGGAGCTTCCCTAAGTCAGTCTCAGAATGAACTGTGGATGCTGGAGATCTGAAACACCAAAATACATAAATTGCTGGAGAAACTCAATAGGCCTGGCAGCACATGTGAAGAGAGAAGCAGAGTTAGCATTTCAAGTGTTGTGACCCTTCTTCACAACTGTTCTGGACTCAGGCCAGGATATTGACCCTGTTTCTTTCTCTCTCTCACACACTCTCCATCAGGGTTGCCAGACTGGCTGAGATTCTCCAGCAATTTCTGTTCTGACACTTTCACAAGGTTGACGTTTGTTATCCATCCCTAATTGCAAGGTGTCTTGCTTGTGCCAATTCAGAGGGCAGTTTAAGAGTCAACCACATTACTGTGGGTCTGGAGTCACATGTAAACCAGACCAGTTAAGGATGGCAGTTTCCCTCCTGAAAGGACATTGGTGAACGTTGTTTTTTATGACAATTGACGTCTGTGCCATCAATACCATATTGAGACTAACTTTGTGTTCCACGTTTGTGAATTGAATTATTCACATGTCACCTCACCTCTTGCTGTGGTGGGATTTGAACTCATGTTCCCTGGATTACTCATCCTGTGACATCACGTCTACACTTTTGTTTTCCATTGTTTGCCATTTTCTGTTTGCTGTTTATGTCTTTGTCTTCTGATGTCTGGGAAATTGAACCTGTTTGAAAGGTTGCCCTAAACCTGCCCCTTTGACCAAATTTTTGGTCACCTGTCTATTCTTTGCTCCGTTTTTGTGATTTTTAAAGGAATTCTCATTGTGTTCGCGTGAAGCACTCTGAGATAGTTTACTATACTGGTGTCATTTGAATGCAGCTTGTATCCCTATCTTAATATCTGGAACTAGATGGTCATATATTAAAAGTAGAAGGCAGAAATGAGGATGATTACTTTTCTCTCTGATGGTTGTGTGTTTTCCTCAGAAGGCAGTGGATTCAGAATCTTTAAGGCAGAGGTAGATAGGTTCTTGATAACCAAGTGGATGAAAGATTGTCGGAGATATGTAGGAATGTAGAGTTGAGGTTGAATTCAGATCAGCCATGATCTTATGGAATGTTGCAGCAGGCTCGAAGGGCCGACTGGCCTACTCCCACCCCTTGTGTGTCTGTATCAAGGAGTCTGTGTCTCCCCTCTTAGAGCTATGAACTGCTTCATTCCTTTCCAATATTACCCCTTATAGACAGTTAATTGAACACCAGATGGGCCCCAATTGGGAGCAGGCACATTGTAGCAATAGCAGTATTTCTTGTGTTAATTTTGTTGCTCTTTCTCAGTATTGCTGAGAACCTTCGAGAACCAAAACACTTCTATTATTATCGCACCAATGGAAGTGTTGGTTTGGATGTATCATTGTTGAATTAGCCATTCCCATCTTTTCCAGAATTCTGTGTTTAAAGCCCTCGATTCTGGTTTCCGCCCCTGAAGCAGTTCTGACCAAGGTCATATTTGACATCCTTTGTAACGGTGACATGGATGAACATTCCCTCGTCGACCTGCGGACAGCCTTGATCAGGGTTAATGACAGTACTGACCCTCTCCAGCATTACTCTATCCTCTGGGAGGTTCTGCTTTTTAGCGTCTTCCGTTCTGATTTGTTTAACCGTTGCTGCTGGTGTTGGCATCTATACTGATGATATCCAACTGTGCCTGAACACCACTTCTCTCCCAACTCCTCTGTCATTCATAATTTACCAATAATTTCATCTGAATGCCTGCCCGATTTCCAGTATTGGATAACCGTAAACATTCCCTTCGTTAAATATTGTGAAGTGTGAAGCCATTGTTTTAGTCCCCAAGGTCGACCTGAGCTTCCCCCGCCACCCGTCACCCCACTCCCCCATCCCAGTAACTCTGTTGACAGCCTTCATGTCACATTTAAAACTAGGATCAATAGATTCGTGATCAGTTGGGGGACGAACAGTTTCAGGAAAAGGGCAGGAAAGTGCATGTGGAGAATGTCAGATCAGCCACAATCCTATTGAATGGAGGAGCAGGCTCAACGGGTTGAATGGCATTTTCCTGTTCCTATTTCTTATGGTTCCCGAGCCCTTACCTTTGATACAGATTTCTGGTTTCAGTATGTGCCATTACTGAGAGTGCTGATGTTCTCTTGTGTAATATCAACAACTTAGCAACTGCTGAAACCTCTTGCTCCTTTGTTACCTCTAAACACAATGAGCCAATGTGTTTAGGGGAGGTGATGGCTGACTTTATTGTCACCAGACTATTCACCCAGGTAATGTTCTGGGGACCTGGGTTCAAAACCTGCCACGGCAGATGGTGGAATCTGAATTCAATATAAATCTGGAATTAAGAGTCTCATGATGAAATCGTTGTGGTTTGTTGTAAAAACTCAGCTGGTTTCCTGGTGTCCGAACCTGATCTGATCTGCATGTGATTCAGATCACTGTCAGCTGGTTGAATCTTCACTGCCCTCTCAGTCAATTCTTAAAGCTCACATTTTTAACTATGGTTTTGCCAGAATGATTTATAGACGGCATAGGCTGGAGTGTAGAAGGGTGAGGGTGGAGGTTATGGAGGTTTATGAAGTCATGAGGGACAAAGATAAGTTGAATAAAGTAGGACTTTAAACTCCTGAGTTGAGGGCAAGGGAAAGTGAAGGTGGCCAGGAGTCTTGAGTTAAATGGAAAGATAAGCAGCAGAATAGCATGTGTGCAGGCGGATTTAAACTTGAGACATACTGGGAATGCAGCAAAAAGGAAGGATAACTTAGGACATCTTATGACTTCCAATATCTCTAATGATAAGAAAGTTAGCATTAAGGCACTTTACCTGAATGCTCGTCGCATTCGTAACAAAGCAGATGAGCTAATGGCACAGATCATCGTGAATGATTCTGATGTGATAGGCATCACAGAGACGTGGTTCCAAGGGGGTCAGGACTGGCAGTTAATCATCCAAGGATTTTCAACTTATCAAAAACACAGGGAGGTGGACAGAGGGGGCGGGGTTGCCTTGTTAGTTAAGAACAAAATTAAATCTATGGCACTAAATGACGTAGCGTCGGATGATGTGGAGTCTGTGTGGGTGGAAATGAGGAACTACAAAGCAAAATAAACATAATGGGAGTTATGTACAGCCTCCTAACAGAGGTCAGGACGAGGGGCGCTACATGTACCGGGAAATAGAGAAGGTATGTCAGAAAGGCAAGGTCACGGTTATCATGGGAGGCTTCAATATGCAGGTGGACTGGGTAAATAATGTTGTCAATGGATCCAAAGAAAGGGAATTCATGGAATGCTTACAGAATGGCTTTTTGGAACAGCTTGTCATGGAGCCCAAAAGGGAGCAGGCTATTCTGGTCCTAGTGCTACGTAATGAAACAGACTTTATAAAAAATCTTAAAGTACGGGAACACTTAGGAAGCAGCAATCATAATATGGTAGAGTTCAGTCTGCAGTTTGAAAGAGAGAAGGCAAAATCGGATGTAATGGTGTAACAGTTAAATTCAGGGAATTATGAGGGCCTGAGAGAGGAACTGATGAAAATAGACTGGAAGCAGAGCCTAGCGGGGAAGATAGTAGAGCAAAAATGGCAGGAGATTGTGGGTATAATTGAGGACGCTGTACAGAGGTTCATCCCCATGAAAAGAAAGATTATCCAGGGAGGGATTAGATAAAGGAAGTCAGGAAATGTATTAAAGAAAAAAAGAGAGATCCTATAAAGTGGCCAAGAGCACTGGGAAATCAGAAGATTGGGAAGGCTACAAAAACAAACAGAGGATAACAAAGAAAGAAATAAGGAAGGAGAGGATCAAACATGAAGGTAGGCTAGCCAGTAATATTAGAAATGATAGCAAAAGTTTCTTCGAATATACAAGAAACAAACGACAGGCAAAAGTAGACATTGGGCATCTTCAAACTGATGCTGGAAGCCTAGTGATGGGAGATAAGGAAATAGCAGGAGATCTTAATAAGTACTTTGCGTCAGTCTTCAAAGTGGAAGACATGAGTAATATCCCAACAATTAAAGGGAGTCGGGGGGCTGAGTTGAGTATGGTTGCCATTACAAAATAGAAAGTGCTAGAAAAGCTAAAAGGTCTTAAAATTGATAAATCTCCTGGCCCCGATGGGCTACATCCTAGAGTTCTGAGGGAGGTGGCTGAGGAAATAGTGGAGGCGTTGGTTGAGTTCTTTCAAAAGTCACTGGAATCAGGGAAAGTCCCGGATGATTGGAAGATCGCTGTTGTAACCCCTTTGTTCAAGAAAGGATCAAGACAAAAGATGGAAAATTATAGGCCAATTAGCCTAACTTCGTTTGTTGGTAAAATTCTAGAATCCATCATTAAGGATGAGGTTTCTAAATTCTTGGAAGAGCGAATCTGTTGGAATTCTTTGAAGAGGTGACAAGTAGGTTAGACCAGGGAAACCCAGTGGATGTGGTCTATCGAGACTTCCAAAAGGCCTTTGATAAGATGCCACACGGGAGGCTGCTGAGCAAGGTAAGGGCCCACGGTGTTCGAGCTGAGCTACTGGTATGGATTGAGGATTGGCTGTGTGACAGAAGGCAGACAGTTGGGATAAAAGGTTCTTTTTCGGAATGGCAGCCAGCGACAAGCGGTGACCTGCATGGTTCAGTGTTGGGGCCGCAGCAGTTCACATTATATATTAATGATCTGGATGAAGGGACTGGGGGAATTCTAACGACGTTTGCCGATGATACGAAGTTAGGTGGACAGGCAGGTAGTACTGAGGAAGTGGGGAGGCTGCAGAAGGATCTAGACAGTTTGGGAGAGTGATCCAGGAATTGGCTGATGAAATTCAATGTGAACAATGCGAGGTCTTGCACTTTGGAAAAAAGAATACAAGGATTGACTACATTCTAAACGGTGAGAAAATTCATCAAGCCAAAGTACAAACGGATCTGGGAGTGCTAGTCGAGGATTATATAAAGGTAAACATGCAGGTTGAGTTGGTGATTAAGAAAGCGAATGCAATGTTGTCATTTATCTCAAGAGGGTTGGAATATAAAACACCGTTGTGCTCTGAGACTTTATAAAGGTCTGGTTAGGCCCCATTTGGAGTACTGTGTCCAGTTTTGGTCCCCACACCTCAGGAAGGACATACTGGCACTGGAGTGTGTCCAGCGGAGATTCACTCGGATGATCCCTGGAATGGTAGGTCTAACATACGAGGAATGGTTGAGGATCCTGGGATTGTATTCATTGGACTTTAGAAGATTAAGGGGAGATCTAATAGTGACTTATAAGATAATACATGGCTTGGAAAGGGAGGATGATAGGAAATTGTTTCCGTTAGGCGAGGAGATTAGGACCCGTGGACATAGCCTTAGAATTAGAGGGGGTAAATTCAGAACAGAAATACGGAGACATTTCTTCAGCCAGAGAGTGGTGGGCCTGTGGGATGCATTGCCACAGAGTGCAGTGGAGGCCGGGACGCTAAATGTCTTCAAGGCAGAGATTGATAAATTCTTGATGTCACAAAGAATTAAGGGTTACGAGGAGAATGCGGGTAAGTGGAGTACAAATGCCCATCAGCCATGATTGAATGGCGGTGTGGACTCAATGGGCCGAATGGACTTACTTCCACTCCTATGACTTATGGTCTCAACGACTGTCTTTTCCCGAAGGGTAGGGGAGTTCAAAATTTGGGAGTATATTTTTAAGATGTGAGGGTGAAGATTTAAAAAGCACGGGGGTGGGCAACATTTTTTACATTGAAGGTAGTTCGTGTGTGGAATGAACTGTCAGAGGAAGTGGGGGATGCAGGTAATGTTGCAATGTTTAAAATTACTTGGAGAAGTACATATGAGCCAAACACAGGCAGGTGGGTCTAATCTTTCCTCAGATATTCAAACGGACAGCCAGTCAGAGGGGGGCAGCTCCACGCCTATCGTTGTTGTGTGGCATGTGTGACAGCTGCAACAAGACGTCCCAACTCCTGTGCTCAATGCTCTGACCAATGAAAGCAAGCATGCCAGAAGCCTTTTTCACCAGCCTGTCTAGCCACGACTCCATTTTCTAGGACCTAATAACCCGCAACCCGAGTTCTCTTGGTTCAAGATACTGCATATGAAACAGATTTGGTGCTTGTTGGCAGACGTTAATATTTGGTGCATATCTCTCCTCTAATTTGGTATCTTATATTGAATACCATCACCGATGAAGTCCAGTGTGCCAAAACCTGAACTTCAAAATCCCTCTGTTCAACTACACTCAAGGTCCTACCTTTCACCATGTAAATCCTACCTTGATTTGACTATACAAAATGTAAGATCATCATATTTCGCTGTATTAAACTCCATTTGGAATCACTTTCAACTTGTGCAATCTAGTTCTGGACTCTCCTTCCCCAGGTAAAAGGCCTTTCCTATTTACCCTATTCATGCCCTCATGATTTTATAAATATCTATAAAGTCACCCCTCACCCTTCAAAACTTCAGGGAAAATGACCCTAGTCGATTCATCATCTTCCTGTAGCTCAAACTCTCCAATCCTGGCAGCATCCTTGTAAATGTTTTCTGAACCGTTTCAAGTTTCACAACCTCCTTCCTGTAGCAGAGAGCCCAGAATTGCATGCAGTATTCCAACAGTGGTGTAATAAATGTCTTCTCTGAAGAGGATTTTTAAAAATATAACTACAAGCAAATCACGTTAGTTGGGCAAGACTTTCCCATAGCAGTTTGTTTTGGCTGTCCTTCATTAATCTATGTTTTTTTTTCAGTTATGAGAAAATATTTTGTGGGATGTGATGATTGCGAGCACATCCAACATTTGCTCATTGTCCCTCGTGGCCCTTGGACAGAGTAATTGTGGCTACATGCCAGAAGGCAGTTGAGAGTCAACCACATTATAATAGGTCTGGAGTCACAAGGTGTGTGTGCTTGGCGCGCGCGCGCACATGCATACATGCATGCAGAGTTCATGAATGACAGATTTCGTGTCTTAAAAAGGACAGTTTCTGGAGAAACACAACAGTTCTGGTAGCATCTATGAAGAGACAACAGTGTTACTGCTTTGAGTCCAATGGTCCTTCAAAACTTGGCTGCATTCAAAACATTAACTGGTTTCTCCCCACAGATGCTGCCAGACCTGCTGCGTTTCCCCAGCAATTTTGCCTTTTGTTGCTGATCTCCAATATCTGCAAGTCATTATTTTAGTGAATAACTGTTTCCTGGTTGCCAGGAACGAGATAAACTTTCACTTCCAGATCTTTTTATTAGTTGAACATAAATTCCACCAACAGCCATGATGGGATTTGAATTTGTGTTCTCAGAAGACCTAGATCTCTAGGTTGCTCAACCATTATCACTAGATCCCAATCTTCCGTTCAATGACAATTTTCTCCTGATAATTTTCATTTATTCATTCATGGGATGTCGCACTTTGTCTCCCACTATTGTTTGGGTAAACATCAACTTCACTTTCCTGCTGTTTCCCCATAATCCTCAATTCCCTTTCTGATTTAAAAAAAAATCTTAGTTTTGAATGCACTTAACAATCCAGACTCAACATCTGTCCCAAACATGCAATCCCTTATTTGCAGGTTATTCCCTCTGTTTCTAAACTCACCCACAAGGGTAAACGTTCCCACATCTAGCCGGTCACGTCTCCTCAGAATCTTGTTTGTGACAATAATGTGACCTCGAAATCTTCTAACTTTTATTAAACACAGGCCCAACCTATTCATTTCTCCTCATAAGACATTATTTCTGTCCCTGATATCATCCTGGTCAACCTTCTCTGGACTGCCTCCAATGCCAGTATATCTTTCCTTAGCTGAAAGGCCCAAAACTTCTCCCAGTGTTCAGTTGTGGCCTAATTGGTGTCTGATTTAGGTTCACTATAACCTCCCCACTCTTATACTCCATTTTAAAAGCAACATCCCATTTGCCTTCCCTATTACTCACTGAACTTGGATGAAGTGTTCATGGATGCGAGCTTGCAAATCCTTCTATTCAGCAGATTTCTCCATTTAACATTCAGCACATTTCCTCTTGGCAAAGTGCACAACCTCATTTTCCCACATTCTATTCCAACGGCCAAGGTTTTGCTCATTTCCTTAACCTGTCGATATCGCTCTCCATGTCATCCTCACCACCTGCATCCCAATCAACTGTCTCTACTGCAGTCTTGGCAATAGTACATTCACTTCACTTATCCAAGTAATTCATATCCATATTGTAAATAGTTTTGGCCGCAGCAATGTACCCTGTGGGAAGTTGCGATCCTGAACATACCCCTTATCCCTACAGTAACATTGGTTAGCCAATCATCGATCCATATAATCAGAGCGTCTCCAATATCATGTGAATATCATTGGCTCTGCCAGCAAGTCTTCCCAAACCGTCCTTGAAAAAGTGGTGGTGAGCTGCCTCTTAAATTGCTTCACAAATATGATGTGGTCTATAATAAAGGCTCAGGAGCGAGTTCCAGGATTTTGATCAATTACATCGAAGCAATGCGTATCTGTCACAGTTGGAATGTTGTGTTCACACTTATCTCCTCTTGCTGGTTGAAGTGATGGAGTGAAAGTTGCTCTTGAAGAGCCGCCACTCATATAATTAAGCCAGACAGATCGATTGTAGCCAGACACTCTGCCATTTTGACTTCTCATCAATCTACATTCTTTCCATCTAAGTTTTATTCACATCAAACTGCCACGCAATGCTGTTAAGGCCTCAGTAAACTATAATAACGTGAAGATCGCTGGGATGATTTTCTACATCCGACTGCAATATAAACACAGATCATTGTTTCCAGTTTTGGTGGAACAAAAGACATCGTATTGGTGGATAATTACAGTTAGTGCAAACACAGCTAGCCGTCGGTAAATATTAATCCTGTTCACTTCAATGGCCAAATTGCAATTCAGAAACCAAGTGCACTCGGCTGCTTGTAACATAGACAACATGACAAAATGGCTCATTGGATGAGAAATGGGACATTGAGGAGGAGTGAAATGTTTGCTTTTGGTCACTTCTACAATTGTTAGGAAAACAGGTTGAAAGGATTCTTAAAAGGTGTCTGAAGGAGTGGTGAGGGATAACACTTCAGACAGCGCAAAGGGGAAGACCACTTTCTAGTGGAAGAAAAAGACATTCCTTATTTCTGAAAGAACTGGGAAACAGAAGAGGGAATGAAATCTGACTTGGGAGCTATTTCGTTTTTGTTGAGGATGTTGCTTCATCACAGTCTTGGTTTAGAGCATAAGTTCTTTATCAGGGAGAAAGGGTGGCCCAAGGGAGCTGAGAGATAAATGGGAAGGAAGTGGGGCTGGGGGGAAGGCAGCTGGGAGTGCAATAGGTAGATGGAGGTAGGAATTGATGGTGATAGGTCAGAGATGAGGGTGGAGCAAATAGGTGAGAAGCAAGGTGGACAGGTATGACAGGTCAAGAGGTTGGTGTCGAATTGGAAGTTTGGATTTGGGGCAAGGTGCGGGAGAGGAAATGAGGAAACTGATGAAACCTGCATTGATCCCATGTGGTTGGAGAGTCCCAAGGCAGAAGATGATGTGTTTTTTCGACAAGCGTCGGGTAGCAAGACTCGCACAAACAGCCCTTCCAACGACCCAACCCAAACTTTGTGTCCGCCACAGTGATGACACTTTTGTCATCACAAAATGAAACAAATTAGAGGAAACCTACAACACCATCAACAATCTCTTTACTGGCATCAAATTCACAAAAGAGGAGAACAACAACAAAGTGCCATTTCTAGATGTCACAGCAGAGCCGACATCAATGGTAAATTCAAAACAGCGTCGACTGGAAAACAACGCACGCGAAACAAGATTTTTCCTAAAGAAGCAATGATCACGACACATACAAAGCAATCTGAATCAGGACACAGATTCAATGAGCCACGACACACCGCAGCACCCAGGGACTACGAAGATAAATAAACAATTGCACAGCACATTTTAGAAGAATGGGCAGACTTTACCCCTGAAAATTGCTTCCCTGGCCGGGAATCGAACCGGGGCCACGGCGGTGAGAGCACCGGATCCTAACCTCTAGACCACCAGGGAGACATAGATGCAGCCTGTCAGCTCTATTGAAAATGTCTTCCCTGCCCGGAAATCGAATCCGGGCCACGGTCGTGAGAAGGTGTTCACCTGTGTATCCAACAATGTCATTTCTTGTATCCATTGCTCCCGATGGGATCTCCTCTACATTGGGGAGACTAGAGACCCCTCGCAGAGTCAAGTCACAGCGCTTGAGGGAACATCTCCAGGACACCTGCACCAATCAACCCCGTCACTTTATGGCCCAACATTTCAAACCCCCTCCCTCTCTGCTGAGGACATGCAGGTCCTGGGCCTCCTCCATCGCAGCTCTCTCCCCACCCGATGCCTGGAGGAAGAATGTCTCATCTTCCGCCTCGGATAAATTCAACCCCAGGACATCCATGTGGACTACACCAGTTTCCTCATTTCCCCCACCTAACATCAGTTCCAAACGTCCGGCTTAGCGCTGTCCTCATGACCTGTCCTTCCTGCCAATCTATCTGTTCCCCTCTGTGGGCCCATTGGTGCTTCAGAACCCTTTCAAATTTCACAATATCTTTCTGATAGGAGGGAGACCAGAATTAAACTCACTATTCCAAAAGTGGTCTTACCAATGTCCTGTACAGCCATAACATAACTTTCCAACTCCAATACCCACTCAGAGGATTGGGAAAGCTTTCAAAACCCACAAAAAACAGACAGGAATGAATGGATCAATCAAGAACTCTATCAATCTATCTATCTATCTACCACCTATCTGTTCCACCCTCCTCTCTGACCTGTCACCTCCATCCTCACCCCCATTCACCAATGCTACTTTCGGCCCAGCACACCCCCACCCCCAATATATCTCTCCACCCGGGAGGGGACCTGCCTCAATTCCTGATGAAGGGCTTTTGCCCGAAAAGTCGATTTTCATGCTCCTCGGAAGCTGTCTGACCTGCTGTGCTTTTCCAGCACCATTCTGATCTAAACTCTGGTTTCCAGCACCTGCAATCCGCACTTTTGCCGACCCAATAATCCCAGGGTGTCGGTTTCATATCGACAAACTGACACAAGCAGACACAACGTCTGCAGAAACCCTAGCCACATTACTTTACATTAACGACATCTGTGAAATGATGTCCAGACAACTCAAGCCTCTCAACATCATGGTAGCCCATAAACCTACCAACACACTTAAACAGCGTCTAATGAACCTGAAATACCCTATACAACCAACCAGCAAACGAATGTTATTTACAAAATACCATACAAGGCAATATATACATGAACTCTGCCACACAGTTCTGTTTTTCACTGGAGCATCGGAGGTTGAGAGGTGACCTCAGAGAGGATTATAAAATCATGAGGGGTGTTGATGAGGTGAACAGCAGGTATTCTTTCCCGAGTGTGGGTGTTCAAGATTAGGGAGCAAATTTCGAAGATGAAGAAAGAAATATTTTAAAAAGACATAAGGGGCACCTTTTTTTAGAAGATAAAGAGTAGTTCATGTGAGGAATCAATGTCCAGAGGAGTTGCTGGATGCAGGTACAGTTACAATGTTTAAAAGACATTTGGATAAGTACATGAATAGGAAAGGTTCGGAGGGATAGGGGCCAAACACTGGCAGGTGGGACCAGTTTAGTTTCAGAACACAATCCGCATGGACTAGTTCGACTGAATCGTCTGTTTCTGTGCTGTATGACTCTGTAACTGTTCTGTACTGGTCTCAAAACCATTTTCTTACCTTTTCCCATAACTTCTTTGTTCTTCAAAGTCACGTAAGCTCAGCCTTGAATACATTCAATAGCGGACCTGACTGCAGAAAGACATCCCCACTTCTGAACTCAATTCCTCTTGCTGATATATACCACTTGCTTTGCTCATTGCTTGCTGCACCTTTCTGACAACTGGCATTGGCTGGTGTTGAAGGATGCTGACGACCCTTTGTCTGTCCACACATCACTCCTGGTGAAGGGCTCGTGCCCGTTACGTCGACTCTCCTCCTCCTCCTCCTCAGTTGCTCCCTGGCCTACTGTGGTTTTCCAGCACAACAATATTCAACTCTGATCTCCAGCATCTAACGTTCGCCACATCTCAACATAGCACCATTTCAACCATGCATCTCCTTTCTGCTTTCTTTTTACACTGCAAAGGCTATAACTTCACACTGTGGTACTGCATTTGCCATGTGTTTCCAAGTTGGGATCAACTTTTCCAGAGTCTGGCCCCTCCCTCGGTTCACTCTTTCCTTTCAATTGCTGCAAGTCAACAATTGAACCCCAGAATGAAAAAGTGGAAAGAAAAACACTGTTGTCCTCACAAATGTTAGACAGACGAAGAAAGTTACAGTCTGGGATGACGTTTAATCTTATGCAGAGAGAAAAGAGCAGCTGCAGCTTCAGAGCTCACGGTCCAATCTCCACATTTCGACAATGGCCGGCTCTGATTGGCAGGAGGACCAGACTCCTTCTGGTCCTCCAAGGTTCCACACTGCTCCATGGAAAGGAGCTCGCACGCTTCCAAGAGTATACGCAGTGCTTGCTGACACTGGCGGTCATGCGCAGTGCTTGCTAACACTGGCGGTCATGCACAGTGCTTTGCTGACACCGCGGAGCATGCTCAGTGTGCAGGAATTTGTTATTAACTTTTCAGTTAAAAAATCACAAAGCACCTGGTGATAGTCCAACAGACTTATTTGCAAGCACTAGCTTTCGGAGCCCTGCTCCTTCATCAGGTGATTGCGGAGTATAACATCATAAGACTAAGAACTTACGATGTTATATTCCAAAACCACCTGATGAAGTAGCAGCGCTCCGAAAGCTAGTGCTACCAAACAAGCCTATTGGACTGTAACCTGCTGTTGTGTGATTTTTAACTTCGTACACCTTAGTCCAACACGGGTACCTCCCGATCATGACAAATATAAGATTACGAGAGAAAAATGCCGAAGCCATTTTTTTTTGCTGATTTTTCCCCCTGTGCCTCCACATTTTGTCTGGTTTCTGAACGTTTCTGTCTTTTCCCCTGGATAGAAGTATTCAAAAGCTAGAGGGTAAAGGTGAAGGGGAAAGATTTTAATAGATCTAAAAGACTAGGAATAGACATTCACCCCTTACTGGACGAAAGTGAGGACTGCAGACGCTGGAGATTAGGGTCGAGAGTGTGGAGCTGGAAAAGCACAGCAGGTCAGGCAGCATCCGAGGAGCAGGAGAATTGACGTTTCGTGCATAAGCACTTGGCACTCGGCCATCGCTCCTTCAATCCCCCTGCGATAGCACCTGAACTCGCTGGTGCCTCCGCCGGTGGGAGGAGCAGGTGAATCCCTTCCGGCACTTACAGCAGGTGAATGGCCTCTGTCCAGTGTGGACTCGCTGGTGGGTCAGCAGTGCAGCTGACTGAGTGAAACCCCTCCCGCACATGGGGCACGTGAATGGCTTCTCTCACTTGTGGACCCACTCGTGCGTCTGCAGATGGCAGATCCGACTGAAGCCCTTCCTACACACTGAGCAGGTGAATGGCCTCTCCAGGTGTGAATGCATCTGTGGCTTTCCAGCACGGATGGGGAAGGGAATCCTCTCCCACCGTCCCCACATTTGCACGGTTTCCCCTTTGGAGGGAACTTTACTTGTGTTGGTCTGGGATTGAAATTACAAACAGAACGGGGACAATAGCCTTTCCCACCGTGAGGGGTGAGACTTTGATTCCCCCAATCTGAGTAATTGGTTTGCAGCACTTTTCACAGTCAGCGCACTGAATCTCCCTCACTCGGTGTCTCAGTATTCTGCCTGCCGCACCAGTGTCCAGAATCTCTCAAGCAAACAAAAGCAAACATGTCTTCTTGATTGGAATGGCTGCTGATATTCAAGTCTCAATGAATCAAGTGGCTCTGTCAGAAGTTGATGTATCATTTGCTTTCAGATTTCTTTCTACACGCCTTCCTGCGAAGAAAAATCACAAACTAAGTGATCACTGTCAGTACAGTTAATGATCAGAACAGAGGTGGCAATTCCTGTAGATTGTGAGATGCCTGCTGATCACATATTATCCAGACCACAGAAACCTGAAAACCCTCCTGCAGCCAGGTCGGCTTAGCTGTGCATGGAGGAAAACTTAATTTCAGTGACAATAACATGGAACAAACTGTTGTGGTTCTGTTCACCGAACTGGGAATTTGTGTTGAAGACGTTTCTTCCCCTATCTCGGTGACATCCTCGGTGCTTGGGAGCCTCCTGTGAAGCGCTTCTGTGATGTTTCCTCCGGCATTTAGAATGATTTGTACCTGCCGCTTCCGGTTGTCAGTTCCAGCTGTCCACTGCAGTGGCCGGTATATTGGGTCCAGGTCGATGTGTGTGTTGACTGAATCAGTGGATGAGTGCCATGCCTCTCGGAATTCCCTGGTTGTTCTCTGTTTGGCTTGTCCTATAATAGTAGTGTTGTCCCAGTCGAACTCACGTTGCTCGTCATGAGTTCGACTGGGACAACACTGCTATTACTACAACAATGAGCACAGGAGCAACAAATCTTCTCCCAAACATGGAACAAACTGCCTACAAAGATGCTGGAAATGGCGCTGAATCAAGGGTATGAAAATGAAATGTTCAGGCTGCTTGAGAAAAGAAAGCCAGTAAAGATGCTGAATGGCTTCCTGCTGACCTATTAAAGTAAAAAAAAAGACAAAAAATGACGTAACTCCATTACTACATTAGAAGCTGAATAATAATTGCAAAGAAACTTTTACAACAGCCAACAATATCAGATATACACCATATAGAACAAAGAACAAAGAAAATTTACAGCACAGGAACAGGTTCTTCAGCTCTCCAAGCCTGAGCCGATACAAATGTCCTGTCTAAACCTGTCGGTCAATTCCTAAGCATCTGTATCCCTCTACTCCCGCCACCCCCACCGCCCCCACCGACCCCTGACCCCCGACTCATGCATTTATCCAGACGCATTTGAAATGAATCTACCGTGCCTCCTATGCTGGCAACGCGTTCCAAACGCCCACAAGCAAAGCTTGTGTTCAGTTTGAGTTAGTGTTGCCCTTGCCGCGTTCATTGTAATGGCAGCTCTGCCCCACCCAGGCAGTCGGATCTCGTTTAACGAAGCTGCTTTTTGAGAAAATTGATTGGCCGTTTTTGCACAAGGCAATGTAAGAAACGAGGGCTCGTCCGGGATTTGAACCCGGGATCTCTCGCATGCTCCCGCAGCTAAAAGCCCGAAGCGAGAATCATACCCCTAGACCAACGAGCCACAAGCTCCCATGCGCCTCCAAGTCAATGCAGTTTGAGTTCAAGCAAAGCAAGGGGTTTAAATTTATTTTAGAAAACCTCCTTTGTGCCGTGGGAAAACTCCTGCCGCGGGAAACGCAGTGTTACAGATTCATAGTAACAGAAGCAGGAATAGACCATTTGGTCAATCCTACTCCGTCATTTATTAAGATCACAGCTCCACCAACCTGCACTATCCCGACCGCCCTTAATTCCCCTTCCATGCAAAAACCCATCCAACTGTGCCTTCAATATACTTCATGAAGCTGTCTCAACTGCTGTCTTGGGCAAAGAATCCCATGGAATCTCACAGAGTAACACAGATGTACAATACGGAAACAGACCCTTCGGTCCAACTCGTCCATGCAGCCCAGATGCCCTGACCTAATCTAGTCCCACTTGCCAGCACTTGGCCCAAATCCTCATAAAACCTTCCTATTCATATACACATCCAGATGCATTTTAAATGCTGTAATTATACAGCCTCCATCACTTACTCCAGCAGCTCATGCCGTACATGCATCACCCTCTGCGGGAAAAGGTTGCCCGTTATGTCCCTTCTATATCTTTCCCCTCCCCTACCTAAAACTATGCCTTCTCGTTCTGGACTCCCCATCACAGGGAAAAGAACTTGTGTATTTGCTCTATCCATATCCCTCATGATTTTATAAACCTCTATAAGGTCACCCCTTAGCCTCCGACGCTCCAGCGAAAACTGGCTACTCAGCCTCTCCCTACAGCTCAACCCGCCAACCATGGCAACGTCCTGGTAAATCTTTTCTGCACCTTTTCTACTTTCACAACATCTTTCCGATAGGAAGCAGACCAAAATTACATGCAATATTCCAAAAGTGGCCTGACCAATGTTCTGTACAGTAGCAACATGAGCTCCCAACATCTATCCTCGATGCCCTGACCAACAAAGGAAAGCATACCAAACACATTCTTTACCATCCAATCTGCCTGCGTCTTTACTTTTAAGGAACTATCAACCTGAACTTCAAGGTCTCTTTGTTCAGCAACACTTCCAAGGAACTTACCATTAAGTGTAAAAGTCCTGCTCTGATTTGTTTGTCCAAAATGCAGCACCTCACATTTATCTACATTAACCTCCATCTGCCACTTCTCAGCCCATTGGCCCATCTGATCAAGATGCCGTTGAAATCTGAGGTAACCTTCTTTGCTGTCCACTACACCTCCAATTTTGGTGTCATCTACAAACGTACTAACTATACCTCCTCCGTTTACATGCAAATCATTTATATAAATGACAAAACGTAGCGGACCCAGCATCGATCCTTGTGGTATACCATTGGTCACAGGCCTTCAGTCTGAAAAGCAACCCTCCATCACCACCCTCTGTCTTCTGCCTTCGAGGCAGTTCTGTATCCAAATGGCTAGTTGTCCCTGCATTCCATGAGATTAAACCTTGCTCACCAGTCTCCCATGTGGAACCTTGATGAATGCCTTCCGGAAGTCCATATAAATCACGTCCATCGCTCTGCCCTCATCAATCCACTTTGTTACTTCTTCAAAAAACTCAATCATGTTCGTGAGACATGACTTCCCAAGCATAAAGCCATGCTGACTATCCCTAATCAATTCTTGCCTTTCCAAATACATGTAAATCCTGTCTCTCAGGATTCTCTCCAACAACTTGCCCGTCACGGATGTCAGGCTCACCGGTCTATAGTTCCCTGGCTTTTCCTTACCACCTTTCTTAAATAGTGGTACCACGTTAGCCACCCTCTAGCCTTCCGGCACCTCACCTGTGACTATTGATGATACAAATATCTCACTAAGAGGCCCAGCAATCACTTCCCCAGTTTCCCACAGAGTTCCAGGGTACTCCTGATCAGGTCCTTGGAATTTATCCAACTTTATGCATTTCAAGATATCCAGCAATTTCGCACCTGCAATATGGACATTGTTTCAACATGTAACCATCTATTTTCTCACATTCTATATCTTCCATGCCCTTCTCCGCAGTGAACACTGATGCACAATATCCGTTCAGTATCTCCCCCATCTACTGCAGCTCCACACGAAGGCTGCCTTGGTGATCTTTGAGGGGCCCTATTCTCTCCCTTGTTACCCTTTTGTCCTTAATGTATTTATAAAAAACACTTTGGATTCTCCTTAACTCTATTTGACAAAGCTATCTCATGTCCCCTTTTTGCCCTCATGATTTCTCTCTTAAGTATGCTCGTACTGCATTTCTACTCAAAGGATTCACTCGATCTCTCTGTCTATACCTGACATATGCTTCCTTCTTTGTCTTAACCAAAATGTCAATTTCTCTAGTCATCCAGCGTTCCCCAACATACCAGCCTTTCCTTTCACCCTAACAGGAATATACTGTGTCTGGACTCTTGTTATCTCATATTTGAAGGCTTCCCATTTTCCAGCAGTCCTTTAACCTGCGAACAACTGCCCCCAATCAGCTTTTGAAAGATCTTGCCGAATACCTGAGTTTTCCTCCAATTTAGAACTTGAACTTTTAGAACTGATATTTTATTTTCAATCACTATTCTAATGTTAATAGAATTATGGTTGCTGGCCCTTAGGTTTTGCACTCTCCCCAGTATGTACATCTAGATTGTTATTGAGAAAATTTCCTTGTACACACTTAACAAATTTCTCTATTTGACAGATAAGTAAATGGGCAGGAGTTATACCTTGGGTTCACTCTTCCTTCATTCTCATCAACCCTACCCCCATTCCCACCCCAATCGTCCCAAGGCACTTTCCCCTGAAACTGTCGTATGTGTAACACCAGCCCATCTACCTGCACCCTCCTCACTATGCGAAGGCCCAAACATACCTTCCAGGTGAAGCAGCACTTTACCTGCACTTCCCACAACCCAGTCCACTGCATTTGTTGCTCACAATGTGCTCTCATCTACATTAGGGAAATGAAGAGTAAACTGGGTGACTGCTGCACAGAACATCTACGTCCTGCCCGCAAAAAGAACTTGAGCTTCCAGTTGCCTGCCAATTCCACACCCCACTCTGTTCCCTGGCCAACATCTCTGTCTCAGGTTTGCTGTAGTGTTCCAGCGAAGCTCAGCACCAGCAGAACGAAGAGCACCAAATATTGCACTTGGGGACCATACATCCTTTCGGTCCCAACATCGAATTCAATAAATCTAGGGCCTGAAGTCCATAGTATCCTCGTCCCTTCCACACACACCAAGCCTTGTTATCACATAGTCTGTCATTACACACTACCTATTCTTAGCTATGGACAGTCTCCATTTACTGTTGTTCACCCTCCCACGCAGATTGTTATCAACTCCCTTTCCTGTCCAAAAATTCTTCCCTCGCTTAGGGCTATGTCCTGATCTATCATTTACTGCGTCCTCCTTCCTCCCACAATATTTTTCGCATATAAACCGACAATTTCTCAATCACCATCAGTTCTATGGAAGGGTCACCGGCAACTCCTGTTTTTTTGTTTCTTATATACAGCATCCGCAATTCTTTCAGTTTTTTATTGAGAGAGAGTTGGAAATTGTTTCGATAGACAGAGGGAGAGGGGGGAGAGACAGAACAGACATGAACTGTTGATCTCCGTTGTTCCTCATAACGTAAAATCATTGCAGTGCAATCAGTTCTCTTAACCATGAATAGAAATGCATCGCTTTCTGTAGGCTTGTGGCGCAACGGTAGCATATTTGATTCAAGCTCCAACAATTATGTGTTCAAATCACACCAGGCTCACTGCAGTCAACTATATCCCAAGAAAGGAGTATGCTCGCGGGTATGTGTTGAGCCAAGTCTGCTTCCTGGGCACTTTCGATCACACATGAAGCTTTGCTGTCAGTTTGATTTGTGGATACTGTGTCAGGGAGGTGCTGCGCCCGTTGTTTGGGTAAATGCTCAGCTTTCCCCAGTATGAGAAGTAAAACATGAACTGTTCTATCAGGGGATTTAAACACTGCCGCCTCCCTGTGGGCAGCCACTTCGTTCGGTTGGTGACAGCACGGATATGAATAACATTTTTCCGATATTTTTACAACATAATCTAGAGACTCCCAGCTTTATGTTTCAATATATCAGGAGAGTGACAGCGAGTTCAGATAGAAATATTTCCCACCAACAGCAAATTCTTTCCTCTCACTGGACACAGTTAAAATTATCTTTATTCACCAGAAGGAGCGGAAATTACAGTCTGACGGCCCCTCTCCACATTAACGGTGAGCCTGAATTTTATAAACGGTGTCAGTAAAATCCAGTGGCGGACATTGATTTGGTTCAATCGTTTTTTTTTGCCAAGCGTAATTCACCGAGAGGATGCTGCTGTGTGAAACAGCGTGGGGAATTACTGCAGGGCCTCCTGCGCATGGAACACACCGCAACTGATGTGTTTCACCTTCACCAGTTTATTCCTATCTCGGAGAAAAGAGGTTTTATGATTCGGACCATAGCAGCCAGACAGAGAACAGGAGAAGAGCACTCAGCCCTTCACAGGCTTGTCACCACAGCTGGGTCACCGTGGCCTGTGTATCAGAATGGGACATTTATTTGCATCTACTGACTGGAAGCACAACAAATTGGAGTGCTGGTGGGACTATCACACAGGAGAAAACGTCTTTGACCTATCAGCTGGAGCAGCCCCCAATGCGCAACTCCGCTCACCCTCACTGAATAACTGTAAACAAATTACTCAGTGATTCAAAGGAATACTCGGTTTTGAATCTGCATTGTGGCATGTACCTTCGAGAATGATGTCAAAACACCTTCATTGCTGTGATGGAGTATCCTGTTGGGCAGAATATATCCGTTGTCAAATTTCCCACATGCTGTTGGTCCAACTCTGATTTCACTGAGAATCACAAAATGCGTGACAGCGCAGACTGAGACCATGCAGCCCACCTTAGCTCTGCTGGCTCGAGACAATATATAAATAAGTGTCTCTGTGTGTATCATTCTGTCGCCCTCTCCCTGTAAATCTGCACATTGTTACATTGAACATGACCATTGAATTCCCTTTTGTGTCCATTGAATCTGCCTCTTTGTCACTGTCAAACAGGGATTTACTGACCCTAATCCCTGTGCGAAAACATTCTTCCTAATGCCACTTTTACTTTTCCTAATGACTTTAAATCTCTGCCAAATGGTTCTCGATCCTTTCATTCATGGGAGCATTTTTACTTCATTACTTCCTCTGTCTAGACCCCTGATGACTTGGAAAACTTCAATCAGGCCAACGTTCAGCCTTCCGTTCAACAAAAGCTCCCAACTTTCCAATCTACCTTCACTGCTGTCATTCCTCATGCATGGCACCATTCACTTCAACCTGTTCAGCACTGTCTCCAATCACTTCACTTCCCGCTTCCTGAAATTTCCCCCTCAGAACTGAACAGTAATGCAGCTGGATGATTCGGATTGCGCGGGCGAACAATCTACAATTCTTGACTCCACTTTTTACAAATGATCCCTTCGCATAGCTCACTGCAATTGGAGCTCTGCCCCATCCTTCCTTCAGACAGTCTGATCTCGTTTCATTTGCACAAGGCAATTTAAGAAATGAGGGCTCGTTCGGGATTCAAACCCAGCGTCTCTCGCCCGAGCGTGTAGCTGAAGACCCAAAGCGAAATTCGCACTGCTAGACCAGCGAGTCACAGGCTGTTGAATTCCGTCTCTGCCCTGACCCCTGACACCCCAAGCGCCCTCCCCGAAGCAGTTGAGACTTGCTCAGTGTGAAATACTTTTGACATTGCTCCAAGAAATGCAAACAGCAAAGAGATTCCACAACATTTGCTTCTCATTCTGTCTCCCTGCGCCCAGGACGCTGCTGTTTGTCCCGTTCCCAGGAACCGGACTCTCTCCACTGGCGGATAATTAAACCATTTTGTTTCTACTTGCAAACTGTTCTGGGGAGGGCAGAGCCCATCCGATCTTCTGATCTCTCTCTATCACTTTGGATGGGAGACGTCAGTTCCACTAATGCGTAGGAAATTGGCAAGTTTTAAATACATTACAAAGGTCTGTAATCAAAGAAACAGAAAGATGCTGTGATGGCGGGACAGAGAGAAATGGACACCAGAAACTGTTCCCTCAGGTAAATTAATATGAGTGTATTTGTGTGCAGCTTGCTTGGTGTTCAGAATTCGTCTTCACACAGTAATCCTGCAGAAAGACCTTTCTAACACGGGCGTCTGTTTCTTTGCTGAGAACGGGCAGCAGTGAACATCTGAGCCCCAACTGTCCCAGATGAAGTTGAAAATGAGCCATTGTTTCTCCCTCAGCCGCTCTGTCCCAGAGACAGGGAGAGGGACGGCATCAACGCGTGACGTCATTCCGCCGCAGCCTGAAGCCGTTCAGTCCATCATTTCCATGTGACTCTCTGTCACTTGTATCTCTCCGAGATGATTCCCAATCGGTGATATGTGTCCTCATCATGGGAACTGTGTCTGTGTGGTGATGCTGCTTTCGAAATGCTGATCGTCCTGTCATTCACGTCTGAACCGGAGAGGGGAATTATAGCAGGGAATGAATACGACCGCAAATAATGTGACCCTGCGGCTCAGTGGTTAACCCTGCTGTCTCATAACGGGACCTGAATTCGATCCTACCCGTGTGCAGTTTGTTCGAGTGTAGTTTGTTCAATCTCTGCGTGGGTTTCCTGCTCCTGTTTCCTTCCACAGTCGAAAGATATGCAGGTTAGATGGATTGACCATGCCCAGAGATCCGGTTAGGCGCATCAGTCAGAAGGAAATGTAGGGTCTGGGCGGGTTACTCTTCGGAGTGTTGATAAGGACTTGTTGAGCAGGAGGGCCTGTTTCCACACGGTAGGGATTCGAATTCGAATTGTTTCAACTTCACCAGCTCATTCCGATTTCAGAGAAGAGGTGTTAGGATACAGTTCAGAGCAGACTGTCGGGAAACAACTCAAATCTCCACAAGCACTTCCCCTCAGTTGTGCAAATTGGGCCAGTGTTTAGTGACAAATTCAGTTCAGGTGCTCGAAGATTTGGGAAGCAGAGGCAAAGGCAAGATACAGAACAGAGTACCGTTACAAAGCGAAGCAATAGCAGACGATAGTTTCGATCGAGTGACATGAACCCACTCTACTTTCCCGCACGGAGTGTTTTGCACAGATCCCTTCAACCTTTCGTCTGGCGTGTGGCAGGCACGTTTGAGACTGATGTCAAAGACCTCCACTGCTGTCGTGTAATATGCTGTTGTGCAGACACATAGAGGCTGTCTAAATATAAACGGTGTTCTAAATTCCCACAATCTGTTGGTCGAACTGTGATTTCACTCTGAACCACAACGTGTCACAGCGCAGAGGGAGGCCATGCGGCCCACCTTCGCTCTGCTGGTTATTCGCCGTAAGTAAATGTGTGTCTCAATTCGTATCATTCTATTGCCTTCCCTGTGTAAATCTGCACACCTGAACATGACCACCGAATTCCCTTCTGTGTCCAATGAATCTTCCTCTTTGTCACTGTCAGGCAGGGATTTACTGACATTAACGATTCCCTGTATGGAAACGTTCTTCCTAATGTCACTTTTACTTCTTTTCTTCGTGACTTTAAAACTCTGCAGAATCATTGTGGATCCTTTCAGGCGTGGGAGCATTTTCACAACATTATTCTCTGTTTCTAGGTCCCTCATGACTAGCAAAGCGTCCATTCTCCGTGTCGAGCTGTCCCAATTTTCCAATCTAGCTTCATTGCTGACATTCCTCAAACACCGCATCTCTGGCAAGTCTGCGCAGTAGAAGACCCAAAGCGAGATTTATACCCCTAGACCAACGAGCCAGAAAACGGGCATGCACCCACCCGCCACACCTCTTGAACTAACTGAGACTTGTTCAGTGTGAAATACATTTGACACTGCTCTAAGAATTGCAAGCGGCAGAGAGTTTCCAGAACAGCTGCTTCTCATTCTGTCTCCCTGCTGCTGTTTATCCCGTCCCCAGAAACCGGGCTCTCTCCTCTGGCAGGTAATTAAACTATTTTGTTTCTAAACATTTTTCTGACACCAAGGTTGCCAGTGACAAGCATTGCCCTCCTCAACATAGGGTACAGAGAACAGGAGAAGACCACTCAGACCTCCACGAGGGTGTCACCGCAACTATGCACGTCGGGCCAGAATATCAATGTGAAATATTATGTCGAAGATTTTTGGGAAGCAGGTGAGAAGGCAAGGTGCAGAACAGAGCGCCCTTATGCGGGAAAGCTGCTCAAGACGACATTGAGTGAATAGGAGAGAATAGGACATGGCAGATTTCAGGCCCTAAAGTCATGGAATTCAATATTGAAGACCGGAGGGCTATAGGGTCTTCAAGGGGAAAATGAGGCGTTGTTCTTCCACCTGGAGCTGAGCTTTGCTGGAACACTGCTGCATGCCTGAGACAGAGATGTTGGCCAGGGAACAGGGTGGCGTGTTAAAGTGACAGGCAAACAGAAGCTCAGGGACAGTTTATCAAAGAAACCTCCCTGTGGGTCAGGGCAACCCCGCATCGGGAAGCACCAGAGATGGCAAACCACTACACGTTAACATGGGGAATACATCTCCACGTTGCACAGCCTCCACGAGAGGGCATAGGTTTAGGGTGAGAGGGGAAAGATAGAAATGAGACCTAAGGAGCAACTGTTTCACGCAGAGGGTGGTACGTGTACGGAATGAGCTGCCAGAGGAAATGGTGGAGGCTGGTACAATTGCCACATTTAAGAGGCATTTGGATGGGTATATGAATAGGAAGGGTTTGGAGGGATATGGGCTGAGTGCTGGCAGGTGGGACTAGATTGGGTTGTGATATCTGGTCGGCATGGATGGGTTGGACCGAAGGGTCTGTTTCCATGCTGGACATCTCTATGACTCTATGATTTTGTCTGGCAGCCCAACCTTTATCGATTATTACCCCAGGCTGGGGGATGTCCAAAACTAGAGTTGTTTAGGCTGAGAGGGAAAAGGTTTAAAAGGACCGAACAGGGTAACTTTTTCACGCAGAGAGTGGCATCTGTTTGGAATGAGCTGCCAGCGGCAGTTGTCGAGGCTGGTAGAATTACAATCTTTAAAAGGCATCTGGATGGAGGTATGAATAGGAAGGGCTGAGAGAGATATGGGTCACATGCTGACAAATTGATCACTAGGTTAATTTAGGAAATTTTGTCGGCGTGGACCAAAAGGTTTGTTCCTGTTCTCTGCAAATCTATGACTGTATTTCTACATATTCTGAATCAATTTCACAAGACTAGGAATAGACAATTCCAAGATTACAGGCTGTCCTCAACTGTGGCCTAACTGCGCAGATTTCAATGCAAGCTTCAGAAAGATGTCTGCAGCTTTTTTTAAACAGTTGAATATGCTTTCAGACATTACTGATGTTTCTGAGTGCATGATCTTAGCTATTCTCAATGTTAAAGGTCAGCCATTTCTCACGCTTCCCTTCCCCACCCCCACCCCAGGTCGCCATCAACATCCATTCTCTCTCTATCATTAGAAGGGTTTGATACAGCGATCAAAGAGGGCTCGAGGCACGAGAAAGGACGGGGGGAGGGTACTCAGAGTGAGATTGGACGGGGGTCGCAGAGACTGGGGGAAGACAAAGAGAGAAAATGGGAAGGAGAGCAGAGCATTGTTGGTAGGGAATACATGGGGGTACACAGGGTAGGAGCAGAGAGACAGAATGTGGTGAAGAGGATTGGGGAGGAGAGAGAGAATGCGGAGTTGTAGAGTGTGAAGTGAAAGAAATTGGTTGCAGAGTGTGGGGAGAGAGAATGGACGGGGCAGTGGGTGGAGAGAGGATGGACGGGGGCCTGTGGTGGGGAGAGAATGGACGGGACAGTGGATGGGGAGAGGATGGACGGGGAGCAGTGGATGGGGAGAGAATGGACGGGGCAGTGGGTGGAGAGAGAATGGACGGGGAGCAGTGGATGGGGAGATAATGGACGGGGCAGTGGATGGGGAGATAATGGACGGGGCAGTGGATGGGGAGATAATGGTCGGGGCAGTGGGAGGGGAGAGAATGGACGGGCGGCAGTGGGTGGGGACAGAATGGACAGGGCAAAGGTTGGGTGAGAATGGACGGGATAGAGGGTGGAGAAAGAGAGCAACAATGAATGGCGGGAGAAGGTGGGGGAGAGAAGGAATGGATGGGGGCAGCGTGTGGGAGGTGAGAGAAAATTAGTGTAAGGGAAGGGACTGGATTGGGGAAGGCAGAGGGTGGAGCGAAAAAGGGAATGGATGGGGACAGAGGGTGGATGAGGGACAGGACAGAGGGCAGAGGGTGCAGAGATAGAATGGACGGAGTGGGGAGAGTGGCATGTGTGGGAGAGAGAGAAGGGACTGGTAGGTAAGGGTAGAGAGAGAGAATGGACAGGGGATGCTATGGGTGGCGGTGAGGGAATGGACATGGGACGCTATGGGGATGATTGGATGGGGAGGTGAGAATGCATCCCACCCACTCCCAGCATCCCCTTCTCTGCACATGTGCAGTGCAGACTTTTCTGAATGACACGAGAGACGAGTCTGGAACACTGTGTGAGTGCAGTTACCCTCACATCCTGGCATCAGCAAACCACTGCCTTTCTGTTTTAAAAACTAAATAAAGATGTGGGCTATATACTAAGGATGGCGAGATATGGCTGAGAAACTGAACAGAGGGTCAGCACTTTCAGGAGAGGGGAGCTGGGCAAAGGCAGGAGGATGGAGGATGAATTTGGGTTGGAATACATTGAAAGATTTAGGAATTGAGAGACAGAGATTTTGGGTAGAAGAAAGAGAAGGCTGTTCTGTGCAAACCAAAATTCTCTCATCCTATTTTCTGCCTTGCACTGACAGCAGTGATCTGTTTTCTCAAGTTATTAGCAGAGGAGGATTTGCTTTTCAGGCATGGACAAGAAATTTAGTCAGGGCCTGAATATCAGCAGTGTTTGAATCCAGGAGGGGAAATGTTTGTCTGCAGGAAATGAATTCAAATATCAACATGCATTGAGAATCCCCGTGAATACACGCAGCCTGCGTGGGAGTACTCAAGGGTTCTAATTGCGGAGAGAACTTTAATTTTTCAGCGAAATGTGGACCAGTGTTCTCGCTATAGACGAGCCCTTCATTGGATCGTTGAATCTGCCGAGTAACAACGACCCCTGCCCCGTGGAAACTCTATGGAAGCAAATTGAATTCCTCAAACTGATTGGAGTGTCACCAGGATTGGGAAGAAGCCAATTGATTGCCGAGAGCTGGAGAGGGGATTCCTCACAGCGCCAGGGACCTGGGTTCAATCCCACCCTCACAGTGACTGTGTGGATTTTGCACTTTCCTACCCCTCCCCCAACCCCTGTCCGCGTCGGTTTCCTCTGGGTGCTCGGGTTTTCTCCCATGTTCCAAAGTTGTGCAGGCTAGAGTGGATTGGACGTTCTAAATTCAGGGATTAGCTGTGGGGTTATCGGGTGGGTCGGGGGTGTGGGGGTATGTTCTTCGGAGGGTCAGTGTGGACTTGGTGGGCCAAACGGCCTGTTTCCACAGTGATTCCCCCAACGTGTCTGCAGCCTGGCTTCCAGCTCCATCTCTCTGTGCCGAAGGTCCTCCAGTATGTGTATTCCTTCGTTTCCAGCACCCAGAACGTCCCACCTTCTGCAAATCGAAAAACAAGTCCCACCCTGCCCACTCCAATGTGTGTTGTGTAACTGCTTAATCATTTTTAGTGGCCCAGCAAAGGCTGATAGCCAAGTTTGGAAACCAGGAGGATGGCCTCAATCGCGACCATGGGTTCATGTCACATGACAGGTAACCCCACTTCACTGTTACGCTCTCTCTGTCTCACTCTCACACACGCACATATTCACACGCTCGTGCAGAGCCTTTCCGACAGACATGCTCTCTCTCAGACACACACTAATACGCCCCCCCCACTCACACCCACGCATACATCTTCGCACATGATTACACTCCATCACACACACACTTTACCCAGCCTGCACGCGCACATACACACTGTCTCTCCCATTCATACACTCACACATTTGGGGTGAATTTGCATTTGCAGGATTATATATTTGGAAATAGAACCAGTCTGACTCAAGATTGGGATACAGACAGACTCTCACCTCACAGCTTTCATGCGTTGTTTGATGTGAGGTGTTACCTCCTTTTATAAAACATCAAGTTTCCTGGAGAACGTGACTTAAAAGAAGTTCTGGAATGTACAAATTAGTGAACCGAAATCTGCAGCCCATTTTAAAAGATGAAAGATTTAACAGTAATCTCGGTTTCTTCAATATGTCACTTATGTTGCATGACAGTCTAATGTTTTTGCGATATATTCTGTGTCTTGTGATTCTACACCACAGCTACCTGAAGAAGGAGCAGCACTTCGAAACCGAGTGTTTCCAAATAAACCTGTTAGAATATACCCTGGTGTTTGTGAGATTTTAAAACTTTGTTTCCAGTGAATACAGCCCACACCTCCCACTGTTGCCAGTAAACTTTGCAATTCCAATGAAACAATGAACCAGAAGTCCTGAAAAAATATACAGTTTGGAACAATATTAGCTACTCATTCACTGGTCCTTCTGAGACATGACATTAGTGCTGGAGGCTGAACGAAATGAGCAGCTTTAAAACAAAAACCTGTAGGACCTCACAGAGTCTAAGCCGGGCGGTAAGTTCAGGTAACCTTTACTCCGACCCTATTTTGTTACAGCTTCAGATTTCCCCAGGAAATAGGCTTACAAAAAGTAGTTTTTAAAGAAAACACCTCCAGGTCAAAGTGCACCCAGTCCCCCCACCCCACTTTCTTTGTTAGTCAGCTGAGTTGTCCGTTTGTAACTGGATCCCTGGTACAGCCGGGTAAAACATGCAGCTGGGATGACTGAGTGAACCCTTTCCCGCAACGGCAGTTTCCTTCACTAAAAAGGACATGAGTGAATCAGATGGTGTTTTTCCGCCGAAACGTGGTTTCATCGTTAGATTCTGAAGTCCAGATTACTGACCGAACTCCAATTCTGCAATCTCCCGCAGTGGGATTCGAACCTGGGACGCCCCAGTGCTGGGTTGATCGGAGCACTTGGCCATCGCTCCTTTCATCTCCTTGCGCTGGCACGTGAACTCGATGGCGCCGCCGCAGGTGGGAGGAGCAGATGAAGCCATTTTGGAACTTACAGCAGGTGAATGGCCTCTCTCCAGTGTGGACCCACTGGTGGGAGGGTAGTGCAGCTGACTGAGTGAACTCTCCCCAGCACATGGGGCACGTGAATGGCTTCTCTCTGACTGAACCCCTTCCTGCACACTGAGCAGGTGAACGTCCTCACCCCATTCTGAATCCGTCTGTGGGTTTCCAGCACTGATGGGGAAGGGAATCCTTTCCCACAGTCCCCACATTTCCACGGTTTCCCCATTGGGTGGAGCTTTCCTTGTGTTGCTCTGGGTTTGAAATTACAAACAGAGCGGGGACATTGTCTTTCCCACTGCGAGGGGTGTGATTTTAATTCCCAAATTTGAGTAAATGGTTTAAAGCACTTTTCACAGTCAGCGCACTGAATCTCCCTCACTCGGTATCTCAGTATTCTCCCTGCCACACCAGTGTCCAAAGTCTCTCAAGCAGACAAAAGCAAACATTTCTTCAGGACCATGGGGGCAATGGATGACGTATCTGACTCCACCTACTTGTTTCAACTGGACCTCACAGCTTCTTCACACACATCCCAATTCAGCTTTCTCATTGTCATGAAACCGGCGTATGGGTACAATTCCTAATCTGCAGGAATGAGAATATTTTCACTGTCTCGCGTCAGTAAATGTCCCTTAGAACATCAGAGTCCCGTCACAGCGCTGTCAGAGGAGGGGAAGCTGAAAGAGACCCACATGCTGCTCATGGGCACATTTCACTTTCCCCAACTCACCGCCCCAACCACTGCGGCTCTTGGGAGTGGAAAGGGAACAAACACCAAAACCCAGTCTCAGCTTTGTAAATCTTCAGGAAATAAGAAAACTGTACATCCTTTCGGATCTTCCATCGTGGGCTGACAGCGTTGATTTTAAATGGCTGTCCAGTCAGTGTCGATTCGTTTTGGCTGAAAAAATCTTCCTTATCTCATCCCAGCATTTCTTGCCACAGAGAACTGTGCGGCAGATTTCATGTATATATTTCCTTGTATAGTATTTTGTAAATTACATTCGTTTTCTGGTTGTTTGTATCGGGTATTTCAGGTTCATGAGCCGCTGTTTAAGTTGTGTTGGTAGGTTTGTGGGCTACCATGATGCTGAGAGGATTGAGTTCTCCGGACATAATTTCCCAGATGTCTTTATTGTAAAGTAATGTGGCTAGGGTTTCTGCAGACGTTGTGTCTACTTGTGTCAGTTTGTTGATGTGAAATTGGCACACTGAGTTTATTGGGTCGGCAAAAATGAGGACTGCAGATGCTGGAAACCAGAGCTTAGATCAGAGTGGTGCTAGAAAAGCACAGCAGGTCAGAAAGCATCGGAGGAGCAGGAAAATCGACGTTCCGGGCAAAAGCCCTTCATCAGGAATAGAGGCAGGATCCCTCCAGGGTGGAGAGATAAATTGGGGCTGGGGTGTGCTGGGCCAAAGGTAGCAAAAAGTACAATAGATGAATGTGGGTGGGGATGGAGGTGACAGATCAGAGAGGAGGGTGGAGCGGATAGGTGGGGAGGGAGATTGGCAGGTAGGACAGATCATGAGGACAGCGCTGAGCTGGAAGGCTACAATTGAGATAAGGTGGGGGAGGGGAAATGAGGAAACTGATGAAGTCCACATTGATGGCCTGGGGTTGAATTTACCCCAAGCGGAAGATGAGACGTTCATCCTCCAGGCATCGAGTCGGGAGGGAGCGGCGATGGAGGAGGCCCAGGACCTGCATGTCCTCGGCAGAGTGGGAGGGGGTTTGAAATGTTGGGCCATAGGGCGATGGGGTTGATTGGTGCCGGTGTCCTGGAGATGTTCCCTCAAGCGCTGTGACTTGACTCTGCGAGGAGTCGCCAGTCTCCCCAATGTAGAGGAGACTGCATCAGGTGCAATGGATACAAGAAATGACATTGTTGGATACACAGGTGAAAGCCTTCGAACGACCACGGCCCGGATTCGATTTCCGGGCAGGGAAGTAATTTTCAGTAGAGCTATCAGGCTGTGTTTGCAATTCCCTGGTGGTCTAGTGGTTAGGATTCGCCGCTCTCACCGCCGCGGCCCGGGTTCGATTCCCGGTCAGGGAAACTATTTTCAGAGGGTTTATAGGCTCCCCGTTCTTCGTAATTGCTCTATACAGTTATTTATTGATCTTCGTAGTTCCTGGGTGCTGCAGTGTGTCGTGGCTCGTTGAAATAGTGTCCTGATTCAGATATGTTTGTATGTGTCGGGGTGATTGCTTCTGTGGTTATGTTCTTGGTTCGCATGCATTGTTTTCCGATAGACGCTGTTTTGAATTTACCATTGACTGTTCGCTCTCCTGTGACATCTAGAAATGGCACTTTGTTGTTGGTCTCCTCTTTTGTGAATTTTATGCCAGTAAGGATATTGTTGATGGTGTTGTAGGTTTCCTCTAATTTGTTTCAGTTTTTGATGACAAAAGTGTCATCGCTGTAGCGGACCCAAAGTTTGGGTTGGATCGTTGGAAGGGCTGTCTGTTCGAGTCTCTGCATTATTGCTTCTGCTAGGAATCCTGATGCTGGAGGTTTCGTGCGTATTTTGTTGATTTGTTTGTCGGGCTTGTTATTGAATATGAAGTGGATGGTAAGGCACAGTTCCACGAGCTTGACAGTGCTATCTTTGCTGATGAAGTTGATGCTGTGTTTTTGTCTTTGGTTCTTCGAGTAGTGTCTTCAGTTTTCTTTGGCCACGTTGATGTTAATGGATGTGAACAGGGCTGTTATGTCAAAGGACAACATTAATCCATCCTTTTCTATCTCAGTGTCTTTGGTGTTCAGGAATTCTTGGATGGAGTAAATGGAGTGGAGTGAATCTTCGACTAGGTGTTTTAGCCTTCAGTAGAAGCCTTTGACTAGTCTGTATATTGCTGTTCCAAGTCGTGAGACTATGGTCTAAGGGGGGCTCCTCGTTTGACGGGGAGGAGAACAACAACAAAGCGCCATTCCTTGATGTCACAGTAGAGCGAACAGTCAATGGGGAACTTCAAACTGGCATCTACAGAAAAACAACAGACCCAAACCAAGTACTTAACTGCAGAAGCAATCATCCCAACACCCACAAACGAAGCTGCATCAGGACATTATTTCAACGAGCCACTACACACTGCAGCACAGAGAAACTACGAAGAGCACAAGAGAAATACGTATATAGTGTATTTAAGGAGAACGGGTCCCCAATAAACCCTCTCTGCCGATTTCTCATTGATGCTTCCAAGGTGACTCTCAAAAATTCGGTTTATCCCTCCATTCCTTCCTGTTTGTTTTATGTGGGTTTTGAAAGCTTTCCCAATCCTCTGACTGAGTATTGGAGTTGGAAGGTTGTGTTGTGGTTGTACAGGACACTTTTTAGACCACTTTTGAAATATTGTGCACAATTCTAGTCTCCCTCCGATCAGACGGATATTGTGAAATTTGAAAGGGTTCTTAAGCACCAAAGGGTCCACAGAGATGAAGAGGCCCTTCTGCTGCCCTGAGTGTGGGAAGGCCTTCAGTGATTCCTCTGCCCTGCTGACGCACCAGTTGGTCCATACCGGGGAAGGATGTTCTCCAGCCCCAAGTGCGAGATGGCCTTCAGCAGTTCTTCCCACCTGCAGAGACACCAGCGGGTCCACACTGAGGAGAAGCCGTTCTTCTGCCCCGACTGCAGGAAGGACTTTGCACTTTCCTCCGACCTGCTGCCCCATTGGTGGTTCCACATGGGGGAGAGGCCGTTCAGTTGCCTAAGTGCAGGAAGTAATTCATCAATTCCTCAGCCCTGCTGATGCACCAGTCCGTCCACACCGGGGAGATGCCATTCTCCTGCCCGAGTGTGGGAAGGGCTTTACCCGCTCCTCCACACTGCTGAAGCACCAGCTGGTCCACACGGAGGGATGGGGGGTGGAGAGGGGAGGCCTTTCTGCTGCCCTGTTTGCGGGAAATCGTTCAGCAATTCCTCCGCCCTGCTGAAGCCCCAGTGTGTCCACACGGGGGAGAGGCCCTTCAGCGGGCCCGAGTGTGGGAAGAGGTTCATGTTTTCCTGCAACTTGCGGAAGCATCAGCGGGGGCACCAGCGCTCCCAGCAATCAGATCCCACCGGTAACGCTGCCTTTAGTCACCCCCCAGGACTGAACCTCCTGCCAGTTCTGACAGTGGGTGCACTGGGAGAGTAGGTAGGCTGTTTTAGTCTTCTGCTGGACTGCAATTGCCTGCCCCACCCCCCACAACTACAACCCCATGGTGGCTCAGGGTTAGCACTGCAGCCTCATGGCACCAGGAACTCGGAATACTTCCACCCTTGGGGTCTGTGTGCAATTTATGGAGGGTACGAAAATGGATCTGAGTGGGTTACTCTTCGGAGAATCAGTGCAGATGTGTTGGGCTGAAGGACCTGTTTCCACACTGTCAGAGTTCAACCAACATATGAGCTTTGTTTTCATTGGAAACTGCTGCTCATTGAGCCAGGGACTGCACATTGCCAAATGAAATGATCCAGAGAAACGTAAGACCGCAAGACCATCGGAGCAGAAGTTAGGCCATTCGGCCCATCGAGTCTACTCAGCAATCCGTTAGTGACAAAAGTAGCGCAGATGAGATTAGCAACAGTGTGGAAACAGGCCATTTGTCCCAACAAGTCCACATCGACCCTCCGAAGAGTAACCCATCCAGACCCATTTCCCTCTGACGAATGTACCTAACTCTATGGGCAATTAAGCATGACCAATCCACATGACCTGAACATCTTTGGACTATGGAAGAAAACAGGACCACCCAGAGAAAACCCACGCAGACACTGGGAGAATATGAAAACTCCTCACAGACAGCCACCCAAGGCTGGAATCAAACCTGGGTCCCTGGCACGGTGAGCCTGCAGTGGTAAACACTGAGCCACTACATATTGCAACCCGAAGTAGGCAAGCAGGAGGTTGGGAGAATGCAGCAAGCCAGGCAGCACCAGGATGTGGAGTAGTCAGCGGTTTGGGTATTAACCCTTCTTCATGATTGAAACGTTGATTTCTCTGTGAGAAACGATTTACGGGAATGTTGCTGGGGGTTGGAGGGTTTGAGCTACAGGGAGAGGCTGAATAGGCTGGGACTGTTTTCACTGGACCATCAGAGGCAGAGGAGTGACCTAATAGAGGTTACAAAATCATGAGGGGCATGGACAGGTTAATAGACAAGCTATTTTCCCTGGGATGGGGGAGTCCAGAACTTGAGGGCATGGGTGTAGGGTGAGATGCGAAATATATTAAAGGGACAACTTCACAGGATTTGGGTCAGGTGTTGTCAAATGGGACTAGATTACTTTAGGATATCAGGTCAGCATGGACAAGTTGGACCAAAGGGTCTGTTTCCATGCTGTATGTGTCTCTGACTACGAGTCCTGATCTAAGTTTAAAATAGAGTCCAAGTAACTTTGAATAGTTCAATCTTGTTGAGCTCACCTCCTGAAAGGTTTCAGACGAATCCCTCTGAGCGATACTGTTTAAACATGCTGAGTTGGACAAAGTATCCCATCAAGTTCAACACAAACCCAGAGTTGAAGAAGTCAGAAGTCAGAACACCAACGGGACCAAAACTGATCATAATATTCCAGGTACAGCCTCATCAACGTCCTGTATAACTACAACATAACTATATCTATACTCAATTCCCGAACTGATCAAGGTTCGTGTACCTAAACCTTTCTTCATTGCATTGTGTATCGATGTAATCAGAGATATAGGACCTACTTTAAACTGAACCACAATCCTGATTCTGGGGGCACAATGACTGACAGGGAAGGCAAAAGGGAGATTGACCTTTAAATGGAGTATAAAAGTAGGGAGGTGAAAGTGGAGGTTTTGATTGAAAGTGCAGTGAAGATTCAACCAGCTGACAGTGGATCTGAATCACATGTCGATCAGATCAGGTTCGGACGGCAGGAAACCAGATAAGTTTTTACAACAAACCACAACGAGGTCATCATTAGACTCTTAATTCCGGATTTATATTGAATTCAGATTCCACCATCTGCCGTGGCAGGTTTTGAACACAAGTCCCTAGAACATTACCTGGGTGAATAGTCTGGTGACAATAAAGTCGGCCATCGCCTCCCCTGAACACATTGGCCTATTGTGTTCAGAGGCAACAAAGGAACAAGAGGTTTTAGCAACTGTTAAGTTGTTGATGTTACACAAGGGAAAATCAGCACTCTCAGTAATGGCACATACTGAAGTCAGTGTCCTGGATCAGAGGTAAGGGCTCGGGAACCATAAGAAAAAGGAACAGGAATATGCCATTCAGCCCGTTGAGCCTGCTTCTCCATTCAGTAGGATTCTGGGTGATCTGGCATTCCCCACAGTCACTTTCCTGCCCTTTTCCTGCAACTGTTCATCCCCTGACTCTTCACGAATCTATCCATCCTAGTTTTAAAGTGACATAAAGACTGTCAACAGAGTTACTGGGGTGGGGGTGGGGGAGTGGGGGGGGGGGGTGGGTACGGGGGCTGAGGTCGAACTTGGGGACTAAAACAATGGCTTCACACTTCACAACATTTAACTAAGGGAATGTTTATGGTTATCCAATGCTGGAAATTGGGCAGGCATTCAGGTAAAATTATTGGTAAATTATGAATGACAGAGGAGTCGGGAGAGAAGTGGTGTTCAGGTACAGTTGGATATCATTAGTATAGATGCCAACACCAGCAGCTACGGTAAAACAAATCAGAACGGAAGACGCTAAAATCATACCCTCCCAGAGGATAGAGTGATGCTAAAGAGGGTCAGTACTGTCATTAACTCTGATCAAGGCTGTCCGTAGGTCGACGAGGGAATGTTCATCCCTGTCACCGTGACAAAGGATGTCAAATATCACCTTGATAAGAACTGTTTCAGGGGTGGAAACCAGACTCCAGGGCTTTAAACACAGAATTCTGGAAAAGATGGGAATGGCTAATTCAACAATGTTACATCCAAACTAACACTTCTTTTCGTGCGATAATAATAGAAGTGTTTTGGTTTTATGTTTGAAGATTCTCAGCAACACTGAATAAGAAGCAACAAAATTAACACAAGAAATACTGCAATTGCTACAATGTGCCTGCTCCCAATAGGGGGCCATCGGTGTGAAATTAACTGTCTACAAGGGGCAATATTGGAAAGGAATTACCCAGTTCATAGCTATAAGAGGGGAGACACAGACTGCTTGATACAAACATATAATGGGCGGGAGTTGGCCACTCGGCACTTCGAGCCTGCTGCAGCATTCAATAAGATCATGGCTGATCTGAATTCAACCTCAACTCTACATTCCAACACATCCCCGGCAATCTTTCACCCACTTGGTTATCAAGAACCTATCTACCTCTGCCTTAAAGATTTTGAATCCACTGCCTTTTGAAGAAGACACACAACCCTCAGAAAGAAAAGAAATCATCCTCATTTTTGTCTTCTACATTTAAAATATGACCCTGTACTTTCAGATATTAAGATAGGGACACAAGCTGCATTCAAATAATACCTGTGGTACAGTTAACTATCTCAAAGTGCTTCACGTGAACATTATGAGAATTCCTTTAAAAATCACAAGACCGGAGCACAGATGAGACAGGTGACAAAATACTTGGTCAAAGGGACAAGTTTAGGGCAATCTTTTGAACAGGTTCAATTTCCCAAACATCAGAAGACAAAGACGTGAACAACAAACACAAAATAGCAACGAATGGGAAACAACAGTGTAGTCATAACGTCACAGGATGAGTAATCCAGGGAACATGAGTTCAAATCCCACCACAGCAAGAGGTGAGATGAGAATAATTCAAATCATCAATGGGGAACACAAAGTAAGTCTCAGTATGGTATCGATGGCACTGACGTCAATTGTCCTAAAATCCCATGTTCACCAATGTCCTTTCAAGAGGGAAACTGCCATCCCTGCATGGTCTGACTTACATGTGACTCCAGACCGACAGCAATGTGGTTGACTCTTAAACTGCCCTCTGAATTGGCACAAGCAAGACACCTTGCACTTAGGGATGGATAACAAATATCAACCTTGTGAAAGTGTCATAACAGAAATTGCTGGAGAAACTCAGCCAGTCTGGCAACACTGGTGGAGAGAGAGAGAAAGAAACAAAGACAATATCCGGGCTTGAGTCCAGAACAGTTGTGAAGAAGGGTCACAGCACTTGAAATGCTAACTCTGCTTCTCTCTCCACATGTGCTGCCAGTCCTATTGAGTTTCTCCAGCATTTGACGCATTTTTGTGTTTCAGATCTCCATCATCTGCAGTTCTTCATTACACTGACTTAGGGAAGCTCAAATCCCATAAAAGGGTAGAGCAGAAGCGCTGGAATTACTCAGCAAGTCTGGCACCAGTTATGGAGATAAAAACAGTTCGTACTTCGGGTCATTGAATGATCTTACATCAGGGACAAACTTTTGGGGAAGCTGCAAGAATAAAAGGCACTGGTGTAACTTCAACATCTGGGAGAACTCTCTCAGCCATGGAGGTCAGGCTGACTCAGCATTCTGTTCCTGCTCATTACCTGTTAAATTCTCCATTTGTTTTTCTTGTTATATTTCTACATGGTTGACACATTCCTATGTTTTAAAATGAAATTACAAACAGACAAGAATTTTCCATGTAAGTAATCATACATTAGAGGGTTTGGAACGTGAATGTAAACTTTTAAACTATTTATTCATGCATGGGGTGTGGGCATCGCTGGCAATGCCAGCATTTATACCCATCCTTAACCACCCTGTGGTTGGTTGGAAAAGTGCATGAAGGTGTCTGAGATTGTCTTGATCAGCACAGCAATCTCAAAGATGGGTGTGCTCAGGTACAAGTACCCTCCACTCCCACAGCCAAGTCTGCATTCACTTCAATTATAGATGCCATCTAAACCTCCCAGGACAAGGACAGCATGGGATGACAATCAGAATAAAGCTTCCTCTACTCTTGAATTTCAAGTGAAGCTACCTCAACACTGTCCCCAACAAACACTGCCAAGACAGAGACTGCATTGGGTTAGATACAGAGTAAAACTTCCTCTACACTTCCCCATTCATACAGTCCCAGGACAATGACAGCAGAGGGTTAAATAAACAGTAGAGCTTCTTCCATTCTGACTGACACTTAGTACGTCCTACACTAACCCTCAAGGAAAATTCAGAACTGAAGTATTATCTGGTACTGAATTCACACATCCTAATGGGAATGACAGCAACAGAAAATCATGTAGTGAAACACAGATAAAACACACACAATGTACAACAAAACTAGACTGTTATTTGGATCAAAGACATAGTCCCTGCAGTGATCCGAATGTGAGCTGAACAAATTTCACACTTGAACAATATTCTCTGGGAATGCAATGTCCACCTCACTGCTGTCTATTCAGTTCCTCTGCTCTCGTTCAGGGCTGAGTTGCGGCTGACCACATTGTGGCGTGGAGGTCAAGAGGTTGGACAGTGAAGGTCAACTTGGATTGAGGGCATCCTTTGTCATGCCAGTGAGGTCGAGGGTCGCTCATTTACTCAACTTATAAGCGGGGACAAGGGGATGTCAGGCTGAGTTTAGAAGAAACAGATGATCCGATGGAGCTGTATAACATCTGGAGAGGACTTAATGCAAATGTAATGTCAACTCAATTCTAGCCAGAGACTAGTCTCTCATTTAAGATAGAAGAGTTTTGTTTTTCTCACAAGTGTTCTCGAGTCTTTGAAATTCACCTCTTTAGAGAGCAGCATGTGGTGGTGACACGGTGGTTAGCACTGCTGCCTCACGGCATCAGTGACCTGGATTTGATCCCACCCTCGGGCAGACTGTCTGTGTGGAGTTTGCACATTCTCCACTTGTGTCTGCGTTGGCTTCCCGTGGTGCTCTGGCCTCCTCCCACGGTCCAAAGGACATGCAGTTGATGGTAGACTGACCATGGGAGATACAGGGATAGGGTAACGAACTGGGTCTGGGTGGGACGGTCAGTCAATGTTGACTCGATGGGCTGAATGGCCTACTTGCACGCAATTGGCCTATAATAATCAATACTATGCACTTGCTTTATGGTTATCGACATCAAATTACATGAGTGGTTTTGATTATTTTTTTCTTATTATCGTATTCAACCAACTACAGCATCTAGAAACTTGCTTAATTACAATATCCAATATCTGCCGAGTACTGTTTCTTTTTGTCACGACCATTATCTTGAACTCTGACGTGTGACCTCCTCATTGCTGTCAAAGTTCTTTATTTGTCTATACATTGTCATGTTTTTACTTTGTCGAATGTCTTCCTGGCATTTGTAGTTAAGACCCTATATTCTGCCCTCGTCAACATTTTCCCTTACAATTCTCTACTAAGGATTTCACGAAAAAACTCAGAGTGTGGTGAGACTGCAGAACTCACTACCATAGTGAATACTTGGTTTGGAAGACACGACAACTAAGGGTAAGCAACCCAATACAAATGACTGTCACTGACACCAGATTCACAACACAGTGAAATTTAAACATGCAATATCCCTCAATTTCTCAACTGTCCCAAACCAGACTTGGTGAAGAACAGATCTTGCACATCAACATTATAATTTAAACAAAAACGAACAATTATAAATACGGCAAATTTTCTAGGGCAAAGTTAAAGAAGATAATCTAATTAATAGCAATGATTTAAACCCTTTGATCAAGTCCCCCACCATCTCAGAGACAGAGACTTAAGCGCCAAATTAAGAAAAAAAAAATTTTTAAACATACCAATTCAAGCAAACAGTTTCCAACATAGGATTGCCAAGCCTTTGTGCAATCTTTGGACTATCACTGTTTCACAGACACGTAACTGTAAATCTAATTTAAAAGTCACTGCTGAATGTGAATAGACACCCCAGTATTCAGCTGTTTCTTACAGGCTGGGACTCATTCCCAGAAAGAGACAACAATTCTTTAACAGGACAGTAGAATCTGGAGAGAACAGCTCCTGGTCTCAACGAGCAGCAGTGCCCAATGGAAGCAAAGTTGCAGGGGTGGGGGAGCACGACGGCATAAAACAATAAAAACCGACCGACTCTCCCACTATAAGCACTGTCAGAATGTGCAGGGGTTCAGTCCTCTCAGTGACCCACAGCAGCTTCACCAGCAGAATCAGATTGTTGGGAGCACTGGTGTGCCCGCTGGTGCTTCTGCAAGGTGCAGAATGATGAGAACCTCCGCTTCCACTCGGGGCAGGTGAACGGCCTTTCCCCGGTATGGCCTCACCTGTGCCTCAGCAGGTGCGAGGAATTGCTGAAGGCCTTCCCGCACTCTGGACAGGGGAAAGGCCTCTCCCCCGTATGGACCCGAAGGTGGGATGCCTGGGTAAAGCCCTTCCCACACTTGTGGCAGGAGAACGGGCTCTCCCCGGTCTGGACCCGCTGGTGCCTCAGCAGGGCAGAGGTATCCTTGAAGGCCTTCCCGCACTTGGAGCAGCTGAAGGGCTTCTCTAATATGTGGACCCGGCGGTGGGTCAGTCGGACGGAGGAATAGCTGAAGGCCTTCCCGCATTCGGGGTAGGAGAATGACCTCTCGCCTGTGTGGACCCCCTGGTGCCTCTGCAGTGCATGGGAATTGCTGAAGTTCTTCCCGCACTCAGAGCAGGAGGACAGTCTCACCCCGGTGTGACGGCGCCCATGAGTCTCCAGGTCAGATGGGAAACGGATGCCTTTCCCACAGTCGCCACATTTTCATGGTTTCTCCACGGGACGGGATTCCTTGGGTTTCTCCATGACCGAAGCTTCAGCTGCACACAAACGCATGTACAGCACCTTCCCGCCGTGAATTACTTTTCCCAAATGTATAACTTTTACTGGCTCCACAGTCAGAGTGCTGCAATAGTCGGGTCTCTCATCCAGTCTCACTGATGCTGAAAACATACTGAAAGAGGAACCAAAAAGCTTGTTTCCTTCTCACAGAATCAGAGTCGAAAATTGTTATAGTCCCGATGGATTCAGTGACTGCCAGACATTGACGTGAAATTGAGGACTGCAAATGCTGGAGAGTCAGAGTCAAAGCACAGCAGATCAGGCAGCATCTGAGGAGCAGCAGAGTCAATGTTTCAGGCAAAGCTCTTCATCTATTGATATTGAAATGTCCGTCTTCAGATCTTCAAATAATCTGTAAAAAGAGATTACAAAAGTCATCACTGTTAGTCCAGGTTAGAAATTCCAAACAAGCAATTCTACTTTCTGCAGAACATTCTTTTCTTTTTCCACAAAATTGAAAGCCCCATCGCACTCCCTTTCATCCCTCTATTCTCACTCCGCTCAAACTAATCCTCCCGACGGTACTGATTCAGGATCTTACAGAGACCGAAAAGTGAAAACATCAAGACAGACACCTCTGAATTTTGGATACCTCCACCTGAAAGTTAGTATCTTTCACGACATCTAGGAGTGAGTAAGTCTGATTTTGGGAAGCAAAAAAAAGTGTTAATTCAGGATGAACCTTCATTGCAGTTTCTTGAGAAACAACCAGACACTAAATGGTTAACATCTGGGGAGGTGGAAGTGGGGGGATGGAGGAAATGAGATATCAAGGCATTGACACCGACACCAGACAGAAACTGAACACATAGGCAGGGCAAACATGACGGGCAAGCCAGAGTCATAGAGATACACAGCACAGAAACAGGTCCTTCAGGCCAAATCATTCGTGCCCACCACATAGCCTAAATTAATCTCGTCACATTTACCAGCACTTGGCCTATATCCCTCTGAACTCTTCCTATTCATATACCCGTCCAGATGCCTTTCAAATGTTATAATTGGACCTACATCCACCACTTCCTCCGGCAGATCATTCCTTACACTTGCCTCCCTCACCTCAAACATATTATCCTCCTGTTCTGGACTTCTCCCATCCCAGGGAAATGACCTTGTCTATTTACCCTATCCATGCCTCTCATGATTCAATAAACGTCTGTAAGATCACCCCTCAACCTCTGGTATACCGGGGAAAACAGCTCAAGCAATGCACTGCGTTTCCTTTTAGCTTCACACTCACAGAACCTTACTCCCGTGTAAAACATTGTTTCCCTCCCCCACACTCTCCATGGGAAAAGCCAAGGCTGCTGAGACTCTGGATTTGGGGGAATGCCACGTAGAATTCCTGCAATGTGGAAACACGCCATTCAACCCAACAAGTCCACACCGACCATCCAAAGCGTAACTCCTGTGGACACATTCCCCTATCCCATGCCACGACACTTACTGCACACTATGGGCCCATCTAGTATGGCCACTTCTCCCGAAACTGAACACCTTTAGATTTTGGGCGGAAACCAGAGCACCCGGGTGAAACCCAGCAGACACGGCAGGGAGAATGTGCAAACTCCACACAGAGAGTCGAAATCGAAAGTGGAATCGAAAGTGGATCCCTGGCGCTGTAAGGCAGCAGTGCGAACCACTGATCCATCGTGCTGCCCATGTGTGCAGAAAGAGGTGGGGGCTGGGAACTTTGTTAATGGTACGGCACAGTGGATTCTTGAGTAAGGTTAAATCTCACGGCATCCAGGGAGAGCAAACCAACTGGGGACAAAATTTAGAAGCGCGTTGTTGGAGATGCTGGAATCCTTCCTGAAAAAAACAAATGCTGGAGATCACAGTGGGTCAGGCAGCGCTGTGCTACTCTATGACTGGACAGTGTGGACGTGGAGATGATGTTTCCACTAGGAGAAGGGTTGAGGATGCCAAGTCATTGAGGGCATTTAAGACAGAGATAGGTTCTTGAATAATAAGGGGTCAAGGGTTATGATGAGAGGGCAGCAGAATGGGATAGAGAAACATATCAGCCATATCGACTGGTAGAGCAGACTCGATGGGCCAAATGGCCTCATCCTGCTCCTGTGTATTGTGGTCTTAAAGCTCGGCAGATAACTTAAGGGGTTCTCACAAACTATTTCAGAATCCTGAAGAGGAGTTGTTGGACTCGAAACTTTAACTCTGCTTTCTCTTCACAGATGCTTCCAGTCTTGCTGAGTTTTTCCAGTGTTTTCAGTTTTTGTTTCAGATTTCCAGCATCCACAGTTCTTTGTCTTATTTATCAAATTCATTTCTTGCCCTTCCCAAGTGTCTGGAACTTCATCTCCCTGATCTACAAACTGTTCACTTACCCTAGAAATGACCAAACCTCCTTATCAAAGTAGATCCCTTTGTTGCAAAATGATTGTTCAATTCTGTGACCAAAATTATTGCATTCGTAATTACTTACACCAGGGACTCACAATATCTCAGGCCAGAACACAGCTAGATTGTTTCAGACAGTACATTTATGTGATTTGATACAATTCCCTATTCCCGACTTTACCAGCGTGTTGCAGGGAATGGCGGGTTTGAGTTAAGAAGAATCTGGGACATTTTTCCAATGGAGCCGAGGAAGTTGACAGTTAACCTTATAGAGATTTTTAAAATCAGAAGGGGTATAGATAAGGTGTCATTACCAGGAGGCTCCGAATATTTTATTGCTCCAGAAGGTGTAAAAGGGGGTCAAAGCTTCAACAGAAATCGAGCAGAGCTGAGAACAGACAACATTTAACTCTGTGGGAACAGGGAGATTAGAGGACAGAGAAATCAGGACCTGAAATCCGAGCTGACACCAGACTACCATGCTATCAGTGCTTTGATTAGCAGTGCCCACCCTCTACCGTTACTGAGCTCCTAACTCGACTTGAATGCCACGTATCCCCTCGATATTCCGGATCCTTGTCATTCTGAAGCCATGTCTCTGGAAGGAGTCTCAGATCATAATTATTCTCTACAATGTGTGCAGTCAATTAATTCGCTTTTGTTACAATGCAGCACACATTCATATACTGAGCTTTTAGTCTTATTTTTTGTGATGGTGAGAATCCAGTTTTGATTGCTAGTACATTTATTCTCCTCGTCCCTTTCTCTCATTCTCTGGTGTTTGGTTTCCACATCACTACATTGCTCACTGGCCTTGATTTGGATTGGCTATGCTAAATTGCCCAGTGTTTAGGGATGTGCAGGTTAGGTGGGTTAGCCATGGGAAACGCAGGGTTATCGTTTCAAAGTAATAGAAGGAGTAGGCCATTTGGCCCATCGACCCTGCTCCGCCATTCATTAAAATCATGGCGGATCGATCAATCGTCTCAGCTCCTCCTAATTGCATTATCCCAACTTCCCTGAGTTCCCTTACCTCGCAAAAAACCCATCCAACAGTGTCTTAATGAAGCTGCCTCTACTGCTTCCTTGAGCGCAGAATTCCATTAATTTACCATTAACCACATTGGTCCTGCCCTGAGTTGCCTCATCAAAATGCAACAGCTCATATTTGTCTAAATTAAACTCCATCCACAATCCTTGGCCCATCGGCTCATCTGATCAATTATAATTTATATTAAACTTTCTTTCCTACCTTATTCCCTAAAAGCTGAAAATCTCCATCCCAAACTCTCGCCCTCCGTTCTCACTTTGTTGAATCTAATCTCGGATGTCCTCATTCTGAAGGGTTTGGTTCATGCTGATTAACAGGCCCACATTCAAGGGGGATCTAACTGAACCGTACAGAACATTGAACGGCCTGGACAGAGTGGATATTGGGAAGATGTTTTCATTGGGAGGAGAGACTAATACCAATGGGCATAGCCTAAGCATAAAGGGAGAATGGAGATTAGGAGCAATTTCTTTAGCCAGAAAGTGGTGAATCTATGGAATTCATTGTCACAGAAAACTGTGGAGGCCAGGTCACTGAGTATGTTGAACATTGAGATAGAGATGTACAGCACAGAAACAGACTGTTTGGTCCAACTTGTCCATGCCGACAAACTATCCCAACCCAATCTAGTCCCACCTGACAGCACACGGCCCCATATCCCTCCAAACCCTTCCTAATCATACACCTACCCAAATGCTTTTTAAATGTTGCAATCGTACTAGCCTTCACCACTTCCTCTGGCAGATCATTCAATAAACGTACCATCGTCTGCGTGAAACAGTTGCCCCTTAGGTCTCTTTGTATCTTTCCCCTCTAACACGAAACCCATGCCCTCTCGGTCTGGACTCACCCACCCCAGGAAAAGACTTTGTCTATTAATCCTATCCATGCCCCTCATGATTTTATACATGTACAGTTACAACGTTGAAAAGATATTTGGATAAGTACATGAATACGAAACTTTCGAAGGTTTATGGGCCAAACACTGGTAGGTGTGCCGAGTTTAGTTTGAGAATATACTCAGCACGGGCTAGTTGGATGAAGGATCTGTTCAGTGCTGTCAGACTCTGTGAATGACCTGTACTGTTCTTAAAACCATTTTCTTACCTCCCCCGATAAGCATCCACTTCTTTGTTGTTCAAAACTCAGATGAACTTAGCCTTGAATATGTTCAATGACCCCACTTCTGAACTCAATTCCTCTTCGTAATATATCACTTGCCTCGCTCATTGCCTGCTGCATCTGCCCGACAACTGGCATTGACTGGTGTGGAGGGACTCTGAGACCCCTTAGTACATCCATACATCATTCCTGATGAAGGGCTTGTGCCCGAAACGTTCCCTGTCCTGCTCCTCAGATGCTGCCTGACCTGTTGTGCTTTTCCAGTGCCACATTTTTCGACTTTCACCTCCAGTCCTCACTTTCTCCACATTCCAATATGTCACCATTTCAACAATGCACTGCTTTTTTTTAAACAGCAAAGGCTATAACTTCACATTGCAGCACTGCACTTGCCATGGGTTTGCCAATTGAGACACAGACCTGGACCAACTTCGGGAAGAGGCAAAACACTGAGTTCTGAACAAAAAGCGTAGCACACTCAAAACGTCGGCTCTGTTTACCTTTCCACTGATGCTACTCCTCCCGTTGGCTTTCTGCAGTATTCGCTGTGTTTGTTCTACACAAATGCTGCTTTCCATTAAAGAACTGCAATCCCTGTCCTCTGGAAACTGACCCTAGTCAGTGGCAATAGGTTCTTCTGATCATTCAGGTAAAAACGATGACTGCAGATGCTGAAAACCAAATACTGGATTAGTGGTGCTGGAAGAGCACAGCGGTTCAGGCAGCATCCAACGAGCAGCGAAATCGACGTTTCGGGCAAAAGCCCTTCATCAGGAATAAAGGCAGTGAGCCTGAAGCATGGAGAGATAAGCTAGAGGAGGGTGGGGGTGGGGAGAGAGTAGCATAGAGTACAATGGGTGAGTTGGGGAGGAGATGAAGGTGACAGGTCAAGGAGGAGAGGGTGGAGTGGATAGGTGGAAAAGAAGATAGGCAGGTCGGACAAGTCAAGGAGACAGTAACTGAGCTGGAAGTTTAAAACTAGACAAATGTGGCTCTGGTACCGAGTTTGTTTCACAACATGGTTGAAGAGCTTCAGAGCAGAGGAAATGACCTGGGAGTTGCAGTGGGAGAGGGACTCCCTGAGATTCTTGTAGAGAGAGGAGGAAAACGTCTTCAAGGCAGGCATCCTTGCAAGAGGATTCGCAGTTGGGGTAAAATCAACAAGGTAAAAACAATGACTGCAGATGCTTAAAACCAAATACTGGATTAGTGGTGCTGGAAGACCACAGCAGTTCAGGCAGCATCCAACGAGCAGCGAAAACACCACGTCTTCTCCCATCATTGCCAACAGCCCCTGGAAATCTCCAGTTAACCATCTTTGCTCCAAAGAGAGCATTCCCAAACTTGGGAATGTCTCCACAAAATGGAAATTGCTCATCCCTGAACATGATGCATGTGTTACAATGGGGAAGAGGTTTTGGCAAAATATTGTCAGTTAGCAGGTGGAAAAATGTTCAGGAAGTAAAACACAAATCCCAGTCTCCAGCTTTGTGAATCTTTAGAAACTCTTTGGGAAGTGGAATTCGAGGAGAATGAAGGATGAACTGTCCGACTGAGCAGAGACAGTCCAGACACCGTCCCCTTGTTTAAGAGGCTGATTGACTCTGATATTCTCCGGAGATGAACTGACCCGAGACATTGAAAGAATTCTCTGCACATCAGGAATTCAAACCCATTCTCGGCTCGGGGCCAATGAGAAAATTCGGGAAGAGGCAAAAACTGAAAGGCTTGGAGGGCGATGGCTCCGGTGTAGGAGAGCTCGTTCCTAGTGTCATGGATGTGCCTGCAGATCGTGGGATCAGGCTGTCGCCATGTCTCCATAATGAATGTCCAAGGCTTTATTATGGAAAATTAAAACTGATAGAAGACAATGGTAATTTTGGGCGGGGCGGGTTGAATTATGAATTGAATAGTAGGTTCCTCAAAGTCACTTTGCGGGCCATGCTGGGACCTGTCTCTGTGGCGCAATTGGTCAGCGCGTTCGGCTGTTAACCGAAAGGTTGGTGGTTCGAAACCACCCAGGGACGGAGTGCTTCGTGTTCTCGCTCCTACCGCTTTCTTGGCTGCGAATGTGCACGTTTTTCATGGTTTCAGGAAAATGTTTCCCAAACCGAAATCTTTTCCACTGAGGCAGCACAAAGGGGTTTCTGAATTTATTGAATTTCTAACGTAAAGGACTGCGGATGCTGAGAATCCGAGACAGAAAGAGAAACTGCTGGAAAAACTCAGCAGGTTTGGCTGTACTTGGATGAGGTAAAAAACGAGTTCAGAAATGTTGTCTCTGATTCTCTTTCCACAGATGCTGCCTGACCTGCTCCTGCAATATCTGTTTTTGACTGAACGTCCATTTCATCTTTCGGGATGAAACACTCAGACTCGCCATTTGCAGATATTTAACCCTTTCGAAACCTGTGAAGTGATTGGATTCAAACAAACTCAGCAATGATTTACTCTTTCGCAGCTCCACAGGCAGACAGACCTGGGAAATGAAGCTGTCAGTCTGGTTCTGTATTGGTGGGCCGAGTGGTGAATGCGATGGACATGAAATCCATTGCGGTTCCCACACGCAGGTGTGAACCCTGCCGACTACAGTTGAGAAACGACATCAAAAGAAAAGGGAGCTTGCTCCACGGTTTTTTTTTTAAATGCAATCAGTGGACGGGTTGAAATATTTCAATCACATTGGCACTGGTCGGGAATCTGCAACCCACTGCCTGACAGGGTGGAACAAGCAGATACCCACAGAGCTGCTATTGAGGCGATGAGCCAAGAGTTTGGAAATGAGACTAGAACAGTGAGGGGCGTGAAGTCGTGATCGAAGTTAAGCAGGCACCTGAGGATAAAGGTGTTTTATTTCCCGGTGAAAGATACTGCTTCACAAAGTTGGGACTATGGAAGGGAAGCAGTGACGGTGATTATCTTTGGCTGTTCCTCTTGTGAATGTTCCCATTGCTGCGCATGTCCGTGTTAACGTCAGAACTCTGCAGCATGGTGGCGTTAGATACGCACAGTGCCAGGGGCGCAATGGATGACGCATCTGACTCCACCTACCTGTTTGAAATGCAGCTCACAGCTTCTTCACACACCCCAATTAATCTTTCTCATTGTCCTGAAGCCGGCACACGGTTTGAATTCCTGAACTGCGGGAATGAGACTCTTTTCAATGTCTCGCGTCAGGAAATGTCCCTGAGAACATCAGAGTCAAGTCATAGCGCTGTCAGAGGAGGAGAAGTTGAAATAGCCCCACACGCTGCTCACGGGCACATTTCACTTTCCCCAACACACCGCCCCAACCAATGCGGCTCCTGGGAGTGGAAAGGAAACAAACACCAAAACCCAGTCTCAGCTTTGTAAATCTTCAGGAAATAAGAAAACTGTTCATCCCTTCGGATCTTCCATCCTGGGCTGACAGCCTTGATTTTAAATGGATGTCCAGTCAGTGCCGACTCGTTTTGGCTGAAAAAAATCTTCCTTATCTCATCCCAGCATTTCTTGCCAGAGAGACCTGTGTGGCAGAGTTCATGTATATATTTCCTTGTATGGTATTTTGTAAATAACATTCGTTTGCTGGTTGTTTGTATCGGGTATTTCAGGTTCATTAGCCGTTGTTTAAGTGTGTTGGTAGGTTTGTGGGCTACCATGATGCTGAGAGGTTTGATTTGTCTGGACATCATTTCCCAGATGTCTTTAATGTAAAGTAATGTGCTAGGGTTTCTGTAGACGTTGTGTCTACTTGTGTCTGTTTGTTGATGTGAAATCGGCACACTGGGTTTATTGGGTAGGCAAAAGTGAGGACTGTAGATGCTGGAAACCAGAGTTTAGATCAGAGTGGTGCTGGAAAAGCACAGCAGGTCAGACAACTTCCGAGGAGCAGGAAAATCGACGTTTCGGGCAAAAGCCCTTCATCAGGAATAGAAGCAGGACGCTTCCAGGGGTGGCGAGATAAATTGGGGGGTGCTGGGCCAAAGGTAGCAAGAGTACAATAGGTGAATGGGGTTGGGGACGTAGGTGACAGGTCAGAGAGGAGGGTGGAGCGGATAGGTGGGAAGGGAGATTGACAGGTCCTGGGGACAGCGCTCAGATGGAAGGTTGGAACTCAGCTAAGGTGGGGGGAGTGGAATTGAGGAAACTGGTGCAGTCCACATCGATGTCCTGGGGTTGAATGTATCCGAGGCAGAAGTTGGGGCGTTCTTCCCCCAGACATCGGGTGGGGAGGGAGGGGCGATGGAGGAGGCCCAGGTCCTGCATGTCCCTGGCAGAGTGGGAGGGGAGGTTGAAATGTTGGGCAACAGGGCAATGGGGTTGATTATTGCGGGTCCCTGGGGATGTTCCCTCAAACGCTGTGACTTGATTCTGCGACGGGGCTCCAGCCTCCCCAATGTAGAGGAGACCGCATCGGGAGCAATGGATACAAGAAACAACTTTGGTGGAAGCCTTCGAACTGCCGTGACCCGGGTTCGATTTCCGGGCAGGGAAGCAATTTTCAGTAGAGCTGTCAAACGTCGTTGACGTCTCCCTGGTGGTCTAGTGGTTAGGATTCGGCGCTTTCACCGCTGCGGCCCGGGTTCGATTCCCGGTCAGGGAAGCAATTCGCAGTGTATTGTTTGGGCTGCCCATTCTCCTTAAATGCGCTGTAGAGTTAGTTTTTGGTCTTCGTCGTCACTGGGTGCTGCACTGTCTGGTGGTTCGTTGGAATAGTACCCTCGTTCAGATTTGTTTGTAGGTGTAGGGATGATTACTTTTGTAGCTAAGTACTTGGTTCGTGTGTGTTGCTTTCCTGCAGAGGCTGTTTTGAATTTATCATTGACTGTTCGGTCTACTGTGACATCCAGAAATGGCACTTTGTTGTTGTTCTCCTCTTTTGTGAATTTTATGCCAGGAAGGAGATTGTTGATGGTGTTGTAGGTTTCCTCTAATTTGTTTCATTTTTTGATGACAGAAGTGTTTCATGGGCGTTTCGTTGATTTGTTTGTAGGGCTTGTTACTGAATATGAAGTGGGTGGTAAGGCACAGTTCCACGAGGTTGACAGTGTTATCTTTGCAGGCTGAAGTTGGTTCTGTGTTTTTGTCTTTAGTTCTTCGAGTAGTGTCTTCAGTTTTCTTTGGCGACGTTGATGTTAATGGATGTGAACAGGGCTGTTATGTCAAAGGACAACATTATTCCATCCTCTTCTATCTTAGTGTCTTTGGTGTTCGGGAATTCTTGGATGGAGTAAATGGAGTGGAGTGAATCTTCGACTTGGTGTTTTAGTCGTCAGTGGAGGCCTTTGACTAGTCTGTATATTGGTGTTCCAAGTAGTGAGACGATGGCCTGAGGGGGGCTCCTAGGTTGAAAAAGAGGAGAACAACAATAAACTGCATTCTTAGATGTCACAGTAGAGCGAACAGTCAATGGGGAACTTCAAACGAGCATCTACAGAAAACCAACACTCACAAACCAAATACTTAACCACAGAAGCAATCATCCCAACACCCACAAACGAAGCTGCATCAGGACATTATTTCAACGAGCCACTGACTAGTCGGTATATTGGCGTACCAAGTGGTGAGACTTTGGGTCTGAGGGGGGCTCCTGGTTTGAATTGGAGGAGAAAATTAACACACTGCCATTTCTAGATGTCACAGTAGAGCGAACAGTCAATGGGGAACTTCAAACTAGCGTCGACAGAAAAACAACACACACAAATACTTAACCACGGAAGCAATCATCCCAACACCCACAAACGAAGATTCAACAGGACATTATTTCAACGAGCCGCTACACACTGCAACACAGAGAAACTACGAAGACCACAAGAGAAATACGTATATAATATATTTAAGGAGAACCCGTCCCCAATAAACCCATTCAGCCGATTTCTCAGTGATGCTTCCAAGCTCACTCTCAAAAATTCGGTTTGTCCCTCCATTCTTTCCTGTTTGTTTTTTGTGGGTTTTGAAAGCGTTCCCAAAGCGTTCCCAATCCTCTGACTGAGTATTGGAGTTGGGAAGGTAAAAACAATGACTGCAGATGCTGGAAACCAGATTCTGGATTAGTGGTGCTGGAAGAGCACAGCAGTTCAGGCAGCATCCAAGTAGCTTCGAAATCGACGTTTCGGGCAAAAGCCCATCGTCAGGAATAAAGGCAGTGAGCCTGAAGCATGGAGAGATAAGCTTATCTCTCCATGCTTCAGGCTCACTGCCTTTGTTCCTGACGAAGGACTTTTGCCCGAAACGTCGATTTCGAAGCTGCTTGGATGCTGCCTTAAATGGAGTTGCGAAGTTATGTTGTGGCTGCACAGGACATTGGTGAGACCACTTTTAGAATATTGTGTGCAATTCTGGTGTCCCTCCAATGAGAAGGATATTGTGAAATTTGAAAGGGTTCTGAAGCACCAATGGGTCCACAGAGGGGAAGAGGCCCTTCTGCTGCCCTGAGTGTGGGAAGGCCTTCAGTGATTCCTCTGCCCTGCTGACGGACCAGTTGGTCCACACCGTGGAAGGCTGTTCTCCGGCCCCAAGTGCGAGATGGCCTTCAGCAGTTCTTCCCACCTGCTGAGACACCAGTGGGTCCACACTGAGAGGCCGTTCTTCTGCCCCAACTGCAGGAGGGGCATTGCTCTTTCCTCTGACGTACTGGCCCATTGGTGTGTCCAAATGGTAGAGAGGTCGTTCAGTTGCCCTATGTGCAGGAAGGCCTTCAGCAATTCCTCGGCCATGCTGAGGCACCAATCTATCCACACCGGGGAGAAGCCGTTCTCCTGCCCCGATTGTGGGAAGGTGTTTACCCACTCCTCCACACTGCTGAATCACCAGCTGGACCACACGGGGGTTTGGGGGGGGCGGGGGGGAGAGTGGCGGAGGAGGGGAGGCCATTCTGCTGCCCTAAGTGTGGGAAAGCCTTCAGCAATTCCTCCGCCCTGCTGAAGCACCAGTATGTCCACCCTGGGGAGAGACCCTTCAGCTGGCCCGAGTGTGGGAAGAGGTTCATGTTTTCCTGCAACTTGTGGAAGTACTAGCGGGGGCAACAGCGCTCCCAGCAATCAGATCCCACCAGTGACGCTGCCTTCGGTCACCCCCCAGGACTGAATCTGCTGCCATTTCTGACAGTGGGTGCAGTGGGAGAGTAGGTGAGCTGTTATTGTTTTCTGCTGGAATGCAATTGCCTCCCCTACACCACACAAACCCAACCCCAAGGTAGCTCAGGGTTAGCACTGCTGCCTCATGGCACCAGGAACTCAAGAATAATTCCACCCTTGGGGGTCTGTGTGCAATTTATGGAGGGTTGGAAAATGGATCTGAGTGGGTTAGTCTTCGGAAGATCAGTGCAGATGTGTTCGGCTGAAGGACCTGTTTTTCCACATTGTGGGGGTGCTATGATTCTATGAGCTTTGCCTTCAGTGGACACTGTTGCTCATTGAGCCCGGGACTGCACATTGCCAATGAAATGATCCAGAGAAACCTAAGACCGCAAGACCATCGGAGAAGAAGTTTGGCCTTCTCTGCCATTCGTTAGTAACAAAAGTATTGGATGAGATTAGCTACAGTGTGGAAACAGGCCATTTGTCCCAACAAGTCCACGCCGACCCTCCGAAGTGTAACCCATCCAGACCCATTTCCCTCCGACTAATGTACCTAACTCTATGGGCAATTAAGCATGGCCAATCCACAAGACCTGCACATGTTTGGTTTATGGAAGAAAACAGGACCACCCAGAGAAAACCCACGCAGACATTGGGAGAATGTGCACACTCCTCACAGACTGCCACCCAAGGCTGGAATAAAACCTGGGTCCCTGGCACTGTGAGGCTGCAGGTGTAACCACTGAGCCACTACATATTGCAACCCGAGTTTGGCAAGCCGGGGGTTGGGTGAATACAGCAAGCCAGGCAGCACCAGGATGTGGAGTAGTCAGCGTTTTGGGTATTAACCCTTCTACATTACTGAAAGAGTGACTTATCTATGAGAAAAGATTTACATGAATGTTGCTGGGGGTTGGAGGGTTTGAGCTGCAGGGAGCGGCTGAATAACGTGGGGTTGTTTTCACTGGAGCATCGGAGGCAGAGAAGTGACCTAATAGCGGTTATAAAATCATGAGGGGCATGGACAGGGTAATAGACAAGGTCTTTTCCCTGGGCTGGGGTAGTCCAGAACTAGAGGGCATAGGTTTAGGGTGAGAGGCGAAATATATAAAAAGGGACGACTTCTTCATGCAGAGGGTGGTACTTATATGAAATGAGCTGCCAGAGTATGTGGGTCAGGTGTTGTCAAATGGGAGTAGATTAATTTCGGATATCAGGTCAGCATGGACAAGTTGGACCGAAGGGTCTGTTTCCATGCTGTACGTGTCTCTGACTACTGGTCCTGATGTCAGTTTAAAATAGAGTCCAAGTAACTTTGAATAGTTCAATCTTGTTGAGCTCACCTCCTGAAAAGTTTCAGATGAATCCCTCTGAGAGATACTGTTTAAACATGCTGAGTTGGACAAAGTATCCCATCAAGTTCAACACAAACCCAGAGTTGAAGAAGTCAGAAGTCAGAACACCAAGGGGACCAAAACTGATCACAATATTCCAGGTGCAGCCTCATCAACGTCCTGTATAACTACAACATAACTTGCCAACATCTGTACTCAATTCCCTAACTGATGAAGGCCAGTGTGCTGAAACCTTTCTTCACTACCTTGTGTACCGATGTTGTCAGAGATATAGGACCTACTTTAAACTGATACACAATCCAGCTGCTGAGAGCCCAGAAGCAGAGTAGTGCTGCGTGAGTGTGCTGGGCTTTAGATTTGGATACCACCTCCCCACACCTCTGGAGACCTCAGGTCTGCAGCTTGCCTTCTTATCTTTGAGGGTTTTCCACCTGTTTGAAACAGCCTGTCCTGCAATTAACCCCTTTATGCCAAGGCGTTCCTTCTACAGGCAGAATTAATTTCCTTCTGTCACACAGTTATTAAACACCATTATCTCATCTGTCCAAAGGAACTGCTCATTGTTTTGCCTCCTCCTTCCCAGCGATAGTTAATGTATGTTATTTGTTAACTCCCTTGTAGCAGTTTCTCATTGGCCCTTTCGTTTCTTGGTCCAGAAAGAGTTATTGCTGACTCATGAAGTTTTCAAAGTTGTGGAGTTTACAGGACCACACCATATTCCTCTCTGCCTCCCCCAGGAATAACGATTGCTCCTGAGGTACTCACAGTTCCTGACGTTCCTTGATATCCCCAAATACAATCCATACATCAGGAAATCACTGGTGCTGCCCTGACATAGATAGTCAATGTTTGAACAGAAGATTATGGGGAGAAAATGCAGAAATCCGAAATGCAAAGAGACTTGGGAGTTCAATTCCAGGATTTTCTCAAAGTAAACTTGCAGGTTGAGTTGCACTTTCCCCTGCAAGTGCCGAATGTGTGACACCAGCTCAATTACCTATTCCCTCCTCGCTATCCAAGGGGCCAAACTTACATTCCAGGTGAAGTGGCCCTTTACCTGCACTTCCCACAACCCAGTCTACTGCATTTGCTGCTCACAATGTTGCCTCATCTACATTGGGGAAAACGAAGCCTAAACTGGGTGACTGCTGCACAGAACATCTACGTTCTGCCTGCAAAAAAGACCCTGAGCTTCCAGTTGCCTGCCAATTCCACACCCCACCCTGTTCCCTGGCCAACATCTCTGTCTCAGGTTTGCTGTTGTGTTCCAGCGAAGCTCAGCACCAGCAGAACGAAGAGCACCGAATATTGCACTTGGGGACCACACATCCCTCTGGTCCCAATATCCAATTCAATAATTCTAGGACCTGAACTCCATAGTATCCTCGTCCCTTCCACACACACCAAGCCTTGTTATCACATAGTCTGTCATTCCACACTACTTCGCCACGAACAGTCTCCATTAACAGTTATTCACCCTCTCACGCAGATCGTTATCAACTCCTTTTTCTGTCCAACAGTTCTTCCCTCGCTTTGGGCTCTGTCCTGATCTCCGCCTTCCTCCCACAATATCTCCTGCATATAAACCGACATGTTCCCAATCACCATCTGTTCTGTGGAAGGGTCACCGGCAACTCCTGTTTTTTGTTCCTGATATACAGCACCCGCAGTTCTTTCAGATTTTTATTGAGAGAGAGTTGGAAATTGTTTCGAGAGACAGAAGGAGAAGGGGGAGAAACAGAACAGACATGAACGTAAAATCATTGTAGTGCGATCACTTCCCTTAAGCATGAATAGAGCACATGGGTCATCTGTGAGCTGGTGGCGCAACGGTAACGCGTCTGACTCCACCTCAGAAGGTTGTGTGTTCAAATCACGTCAAGCTCACTACAATCAACAAATGTAGAAAACAGTACGTTCACTCCGTATGTCTGTTGTGTCAAAAGTTGTGGACACTTTCGATCATGCATGAATCTTTGCTGTCAGTTTGATTTATGAACACTGTGTCAGGGAGGTGGTGTGCCTATTGTTTGGGGAAATGCTGAGCTCCCCGCAATATGACAAGTCGAACACAAACTGTTCATCACGGGATTTCAACACACAGCCGCTTCGTTCAGTTGGTGACCGCGCATTGTGAATCACATTATACCGATACTTTTACAACAGAATCCAGAGATTTCCATCCAGGTTTTAGTCTCATCAAACTGCCACGTAATGATGTTATGGCCTCAGTAAACTATAATAACGTGAAGATCGCTGGGATGATTTTCTACATCGGACTGCAATCGAAACACAGATCATTGTTTCCAGTTTTGGTGGAACAAAATACATCGTATTGGTGGATAATTACAGTTTGTGCAAACACAGCTAGCCATCGATAAATATTAATCCTGTTCACTTCAATGGCAAAATTTCAATTCAGAAACCAAGTGCACTTGGCTGTTTGTAACAGAGACAACATGACAAAATGGCTCTTAGGAGGAGAAATGAGACATTGAGGAGAAGTGAAATGTTTGCTTTTGGTCACCTCCACAATTGTTAGAAAACCAGGTTGAAAGGATTCTTAAAAGGTGGCTGAAGGAGTGGTGAGGGATAACACATCAGACAGCGCAAAGTGGAAGACCACTTTCTAGTGGAAGAAAAAGACATTCCTTATTTCTGAAAGAACTGGGAAACAGAAGAGGGGATGAAATCTGACTTGGGAGCTATTTCCTATTTTTTGAGGATGTTGCTTCATCACAGTCTTGGTTTAGAGCATAAGCTCTTCATCAGGAATAAAGGGTGGCCCAAGGGGGCTGAGAGATAAATGGGAAGGAAGTGGGGCTGGAGGGAAGGCAGCTGGGAGTGCAATAGGTAGATGGAGGTAGGGATTGATGGTGATAGGTCAGAGATGAGGGTGGAGCAAATAGGTGAGAAGCAAGGTGGACAGGTATGACAGGTCAAGAGGTTGGTGTCGAATTGGAAGGTTGGATCTGGGACAAGGTGGGGGAGAGGAAATAAGGAAACTGATGAAATCTGCATTGATACCATGTAGTTGGAGGGTCCTAAAGCAGAAGTTGAGGTGTTTTTCCTACAAGTGTCGGGTCGGAAGAGGTTGGCAGTGGAGGAGGCCCAGGACTTGCATGTCCTTGGTGGAATGGAAGGGGGAGTTAAAGTGGTAAAAACAATGACTACAGATGCTGAAAACCAAATACTGGAATAGTGGTGCTGGAAGAGCACAGCAGTTCAGACAGCATCCAACGAGCAGCGAAATCGACGTTTCGGGCAAAAGCCCTTCATCAGGAATAAGGCATTGAGTCTGAAACGTGGAGAGATAAGCAAGAGGAGGGTGGGATAAAGTGTTCAGCCACAGGGCGGTGTGTCGGTTAGAATTAGAGTCCAAGAGTTGTTCCCTGAAATATTTGGTTAGTTGGCATCCAGTTTCCCCAATGTGGTTGAGACCATATTGCGAGCAATGGACATGATCTTATAAATAGATTGCATAAGTCTTAGCCTGCCAGAATTATTTTCTTTTATTAAATTAAAGAAAATTTTTATTCAATTGGATGACTGCATGAAACGGTTTGTTGGTCAGATTTGAATCATCACTCCCAAATGAGACGATGCCATGAATATCAGTGAACTGCTCTTTTTGTTAAAAACCACAAGTTCTTGATTTATTTTCACAACTTACTGGTATTTACACCTGCACATTCAATGTCAAACTCTGACATCAGAAATTAAATTACAGCATTAATTTTGACTTGAAATATTCGAACAAACAAATTAATGGCACACAGTGAATCGCAAGTCTGATTAATCTGAAATTAAATTTGACCAAAAAAATATAAAATCAAGATGGGAGATAAGAAATGGGGGAATGGCAGAAGGCGAGAAATGCAGCATCATAGAAAGTGCTCCCCCAGAGTGTGCATTTTACCAACTACCACTGCTAAATATAAACACTCTGATATGATCCTTCGGTTTTAATGAACACCATAGCCCCATACAGTAGGTACCATTTAAATGAGTTAAAAATACAAGCATTGAGCAAATCCAGCTTCCAGCCTTACCCCCGCCTCCCCACCCCCCCCCCCCCCGCCCCCTCTCGCTCCTTGGAGCTTGGACCTTCCTCCAGCGCCGGGGGGTTGTTGAACTCCTGGGCTCCAGCGGCCACGCCTCCACTGAAGAAGCTTTGGGAAACAGATGCAAAGGCAAGATACAGAACAGAGAACCTTTGTATATGAAAGCAGCTTACAGAGATATTGAGCAACAGAATCACATGATTTTTACCCATCGTCCTCTGGGTTATCGACCCAGCACACTCACGCAGCAATTCTCTACTTCTGTGCTCCCAGCAGCTGGATCGTGGATCAGTTTAAAGTAGGTCCTATATCTCTGATTACATCGGTACACAAGGCAGTGAAGAAAGGTTTCAGCAAACTGGCCTTCATCAGTTAGGGAACTGAGTATAGATGTTGGCAAGTTATGTTGTAGTTATACAGGACGTTGAGGAGGCTGCACCTGGAATATTGTGATCAGTTTTGGTCCCCTTGGTGTTCTGACTTCTGACTTCTTCAACTCTGGGTTTGTGTTGAACTTGATGGGATACTTTGTCCAACTCAGCATGTTTAAAGAGTATCTCTCAGAGGGATTCATCTGAAACTTTTCAGGAGGTGAGCTCAACAAGATTGAACTATTCAAAGTTACTTGGACTCTATTTTAAACTTACATCAGGACCAGTAGTCAGAGACACGTACAGCATGGAAACAGGCACTTCGATCCAACTTGTCCATGCTGACCTGATATCCTATATTAATCTAGTCCCATTTGACAGCACCTGACCCATATACTCTGGCAGCTCATTTCATATATATACCACCCACTGCATGAAGACGTTGTCCTTTTAATTTGTTTCGCCTCTTATCCTAAACTTATGCCCTCTAGTTCTGGACTCCCCTACCCAAGGAAAGGACATTGTCTATTACACTGTCCATGCCCCTCATGATTTTATAACCGCTATTAGGTCACTTCTCTGCCTCCGATGCTCCAGTGAAAACAACCCCACGCTATTCAGCCGCTCCCTGCAGCTCAAGCCTTCCAACCCCCAGCAACATTCATGTAAATCTTTTCTCATAGATAAGTCACTCTTTCAGTCATGAAGAAGGGTTTATACCCAAAACGCTGACTACTCCACATCCTGGTGCTGCCTGGCTTGCTCTATTCTCCCAACCCCCGGCTTGCCAACTTTGGGTTGCAATTTGTAGTGGCTCAGTGATTACCACTGCAGCCTCACAGTGCTGGGGACACAGATTTGATTCCAGCCTTGGGTGGCTGTCTGTGAGGACTTTGCACTTTCCCCCAATGTCTGAGTGAGTTTTCTCTGGGTGGTCCTGTTTTCTTCCATAAACCAAAGATGTGCAGGTCATGTGGATGGGCCATGCTTAATTGCCCATAGAGTTAGGTACATTAGTCAGAGGGAAATGGGTCTGGATGGTTTACACTTCGGAGGGTCGATGTGGACTTGTTGGAATGAATGGCCTGTTTCCACACTGTAGCTAATCTCATCCAATACTTTTGTTACTAACGAATGGCAGAGTCCGCCAAACTTCTTCTCCGATGGTCTTGCGGTCTTAGGTTTCTCTGGTTCATTTCATTAGCAATGTGCAGTCCCGGGCTCAATGAGCAACAGTGTCCACTGAAGGACACTGAATCATAGAACCCCCACAATGTGGAAACAGGTCCTTCAGCCGAACACATCTGCACTGATCTTCCGAAAACTAACTCACTCAGATCCATTTTCCTACCCTCCTTAACTTGCACACAGACTCCCAAGGGTGGAATTATTCCTGGGTTCCTGGTGCCATGAGGCAGCAGTGCTAACCCTGAGCCATCATGGACTTGTGATTGTGGGGTGTCGGGAAGGCAAAGGCAGTCCAGCAGAAGACTAAAACAGCCCACCTACTCTCCCACTGCACCCACTGTCAGAACTGGCAGGAGGTTCAGACCTGGGAGGTGACTGAAGGCATCATCACTGGTAGGATCTGATTGCTGGGAGCGCTGGTGCCCCCGCTGGTGCTTCCGCAAGTTGTAGGAAAACATGAACCTCTTCCACACTCGGTCCAGCTGGAGGGCATCTCCCAGGTGTGGGCACATTGGTGCTTCAGTAGGGCAAAGGAATTGCTGAAGGCTTTCCCACACTTAGGGCAGCAGAGTGGCCTCCCCTCCTCCGCCACTCTCCCCCCCCCCACCCCACCCCCAAACCCCCGTGTGGTCCAGCTGGAGATTCAGCAGTGTGGAGGAGCAGGTAAAGACCTTCCCACATTCGGGGCAGGAGAACGGCTTCTCCCCGGTGTGGATAGACTGGTGCCTCAGCAGGGACGAGGAATTGCTGAAGTCCTTCCTCCACATAGGCAACTGAACGACCTCTCTACCATTTGGACACACCAATGGGCCAGTACGTCGGAGGAAAGAGCAATGCCCCTCCTGCAGTTGGGGCAGAAGAACGGCCTCTCAGTGTGGACCCACTGGTGTCTCAACAGGTGGGAATAACTGCTGAAGGCCATCTCGCACTTGGGGCCGGAGAACAGCCTTCCCCGGTGTGGACCAACTGGTGCGTCAGCAGGGCAGAGGAATCACTGAAGGCCTTCCCACACTCAGGGCAGCAGAAGGGCCTCTTCCCCTCTGTGGACCCATTGGTGCTTCAGAACCCTTTCAAATTTCACAATATCCTTCTGATTGGAGGGACACCAGAATTGCATACAATATTCTAAAAGTGGTCTCACCAATGTCCTGTACATCCACAACATAACTTCCCAACTCCAATTCAGGCAGCATTCAAGCAGCTTCGAAATCGACGTTTCAGGCAAAAGCCCTTCGTCAGGAATAAAGGCAGTGAGCCTGAAGCATGGAGAGATAAGCTTATCTCTCCATGCTTCAGGCTCACTGCCTTTATTCCTGACGAAGGGCTTTTGCCTGAAACGTCGATTTCGAAGCTCCTTGGATGCTGCCTGAACTGCTGTGCTCTTCCAGCACCACTAATCGAGCATCTGGTTTCCAGCATCTGCAGTCATTGTTTTTACCTTCCCAACTCCAATACTCAGTCAGAGGATTGTGAACGCTTTCAAAACCCACAAAAAACAAACAGGAAAGAATGGAGGGACAAACCGAATTTTTGAGAGTGAGCTTGGAAGCATCAGTGAGAAATCGGCGGAATGTGTTTATTGCGGACGCATTCTCCTTAAATACACTAGATACGTATTTCTCTTGTGGTCTTCGTAGTTTCTCTGTGCTGCAGTGTGTCGTGGCTCGTTGAAATAATGTCCTGATGCAGCTTCGTTTGTGGATGTTGGGATGATTGCTTCTGTGGTTAAGTATTTGGTTTGTGTGTGTTGTTTTTATGTAGATGCTAGTTTGAAGTTCCCCATTGACTGTTCGCTCTACTGTGACATCTAAGAATGGCAGTTTATTGTTGTTCTCCTCTTTTTCAAACCAGGAGCCCCCCTCAGGCCATAGTCTCACTACTTGGAGCACCAGTATACTGACTAGTCAAAGGCCTCCACTAAGGACTAAAACACCAAGTCGAAGATTCATGCCACTCCATTTACTCCATCTAAGAATTCCTGAACACCAAAGACACGAAGATAGAAGAGGATGGAATAATGTTGTCCTTTGACATAACAGCCCTGTTCACATCCATTAACATCAACGTGGCCAAAGAAAACTGAAGACACTACTCGAAGAACTAAAGACGAAAACACAGAACCAACTTCAGCAGCAAAGATAACACTGTCAACCTCGTGGAAGTGTGCCTTACCTCCCACTTCATATTCAGTAACAAGCCCTACAAACAAATCAACGAAACGCCCATGAAACACTTCTGTCATCAAAAAATGAAACAAATTAGAGGAAACCTACAACACCATCAACAATCTCCTTACTGGCATAAAATTCACAAAAGAGGAGAACAACAACAAAGTGCCATTTCTGGATGTCACAGTAGACCGAACAGTCAATGATAAATTACAAACAGCCTCTGCAGGAAAGCAACACACGCGAACCAAGTACTTAGCTACAGAAGTAATCATCCCGACACATACAAACAAATCTGAACAAGGGCACTATTTCAACGAAACACGACGCAGTGCAGCACCCAGTAACTGCACAGCGCTTTTAAGGAGAATGGATAGCCAAGCAACACACTGAAAACTGCTTCCCTGACCGGGAATTGAACCCGGGCCACGGCGGTGAAAGCGCCGAATCCTAACCACTGGACCACCAGGGACACATAGGCGAAGTTTGACAGCTCTCCTGAAAATTGCTTCCCTGCCCGGAAGGCGAACCCGGGTCACGAAGTTGGAAGGCTCACACCAATGTCATTTCGTGTATCCATTGCTCCCGATGCGGTCTCTTCTACATTGGGGAGACTGGAGCCCCGCCGCAGAGTCAAGTCACAGCGTTTGAGGGAACATCTCGAGGACATCCGCAACAATCAACCCCTGCGCCCTGTGGCCCAACATTTCAACCTCCCCTTCCCACTCTGCCAGGGACATGCAGGACCCGGGCCTCCTCCATCGCCGCTCCCTCCCCACCCGATGCCTGGAGGAAGAACGTCCCAACTTCTGCCTCGGATACATTCATCCCCAGAGCATCAATGTGGTCTGCACCAGTTTCCTCATTTCCTCTCCCCCCACCTTACCTCAGTTCCAACCTTCCAGCTGAGCGCTGTCCTCAGGTCCTGTCCTACGTGCCAATATCCCTTCCCACCTATCCGCTCCACCCTCCTCTCTGATCTGTCACCTCCATCCACACCCCCATTCACCTATTGTACTTTTTGCTACCTTTGGCCCAGCACACCCCACCCCCAATTTATCTCTCCACTCTGGAGGGGTCCTGCCTCTATTCCTGATGAAGGGCTTTTGCCCGAAACATCGATTTTCCTGCTCCTCGGAAGCTATCTGACATGCTGTACTTTTCCAGCACCACTCTGATCTAAACTCTGGTTTCCAGCATCTGCAGTCCTCACTTTTGCCTACCCAATAAACCCAGTGTGCCGATTTCACATCAACAAACTGACACAAGCAGACACAACGTCTGCAGAAACCTTAGCCACATTACTTTCCATTAAAGACACCTGGGAAATGATGTCCGGACAACTCAACCCTCTCAGCATCATGGTAGCCCACAAATTTACCAACACACTTAAACAGCGGCGAATGAACCTGACATACCCGATACAAACAACCAGCAAACGAATGTTATTTACAAAATACCATACAAGGAAATATATACATGAACTCTGCCGCACAGTTCTCAGTGGCAAGAAATGCTGGGATGAGAAAAGGAAGATTTTTTTTAGCCAAAACGAATCGGCACTGACTGGACCGCCATTTAAAATCAACGCTGTCAGCCCAGGATGGAAGACCCGAAGGGATGAACAGTTTTCTTATTTCCTGAAGATTTACAAAGCTGAGACTGGGTTTTGGTGTTTGTTCCCTTTCCACTCCCAAGAGCCGCAGTGTTGGGGCGGTGAGTTGGGGAAAGTGAAATGTGCCCATGAGTAGCGTGTGGGACTATTTCAGCTTCCCCTCCTCTGACTGCGTTGTGACTTGACTCTGATGTTCTCAGGGACACTTACTGACGCGAGACAGTGAAAAGAGTCTCATTCCCGCAGATCAGGAATTCAAACCGTATGCCTGCTTCAGGACAATGAGAAAGATTATTTGGGGTGTGTGAAGAAGCTGTGGGCTGCATTTCAAACAGGAAGGTGGAGTCAGATGCGTCATCCATTGCGCCCCTGGCACTGTGCGGATCTGACACCGCCATGCAGCAGAGTTCTGACGTTAGCACGGACATGCGCAGCAATGGGAACATTCACAAGAGGAACAGCCAAAGATAATCACCGTCACTGATTCCCTTCCATAATCCCAACTTTGTGAAGCCTTATCTTTCACTGGCAAATAAAACACCTTTGTCCTCAGGTGCCTGCTTAACTTCGATTACGACTTCACGCCCCTCACTGTTCGATCTCATTTCCAAACTCTTGGCTCATCGCCTCAATAGCAGCTCTGTGGGTATCTGCTTGTTCCACCCTGTCAGGCAGATTCCCGACCAGTCCCAATGTGATTGAAATATTTCAACCCGTCCACTGATCTGCATCTTTAAAAAAACCGTGGAGCAATCTCCCTTTCTTTTTGACGTCGTTTCTCAACTGTAGTCGGCAGGGTTCCCACCTGCGTGGGGAAACCGCAATGGATTTCATGTCCATCGCATTAACCACTCGGCCCACCAATACAGAACCACACTGACAGCTTCATTTCCCAGGTCTCTCTGCCTGTGGAGCTGAGAAAAAGTGAATCCTTGCAGAGTTTGTTTGAATTCAATCACTTCTCAGGTTTCGAAAGGGTTAAATATCTGCAAATGGCGAGTCTGCGTGCTTCATCCCGGTAGATGAAATGGACGTTCAGTTAAAAACAAAAACAGAAATTGCAGGAGCAACTCCGCAGGTCAGGCAGCATCTGTGGAAAGAGAATCAGAGACAACATTTCAGAACTCGTTTTTTTCCTCATCCAGGTCCAGCCAAACCTGCTGAGTTTCTCCAGCTGTTTCGCTTTCTGTCTCGGATTCTCAGCATCCGCAGTCCTTTACGTTAGAAATTCAATAAATTCAGAAACCCCTTTGTGCTGCCTCAGTGGAATAGATTTCCGTTTGGGAAACATTTTCCTGACACCATTAAAAACGTGCACTTTCGCAGGCAAGAAAGCGGTAGGAGCGAGAACAAGGAACACACCGTCCCTGGGTGGTCTCAAACCAGCAACCTTTCGGGTAACAGCCGAACGCGCTGACCAATTGCGCCACAGAGACAGGTGCAAGAGTTGCTTGCACAGTGTCTTTGAGGAACCTACTAATCAATTCATAATTCAACCCGCCCCGCCCAAAATTACCATTATCTTCTATCAGTTTTACTTTTCCATAATAAAGCCTTGGACATACATTGTGGAGACATGGGGACAGCCTGATCCCACCATCTGCAGGCACATCCATGTCACGAGGAACGAGCTCTCCACCACCGGGGCCATCGCCCTCCGAGCCTTTCAGTGTTTTGCCTCTTCCTGAATTTTCTCATTGGTCCCGAGCCGAGAAGGGGTTTGAATTCCTGATGTGCAGAGAATTCCTTCAATGTCTCGGGTCAGTTCATGTCCCGAGAATATCAGAGTCAATCAGCCTCTTAAACAAGGGGACGGTGTCTGGACTTTCTCTGCTCAGTCGAACAGTCCATCCTTCATTCTCCTCTAATTCCACTTCCCAAAGAGTTTCGAAAGATTCACAAAGCTGGAGACTGGGATTTCTGTTTTACTTCCTGAACATTTTTCCACCTGCTAACTGACGATATTTTGACAAAACCTCTTCCCCATTGTCACATTTGCATCATGTCCAGGGATGAGCAATTTCCAATCCCAAGTTTGGGAATGTTCTCTTTGGAGCAAAGAAGGTTAACTGGAGATGTCCAAGGGCTGTTGGCAATGATGGGAGAAGACGTGGTGTGAATGGGCAGGTTAATGATCAGAAGAATCTATTGCCACTGACTAGGGTCAGTTACCAGAGGACAGGGATTGAAGTTCTTTAATGGAAAGCAGCATTTGTGTCGAACAAACACAGCGAATATTGCAGAAAGCCAACGGGTCGAGCAGCATCCGTGGAAAGGGAAACAGAGCTGACGTTTTGAGTGTGCTACGGTTTTTGTTCAGAACTCAGTGTTTTGCCTCTTCCCGAAGTTGGTCCAGGTCTGTGTCTCAATTGGCAAACACATGGCAAGTGCAGTTCCGCAATGTGAAGTTATAGCCTTTGCTGTTTAAAAAAAAGCAGTGCATTGTTAAAATGATTATATATTGGAATGTGGAGAAAGTGAGGACGAGAGGTGAAAGTCGAAAAATGTGGCACTGGAAAAGCACAACAGGTCAGGCAGCATCTGAGGAACAGGACAGTGAACGTTTCGGGCACAAGCCCTTCATCAGGAATGATGTATGGATGTACTAAGGGGTCTCAGAGTCCCTCCACACCAGTCAATGCCAGCTGTCGGGCAGATGCAGCAGGCAATGAGCAAGGCAAGTGGTATATCACGAAGAGGAATTGAGTTCAGAAGTGGGGTCATTGAACATATTCAAGGCGAAGTTCATCAGAGTTTTGAACAACAAAGAAGTGGATGCTTATCGGGGGGGGTACGTAAATGGTTTTAAGACCAGTACAGATCAGTCGCAGAGTCAGACAGTACTGAACAGACCCTTCATCCAACGAGTCTATGCTGAGTATGTTCTCAAACTAAACTCGTCCCACCTACCAGTGTTTGGCGCATAACCCTTCCAACCTTTCGTATTCATGTACTTATCCAAATGTCTTTTGAACGTCGTAACTGTACGTGTATAAAATCATGAGGGGCATGGATAGGATTAATAAACAAAGTCGTTTCCTGGGGTGGGGGTGTCCAGAAGGAGAGGGCATGGGTTTCGCGTTAGAGGGGAAAGATACAAAAGAGATCTAAGGTGCAACTTTTTGACGCAGAGAATGGTACGTTAATTGAATGATCTGCCAGAGGAAGTGGTGAAGGCTAGTACGATTGCAACATTTAAAAGGCATTTGGGTAGGTGTATGAATAGGAAGTGTTTGGAGGTATATGGGGCCTTGTGCTGTCAGGTGGCACTAGATTGGGTTGTGATAGTTGGTCAGCATGGACAAGTTGGACCAAACAGTCTGTTTCTATGCTGTACATCTCTACCTCAATGTTAAACATACTCAGTGACCTGGCCTCCACAGTTTTCTGTGACAATGAATTCCATAGATTCACCACTCTCTGGCTAAAGAAGTTTCTCCTAATCTCCATTCTCCCTTTATGCTAAGGCTGTGCCCATGGGTATTAGTCTCTCCTCCCAATGAAAACATCTTCCCAATGTCCACTCTGTCCAGGCCGTTCAATGTTCTGTACGTTTCAGTTAGATCTCCCTTGAATGTGGGCCTGTTAATCAGCATGAATCAAACACTTCAGGATGAGGACCGTGATTAGACTCAACAAAGTGAGAATGGAGGGTGAGAGTGTGGGATGGCGATTTTCAGCTTTTAGGGAATAAGGTAGGAAAGAAAGTTTAATATAAATTATAATTGATCAGATGAGCCAATGGGCCAAGGAGTCGTGGATGGAGTTTAATTTAGACAAATATGAGCTGTTGCATTTTGATGAGGCAACTCAGGGCAGGACCGATGCGGTTAATGGTAAATTAATGGAATTCTGTGCTCAAAGAAGCAGTAGAGGCAGCTTCATTAAGACACTGTTGGATGGGTTTTTTTTGCGTAGTAAGGGAATTAAGGGAAGTTGGGATAATGCAATTAGGAGGAGCTGAAACGATTGATCGATCCGCCATGATTGTAATGAATGGCGGAGCAGGGTCGATGGGCCAAATGGCCTACTCCTTCTATTACTTTGAAACGATCATCCTGCGTTTCCCATGGCTAACCCACCTAACCTGCACATCCCTGGACACTAGGCAATTTAGCATAGCCAATCGAAATCAAGAGCAGTGAGCAATGTAGTGATGTGGAAACCAAACACCAGAGAATGAGAGAAAGGGACAAGGAGAATAAATGTATGAGCAATCAAAACTGGATTCTCACCATCACAAAAAATAAAACTAAAAGCAGCATTGTAAAAAAAGCGAATTAATTGATTGCACACATTGAAGAGAATAATTATGATCAGAGACTCCTTACAGAGATATGGCTTCAGAATGACAAGGATTGGATCCGGAATATAGAGGGGAGATGTGGCATTCAAGTCGAGTGAGAGGCTCAGTAAAGGTAGAGGGTGGGCACTGCTAATCAAAGCACTGATAACATGGTAGTCTGGTGTCAGCTCGGATTTCAGGTCCTGATTTCTCTGTCCTCTGATCTCCCTGTTCCCACAGAGTTAAATGTTGTCTGTTCTCAGCTCTGCTAGATTTCTGTTGAAGCTTTGACCCCCTTTTACACCTTCTGGAGCAACAAAATATTCTGAGCCTCCTGGAAATGACACCTTATCTGTCCCCCTCCTGATTTTAAAAATCTCGATAAAGTTATCTGTCAACTTGCTCGGCTCTGTTGGAAAAATGTCCCAGCTTCTTCTTAATTCAAACCCTCCATTCCCAGCAACACGCTGGCAAAGTAAGGAATAGGGAATTGCATCAAATCACATAAATGTACTGTCTGAAATAATCGAGCTGTGCTCTGGCCTGAGATATTGAGAGTCCCTGGTGTAAGTAATTACGAATGCAATAATTTTGGTCACAGAATTGAACAATCATTTTGCAACAAAGGGGTCTACTTTGATAAGAAGGTAGCGGTCATTTCTAGGGTAAGTGAATAGTTTGTCGATCAGGGAGATGAAGTTCCAGACACTTGTGAAGGGCTAGAATTGAATTTGATAAATAAGACAAAGAACTGTGGATGCTGGAAATCTGAAACAAAAACTGAGAACACTGGAAAAACTCAGCAGGACTGGAAGCATCTGTGGAGAGAAAGCAGAGTTAAAATTTCGAGTCCAACAACTCCTCTTCAGGATTCTGAAATAGTTTAAGCCTGGCAGTAAGTTCAGGTAACCTTTACTGCGACCCAACTTTGTTACAGCTTCAGATCTCCACATCACAAGGCGTACAAAAAGTAGCTTTTCTTTAAAAAAAAGCACCTCAAGCTCAAAGTGCGCACACTCACCCCCCACTCCCCCCACCACACTTTCTTTATTATTGGTTCGTTGAGTTGTCCCTTTGTAACTGGATCCTTCGTACAGCCGGGTAAAGCATGCAGCTGGGATGACTGAGTGAATCCTTTCGCGCAACGGCAGTTTCCATCACTGAAAAGGACATGAATGAATCAGATGGGTTTTTGCCCTCTAAAAACGGTTTCATCCTTAGATTCTGAAGTCCAGATGACTGACCGAATCCCAATTCTGCCATCTGCTGCGGCGAGATTCGAACCTGAGAGTCCCCAGAGGTGGGTTGTTAGCGGCGCTCGGCCATCGCTCCTTCCATCCCCCCTGCGATGGCACGTGAACGCGCTGGTGCCTCCACAGGTGGGAAGAGCAGGTGAAGCCCTTTTGGAACTGACAGCAGGTGAATGGCCTCTCTCCGGTGTGGACCCACTGGTGGGTCAGCAGTGCAGCTGACTGAGTGAACCCCCTTCCGGACATGGGGCACGTGAATGGCTTCGCTCACTTGTGGACCCACTGGTGCGTCTCCAGATGGCTGATCCGACTGAAGCACTTCCTGCACACCGAGCAGGTGAATGGCCTCTCCCCGCTGTGAATACGTCTGTGGGTTTCCAACACGGATGGGGAAGGGAATCCTTTCCCTCAGTCCCCACATTTCCAAAATTTCTCCATTGGGGGAGCTTTCCTTGTGTTGGTCTGGGTTTGAAATTACAATCAGAACGGGGACGTCGTCTTTCCCACCGTGAGGGATGAGACTTTGATTCCCCCAAGCTGAGTAAATGGTGTCAAGCACTTTTCACAGTCAGCGCACTGAATCTCCCTCACTGTTCTGAGTGTTCTTCCTGCCACGCCAGTGTCCAAAATCTCTCAAGCAAACAAAAGCAACCATGTCTTCTTGATTGGAATGGTTGCTGATATTCAAGTCCCAATGAATCAAGCGGCTCTGTCAGAACTTGATGTATCATTTGTTTTCAGATTTCTTTCGGCACGTCTTCCTGGAAAAAAAATCACAAAATAAGTGATAATTGGCAGTACACTTAAACGAACATAATATAGGTGGCAGTTCCTGTATTTTGCCAGATGCCTGCTGATCACATAATACCCAGCACACAGAAACCTGAAATCCCTCATGCAGCCAGATAGGCTTAGGTGTGTTTAGAGGAAAACTTCATTCAAATCTAATCTAATCTTAAACTAAATACGTGTACACATATATATATATATATATATATATATATATATATATATATATATCAATATGCCAATCCTTTCAATGTGGCTCAGTTCCATGAGAAACTACACTTTTAATTGTGAACATGGGGAAAAAAGCAATCATTTTCAAGGGTGCAAACTGCATACGTGCCAAACTGAGGGAATACACAAGGAAAAGACCGAAAGGAGAGATAGAAAGTATTTGAGCACCTTTGCAGAATCTGCTCCCTCTCTGGATTCACTCCAGTTGCTACAAGTAAACCTCCCTGGGGGTCAGGCAGCCCTGCATCGGGAAGCACTGGGATGGTCAACTACGACCAGTTTACATGGAGAACGCATCTCCACATTAAACAGCCTCGAGGCAAACTTCCCTTCCTTCCACAAAGTTCAAGACCCCTCAAAGCGAAAATTCCCAGGTAAGTTTGGAAGAATTTCTTCCAGGTGTTCACTAATCATTTCTATGAGCACTTTGTTAAAGTTTGAATATTGTGAGTTTTGAAAATTAGTGATTCTGAGCGAAATCACAGTTCGAAAAACAGAATGTGGGAATTTAGACAGAGTTTATATTTGCACATCGACGATATGTCGGTACAACAGCAAATGACACGACAGCAGTGAAGATCTTCTGACGTCATTCTCAAACGTGCCTGCCACACGCCAGATGAAAAGCTGAATACTTCTCTGGAAAAACTGCCGGGCAATGCAGGAGAATGGCACAACGGGTGCGTGTTGGGATCATAACCCAGAAGAGAAACCATTCTCTCCTATTCATTCAACGTCGTCTTTAGCAGCTTTCCCGTGTAACGGCGCTCTGTTCTGCACCTTGCCTTCTCATCTGCTTCCCAAAAAAGCTTCGCCATAAATATTTCACAATGATATACTGGCCCAGAGGTGACAACCTCTGAGTGGTCTCCTGTTCTCTGTATCCTATGTTGAGGAGGGCAATGCTTGTCACTGGACACTCGGGTGTCAGAGAAAAGTTTTGAAACAGTTGAGGGAGCCCGATTCCTGGGGACGGGACAACGAGCAGCAGGGAGACAGAATGAGAAGCAGCTGTTCTGGAAACTCTTCGTCACTTGCAATTCTGAGAGCAATGTCAAATGTACTTCACACTGAGCAAGTCTCAGCTGGCTTAAGAGGTGTGAGGTGGGGAAATAGCCGCTGTTTGGCTTGTTGGTCTCGGGGCATGATTCTCACGTCGAGTCTTTAACTGTGCAGACTTGTGCGCGACGAGGCTGTGTCGCTTAACTTGATTTGTGCAAAAATGCCCCATTAATTTTCTCAAAAAGCACCTTCGTGAAACGAGGTTGGGCTGCTTGGAGTATGAATGAGGCAGAAAACAGGGAAGTGAAATGGTTGGAGATCGCGTTGAACAGGTTGATGTAAGTGGTGCGGTGTTTGAGGAATAAAGTAAAAATGTCATCAATCAAGGTAGATTGTAAAATTGCGCCAGCTCTCCTCAGAGAACCGAAGTTTTCCAAGTCAGTAGGGGCCTAGAAACAGGAAATAATGCTGTGAAAATGCTCCCATGCCTGAAAGAATCTATAGTGATTCGGCAGAGATTTAAACTCACGAGGACGAGCGAATGCAGTAGACGAGGTTGTGGCAAATGTGCAGGTAAAGTGCTGCTTCACCTGGAAAGTATGTTCGAGCCTGGAAGGATAGGCAACGATTCGGCAGAGTTTTAAAGTCATGAGGAAAAGAACCAAAAGTGACATTAGGAAGAATGCTTTCGTACAGGGAGTGGTTGGGGGTCAGTAAATCCCTAACTGACACTGACAAAGAGGCAGATTCATTACACGCAAACGGGAATTCGGTGATCATGTTTAAAGTAACAATGTGCAGAATTACATGGAGAAGGCACGAGAATGATACGAATAGAGACCCACGTTTACTTACTGTGTCGACCCAGCAGAGCGAAGGTGGGCCGCATGGCGTCTATTCAGAGTGAAATCACAAGAGAATGTGGGAAGTTAGAAAAAGTTGATACTTACACAGCCTCCAGACGTCTGCGCAACACCATATAAGACGACAGCAGTGAAGATCTTTGACATCAGTCTCTGAGGTGCATGCCACGCGCCAGACGAAAGGTGGAAGGGACCTGTGGAAAGACACACTCTGCGAAAAAGCAGAGTGGCGCAGGGTGAGCGTGCTGGGCCCATATCCCAGGGCTCGATGGATCGAAACCGCCATCTGCTATTTTTCAGAGCCTCGTTGAGCCTCTTTCCTTCGAGATGTCACTCTGTTCAGCATCTTGCTTTTCAAACGACTTCCTGAGTGTTCCGGATCATATCGAAACTCACAGCGTGCTTTTGGAGGTCTGAGTGGTCTTCTCCTGTTCTTCGTAGGTTTCCTCTGAGCTGAATCGCAAAACCACTTCTCTGAGATGCCAATGAGCTGATAAAATTGAAAACGCGTACCTTGTGGTTTCGTGCCTTCCCTGCCAAGACCGTTCCGAAGTGAATGACAAGACGATTCGCATGTCAGAAACCGCATCCCGGGGACAGAATGACAAGCTGATGTTCTGGAAACACTTTGCTGCTTGCAATTCTGGGAGCAAAGTGGAATGTATTTCACAGTGAGCAAGTTTCAGCTGGCTCAGAGTCTCCAGTGTACATTGCTCTCTTTCCCGCCAGCTCAGAGAGAGAACAATAGGAGGGACAAAGGAGTGAATAACGATCCGTGTGGGAGGGTGAATAACTGTTAATGGAGACCGTTAGTGGCTAACAATAAGTAGCGTGTCGTAGCAAACTATGTGATAACAAGGGCTCGTATGTGTGTGGTAGGGGTCAAGGACATTGGGGATTTCAGGCCCTAAAGTCATGGAACTCGATCTTGAAGACCGGAGGGCTGTAGGGTTTTGAAGTCGAATATGAGGCGTTGTTCTTTCATCTGGAGCTGAGCTTTGCTGGAACACTGCTGTAAGCCTGAGACAGAGATGTTGGCCCGGGAACATGGTGGCGTGTTAAAGTGGCAGGAAAGCACAAAGCTCAGGGCCTTTTTTCGCGGGCAGAACCGCGATGTTCTGCGAAGCAGTCATCCAGTTTATACTTCATGCTCCGTTGGGGAAACGACGCTGTGAGCAGCGAATGCAGTAGACTAGGTTGCGGCAAATGTGCAGATAAAGTGCTGCTTCACCTGGAAGGTATGTTCGAGCCTGGAAGGATATTCTGGAGGGAGCAGGTAAATTGTGCTTCTGAGTGAAATCACGGTTCGTAAAAACAGAATGTGGCAATTTAGACAGAGTTAGTATTTGCTTGTCGGCGATATGTCTGCCGGTGGGCGATGGGAGCATAACCCAGAAGGGAAACCATCTTCCCTCTTCACTCAATGTCGAGTTTAGCAGCTTTCCCGGATAACGGCGCACTGTTGTGCAGCTCTCCTTCTCATCTGCTTCCCAAAAATTTCGACGTAAACATTTCACATTGATACACAGGCCCAGTATGCAGAGTTGAGATGACACACTCGTGGACGTCTGCGGGGTCTTCTCCTGTTCTCTGTACCCTATGTTGAGGAGGGCAATACTGGTCACTGGTCACTCCGGTGTCAGAGAAAAGTTGAGAAAGAAAACGGTTTAATTTTCTGCCAGTAGAGAGGCCCGGTTCCTGGGGACGGGCAAACGGCAGCAGAGAGACAGAATGAGAAGCAGCTGTTCATACAGTCATATAGATGTACAGCATGGAAACAGAGCCTTCGGTCCAACCCGTCCATGCCGACCAGATATCCCACCCCAATCTAATCCCAGCTGCCAGCACCCGGCTCATATACCTCCAAACCCTTCCTATTCAAATATCCATCCAAACGCCTCTTAAATGTTGCAATTGTACCAGTCTCCGCCACTTTCTCTGGCAGCTCATTCCATACACGCACCACCCTCTGCGTGAAAAAGTTGCCCCGAGGATCTCTTTTATATCTTTCCCCTCTCACCCTTAACCTATGCCCTCTAGTTCTTGACTCCCCGATCACAGAGAAAAGACTTTGGCTATTTATCCTATCCATGCCCCTCATAATTTTGTAAACCTCCATAAAGTTACCCTTCAACCTCCGACGTTCCAGAGAAAACAGCCCCAGCCTGTTCAATGTCAACTGGACTTTACGATGAGCAAGACTCGGCTGGTTCAAGAGGTAGGGCGGGGGCAGGGACTGCGGCGCGCCGACCGTGTGGCTCGTTGGTCTAGGGGTATGATTCGCGCTTTGGGTCTTCGTCGACGCAGACGAGCGAGACATTCCTGGTTCAAATCCCGGGCGAGCGCGAGTTTCATGACTTGCGCGAAAATGCTTGTTTAATTTTCTCAAAAAGCACCTTCGTAAAACGAGGTTGGGCTCCCTGGAGGACCAATGGGACAGAAAGCAGCGAAGTGAAATGATTGGAGATAGCGTTGAATAAGTTGACGTGAGTGGTGCAGTGTTTGAGGGATGTCAGCGATGAGGGTCGATTGGAAATTTGGGACAGCTCTCTTCGGAGTACGGAAGTTTGAAATCTGACCCGATTGAAGCTTTTCAAGTCATGCGAAGTCTAGACAGAGAAAGTAACGTAGTCAAAATGTTCCCACGCCTGAAAGGATCGGCAACGATTCGGCAGAGTTTTAAACTCATGAGCAAAAGAACCAAAAGTGACATTAGGAAGAATGCTTTCATACAGGGAGTGGTTGGGGTCAGTAAATCCCTAACTGACACTGACAAAGAGGCAGATTCATTAGACACAAACGGGAATTCGGTGGTCATGTTTAAAGTAACAATGTGCAGAATTACTTGGAGAAGGCAAGAGAATGATACGAATAGAGACCCATGTTTACTTACTGTGTCGACCCAGCAGAGCGAAGGTGGGCCGCATGGCGTCTATTCAGAGTGAAATCACAAGAGAATGTGGGAAGTTAGAAAAAGTTGATACTTACACAGCCTCCATACGTCTGCGCAACGCCAGAGAAGACGAGAGCAGTGAAGATCTTTGACATCAGTCTCGAACGTGCATGCCACGCGCCAGACGAAAGGCTGAAGGGACCTGTGGAAAGACACACTCTGCGAAAAAACAGAGTGGCGCAGGGTGAGCGTGCTGGGCCCATATCCCAGGGCTCGATGGATCGAAACCGCCATCTGCTACTTTTCAGAGCCTCGTTGAGCCTCTTTCCTTCGAGATGTCACTCTGTTCCGCATCTTGCTTTTCAAACGACTTCCTGAGTGTTCCGGATCATATCGAAACTCACAGCGTGCTTTTGGAGGTCTGAGTGGTCTTCTCCTGTTCTTCGTAGGTTTCCTCTGAGCTGAATCGCAAAACCACTTCTCTGAGATGCCAATGAGCTGATAAAATTGAAAACGCGTACCTTGTGGTTTCGTGCCTTCCCTGCCAAGACCGTTCCGAAGTGAATGACAAGACGATTCGCATGTCAGAAACCGCATCCCGGGGACAGAATGACAAGCTGATGTTCTGGAAACACTTTGCTGCTTGCAATTCTGGGAGCAAAGTGGAATGTATTTCACAGTGAGCAAGTTTCAGCTGGCTCAGAGTCTCCAGTGTACATTGCTCTCTTTCCCGCCAGCTCAGAGAGAGAACAATAGGAGGGACAAAGGAGTGAATAACGATCCGTGTGGGAGGGTGAATAACTGTTAATGGAGACCGTTAGTGGCTAACAATAAGTAGCGTGTCGTAGCAAACTATGTGATAACAAGGGCTCGTATGTGTGTGGTAGGGGTCAAGGACATTGGGGATTTCAGGCCCTAAAGTCATGGAACTCGATCTTGAAGACCGGAGGGCTGTAGGGTTTTGAAGTCGAATATGAGGCGTTGTTCTTTCATCTGGAGCTGAGCTTTGCTGGAACACTGCTGTAAGCCTGAGACAGAGATGTTGGCCCGGGAACATGGTGGCGTGTTAAAGTGGCAGGAAAGCACAAAGCTCAGGGCCTTTTTTCGCGGGCAGAACCGCGATGTTCTGCGAAGCAGTCATCCAGTTTATACTTCATGCTCCGTTGGGGAAACGACGCTGTGAGCAGCGAATGCAGTAGACTAGGTTGCGGCAAATGTGCAGATAAAGTGCTGCTTCACCTGGAAGGTATGTTCGAGCCTGGAAGGATATTCTGGAGGGAGCAGGTAAATTGTGCTTCTGAGTGAAATCACGGTTCGTAAAAACAGAATGTGGCAATTTAGACAGAGTTAGTATTTGCTTGTCGGCGATATGTCTGCCGGTGGGCGATGGGAGCATAACCCAGAAGGGAAACCATCTTCCCTCTTCACTCAATGTCGAGTTTAGCAGCTTTCCCGGATAACGGCGCACTGTTGTGCAGCTCTCCTTCTCATCTGCTTCCCAAAAATTTCGACGTAAACATTTCACATTGATACACAGGCCCAGTATGCAGAGTTGAGATGACACACTCGTGGACGTCTGCGGGGTCTTCTCCTGTTCTCTGTACCCTATGTTGAGGAGGGCAATACTGGTCACTGGTCACTCCGGTGTCAGAGAAAAGTTGAGAAAGAAAACGGTTTAATTTTCTGCCAGTAGAGAGGGCCCGGTTCCTGGGGACGGGCAAACGGCAGCAGAGAGACAGAATGAGAAGCAGCTGTTCATACAGTCATATAGATGTACAGCATGGAAACAGAGCCTTCGGTCCAACCCGTCCATGCCGACCAGATATCCCACCCCAATCTAATCCCAGCTGCCAGCACCCGGCCCATATACCTCCAAACCCTTCCTATTCAAATATCCATCCAAACGCCTCTTAAATGTTGCAATTGTACCAGTCTCCGCCACTTTCTCTGGCAGCTCATTCCATACACGCACCACCCTCTGCGTGAAAAAGTTGCCCCGAGGATCTCTTTTATATCTTTCCCCTCTCACCCTTAACCTATGCCCTCTAGTTCTTGACTCCCCGATCACAGAGAAAAGACTTTGGCTATTTATCCTATCCATGCCCCTCATAATTTTGTAAACCTCCATAAAGTTACCCTTCAACCTCCGACGTTCCAGAGAAAACAGCCCCAGCCTGTTCAATGTCAACTGGACTTTACGATGAGCAAGACTCGGCTGGTTCAAGAGGTAGGGCGGGGGCAGGGACTGCGGCGCGCCGACCGTGTGGCTCGTTGGTCTAGGGGTATGATTCGCGCTTTGGGTCTTCGTCGACGCAGACGAGCGAGACATTCCTGGTTCAAATCCCGGGCGAGCGCGAGTTTCATGACTTGCGCGAAAATGCTTGTTTAATTTTCTCAAAAAGCACCTTCGTAAAACGAGGTTGGGCTCCCTGGAGGACCAATGGGACAGAAAGCAGCGAAGTGAAATGATTGGAGATAGCGTTGAATAAGTTGACGTGAGTGGTGCAGTGTTTGAGGGATGTCAGCGATGAGGGTCGATTGGAAATTTGGGACAGCTCTCTTCGGAGTACGGAAGTTTGAAATCTGACCCGATTGAAGCTTTTCAAGTCATGCGAAGTCTAGACAGAGAAAGTAACGTAGTCAAAATGTTCCCACGCCTGAAAGGATCGGCAACGATTCGGCAGAGTTTTAAACTCATGAGCAAAAGAACCAAAAGTGACATTAGGAAGAATGCTTTCATACAGGGAGTGGTTGGGGTCAGTAAATCCCTAACTGACACTGACAAAGAGGCAGATTCATTAGACACAAACGGGAATTCGGTGGTCATGTTTAAAGTAACAATGTGCAGAATTACTTGGAGAAGGCAAGAGAATGATACGAATAGAGACCCATGTTTACTTACTGTGTCGACCCAGCAGAGCGAAGGTGGGCCGCATGGCGTCTATTCAGATTGAAATCACAAGAGAATGTGGGAAGTTAGAAAAAGTTGATACTTACACAGCCTCCATACGTCTGCGCAACGCCAGAGAAGACGAGAGCAGTGAAGATCTTTGACATCAGTCTCGAACGTGCATGCCACGCGCCAGACGAAAGGCTGAAGGGACCTCTGGAGCGTCACGCTGCGCGTCCGAGCAGAGTGGCGCAGCGGGAGCGTGCTGGGCCCATAACCCAGAGGTCGATGTATTGAAACCATCCTCTGCTATTGTTCAGTGCCTCCTTGAGCGACTTGCCTTTGCGATGGCACTCTGTTTAGCACCTTGCCTTTCAAACCGTTCAAGGAACGTGCTTTTGGAGGTCTGAGTGGTCTTCTCCTGTTCTTCGTCGGTTTCCTATGAACTGAATCGCAAAACCACTTCTCTGAGATGCCAATGAACTGATAAAATAGAAACACACACCTTGTGGTTTCGTGCCTTCCCTGCAGTAGTTCGCCAAGTCAGTTCCGACGTGAATGACAAGACGATCCGCATGTCAGAAACCGCATCCCGGGGACAGAATGACAAGCAGATGTTCTGCAAACTCTTTGCTGCTTGCAATTCTTGGAGCAAAGTGGAATGTATTTCACACTGAGCAAGTTTCAGCTGGCTCAGAGTCTCCAGTGTACGTTGCTCTCTTTCCCGCCAGCTCAGAGAGAGAACAATAGGAGGGACAAAGGAGTGAATAATGATCCGTGTGGGAGGGTGAATAACTGTTAATGGAGACCGTTAGTGGCTAACAATAAGTAGCGTGTCGGAGCAGACTATGTGATAACAAGGGCTCGTATGTGTGTGGTAGGGGTCAAGGACATGGGGGATTTCAGGCCCTAAAGTCATGGAACTCGATCTTGAAGACCGGAGGGCTGTAGGGTTTTGAAGTGGAATATGAGGCGTTGTTCTTCCGTCTGGAGCTGAGCTTTGCTGGAACACTGCTGTAAGCCTGAGACACAGATGTTGGCCCGGGAACATGGTGGCGTGTTAAAGTGGCAGGAAATCAGAAGCTCAGGGCCTTTTTTTGCGGGCAGAACCGAGATGTTCTGCGAAGCAGTCATCCAGTTTATACTTCGTGCTCCATTGGGGAAATGACACTGTGAGCAGCGAATGCAGTCGACGAGGTTGCGGCAAATGTGCGGGTAAAGTGCTGCTTCACCTGGAAGGTATGTTCGAGCCTGGAAGGATATTCAGGAGGGAGCAGGTAAATTGTGCTTCTGAGTGAAATCACGGTTCGGAAAAACAGAATGTGGCAATTTAGACAGAGTTAATATCTGTTCGTCGGCGATACGTCTGCCGGTGCGTGATGGGAGCATAACCCAGAAGGGAAACCATCTTCCCTCTTCACTCAATGTCGAGTTTAGCAGCTTTCCCGTATAACGGCGCACTGTTGTGCACCTCGCCTTCTGATCTGCTTCCCAAAAAACTTCGACGTAAATATTTCACATTGATACACAGGCCCAGTATGCAGAGTTGAGATGACACACTCGTGGAGGTCTGCGGGGTCTTCTCCTGTTCTCTGTGCCCTATGTTGAGGAGAGCAATACTTGTCACTGGTCACTCCGGTGTCAGAGAAAAGTTGAGAAAGAAAACGGTTTAATTTTCTGCCAGTAGAGAGTGCCCGGTTCCTGGGGACGGGCAAACGGCAGCAGAGAGACAGAATGAGAAGCAGCTGTTCATACAGTCATAGAGATGTACAGCATGGAAACAGACCCTTCGATCCAACCCGTCCATGCCGACCAGATATCCCACCCCAATCTAATCCCAGCTGCCAGCACCCGGCCCATATACCTCCAAACCCTTCCTATTCATATATCCATCCAAACGCCTCTTAAATATTGCAATTGTACCAATCTCCGCCACTTTCTCTGGCAGCTCATTCCATACACGCACCACCCCCTGCGTGAAAAAGTTGCCCCTTAGGTCTCTTTTATATCTTTCCCCTCTCACCCTAAACCCTAAAGCCTTCTAGTTCTTGACTCACCGACCCCAGGGAAAAGACTTTGCCTATCTATCCTATCCATGCCCCTCATAATTTTGTAAACCTCCATAAAGTCACCCTCCAACCTCCGACGTTCCAGAGAAAACAGCCCCAGCCTGTTCAATGTCACCTGGAACTTTACTCTGAGCAAGACTCAGCTGGTTCAAGAGGTAGAGAGGGGGCAGGGACGCCGGCGCGTCAACCGTGTGGCTCGTTGGTCTAGGGGTGTGATTCTCGCTTTGGGTCTTCGTCGACCCAGACGTGCGAGAGGTCCCGGGTTCAAAACCCGGACGAGCCCGAGTTTCGTGAGTCGGGCGAAAGTGCTCGTTTAATTTTCTCAAAAAGCACCTTCGTAAAACGAGGTTGGGCTCCCTGGAGGACCAATGGGACAGAAAGCAACGAAGTGAAATGATTGGAGATAGCGTTGAATAAGTTGACGTGAGTGGTGCAGTGTTTGAGGGATGTCAGCGATGAGGGTCGATTGGAAATTTGGGACAGCTCTCTTCGGAGTACGGAAGTTGGAAATCTGGTCCGATTGAAGCTTTTCAAGTCATGCGAAGTCTAGACAGAGAAAGTAATGTCGTCAAAATGTTCCCACGCCCGAAAGGATCGGCAACGATTCGGCAGAGTTTAAAAGTCATGAGGAAAAGAACCAAAAGTGACATTCGGAAGAATGCTTTCATACAGGGAGTGGTTGGGGTCAGTAAATCCCTAACTGACACTGACAAAGAGGCAGATTCATTAGACGCAAACGGGAATTCGGTGGTCATGTTTAAAGTAACAATGTGCAGAATTACTTGGAGAAGGCAAGAGAATGATACGAATAGAGACCCACGTTTAATTACTGTGTCGACCCAGCAGAGCGAAGGTGGGCCGCATGGCGTCTATTCAGAGTGAAATCACAAGAGAATGTGGGAAGTTAGAAAAAGTTGATACTTACACAGCCTCCATACGTCTGCGCAACGCCAGAGAAGACGAGAGCAGTGAAGATCTTTGACATCAGTCTCGAACGTGCATGCCACGCGCCAGACGAAAGGCTGAAGGGACCTGTGGAGCGTCTCGCTGTGCGTGGGAGCAGAGTGGCGCAGCGGGAGCGTGCTGAGCCCATGACGTAGAGGTCGATGGATCGAAACCATCATCTGCACTTGCTCAGTGCCTCCTTGAGCGACTTTTCTTTGTGATGGTACTCTGTCTTGCTTTTCAAACGACTTCCTTCGTGTCTTAATGTCCCGTATCATCCCGATACTGTCGCGTAACTGACACCATTCAGGAAACGTGCTTTTGGAGGTCTGAGTGGTCTTCTCCTCTTCTCAGCTGCTTCGGGAGGGGGCTGCACCCATGGCTGGTGGCTCGTTAGTCTGGGATATGATTCCAGCCTTGGGTCTTCGAGCATATGCAGCCGTGTGAGCGTTCCTGGGTTCTGATCCCAGGCAGACCATCATACCTTAAAAATGCCCGATGAATTTTCTCAAAAGCCGCTTCGTTAAATAAGATCGGACTGCCTGAAATCGGGACGGCGCGGAGTTGCCATTGCAGTGAACACGGCGACGGGAAACACGTGTTGAAAGTGAGAACAAGTATTTTTCGCCCGCGCAATCCGAGTCTGAATGAATCCTCCACCTGTATTACGCTCAATTCTGAGGGTGATACTTCAGGAAGCGGGGAAGTGAAGTAATTGTTGAACCAGCAGATCTAAGGTGGGCTGCGTAACCTCAGTCTGCGCATTTTGTGATTCTGAGTGAAATCGGAGTTGGATCATTAAAACGTAGGAAATATGACAACGGGTATATTCTGCCCAACAGGATACTCCATCACATCAATGAAGGTGTTTTGACATCATTATCGAAGGTACATACCACAATGCAGATTCAAAACTGAGTATTCCTTTGAATCACTGAGTAATTTGTTTCCAGTTCTTCAGTTGAGGTGAGCGGAGTTGCGCATTGGGAACCACTCTAGTTGATAGGTCGAAGCCGTTTTCCCCTGTGTGATTTGGCTCAACAGATATCCGGAGTGAACATACCCCTTTCTTGATTTGAAATGTAAGAAGATGACGTCAGTGAGCCTGACGTGATTCGAACACGCAACCTTCTGATTTGGAGTCAGACACGCTACCGCTGCGCCACAAGCACACGGGTGGCTTGCACACTCTATTGATACTTAAGGGAAGTGATCGCACTGCAATGATCTTACGTGATAAATAACAACCGAGATCAACAGTTCACATCTGTTCTGTCTCTCCCCTGTCTCCTTCTATCTCTCGAAACAATTTCCAACTCTGCCTCAATTAAAAGCTGAAAGAACTGCGGATGCTGTATATCAGAAACAAAAAATAGAAGTTGCCGGTGACCCTTCCACAGAACTGATGGTGATTGGGAAAACGTTGGTTTATATGCAGGAGATATTATGGGAGGAAGGTGGATGCAGTAAATGATAGATCAGGACAGAGCCCAAAGCGAGGGAAGAACTGTTGGACAGGAAAAGGAGTTGATAACGATCCGCGTGGGAGGGTGAATGGAGACTGTTCGTGGCTCAGAATAGGTGGTGTGTAATGACAGACTGTGCGATAACAAGGCTTGGTGTGTGTGGAAGGGACGAGGATACCATGGATTTCAGGCCCGAGAATTATTGAATTCGACATTGGGACCAGAGGAATGCCCAACCAGGGAGCCCAACCTCGTTTTACGAAGGTGTTTTTTGAGAAAATTAAACAAGCACTTTTACACAAGTCATGAAACGCGGGCTCAGCCGGGATTTGAACTCGGGCGCTCACGCACGCCTGCGTCGACGAAGACCCAAAGCGAGAATCATACCCCTAGACCAACGAGCCACACGGGAGGCGCGCTGCGGTCGCCGCCCCCGCCCTACCTCTTGAACCAGCTGAGTCTTGCTCAGACTGAAGTCCAGTTGACATTAAACAGGCTGGGGCTGTTTTCTCTGGAACGTCGGAGGTTGAAGGGTGACTTTATGGAGGTTTACTAAATTATGAGGGGCATGGATAGAATAAATAGGCAAAGTCTTTTCCCTGGGCTCGGGGAGTCAGGAACTAGAGGGCATAGGTTTACGGTGAGAGTGGAAAGGTACAAAAGATACCTAACGGGCACCTTTTTCTCGCAGGGGGTGGTGCGTGTATGGAATGAGCTGCCAGAGGAAGTGGCGGAGACTGGTACAATTGCAACATTTAAGAGGCGTTTGGATGGATATATGAATAGGTAGGGTTTGGAGGTATATGGGCCGCGTGCTGGCAGGTGGGACAAGATTGGGGTGGGAGATCTGGTCGGCATGGACGGGTTGGACCGAAGGGTTTGTTTCCATGCTGTACATCTCTATGACTGTATGAACAGCTGCTTCTCTTTCTGTCTCTCTGCTGCCGTTTGCCCGTCCCCAGAAACCGGGCCCTCTCTACTGGCAGAAAATTAAACCGTTTTCTTTCTCAACTTTTCTCTGACACCGGAGTGACCAGTGACAAGTATTGCCCTCCTCAACATAGGGAACAGAGAACAGGAGAAGACCCTGCAGACCTCCACGAGTGTGTCATCTCAACTCTGCATACTGGGCCTGTGTATCAATGTGAAATATTTATGTCGAAGTTTTTTGGGAAGCAGACGAGAAGGCGAGGTGCACAACAGTGCGCCGTTATACGGGAAAGCTGCTAAACTCGACATTGAGTGTATAGGGAAGATGGTTTCCCTTCTGGGTTATGCTCCCATCACGCACCGGCAGACATATCGCCGACAAGCAAATACTAACTCTGTCTAAATTGCCACATTCTGTTTTTACTAACCGTGATTTCACTCAGAAGCACAATTTACCTGCTCCCTCCTGAATATCCTTCCTGGCTCGAACCTACCTTGGATTGGTATGTTCCTTAGAACGTGGATTGGTAAATGTATTTGCTGACAGTCCTGTTCTAGCCCTGTGAGTGAAACCTGGATCTGAAGGAATAAAAGGGACATTAACAACATCGATCTGGAAATGGATACGTGACAAGAAACAAAGCCATCATTAACAGTTGGCTTTTGAACTGGAGAAGGTGTCTCGTGAAACTTGAGGTATGCCAGGTCAAGATAAATTAGGTAAAGCACGGAAACGCTATCCTCATTAGCAGACAGTGAAAGGATTACAAGATGCAAATTAAACATTTTCGACAAGTGATGCAGGGGACTGGGAAGATAAGTATTATAAACTGTGAACACCAAAGTTCTGTAGCACAACACTTACATTCAAAGACCGAAAACATCCAGGTCCTGATTCATCAGATTGCATTGTGGTGCTTTTCTGCAAAACATTCACTTGCAATGTCCAACAAAAGAGTGACAAAACCCATCCCTGTCAGCCCAGGATAGAAAATCCGAAGGGATGAACCTTTGCTTATTTTCTGAAGATTCACAGATCTTAGACTGGGTTTTGGTGATTGCTTCCTTTCCACTCCCAGGAGCCGCAGTGGTTGAGGCGGTGAGTTGTGGAAAGTAAAATATGTCCGTGAGCAGCGTGTGGGGCTATTTCAGCTTCCCCTCATCTGACAGCGCTGTGAGTTGACTCCGATGTTCTCAGGGACATTTACTGACGTGAGTCACTGAAAAGTTTCTCATTCCCGCAGATCGGGAATTCAAACCGTATGCCGGCTTCAGGACAATGAGAAAGATTAATTGGGGTGTGTGAAGAAGCTGTGAGCTGCATTTCAAGCAGGTAGCTGGAGTCAGAAGCGTCATCCATTGCGCCCCGGGCCTGTGCGTATCTCACGCCACCATGCTGCAGAGTTCTGACGTTAACACGGACATGTGCAGCAATGGGAACATTCACAATGTGAACAACCAAAGATAATCACCGTCACTGCTTCCCTTCCACAGGCCCAACTTTGTGAAGCAGCATCTTTCACTGGCAAAGGAAACACCCTTGTCCTCAGGTGCCTGCTTCATTTCGAACACGATTTCAAGCACCTCACTGTTCTAGTCTCATTTCCAAACACTTTGCTCATAGCCTCAAAAGAAGCTCTGCAGGTATCTGCTTGCTCCACCCGAACAGGCAGTGGGTTGCAGATTCCCACCAGTCCCAATGTGAGTGAAATATTTTTCCCCCTTCACTGATTTGAATCTTAAAGAAGAAGCCGGGGAGCAAGCTCCCTTTCTTTTCGACGACATTTCTCATTTTGTACTCGGCAGGGTTCACACCTGCGTGGGGAAACCGCAATGGATTTCAAGTCCATCGCATTAACCACTCGGCCCACGATTCAGAACCACACTGACAGCTTCATTTCCCAGGTCTGTCTGCCTGTGGAGCTGAGAAAGAGTGAATCATCGCAGAGTTTGTTTGAATCCAATCACGTCACAGTGATTCGAAAGGGTCATATATCTGCATACGGCGACTCTAGTTGTTTCATCCCAAAAGATGAAATGAACTTTCAGTAAAAAACAAAACTAGAAATTGCAGGAGGAACTGAAAAGGTCAGGCAACGTCTTTGGAAAGAGAATCAGAGACAACAGTCCAGAATTCTGGTTTCTCCGACTGGTACTGTCAAACTTCTCTTTTCGTCTCGGCTTCTCAGCATCCGCAGCCCCTCACGTTAGATATTAATTCATTTCAGAACCCCCTTTGGAGAGAAGACTTCCATCGGGGAAACATTTTCCTGATCCCATCTAAAGCACACAGCTTCGAAGCCAAGGAAGAGCAGCGAACACACCACCCTTGGGTGGGCTCGAACCACCAACCGTTTGGTTAGTGGCCAAACGCGCGGACCAACTGTGCCACATCAACAGGCGATGGCCGGGGCTGCACCATCACTTACGGGAGGCTATTAGTGAATTCATAATTCAGCCTCCCCGCCTAGAAATACAATTGTCGTCTATCAATTTTACTTTTCAATAATCAAGCCTGGGAGATCTCTTGTGGAGATACCGGGGACAGTCTGCAGACACATCCATGTCACGAGGAACGAGCTTTCTTACTCCGGGGCCGTCGCCCTTCGCGCCTTTCAGTGTTTTGCCTGTTCCCGAGTTCTCTCATTGGCTCGGAGGGGAGAAGGGGTTTGAATTCCTGATGTGCAGGAACGACAATTCTTTCAATGTCTCAGATCAGTTCATGTGCCGAGAACATCAGAGTCAATCTCCCGGCCTCTTCAACAAGGGGACGGTGTCTGGACTGTCTCTGCTCAATCGGACAGGTCATCTTTCATTCTCCTCTCAATCCGCTTCCCAAAGTGTTTCTAAAGGTTCACAAAGCTGGAGACTGGGATTTCTGTTTTGCTTCATGAACATTTTTCCATTTCCTAACTGACGATATTTTGCCAAAATCTCTTCCCAAGTGTACGCCATGCTTCGTTTCCAGGGATCAGGAATTTCCATTTTGGCAAGACATTCCCAAGGGTGGGAATGTTTGCTTTGGAGCAAAGAAAGTTAACTGGAGATTTCCAGGGGCTATTGGTAATGATGGGAGAAGAAGCGGTGGGAATCGACTGATTAATGATCAGAAGAACCAATTGCCACTGACCAGAGTCAGTTACCAGAGGGCAGGGATTGAAGTTCTTGAATGAAAAGCAGCACTTGTGCCTAATAAACACAGAGAATACTGCAGAATGCCAACGGGTCGAGCAGCATCTGTGGAAAGGTAAACAGAGCTGACGTTGTGAGTCTGGTACGTTGTTTGTTCAGAAGCCGAGTTTCCTGCATAGCAATCAAGTTCCAGACATGAGAAAACGGGACTTTATTGAGACGGGTTTTGTGAAGTTTGAGCGATAATGCAACCAACAGGAAGTCATTTAAAGCATAGTCAGCAGGTTCCTACCTTGGGCGGGGGAGCCCCAATGGATCTCAACGCCAACACCTTCAGTGTTCGGCCACAACTACAATCGATAAGATGATCATAGATTGGTAACTGTATTTTGTAACAGTTCTGATTTACCATAGTCTTCTTGTCTAATTGGTTCAACACTCCTCATCTCTATGTACAGGAATTGCTCCCCAACCTATGTAGCAATTCGGTAACAAAATACATTCGTGTCACTAGGTAAGGCCTGAGTACCAGATCAAGTCGCAATCCAGCGGTTCCATAAGCTTTACATAAAACGTACCATAGCCATCGATTGCTCTGAGATAATCTGGGTGACGAAGTTTCTTAATTTCTTTCCTCGAAATGAATCCCATCTTACTCATGTCAGTGTTCTTTAATATGGACTGGTATTAATTCCCATAACACTTGACCGTTCTAATTCTGTGATTCAGCCATTTATTGGCCTCGATGCATGAGTAGAATCTGTCAATTTTCAAGTGCCACCGTTAACCCACACCTACAAACTTGTCTCCCGTTCACTCTCAGCTTTCCCTCATAACCGAGCAACGGGGACAGTAAGAAAACGAACGGGAGTAAAACTCACTTTGAATATGATTAGATTGCCAGTTGAAGAAAGAGCGAATGTTTCGCACAAATAGCAAAGTTTCATGGGAACATTGCACAATATGGATGTCAAACTCACGACCTCAGAATAAAAATCTTTTGTTCTACTACTGAGGTATTCGAACATAAATTCAGGATGTGACCAGTTCTTTTATCAAGGCAAAATAACTTCTTAAAATCCACGAAAATAAATACATTGATCAGCAGAAGTCTACAGCTCCAACGCTTTCTGCTCAAAAATCAGGAAAATCATTGAGATTCCACTTCCCTTTTGCTTCTTTCTGAACGCTGACATCCAGTTCTTCAGCTTCTCTTCTTGGATGTAAAGTTGTTTGTCTGTTTTTTCTTTGCCTTTATTTTGAAAGCAAATTCGCTTCAATATTAGCAAAACTGACAGGCAAACCTGACACACAAACAGCCATTCGCTTCCACATATCCCCAATTCTCACTTTCAGATTTGTAAAGGTCAATAAAATAAAGGAAGTCGGCAGTTGAGCACGTTTGAAGGGCTTTTGCCCGAAACGTTGATTTCGCTGCTCGTTGGATGCTGCCTGAACTGCTGTGCTCTTCCAGCACCACTAATCCAGTACTTGATTTTCAGCATCTGCAGTTCATTGTTTTTACCACGTTTAGAAAGTAGATGACTGACTTTTATGGGTGACTCGCTTGGGCCTTTGCCAACGCTGCTCGCAGGTTTCGTGATCAGGACATAATCTCCCTCAGTTTCGCTGAGCCTGTGCTCGGTTCATTGGGAGATTAGGCCCGGGTTGCAGTCGACCCCGACTTAAGTTGCATTGTTTTCACTGGCAGCAGAAGATTGAAGATTATAGGACCAGAACATTGCTGCTTTTCTATTTTTTCTTGTGTCGTTCCATCTGGGACTGAGGAAAGCGAATCATTATCGGGAAACCAAGAACATTACGTTTCTAAAGATTCAAATGCAGGAATTCAATCAGTTAACTGTTCTGTGACTGCGTTTGTCCGAATATTGGTATAAGATGCCTGGGTGTGTCTGTATTCGATTATTCCAGAACAACTAATAATTGGAGAGTATTGTCTTGCAGATTGTGTCCCCAATAACAGGCCGGAAATGTGCAATAAGGAAACGGTTAATATTATAGGAACATCGGAATATGAGTAGGCCATTTATCCCCTCAAGCGTGTTCCAACGTTCAAAGAAATCATGGCTGATCAGAGGCCTAACTCCATTTATCTGTCTTTGGCCCATGTCCCTTAATACCTTTCCTGAACAAAAAAAATCTGTTTCAGATTTAAAGTTGACAAATGATCCTGTACCCACTGCCGTTTATGTAGGATATTTCCAAACATCTGACAAACTCAATGTGTAGAAGTGCATCTGAACATGTACCCTGAAAAGTCTGGCCCTAATTCTATAATCTTGCTCCATTTCGACTTACAACTATTTTGGTGAACAGCCGGACTTGCTGACTAAATGCACCAAAGAGTCTGAGATGTAAAATAAAACAGTAAGATCACGAATCCCGAGTGTTAGCGAATTCCAGCTTCAGACTACAATTACTGAAATAACAATTGTCCTCTATCAGTGTGACTTTACCAAAATAAAGGCTGGAACATTCACTGTAAACGGTCTGACCACAGACACTGCAGACACACCCATGTCACAGAAATCACCCCTGTGTGGGGATACAAACAGAGTGGTATGGCAGCCTGTCTGCAATTTCGTTCGTTTCACATGCATTGTCACTTTTGTCTCTCTTTAGAAACATGAACTGACTGAGTGGAATACAATCTTTCTCGACCGTAATCATACGGTGGTTTTGTATCATTATCACTGCTTTAAGTATTGGTCGAGCAATTCGGGAACGAGGTTTAGAAGCCGATAGCTCTCACCGTGTTCAGACTTTACCAAATGTCTGCAGAAATCATGAGCCAACATCGGGAAAAAGTGCTTTTAAACATACCTGAGGAATTTTGGTTTGATAGGCCTTGAACTTAAGTGGAAGGAAGGGAAGCCCCGATGCAGGACTGCCTGAACCTCTTGAAAAAACTGTCACCAGAAATTACAGCCGCAACACGACGTTATAGGACATGCCCAGTGATGGCCTGCAGCTATTGTGACGCAATAATGATACTGGCCCCAGGAACATGAATATGTATTCGGCATGGGTCACGTGGTGCTGAATCCAAAAAATAGTTTTCAGAACATCTACTTCTCATTCTGTCTCCCAGGACCCGGGCGGGTCTCCACTGGCGGATAATTAGACCATTCTGTTTTTAAATTCGGCTCGAACACCTGAATGACCAGGGACAAGCATTACCCTCCTCAACAAAGGGGACAGAGATCAGAAGAACACCACCCTAAACTCCACAAGTGTGTAACCTCAACTTTCGACATTGGGCCAGTGTATCACTGTGATGATATTTAGTTCACATTTTCAAAGATTTGTTGGGGAAGCGGGTGAGGCGGGAAAGCTGCAAAAGATGACACTGAGCGGATAGCTTCGATCCATTAAGGGCCGAGCACGCGCCCGCTGCACCACTCTGCTATACCACGCGGCAGCCTTTCCAGACAAGTTTTCAGCTTTTCATCTGGCGTGTGACATGCACGTTCGAGATTGATGTCAAAAGATCTTCACTACTCTCGTGAAATATGCTGTTGCGAAGATGTATCGCTGTTGTGCAAATATTAACGTTGTCTAAATTCCAACATTCTGCTTTTTGAACTGTGATTTTGCTCAGAACTAAACAATTACAAAAATCACCATGTTGAAACGTAAACACAGTGCCCACAGAAAGAATTAGCCATCCCAATGCTTCCCGATGCAGGGCTGCCTGACCCTCAGGGAGGTTTATTTGATAAACTGTGTCCAAGTATTCCAGCCGCACGTCATTGGGCATGCACGATGATGGCCTGCAGCTATTGTAACACAATAATGATGCAGGCCCCGGGAACATGAATATGAATTAGCCGTGGGTCACGTGGTAGTGAATCATTCAAATGAATGTTATTCCATGTCCAGGGATTTATTTGAGGGATGAGGTAAATGAGCAAGAGTTACACCTGGGGTTCACTCTTCCTTCACTCCCATCACCCGACCATCGTCCCATGGCACTTTGTCCTGCAACAGCCGAAATTGGAACCCCTGCCCGTTTCCCCCACCCTGCTCAGTATTCAAGGGCCCGAACATACCGTCGAGGTGAAGCAGCACTTTCCCTGCACTTTCCACAGCCAAGACTACTGCATTCGCTGCTCACAATGTGGTCTCGTCAACATTGGAGAAACGAAGCGGAGACTGGGTGACTGCTTCGCAGAACACTTAGGTTCTGCCCACACAAAGACCCTGAGCTTCCAGTTGCCTGCCACTTCAGCACACCACCCTGTTCCCTGCCCAGCATCTCTGTCTCAGGCTTGTTGCAATGTTCCAGCAGAGCAATTTTCCACTTGGGGACCCTACAGTCGTCCTCAATATTGAATTCAATAATTTTAGAGCCTGAACTTCCCCACATCTTAGCCCCCTACCACGCACACATGGCCTTGTTATCACGTAGACTGCCATTACACACCACCTATTATTAGCCACTAACAGTTTCCTTTAACAGCTATTCACCCTCCCAGACAGATCGCTATCAACTCCTTTGTCAGTCCAACCATTCTTGTCTCAGTTTGGGCTGCATCCCTATCTATCATTTACTCCGCCCGCCTTCCTCCCACCCTCCCATCTGCATAGTAACCGACATTTTCCTAATCATCAAGAGCTCTGTGGAAGGGTCACCGGATTCTTCTTCACAGAAGCTGCCAGACCTGCTGAGCTTTTCCAGCAACTACTGTTTTTGTTTCTGACATACAACATCCGCAGTTTTTATTCAGAAAGAGTTGCAAATTGGTTCGAGACACAGAGTGAGAGAGTGAGTGAAACAGAACAGCCATGAACCGTTGGCCTCTGTTCTCAATCATGACGTAAAATTGCAGTACGATCACTTCCCTAAACCCTGCGTAGTGTGGGCTTGTGACGCAACGGGAGCGCATCTACCTACTGCTTACAAGTTTGTGCGTTCAAATCACATCAGGCTCAGTAGGGCGCAATTTCAGCTTTTCAAATCAAGAAGATTCCACACAATTTTCAACTATGATTTTATGGAAGGAGCAAAGCTTTCTTTTTGGTTCCTGTTTAAGTATGAGTTTCAGCATCAGTGGGATTGGTTGAGTGGGACTGGTTCAGAGACCCTACTGTTGCAGAGCACAGAGTGTGGAGCCAGAAAAAGTGATACGGACTGGAAAGAGGAATTCACAGCTGGGAGGGGCCGTACACACGTTTGTGTGCAGCTGAAGCTTCAGCCATGGAGAAACCCGAAGAATCCCGCCCCGTTGAGAAACCAGGGAAGTGTGGCCACTGTGGGAAGGGCTTCCGTGTCCCATCTGTCCTGGCGGCTCATCAGTGGAATCACACTGGGAAGAGGCCGTTCTCCTGCCCCGAGCGGGCGAAGGGCTTTACTTGCTCCTGTGTCCTGCTGGCCCACCAGCATATACAGAATGGTGAGAGGACGTCTTACTGATCGGTGTGCGGGAAAGGGTTCACTTGGGTGGACAACTTCCTGACACACCAGCGATTCTACACAGTAGAGAGGTTCGTCAGTTGCCACGAGTGCGGGAAGGCCTTCAGCAATTCCTCCGACCTGCTGAAGCACCAGCGAGTCCACACGGGGAAGAGGCCCTTCAGCTGCCCAGAGTGCGGGAAGACCTTCAGCGATACCTCCAAGCTGTTGGCCCATCAGCAGTTCCACACGGGGGATAAGCCCTACAGCTGCCCATAATGCAGGAAAGCTTTCAGCAATTCCTCTGAAGGCCATTCAACTGCCCCGAGTGCGGGAAGGAGTTCACTCTCTTCTCCAAATTGCTGGTCCACCAATGGGTCCACACCAGGAGAGGCCGTTTGCCTGCCCCGCCTGCCGGCAGAGGTTCACATTGTCCTGCAATTTGTGGAGGCTTCAGCGGGGGCACCAGCGCACCCAACAATCAGATTCCGCCAGTGACGCTGCAGTGGGTCACCCCCAGGGCTGAACCTCCTGCCCATTCTGACTGAGAGTCAGTGGGCTTTGTTTATTTTGTGCTGGATTCAATCACTCCCCACCCACCCCACCCCCAGCCCACCCTATGATGGCTCAGGAATGGCACGGTGACTCAGTGGTTAGCACCACTACCTCACGATGCTGACCTGGTTCAATTCTACCCTGTGATTGACAGTCTGCGTGTAGCTTGCACGATACACCCCCACGTCTGTATGGGTTACCTCCGAGTGCTCTGGTTTCCTCCCACAGTCTAAAGATGTGCAGTTTAGGATGGATTGGCCCATCTAAATCGTCCCATAGTGTTCAGGGATGTGTAGGTGTGGTGCATTAGTCTGGGGTAAATGTAGAGGAATAGGGATGGGGAATGGGACTGGCTGGGTTACTCTGCGGAGGGCCAGTGTGGACCTATTGGGCCAAAGGACATGTTTCCATGCTAGAGGGAAGCTAATCTAATCGAAACAAAAATCCTCGTAGCGATACAGTTTAAATATGCCGAGTTGGACAAAGTATCCCATCAAACTTGAGAGAAAACCAGAGTTGAAGAAGTCGGAAGTCACACAACTCCATGTTACAGTGCAACAAGTTTATTTGAAATCACAAGCTTTAGGAGCATTGCTCTTTCATGAATGCAGCTCCTTCATCACTTCATCTGGTGCCGTATGACTTCTGACCTTATCCACCCCAATTCAACACCAGCACCTCTGCATCAGAGTTGACGAATGAGGTTGCATTTTATTCGGCCTGATTTAGTGAGATGTTCATTTGCAAACTCAAAACTGTCGGACCGACAAAGAGACGTGAATCATAGAGTCCTACAGCAGGAGACAGGCCCTTCGTCCCAACTTGGTCCATTCTGACCAAACTGTCCATCAACACCAATCCCATTTCCCTGCACTTGGCCCATTTCCTTCCATACCTTTCCTATCCACGTATTTGTCCAAAAGCCTTTTAAATGTTGTTAATGTACCCACCTCAACCACTTCTGCTGGCAGTTCATTCCATATGTGTACCACCATCTGCGTAAAAGAAGTTGCCCCTCACATTCCCTTTTATTCTTTCTCCTCTCACCTTAAACTGAAGCCCTCGAGCCCTCAATTCCCCAACCCCTGGGAGATTGAGTGCATTCACCCTCTCCATGTCTCTCATGATCTCTTCACTTCGATAAGGCCCCATCCCCCCTCAATCTCTAATGCTCTAAATAAAAACGTCTTAGCTTGTCCAACCTCTCCGTTTTACTCAGACCCTAGAGTCCTGAGTATGTATCTTTGTATATGTCTTCAGCACTTTTCCAAGTTTAATAACATTTTTGTCATAGCAAGGTGATCAAAATTGATGACAATACTCCAAATGCAGCCTCATCAATGTCCTGATTAACTGCAACATAACTTGCCAACTTCTATACTCAATGCCTTGACTGATGAAGGCCAGTATGCTTAAAGCCTTCTTCACTGCCCTGTCTACCTGTTTTGTTGGAAATATAGGACCTAATCCAAACTGGATAATCTGGCTGGGAGGACAGGAAACCACTTACTTTCTTGAGACAAGTCTCCCAGAGAGAACTTGCTGACTGACTGTCTGATCTACTGACCCTCACAGTGCCCCACTGCCCTCAGTTATCTGGATTGAGTCCACACATTTGCCTAAGGTGGTGCTTGAAACCTTTATCATCGTTGGGATGGATCCCCATTCATTCCGTGCTATGGAGTCATGTAGCCTGGAAACAGACCCTTCAAACCAACCAGTCCATGATCCCCAACTAAGCTAGTGCCACCCAACTGCTCCTGGCCTGTATCCAGTTTGTCAATAGTTTTGTTCATTTGTGCACCGTGAGACTTGGATAAATAAATTGCTGATTGTTGATTTTAACGTGTTTGGGATTTATATTTATCACTAGAGCAGGCTACACTACTTATCGTGCTAATTTTACAGATTATAGGGCGAAGCGCACCTCTGGATGTTTCGGTTTGAGATCTAGGGTAGTGGTGTCAGCCTTTGCTTTATAAGAGTATTGACGTGATGTCCTGCTGAATGCAGTGGAGTCAATATTAATCCCAGCCTCTGGCTGTGGTTGTGGGTGAATTGCCTTAATGTGGCTCCTGACTCAGAAACTGCACATAGAATCAACTGCTGAAACAATGATTTACACTTTATTGTATGTAGCAACCAAAAATAAAACCTCTCAAGTAACCAAGTTCAACCTCACCCCCAACTTGACAATCACCCAATAGTTAGCAGAATATAACTGAGTTTCCACCGACAGCATCTGTCTCTGGAAGTGTCCAGGGATTCACTACAGTGTTGTTCTTCCAAGTACTGCTGCTGCATCTTTCTGGAGTTAAATTCTGGTGGAGATTCCTCACTTTCAAATCTGTGGTGTGACAATTCTTAAGATTCTAATACCATCTCCCCACATTTCTGGAGAGCTCAGGTCTGTACCTTACCTTCTTATCCGCGAGGTTTAGCGGTTTGTTTGAAACAGCCTGTCCTGCAATAAACTCCATTATGTTAGGGTCTTCCTTCCACACACAGACTTAATTGTCCTTTTTCATGAAGTTATTAAACACTTATTGCAGCTCGTTGTTTTGTGTCCTTCTTCCCCGGGATGGTTAACTCGCAGAAATTAGGCCATTTAGCCCATTGAGTCTGCTCCACTATTCAATCATAGCTGATAAGTTTCTTAACCCAAACTCCCCATAACCCTTGATACTTTAGAATGATTGTATTGTGGAGCAGAATCAATGGGCTGAATGGCCTAATTTCTGCTTCTGAGGTCTTATGATGTAACAGTTTCTCAGTGGCCCTTTTGTTTCTTGGTCCAGAAAGAGTTATTGCTGACTCAGGCAGTTTGGAAAGATCTGGAGTTTACAGGACCGCACCACATTTCTCTCTGCCTCCTCCTGGGATATTGGTAATTCCCAAGATCCCTTGATATCCCTGAAAAAGATCAATGTGTCTGGAAATCTCTGCTGCTGCTCTGGAACAGAAGGATTATGGGGAGAAAATTCAGAAATATGATGTGCAAAGGAACTATGGAGTTCTACTCCAGGATTCTCTCAAGGTAAACTTGCAGGTAGAGTCACTAGTTGGGGAGGCAAATGCAATGATGACATTTATTTTGATTAGACTTGAATATAAAAGCAGGGATGTACATCTGAGGCTCTGTAAGGCTCCAGTGAGGCCACAATTGGAGTACTGTATGTAGATTTGGGCCCCATATCTCAGGAAGGATAGCCCTGGAACATGTTCAGAGAAGGTTCTTGAGAATGGCCCAGGAATGAAAGATCAAACATATAAAGAACATCCTATAGTCTTATGATATGCTGATGTGTGGAGGGTTAGGTGAGAGGGGGTGGGGGGAGTTGAAGAGAGAAAGACAATTAAGGTAAAGCTGGATAGAGACGAAGGAAATATAAGAATTGTATGATAAATGGCAGAACTCATAGCAGCACTAGCATACAGAAGGATTTGGGCATATAGATCCGTGGAAGTGGTAATGCAGTTGGGGACGGTGGTCAAGAAGAAACACAGCACGCTTCCTTGAGTGTAAGAGTTATATTACAGCTGTTTATTCTGGCCACATTCGGAATACTACGTTCAGTTCTGGTCGCCAAACTACCGGAAGGGTGTGGGTGCTCTGGCAGAGGGTGCAGACAAGGTTCACCAGGACATTGCCAGGTCTGAAGGGCTCTTATTATGAGGAGAAGTGGCATAAACCTGGATTGTTTCTCTGGAAAGTCAGAGGCTGAGGGGAGACCTCAACAAAATGATGAGACACAGATTGGCTGGACAGGGGTGACAGGGTAGCTCAGTGTTTTACATTGATGCCTCACAGTGCCAGAGACCCGAGTTCGATTTCAGTCTTAGCTGACTGTCTGTGTGCAGTTTGCACATTCTCCCTGCACCTCATGACTGCATGGGCTTCCTCCTACATTCCAAAACTTTGTCAGTTAGGGTGGATTAGCTTTACTAAATTACCCATAGTGTCCACTGATAGGCAGGTTAAGTTGGATTTTCTGTGTGTAAATTGCCTCAGTGTTCAGGTATGTGTATGTCAGGTGCATTAGTCAGGGGTAAATATAGAGTAATGGGGTAGGGAAATGTGTCCCTGTAGGTTAATCTTTGGAGGGTCGCTGTTGACTTGTTGGGCTGAATCGTCTGTTTCCACCCTGGATGGATTCTATGATAGTCAGATGGGTTTTTTTTCCCTCCAGGCTGGAAAGGTCACATAAAAGAGGGCACAGGTTCGAGACGAGAGGGGACTGTCTGGGGAGAGGTGGCGGTGGTGGGGATTCACACAGAGGGATGGTTGGGGTTCCTGGAACGCACTGTCAGTGCAGGTAGTGGAGGCAGGCACCTTAACAACGTTTAAGGTATATCTTGATAGACACATGAACGGGAGGTGAACAGAGGAACAGAAACCACACATGGGCAATAAATAGCAGGTTCAGTGTATTAGATTCCCTACCGTATGGAAACAAGCTCTTCGGCCCAGCAAATCTACACCAACCCTTGGAAGAGGAACCCAGCCAGACCCATTCCCCTATTCTAGATTTACCCCTGACTAATGCACCTAATACTATGGGCAATTTAGCATGACCAATTCATCTGATCTGCACATCTTTGGATTGTGGGAGGGACCCCACGTAAACATGGGGAGAATGCGCAAACTCCACAGAAATCGAACCTGAATCCCTGGTGCTGTGAGGCAGCAGTGCTCACCACTGAGCCACCGTGCCGCCCCACTACAGGTTCCCCCCACTATCTGAAAGTAGAGCATTCCTATGAAACCTTTCGTAAGCTGACATGGAGTAAAGCGAAGAAGCAATTACCATGAACAAATTTAGATTATGCCTTTCTTTGTAACAGCGAAAATCCTCTTCGGATTTCTTTTGGTTTGTGAAAACAATTATTAATGTAGGTCTTTCGTAAAGGTCAAGTAGTGTAAAGTTAATTTTCGAAAGTTGGGGGATACCTTTATGCTGATGGAGGGGAGATGGGAGGCAATGAAGAGGGGTGTGTGGATGGAGGCTCAGGTGGAGAATAAACACTGACAGAGACCAATTGAGCTGCCTGGCCTGGCCCTGTGCTGGAGACTCAGTGGGACAGAGACAAATGTATCTATTTCAGGTATACCTGCAGTATGCTCCATCCAGGATTTTTCAAAAAATGTCCTTCATCTGCTTCAGCATATGGAGCAATTGATCAGATTCTCCCCGGTGTGGACCAGAAGGTGATGCGACTGAGTGAATCCTTTCCCGCGCTGAGTGCAGGTGAACAGCCGCTGCCCAGTGTGCAAATGCTGATGAATGTCCAGTGCAGGCGGGGAAGGGAAACCGTCCTTACACTCCCTGCATTTCCACGGTTTCTCCATGGTGCAGGTGTCCTCGTTTTTCTCCAGGTTCAATGATCAGTTGAAAACTCGCTCACACTTACAGCACGTGTATGATGTTACTGATGAACCCTCTGATAATTGGAACACTCATTCAGTCTGTAAAGCATGTTCCAGTCACTACTCTGGTATGTGAGACTCTGAGTTTCCAGTCACCCTGACGTTTCCAACCTTACTAAGCAGACATACCGCCTCATCCTTGTTTCAAGGCCATGAATATCCAAGTCCTGGTGAGTCACGTGACTGTCAGACTTTGATGTGATGTTTGGTCTGAGATTTCTACCTTCAAATTCTTCTCTTATAATATTCCTGTGAAAAGAGATTGCAAATGTCATCGCTGTCAGTCCATATTAGATAATCAGAACAAATAATTCTAGTTTTTGTGGAACATTCTTACCTGGATATCAAACCTACAGCTCAGCGAGCAAACCTACAGCCTAAACATTCTTTCCTCTCTTCATACCCAAGATCTTTGTGCTGATCTATATGTAAATGTATACCAGCTGGGTAATGTGGTGGATTGCATGCTCCATGAAGAGTTCACATGGACTCAAGTTGCTGAATGGACATATATTTCGGTATTGACGTTCTTATTGAAGAGAAACAATATGCTGCAGTACAATATTATGAGCCCACAAATAACTGCAAACCAGGCTTTTAGAGCCACAAACATTCCATCGAATATGTACCAGATACCCCAGACTTATCTATCTTATATTAAGGCACGGTTATCTTAGATTCCCAGAAGACTCGGATTTACATGGGAAATTTTGTAAAAGAAGCCATCGTTTTGGACTTCTTCCATGTCATACTGACTCTATTACGGGAAATCCATCCATACTGCACCAGGATTCATGGATCAATGTCATGAGGCTTATGTTTACCCTCTTGCAATTTCCTGTTGCATAAATGTTTCAACGAATGCCAATACTTTTTACCATTCAGAGTCAGAGACGTAAAGCACAGAAACAGACTCTTCAATCTAAATTGTCCAAGCCGACAAGATATCCAAAATTAATCTTGTCCCATTTGCCAGCACTTGGCCCATATCCCTCTAAATCCTTCCTATTCATATACCCATCCAGATGCCTCCACCAGCCTCCACCACTTCCTCTGGCAGCTCATTCCATGCATGCACAACCCACTGCATGAAAAGGTTGACATTCCAGGTCCCTTTTAATTTTTCCCCTCTCACCCTCAACCTATGCCCTCTAGTTCTGCACTCCCCCTATCCCAGGGACAAGACCTTGTATATTCACCCCATCCACGCCCCCAAGCTTTTATAAACCTCTTTCATTAAAAAGATCACTCAGCCTGCGATGCTCCAGGGAAAACAGCCCGATCCTATTCAACCTCGCCCTGTGATTCAAACCCTCTCCTTGTGGTTCAAACCCTCTTACCCTGGTGACATCCTTATGAATCTTTTCTGAATTCTTTCAAGTTTCACAATATTCTTCCTATTGGAGGGAGACCAGAATTGCACACAATATTCCAGAAGAAGCCGACTGAAACCGACCTTTGCAGAGTCTGCTCCCCGTTTGGCTTCATACTCTCTGCCTCTAGTTGCTGCAAGTGAACTGCGCTTCCCCCCTCTCTCGCCCTCCCAGGATGAGGAATGGAAAGGGGGAAATATTGCTTTGCCCCCAGATTTTGCCCAGAACAGACAGTTTCCCTCTAAAGCTCGTTGGCTAACGTTTGCATTGTGATGCCCACAATGGTGTGTGTGTGTTTGTGTGTGTATGCACGCGCGCAAACCGTAGGTAGCCAATTGGGTTCGCGGTGGTTGATAGTGACATTCCTGCATTTCCAGGCTGACTGTCTCCCATCGCTCACGTCACCCAGTCCAGGCAGTGCTGTGATTGGAGATTGACCAATGGGGAGCCCTGAAGGACCAGAATTAACTGGGTCCGCTTGCCAATCAAAGCCCCTCTATTTTCTGAATGTCCAAGTTGGACCATGAGCTTCTGAAGCTACTGCCGTTCCTCTCTTTCTGAATGAAGATTGAGCTTCACCCCAGACTGCAACTTCCTTTCTCTGTCCAAACATCTGTGAGTACAGCACATTTTTGTTGAAGTACGGCATGTTTCCTGAACATCACAATTAAAGGGGTGTCTTCCCCATGATATTCAAAGGGATGGTCAGTCAGAGAAGGGCAGGATCATACCTTTTGTTGTGTGGCATGTGTGACAGCTGCAACAAGATGTCCCAACTCCTATTCTCAATACTTAGACTGATGATTGGAAGCAGGCTGAAAGGCTTCTTCACCACCCTGTCAACCTGTAACTCGACTTTCTTGGAACTATGAACGTGCACCCCTAGATTTCTTGGTTCGAAATACTGCAAATGAAACAAATTCGGTGCTTGTCGGAAGAACATTATCATTTGGCACTTATCCATACTCTAATTCACTATCTTATTTAGATACATTATTTATGTCTCTCTAATCAGTATATGTTTGTTATTCTTTCCTGACTTCAATGTAGCACTGAATCTATTTTATACATCAAGTGCAGCCTCACCAACATTCTGTATAACTGAAACATAAATTCCCAGCTTCTATACTCAAAGCTCTAACTGATGAAGACCGGCGTGCCGAAATACTATTACCTTCGATTCCACTTTCAGTGAACTGTGATCCTACTCCGAGATCCCTCTGTTCCACTCCAGGTCCAACCATTCACCATGAAACTCCTACCTTGATTTGACTATCCAAACTGTGAGGCCTCATGGTTATCTCTATTAAACTCCATTTGCTAAAAACCTTAAATCTATGCACTCTAGTTTTTGACTCCCCACCACCACACCGGGAAAAGACCTTTCCAATTTGTCCTTTTCCATGCCCCTCATAATTTTATGAAGTTCTATAAAGTCACCCCTCAGCCTCCAAAGCTCCAGGGAAAATACCACTCCCCCCCCCCCGCCCACGGTCTGTTCAGCCTTTTCATCGCGCTCAAACTCTCCAACCCTGGCAGCGTCCTTGTAAATCTTTTCTGAACCTTTTCTAATTTCACAACATCTTTCGCCTAGCAAACAGTCAGAATCGCATGCAGTATTCCTATAGTGATGTAACCTCTGAAGACGATTTTGAAAAATACTTACAATTTTATGGTATTACTACAAGGAAATCAAATCAGTTGGGCATGACATTCCCATAGCAATTTGTCTTGGTTGTCCTTCATTAACCGATGCTTTTCTTGTAAAAAAAATTGTGGCATGTGATTGTTGCAAGCATGTGCAACATTTTCTCACCGTCCCTCATGTCCCTTGGACCGAGTAATTGTGACTACATGCTAGAAGGCAGCTGAGAGTCAACCCCACACTGTAGTAGATCTGGAATCACATGGTCGCTGTGCACACACAGGGTTGATGAATGGTAGATTTTCCTCCACAAAGGAATCATTTCACAACAATCAATCAATAATGGTTTGAGACCCCGAACAGTTCTGGCAGCTTCTATAAAGAGATTAGTGTTAATGTTTCTTGTCCAGTGGCCCTTCAAAAGTGACTGGATTCAAAACACTAACTGTTTTCTCTCCACAGATGCTGCCAGACCTGCTGCGATGCCCCAGCAATGGTGCCTTTTGTTTCCGATCTCCAACATCTGCAGTTCATTGTTTTCATCAATAATGGTTTCCTGGTGGCCAGTACTGAGACAAACTCTCACTTCCAGATCTTTTTATTAGTTGAACATAAATTCCACTGGCTGCCATGATGGGATTTGATTTTTTGTTCTCAGAAGACATAGATCTCTGGGTTACTCAACCATTATCACGATATCACAATCGTCACTTCAGTGACAATTTTCTGCTGAATATTTTCCTTTATTCATTCATGGCATGTGGCACTTGATCTCCCAGAAAAACCAAGTGCCATTTCAGAAGGCAGTTACGAGTAAATCACATTACCGTGGATCAAGAGTGACACAATTGCCGAGCTGGGTAAGGACTAAAGATTTCTTCCCGAACAAGATAGGTCCTTATATCAATTGCTAAGATCACCAAAGCAGCGATAAGTTTTATATTCCAGATATATTAATTGATTTCAAAGCTCACCGGAGACATAGCATCATCAATTTGAAACTCCGGATGTTAAATCCAGTAACAATGCCAAAATGCCACCAACTCCGTGCAATCTCTAATTTTCCAACACTGACCGGCCTGTAGTTGCCAGCTGTATCCTTTCCCCCTTTATTACTTACTAATCAATTCAGCACATTGAATCAATTCTGCCGTTTATTTAGATCACGTTTGTTCTAGTAAACATCAACTCCACTTTCCTGCCATTTCCCCATAATCCTCAATTCCCTCACTGGTTAAAAAAAATTTGACAGCCTTGAATGTACTTAACGACCCAGGCTCAACAACACTCTGTAGTAACATGTTCCACAGATTTACTGCCTTCAGTAACAATTCCTTACTGTCTTCAACATGCAATCCCTCATTTGCAGGTTATTCCCTCTGGTGCTAGGTTCATCCACAAAGCTAAACTTTTCCACATCAAGCCCGTCAAGTATCCTTAGAATCTTTTATGTGAAAATAAGGTTACCTCTAAATCTGCAAACTTCGAATAAGTACAGGTCCAACCTATTCACTTCTCTTCATATGATATTCTTTCCATCCCTGATATCATTCTGGTCAACCTTCTCTGGGCTGCCTCCAATGCCAGTATATTTTTCCTTAGGTAAAGGACCCTCCCAGTGTTCAGTTTTGACTTGACTGATGCCTGACATAGGTTCACTATAACCTCCCTACTTTCATACTCTATTTAAAGGCCAACCTCCCATTTGCCTTCCCTATTACTCACTGAATTTGGCTGAAGAGATGCATGGATATGGGCTTCCAAATCCCTCTATGCAACAGCTTTCTCCATTTAACATTCAGCACCTTTCCTCCTGGCAAAGTGCACCACCCCATGTCCCCACATTCTATTCCGTCTGCCAAAGGTTTGCTCATTTGCTTGACTTGTCCATGTCCCTCTCCAGATATTTCATGTCATTCTTACCACCTGCCTTCCCATCAACCGTCTCTTCTGCAGTCTTGGCAATAGTGCATTCACTTTACTTATCCAAGGAATTCATATAGATTTTGTAAATAGTTTTGGCCCCAGCACCGATCCCTGTGGCACACTACTAGTTACAATTTGCTATCCTGAACATGCCCCTTATCCCAATTGTATCATTGGTTAGCCAATCCTCTGTCCATGCCTCTTTGCTGATTATTTCATGAGATGTGACTATCATTGGCTCTGCCAACAACCCTTCCCAAACTGTCCTTGAATACGTGGTGCTGAGCTGCCTCTTAAATTGCTTCACAATTATGATTTGGTGTGCAATAATGATCAGGAGCGAATTCCAGGCTTTTGATCAATAACAAAGAAGCAATGCGATGTATTTCACAGTTGGAATGCTGTGTTCACACTTACCTGCTCTTGGTGGTTGAGGTGATGGCTTGGAAGGTGCTTTTGAAGAGCCACCACTTTATCAAGCCAGACTGATAGATTGTAGCCAAAGATTCTGCTTTTTGACTTTCCTCATCAATCTACATTCTTTCCAGCCACATTTTTAGTCTTAAACTGCCACAGAATGCCTCCTGTTATAGCTTGAGTCAACTATAATAATATGACAATTCTTGGGTTGATTGTTCACACCTGAGTGCAACATAAATACAGATCATTGTTTCCAGCTTTGGTGGAACAAAAAACAGCAAATTGGTGGGTAATTACAGTTAGTGCAAACAAAGCTAGTGACCAATAAAGATTAACCCAGTTCACTTCAATGGCTAAATTACATTTTGAAAACCAAGTACACTCAGACAACATCTCAAAGTGGTTCATAGGAGGAGAAATGGGGCATTGCTTTTGGTCACCGCCACCATTGTCAGAAAGACAGGTTGAAAGGATTCTTTAAAGCTGGGCAAAGACGTGGAGTGGTATAACACTTCAGACACCGCAAAGTATAAGACCACTTTCTCGTGGAAGAAAAAGACATTTCTTATTTCGAGAAGAACGGGGAAACAAATGGAGAACACATCTGAATTGGGAGCTCTTTCTTATTCAGGATGTTCCTTCACCACAGTCTTTGTTTAGAGCATAAGTTCTTCATCAGGAATGAAGGTTGGTCCAAGGAGGCCGAGAGATAATTGGGAAGGAGATGGGGATGGAGGGGAGGTAGCTGTGAATGAAATAGGTCGATGGAGGTGGGGAGAGATCATGAGAGGTAAGACAGGAGGGTGGAGTGAATAGGTGGGAAGCAAGATGAAAAGATAGGACAGCTCAAGAGGCCAATGCCGAGCTGAAAGGTTGGATCTGGGACAAGGCGCGTGGTGTGGGAGTGAGGGTGAGGGGAAATTTGGAAGCTGGTGAAATCGACATTGATCCCATGTAGTTGGTGGGTTCCAAGGCGGAAGATGAAGTGTTCTTCCTACAAGCGTCAGGTAGCTAGAGCTTGGAGGGGGATGCGGCCAAGTACTTGCATGCCCTTGACGGATTGGGAGGGGGAGTTAAAGTGTTCAGCTACAGGGCGGTGGGGTCGTTCAGTTGTGGAGACCTAGAGCTGTTCCCTGAAATGTTCTGCAAGTTGGCATCCAGTCTCCCCAATGTGGCAGAGCAATTGTTATATAAATAAATCTTATATACAAATTCTATAAATTTTAGCATGCCAGAGTTATTATCTTCAATTAAGTTAAAGAAAATTTAAATTAAATTGGGTGACTGCATGAAACGGTTTGTTGGTCAGGCTCAACACATCACCTTCAAATGAGACAATGCCATTGATTGCGGTGAACTGCTCTTTTTGCTATTAAATCACATGTTATTGATTTATTTTCACAACTTACTGGTATTCACACCTGCACATTCAATGTCAAACTCTGATATCAGAAATGAAATTACATCATTCACTTGGACTTACAATATTCGAACAAACAAATTAATAGCACACATTGAATACCAAGTCTGATAAATATGAAATCAAATTTGACCAAAAAACTATAAAATCAAGATGGGAGTTAAGAAATGGGGGAAGAGCAGAAGGCAAGAAATGTAGCATCATAGAAGGTGCTCCTCCAGGAAGTGTATTTTACGACCTACAACTGCTAAATATAAACAAACCCTTTGACATGATCCTCTGGTTTTAATGTAAACCATAGCCCCTTACAATAGATACCATTTAAATTATTTAATATGATACAAGCCTTGAGCAAATCCAACCTCCAGCCTTACACCCCGCTTTTTGGAGCTCGGACCTTCCTCCAGCTCCGGGGGGTTGTTGAGCTGCTGGGCTCCAGCTGCCACGACCACTCCTGTACTGAAGAAGCTTTGGGAAGTAGATGCAAAGGCAAGACACAGAACAGAGCACCTTTGCCAAGGAAAGCAGCTTAAGGAGACATTGAGCAATAGCATCATATGGTTTTGACCTATCGATTTCTTCGTTATCTACCCAGCACACTCATGCTGTACTACTCTGCTTCGGTGCACCCAGCAGCTGGATTGTGGATCAGTTTAAAGTAGGTCCTATATCTCTGATAACATCGCTGCACAAGGCAGTGAAGAAAGGTTTAGGCATACTAATATTCATCAGTTAGGGAATTGCGATAGATGTTGGGAAGTTATATTGTAGTTATACAGGACGTTCATGAGGATGCACCTGGAATATTGTGATCAGTTTTGGTCCCCTTGGTGATCTGACTTCTGACTTCTTCAACTCTGGGTTTGTGTTGAACTTGATGGGATACTTTGTCCAACTCAGCATGTTTAAACAGTATCTCTCAGAGGGATTCATCTGAAACTTTTCAGGAGGTGAGCTCAACAAGATTGAACTATTCAAAGTTACTTGGACTCTATTTTAAACTTACATCAGGACCAGTAGTAAGTTACACGTACAGCATGGAAACAGACCCTTCGGTCCAACTTTTCCATGCTGACCTGAAATCCTAAAGTTATCTGGTCACATTTGACAGCTCCTGACCCATATCCTGTGGCAGGTCATTTCATATATGCACCACCCTCTGCATGAAGAAGTTGTCTATTTGTATATTTCGCCTCTCACCCTAAACCTATGCCCTCTAGTTCTGGACTCCCCCATCCCAGGGAAAATACCTTGTCTATTACCCTGTCCATGCCTCTCATGATTTTGTAACCTCTATTAGGTCACTCCTCTGCCTCCGATGCTCCAGTGAAAACAGCCCCAGCCTATTCAGACTCTCCATGTAGCTCAAACCCTCTAACCCCCAGCAACATTCCATAAATCGATTCTCATAGAAAAGTCAACGTTGCAGTCCTGAAGAATGGTTAATACCCAAAACGCTGACTACTCCACATACTGGTGCTGCCTGGCTTGCTGTATTCTCCCAACCTCCTGCTTGCCTACTTCGGGTTGCAACATGTACTGGCTCAGCCTCACAGCGCCAGGGACCCAGGTTTGATTCCAGCCTTGGGTGGCTGTCTGTGAGGAGTTTGCACATTCTCCCAGTGTCTGCGTGGGTTTTCTCTGGGGGTCCTGTCCAAAGATGTGCAGGTCATGTGGATTGGCCATGCTGTATTGCCCATAGAGTTAGGTGCATTAGTTAAAGAGAAATGGGGTCGCTTCTGGACTTATCGGGACAAATGGCCTGTTTCCACACTGTAGCGAATCTCATCTGAATTTTTTACTCTAACAAATGGCAGAGTAGAGTTGAAGGGCCGAATGGCCTAACTTCTGCTCCGATGATCTTGTGGTCTTAGGTTTCTCTGGATCATTTCATTGCCAATGTGCAGTCCCGAGCTCAATGAGCAGCAGTGTCCTCTCAAAGCAAAGCTCAAAGGATCGGAGAACTCCTACAGTGTGGAAACAGGTCCTTCAGCCCATCACATCTGCACTGATCCTCCGAAGAGTAACCCAGTCAGATCCATTTTCCTATCCTCCACAAATTGCACACAGACCCCCAAGGGTGGAATTCATCCTGAGTTCCTGGTGCCATGAGGCAACAGTGCTAAGCACTGAGTCACCGTGACGCCACTGAGTCACAGTGAGGTTATGGTTGTGGGGGGTGGTGGAGGCAATTGCAGTCCAGCAGAAAACAAAAACAGCTCACCTACTCTCCCACTGCACCCACTGTCAGAAGTGGCAGGAGGTTTAGTCCATGGGGTGACCCAAGGCAGAACACCGGTGGGATCTGATTGCTGAGAGCGTTGGTGCCCCCGCTGGTGCTTCCACAAGTTGCAGGAAAACATGAATCACTTCCCACACTCGTGCCAGCTGAAGGGTCTCTCCCCGCTGTGGACACACTGGTGCTTCAACAGGGCGGAGGATCGGGTAAAGCCCTTCCCGCACTCGGAGCAGGAAATGGCTTCACTCCAGTGTGGACGGATTGGTGGTTAAGCAGGGCTGAGGAATTGCTGAAGGCCTTCCTTCACTTAGGGCAACTGAACGACCTCTCCCCCATGTGGATCCACTCGTGGGCCAGCAGGTCAGAGGAAAGAGCAAAGCCCTTCCTGCACTCGGGGCAGAAGGACGGCCTCTCCTCGGTGTGGACCCACTGGTGTCTCAGCAGGTGGGAAGAACTGCAGAAGGCCATCTTCCATTTGGGACCAGAGAACCTACGTCCCTGGCGTGGGCCAACTGGTCCGTCAGCATTGCAGAGGAATCACTAAAGGCCTTCCCGCACTCAGGACAGCAGAAGGGCCTCTCCCCTCTGTTGACCCATAGGTGCTTCAGAACCCTTTCAAATTTCAAATTATCCTTCTGATAGGAGGGAGACGAGAATTGCACACAATATTCCAAAATTATTCCACAATATTCCAACGCCCTGTACAGCCACAACATAGCTTCCCAACTCCAACACTCAGTTAGAGAATTGGGAAAGTTTTCAAAACGCACAAAATAAAATAGGAAAGAATGGAAGGACAAATCGAATTTTTGAGAGTCAGCTTGGAAGCATCAATGAGAAATTGGAGGAATGGGTTTATTGGGTACCCTTTCTCCTTAAATACAATATATACGTCTTTCTCTTCTGCTCTTCGTAGTTTCTCTGTCCTGCAGTGTGTCCTGGCTCGTTGAAATAATGTCCTGCTGCAGGTTCGTTTGTGGGTGTTGGGATGCTTGCTTCTGTGATTAAGGACTTGGTTTGTGTGTGTTATTTTTCTGTCGACGCTAGTTTGAAGTTCCCCATTGACTGTTCGCTCTACTGTAACATCTAGGAATGGCACTTTGTTGCTGTTCTCCTCCTCTTCAAACTAGGAGCCCCCCTCAGGCTATAGTCTCACCACTTGGAACACCAATATACAGACTAATCAAAGACCCCCACTGAAGACTAAAACACCAAGTCGAAGATTCGCACCATTCCAGTTACTCTATCCAAGAACTCTTGAACACCAAAGACACCAAGGTAGAAGTGGATGGAATAATGTTGTCCTTTGACATACAGCCATGTTCACATCCATTAACATAAACGTGGCCAAAGAAAAATGAAGACACTACTCGAAGAACCAAAGACACAAACACCAAACAGCACCAACTTCATCAGCAAAGATAACACTATCAAGCTCGTGGAGCTGTGCCTTACCATCCACTTCATATCCAGAACAAATCCTACAAACAAATCAACGAAACACCCATGAAACCACCAGTATCAGGATTCCTAGCAGAAGCAATAATGCAGAGACTCGAACAAACAGCCCTTCCAACGATCCAATCCAAACTTTGGGTCCGCTCCAGCGATGATACTTTTGTCATCATAAAATGAAACAAATTAGAGGAAACATACAACACCATCAATAATATCCTGACTGTCATAAAATTCACAAAAGAGGAGAACAACAAGAAAGTGCTATTTCTAGATGTCACAGTAGAGCGAACAGTCAATGGTAAATTCAAAACAGCCTCGACAGGAAAACAACGCACGCGAACCAAGAACTTAACTACAGAAGCAAGCATCCCTACACATACAAACAAATCTGCATCAGGATGCTATTTCAACGATCCACTACACACTGCAGCACCCAGGAACTGTAAAGATCAATAAATAACTCTACAGCGCATTTCAGAAGAATGAGTAGCCAACAGACACGCAAAAGATTGGTTCCCTGACCGGGAATCAAACCCGGGCCGCAGCGGTGAGAACGCCGAATCCGAACCACTAGATCACCAGGGAGATATGCAAGCACTGCGCTAGCTCTACTGAGAATTGCTTCTCTGCCCGGGAATCGAACCCGTGCCGCGATGGTAAGAAGTCTTTCACCTGAACATCCACCAATGTAATTTTTTGCATCCATTGCTCCCGATGCGATCTCTACAACTTTGGGGAGACTGGAGAGTCATGTCACATCTCCGGGACACTGGCACCAATCAACCCCATCGTCCTATGCCCAACATTCCAAACCCCCCCCGCCCACTCTGCCAAGGACATTCACGTCCTGGGCCTGCTTCACCGCCACCCCCTCCCCACCTGACGCCTGGTGGAAGTACACCTCATCTTCCGCCTCAGAACACTTCAACCCCAGGGCATCAATGTGGACTTCACCAGTTTCCTCATTTCCCCTCCCTGCACCTTACTTCAGTTTTAAACTTCCAGCTCAACACTGACCTCATGACCCGTTCTACTTGCCAAGCTCCCTTCCCACCTATCCGCTCCACTCTCCTCTCTGACCTATCACCTCCATACCCACCAATATTCACCTATTTTACTCTTTGCTACCTTCGCCCCAGCACACCCCCATCCCCAATTTATCTCTCCAACCTGGAGGCGTCCTACCTCTACTCCTGATGAACGGCCTTTGCCTGAACCTTCGCCTTTCCTGCTCCTCGGAAGCTGCTTGACCTGTTGTGCTTTTCCAGCACCACTCTGATCTAAACTCTGGCTTCCAGCATCTCCAATCCTCAGTTTTGCCTACCCAATAAACCCAGAATGCCGATTTCTCATTAACAAATTGACACAAGCAGACACAACGTGTGCAGAATCCCTAGCCGCAATACCTTACATTAAATACATCTGTTAAATGATGTCCAGACAACTCAAACCCCTCAGCATCATGGTAGCCCACAAACCTACCAACACACTTGAACAGGGGCTAATGAACCTGAAATACCCGATACAAACAACCAGCAAACGAATGTTAATTACAAAATACCATGCAAGGAAATATATACATGAACTCTGCCACACTGGTCTCTGTGGCAAGAAATGCTGGGATGAGATAAGGAAGATATTTTCAAGCAAAAAAGAATTGACACTGACTGGACAGCCATTTAAAATCACCCCTGTCAGCCCAGGATGGAAGACCCGAAGGAATGAACATTTTTCTTATTTCCTGAAGATTTACAATGCTGAGACTGTGTTTTGGTGTTTGTCGGCTTTCCACTCCCAGGAGCCGCAGTGGTTGGGGCGGTGAGTTGGGGAAAGTGAAATGTGCCCGTGAGCAGCGTGTGGGTCTCTTTCAGCTTCCCCTCCTCTGACAACGCTGTGACTTGACTTTGATGTTCTCAGGAACAGTCACTGACGCGAGACAGTGAAAAGAGTCTCATTCCCGCAGATCGGGAATTCAAACCGTATGCTGGCTTCACGACAATGAGAAAGATTAATTGGGGTGTGTGAAGAAGCTGTGAGCTGCATTTCAATCAGGGAGCTGGAGTCAGATGCGTCATCCATTGCGGCCCCGGCCCTGTGCGGACCTGATACCGCCATGCTGCAGAGTTCTGACGTTAACACGGACATGGGCAGCAATGGGAACATTCACAAGGTGAACAACCAAAGATAATCACCGTCACTGCTTCCCTTCCATAGTACAACTTTGTGAAGCAGTATCTTTCACTGGCAAATAAAACACCTTTGTCCTCAGGTGCCTACTTCATTTCGATCACGACTTCACGCCCCTCACTGTTCTAGTCTCATTTCCAAATACTTGACTCACTGCCTCAAAAGCAGCTCTGTGGATATCTGCTTGTACCACCCTGACAGGCAGTGGGTTGCAGATTCCCGACCATTCCCAAAGTGAGTGAAATATCTTTCACCCTCCACTGATTTGAATCTGAAAGAAGAAACCGGGGAACAGTCTCCCTTTCTTTTTGACGACATTTCTCATTTTGTAGTCGGCAGGCTTCACACCAGCGTGGGGAAATCGCAGTTTTTAAATCCTTATGTTCAGCAGCACAAGAAAACTGTAGGTCAGCAATCGTATTTCGAGAGTGGTACTTCCAGCTCTGGTAGTCCTGCTGGGTCACCAGATAGGGAGGGAGAGAAGATGTCACATCTAAAAAGCAAACCGAAAAGTTTTTGTTTGTTCCGTCAGTTGAGTTGGTTCTGCACTCAGATGAGACTGGAAACTGATTTTAATGGCTCAGAAATGAACACGACAATGGAACACATTACATTTCAAGAGTGTTGAAAGGGCAAATCAAACTGTAACCTTGGAGAGATATGTTTCCATTTCTAACCTTGGGGAATCCAAATGAGACATTTTTACTGATCACTCCATTTCAGAGTGCTGCTCTTTCATCAGGTGGTCTTGGACAATAAGATCATGATCACAGAATTTATAGCCAAAGGAGTCCACGGTCATGGAGATGTCCTTCACTAAACAATTTTAGATTAAATCTTTCATATGTTAGAATGGGCTTCTGTTCTTTGGTACATTAATCCCAGAACTTGTTTTAAATTACCTTCAAGAACTTCATTTAAATGCAGAGCTTTTTGGACAACAATGCCAGTCTGACTCGATATTGGGACACAGACAGAATTCACACCTATTTTTAGAAAAGCTCTACATTTAAATGACTTTCTGAAGTGGCTGATCTTTAACATCATGCTGATGACGTCCTTTTGTTCTTGGCCAATCTGGAGGAGTCCGTTCCTCGATTGATTCAAACAGTTAATTTATTTGGCAGTGTTTTGGGCTGCAGGATTAACTTTACAAAATCGGAAGGCGTGCCGATGTGGGGGGAGAATTAGTGGAGATGCCTGATCATATTTCAAGTAACAATATGCAGAAATACACAGAGAAGGTAAGTGAATGATACGAATAGAGACACACGTTTACTTACTTTGTCGAACCAGCAGAGTGAAGGTGGGCCGTATGGCGTCCGTCTGCGCTGTGACACATGCTGTGGTTCAGAGTGAAATCACAGTTCGACCAACAGAATGTGGGAAGTGAGAAAAAAGTTTATATTTACACCGTCTCCATACGTCTGTGAAACAGCATATTACACGACAGCAGTGGAGGTCTTTGACACCAGTCTCGAACGTGTCTCCTTGAGCAGCTTCTCAGATGGCAATGAACCGGTGAAGTTGAAACACATGACTTGCTGTTTTTGTCCATTTCCTGCAGTAAAGAAACCAACAGCCGTCTAACAAAAGACTTTCTGCAAGATTGCTGTGTCAAGACAAATTCTGAACACCAAACAGGCTGCACAAAAATGCACTCATATCAATTTACCTGAAGGAAGAGTCTCCGGTGTCCATTTCTCTCTGTCCCGACAGCGCAGAATCTTTCTATCTCTCCGTTAACAGGACCTTTGGAACAAGTTCAAAGTTGGTCATTTCCTACACATGACTGTAACTGACTTCTCCTGATTCACGTAATAGTGAGAGAGAGCAGAAGAGTGAATGGGCTCTGCCTTCCACCAGCACAGCTTGTTAGTAGAAACGAAATGGCTCAATTATCCACCAGTGGAGACAGCCTGGCTCCTTGGGACGGGACAAACAGCAGCGTCCTGGGAGCAGGGAGACAGAAAGAGAAGCGGATGGTCTTGAAACTCTTTGCTGCTGATAATTCTGGGAGCAATGTACAATGTATTTCGTACTGAGCAACTCCCAGTTGCTTTAGGAGGCGAGCACTCACATGGTATTTGGCTCGTTGGTCTCGGGGTATGATGCGAGCTTTGGGTTTTCTAGCTTATACAGACGTGTGGGAGGTGCCGGGCTCCAATCCCAGGAGAACCTTAATTTCTTAAATTGACCTGAGTAAAAATGCCGGGTCAGTTTTCTCAAAAAGCCGCTTCGTTAAATCAGATCGGACTGCCTGAATTAGGATTGGGACAGAGGTACCATTGCAGTGAACACGGCGAAGGGAAACAAGTGAAAACAAGTATTGCAGAGTTTTTGCCTGCGCAATTCGAATGAATCCTCCACCTGTATTACGCTCAATCCTGAGGGTGTTACTTCAGGAAGCGGGGAAGTGAAGTCATTGCAGACAGCACTGAATTGGTTGAAATGAATGGTGCCGTGCATGAGGAATGTCAGTCATGAAGGTAGATTGGAAAGTTGGGGCAGTTCTCTTTGGTGAACAGAGGGCTGAAAGCTGGTCTGATTGAATTTTCCACGTAAGGAGGGTTTTAGACAGAGGAAATAATGCAATGAAAATGCTCCCAGGCCGAAAAGGATCGAGAACGATTTGGCAGAGATTGAAAGTCATCAGGAAAATAAGCAAAAGTGACATTAGGAAGACCGTTTAAGCACAGGGAGTGGGGTCAGTAAGTTCCTGTATGACAGTGATCAAGAGGTAGATTCAATGGACACAAAAGGGAATTCGGTGGGCATGTTCAATGTAACAATGTGCAGATTTACAGGGAGAAGGCGACAGAATGAGACACTTATTTCCATATTGTGTTGAGCCAGCAGAGCTAAGGTGGGCTGCATGGCCTCAGTCTGCGCTGTCACACATTTCGTGATTCTGAGTGAAATCGGAGTTGGACCAACAGAACGTGGAAAATTTGACAACGGGTATATTCTGCCCAACAGGATACTCCATCACAGCAATGAAGGTGTTTTGACAACATTATTGAAGGTACATGCCACAATGCAGATTCAAAACCGAGTAATCCTTTGAATCACTGAGTAATTTGTTTAGTTATTCAGTTGAGGTGAGCGGAGTTACGCATTGGGAGCCACTCCAGTTGATAGGTCGAAGCCATTTTCTCCTGTGTGACAGTCCCACCAGCACTCCAATTTGCTGTGCTTCCAGTGAGTAGATGCAGATTACTATCCCATACTGATACACGTGCCACGATGACCCATCTGTGGTGATAAGCTTGTGAAGGGCTGAGTGCACTTCTCCTGTTCTCTGTCTGGCTGCTATGATCCGAATCATCAAACCTCTCTTCTCCGAGATAGGAATAAATTGGTGAAGGTGAAACACATCAGTTGTGGTGTGTTCCATGCGCAGGAGGCCCTGCAGTAATTCCCCACGCTGTTTCACACAGCAACATCCTCTCGGTGAGTTACACTTGGCAAAAAAAAATCGATTGATCCAAATCAGTGTCTGCCATTGGATTTTACTGACACCGTTTATAAAATTCAGGCTCACCGTTAATATGGAGAGAGGCCGTCAGACTGTAGTTTCCACTCCTTCTGTTGAATAAAGATAATTTTAACTGTGTCCAGTGAGAGGAAAGGACTTGCTGTTGGTGGGAAACATTTCTATCTGAACTCGCGGTCACTCTCCTGATCGATTGAAACATAAAGCTGGGAGTCTCTGGATTATGTTGTAAAAATATTGGTATTATGTTATTCACACCGCGCTGTCACCAACTGAACGAAGCGGCTGCCCAGAGGGAGGCGGCTCTGTTTGAATCCCGTGATGAACTGGGGGAGCTGAGCATTTACCTAAACAATGGGCACACCACCTCCCTGACACCGTGTTCACAAATCAAACTGACAGCAAAGCTTCACGTGTGTTCGAAAGTTTCCATAAAGAAGATTTGCCTCAACAGATATCCGGAATGAACGTGCTCCTTTCTTGATTTGAAATGTAAGAAGTCGACGTCAGTGAGCCTGATGTGATTGGAATACGTAACCTTCTGATGTGGAGTCAGACGCGCTACCCTTGCGCCACAAGCTCACGGATGACCCATCGCTTCTGTTCATGCTTCAGGAAAGTGATCGCACTACAATGATTTTACGTGATAAATAACAGCGGAGATCAACAGTTTATGTCTGTTCTGTCTCTCCCCTCTCTCCTCCTGCCTGTCGAAACAATTTCCAACTCTACCTCAATAAAAAGCTGAAAGAACTGCGGATGCTGTATATCAGAAACAAAAAAAAACAGGAGTTGCCGGTGAACCTTCCACAGAACTGATGGTGATCAGGAAAACTTTGGTTTATATGCAGGAGATATTGTGGGAGGAAGGCGGATGCAGTAAATGAGAGATCAGGATAGAGCCCAAAGCCAGGGAAGAACTGTTGGACAGGAAAGGGAGTTGACAACGATGTGCGTGGGAGGGTGAATGGAGACTGTTTGTGAAATGACAGACTACGTGATAACAAGGCTTGGTGTGTGTGGAAGGGACGAGGATACTATGGATTTCAGGCCCGAGAATTATTGAATTCGACATTGGGACCAGAGGGATGCCCAACCAGGGAGCCCAACCTCGTTTAACGAAGGTGCTTTTTGAGAAAATTAAACAGGCACTTTCGCACAAGTCATGAAATGCGGGCTCGTCCGCGATTGGAACCAGGGATCTCTCGCACGTCTGCGTCGACGAAGACCCAAAGCGAGAATCATACTGCTAGACCAACAAGCCCCCCGGTTGGCGCGCTGGCGCCCGTGCCCCCGCCCTACCTCTTGAACCAGTTGATATTGAACAGGCTGGGGCTGGTTTCTCTGGAACGTCGGAGGTTGAAGGGTGACTTTATGGAGGTTTACAAAATTATGAGGGGCATAGATAGGATAAATATGCAAAGTCTTTTCCCTGGGGTCGGGGAGTCAAGACCTCGAGGGCATAGGCTTAGGGTGAGAGGGGAAAGATATAAAAGAGACCTAAGGGGCAACGTTTTCGCGCAGGGGGTGGTGCGTGTCTGGAATGAGCTGCCAGAGAAAGTGGCGGAGACTGGTACAATTGCAACATTTAAGAGGCGTTTGGATGGATATATGAATAGGAAGGGTTTGGAGATATATGGGCCGGGTGCTGACAGGTGGGACTAGATTGGGGTAGGATATCTGGTCGGCATGGACGGGTTGGACCAAAGGGTCTGTTTCCATGCTGTACATCTCTATGACTGTATGAACAGCTGCTTCTCATTCTGTCTCTCTGCTGCCGTTTGCCCGTCCCCAGGAAACGGGCCCTCTCTACTGGCAGAAAATTAAACCGTTTTCTTTCTAAACTTTTCTCTGACACCGGAGTGACCAGTGACAAGCATTGGCCTCCTCAACATAGGGTACAGAGAACAGAAGAAAACCCCATAGACCTCCACGGGTGTGTCATCTCAACTCTGCACACTGGGCCTGTGTATCAATGTGAAATATTTACGTCGAAGTTTCTTGGGAAGCAGATCAGAAGGCGAGGTGCACAACAGTGCGCCGTTCTACGGGAAAGCTGCTAAAGACGACATTGAGTGAATAGGGAAGATGGTTTCCCTTCTGGGTTATGCTCCCATCACGCACCGGCAGACATATCGCCGACAAGCAAATATCAACTCTGTCTAAATTGTCACATTCTGTTTTTACGAACCGTGATTTCACTCAGAAGCACAATTTACCTGCTCCCTCCTGAATATCCTTCCAGGCTCGAACATACCTTCCAGGTGAAGCAGCACTTTACCTGCACATTTGCCGCAACCTCGTCTCCTGCATTCGCTGCTCACAGCGTCGTTTCCCCAACGGAGCATGAAGTATAAACTGGGTGTCTGCTTCGCAGAACATCTCGGTTCTGCCCGCAAAAAAGGCCCTGAGCTTCTGTTTTCCTGCCACTTTAACGCGCCACCATGTTCCCGGGCCAACACCTCTGTCTCAGGCTTACAGCAGTGTTCCATCAAAGCTCAGCTCCAGATGCAAGAACAACGCCTCATATTCCACTTCAAAACCCTACAGCCCTCCGGTCTTCAAGATCGAGTTCCATGACTTTAGGGCCTGAAATCCCCCATGTCCTTGACCCCTACCACACACATACGAGCCCTTGTTATCACATAGTCTGCTACGACACACTACTTATTGTTAGTCACTAACGGTCTCCATTAACAGTCATTCACACTCCCACACGGATCGTTATTCACTCCTTTGTCCCTCCTATTGTTCTCTCTCTGAGCTGGCGGGAAAGAGAGCAATGTACACTGGAGACTCTGAGCCAGCTGAAACTTGCTCAGTGTGAAATACCTTCCAGTTTGCTCCATGAATTGCAAGCAGCAAAGAGTTTCAAGAACATCTGCTTGTCATTCTGTCCCCGCCCCGGGATGCGGTTTCTGACATGCGGATCGTCTTGTCATTCACGTCAGAACGGACTTGGCGAACTTCTGCAGGGAAGGCACGAAACCACAAGGTCTGCGTTTCAATGTTATCAGTTCATTGGCATCTCAGAGAAGTGGTTTTGCGATTCAGTTCATAGAAAACCGAGGAAGAACAGGAGAAGACCACTCAGACCTCCAAAAGCACGCAACTTGAACGGTGTGAGTTTCGCGACAACATCGGCCTGATGGGGGAATTTAGACGCTCAGGAACTCGTTTGAAAGACAAGATGCTGAACAGAGGACCATCACAAGTGAAAGTCGCTCGAGGAGGCACTGAGCAATAGCAAAGGATGGTTTCGATCCATCGACCTCGGGGTTATCGGCCGAGCACGCTCCCGCTGCGCCAATCGGCACCAACGCACAGTGTGGCTTTCCACAGGCCCCTTCAGCCTTTCGTCTGTCGCGTGACATGCACGTTCGAGACTGATGTCAAAGATCTTCACTGCTGTCGTCTTATATGGTGTTGCGCAGACGTATGGAGGCTGTGTAAATATAAACTTGTTCTAACTTCCCACATTCTCTTGTGATTTCACTCTGAATAGACGCCATGCGGCCCACCTTCGCTCTGCTGGGTCGACACAGTAAGTAAACGTGGGTGTCTATTCGTATCATTCTCTTGCCTTCTCCATGTAATTCTGCACATTGTTACTTTAAACAGGACCACCGAATTCCCGTTTGCGTCTAATGAATCTGCCTCTTTGTCAGTGTCAGTTAGGGATTCACTGACCCCAACCACTCCCTGTACGAAAGCATTCTTCCTAATGTCACTTTTGGTTCTTTTCCTCATGACTTTAAAACTCTGCCGAATCGTTGCCGATCCTTTCAGGCGTGGGAACATTTTGACGACATTACTTTCTCTTTCTAGACTTTGCATGACTTGAAAAGCTTCAATCGGGCCAGATTTCAAACTTCTGAACTCCGAAGAGAGCTGTCCCAAATTTCCAAGTCACCCTCATCGCTGACATCCCTCAATCACAGCACCACTCGCGTCAACCAAATTAAACTGTTTTCTTTCTAAAGTTTTCTCTGACACCGGAGTGACCAGTGACAAGCATTGCCCTCCTCAACAAAGGATACAGAGAACAGGAGACCCCACAGAGGTTGTCACCTCAACTGTGCACATTGGGCCAGTATATCATTGTGAAATATTTATGTCGAAGCTTTTTTGGGGATCGGATGAGAAGGCAAGGTGCAGAACAGAGCGCCGTTATCCGGGAAAGCTGCTAAAGACGACCTTGAATGAATAGGAGAGAATGGTTTCTCTTTTGGGTTAACGGTCCAAACACGCACCCGTTGTGCCATTCTCCTGCATTGCTCGGCAGTTTTTCCAGAGAAGTATTCAGCTTTTCATCTGGCGTGTGGCATGCACGTTTGAGAATGACGTCAAAAGATATTCTCTGCTGTCGTGTCATATGCTGTTGTGCAGACATATCATCGATGTGCAAATATAAACTCTGTCTAAATTCCCACATTCTGTTTTTCGAACTGTGATTTCGCTCAGAATCACTAATTTTCAAAACTCACAATATTCAAACTTTAACAAAGTGCTCATAGAAATGATTAGTGAACACCTGGAAGAAATTCTTCGAAACCTACCTGGGGAATTTCGCTTTGAGGGGACTTGAACTTTAAGTGGAAGGAAGGGAAGTTTGTCTCGAGGCTGTTTAATGTGGAGATGTGTTCTCCATGTAAACTGGTCGTAGTTGACCATCCCAGTGCTTCCCGCTGCAGGGCTGCTGGACCCCCAGGGTGGTTTACTTGCAGCAACTGGAGTGAATCCAGAGAGGGAGCAGATTCTGCAAAGGTGCTCAAATACTTTCTATCTCCCTTTTAGGTATTTTCCTTGTGTATTCCCTCAGTTTGTCACGTATGCAGTTTGCACCCTGGAAAATGATTGCTTTTTCCCTCATGTTCACAATTAAAAGTGTAGTTTCTCATGGAACTGAGCCATATTGAAAGGATTGTCATATTGATATATATATATATATGTACACGTATTTAGTTTAAGATTAGATTAGATTTGAATGAAGTTTTCCTCTAAACACACCTAATCCTATCTGGCTGCATGAGGGATTTCAGATTTCTGTGTGTTAGGTATTATGTGATCAGCAGGCATCTGGCAAACTACACGAACTGCCACCTATGTTATGTTCGTTTCAGTGTACTGACAATGATCACTTATTTTGTGACTTTTTTTTTGCAGGAAGACGTGCGGAAAGAAATCTGAAAACAAATGATACATCAACTTCTGACAGAGCCACTTGATTTATCGGGACTTGAATATCAGCAGCCATTCCAATCAAGAAGACATGGTTGCTTTTGTTTGCTTGAGAGATTTTGGACACTGCTGAGACAGGAAGAATACTGAGACACCGAGTGAGGGAGATTCAGTGCGCTGACTGTGAAAAGTGCTTCACACCATTTACTCAGCTTGGGGGAATCAAAGTCTCATCCCTGACGGTGGGGATAGACTATGTCCCCGTTCTGATTGTAATTTCAAACCCAGACCAACACAAGGAAAGCTCCCCCAATGGGGAAACTGTGGGAATGTGGGGACTGAGGGAGAGGATTCCCTTTCCCATCCGTGTTGGAAACCCACAGACGTATTCACAGCGGGGAGAGGCCATTCATCTGCTCGGTGTGCAGGAAGGGCTTCAGTCGGATCAGCCATCTGGAGACGCACGAGTGGGTCCACAAGTGAGAGAAGCCATTCACGTGCCCCATGTACGGGAGGGGGTTCACTCAGTCAGCTGCACTGCTGACCCACCAGTGGGTCCACACCGGAGAGAGGCCGTTCACCTGCTGTCAGTGCCGGAAGGGCTTCACCTGCTCCTCCCACCTGCGGAGGCACCAGCGCGTTCACATGCCATCGCAGGGGGGATGGAAGGAGCGATGGCCGAGCGCCGCAATCAACCCAGCTCTGGGGACTCTCAGGTTCGAATCCCATCACGGCAGATGTCAGAATTGGGATTCGGTCAGTAATCTGGACTTCAGAATCTAAGGATGAAACCGTTTTCAGAGGGCAAAAACTCACCTGGTTCACTCATGTCCTTTTCAGTGATGGAAACTGCCGTTGCGGGAAAGGATTCACTCAGTCGTCCCAGCTGCATGGTTTACCCGGTTGTACAAAGGATCCAGTTACAAAGGGACAACTCAACTGACCCAATAATGAAGAAAGTGTGGTGGGGGGTAGTGGGGATGAGTGCGTGCACTTTGAGCTTCAGGTGCTTTTTTTTAAAGAAAAGTTACTTTTTGTACGCCTTGTGATGTGGAGATATGAAGCTGCAACAAAGTTGGGTCGCAGTAAAGGTTACCTGAACTTATGGTCAGGCTTAAACTCTCATTGAAAGCTGGGAGATCCAACAGCTTCTTATTTCTTTCAGCCACCAGCACCGAGTTTCCAATGTCGTGTCTCAGAAGGAACAGTGAATGAGTAGATGATATTGTTCGAAATTGTAATTTTTTTAGGACTGCAGATTTATTGTTTCATTGGTATTGCAAAGTTTACTGGCAACAGTGGGAGGTGTGGGCTGTATTCACTGGAAACAAAGTTTTAAAATGACACAAACACCAGGGTATAGTCCAACAGGTTTATTTGGAAGCACTAGGTTTTGGAGCGCTGTTCCTTCATCAGGTAGCTGTTGAGTCGGATGGTAAGACACAGAATATATAGCAAAAGATTATAGTGTCATGCAACATAAATGATATATTGAAGAAACCTGTTAAGTCTTTCATCTTTTAAAATGGGTTATAGATTTCGGTTCATTAATCTGTAAATCCCAGAACTTCTTTTTAGTAACATTCTCCAGGTAACTTAATGTTTTATAAAGGGAGGTGACACCTGAGTTCAGATAACGCATGAGAGCTGTGAGGTTAGTGTCGTTCTGTATCCCAGTCTTGAGTCAAATTTTTTCTATTTCCAAACATATAATCCTGAAAATGCAATTCACCCCAAAGACTTCTATGTGTGAGTGCATTCATGAGACAGAGCGTCTGTGTGTGTGTGCGCATGCTGGGTAAAGTGTACGTGTGATGGGGTATAATTGTGTGAGAAGGTGTGTGCATGGATGTGAGTTAAGTGGTTTATCAATGTGTGTCTGAGAGAGAGCCTGTCGATCAGAGAGGGTCTGCACGACCGTGTGAGTACGTGTGTCTGTGTCTGTGTGTGTGTGTGTGTGTGTGTGTGTGTGTGTGTGACAGAGAGAGATAGAGAGATTGAGACATGAATCCAAAGTTTCAGCTGAGGTCATTCTCGTGTGTTCCAAACTTGTTATCAGCCTCTACTCGGCCACTAGAAATGATTAAGCAGTTAAGCAGTTTCACAACACACACTGGAGAGGGCAAGGTGAAGGGCTTATGTCTGAAACGTTGATTCTCCTGCTCCCTAGATGCTGCCTGACCTGCTGTGCTTTTTCAACACCACACTCTCGACTCTGATCTTCAGCATCTGCAGTTCTCACTTTCTCCTCATGGGCGAGGTGGGATTTGTCTTTTATTCAATCATTCACTCTTACAGCCTATCCTTGGTTGTGGCCCAACTGTGCATCCTGAAGAAGGGCTCATGCGCGAAACGTCGATTCTCCTGTACTTTGGATGCTTCCTGACCTGCTGCGCTTTTCCAGCAACACATTTTCAGCTCTGATCTCCAGCATCTGCAGTCCTCACTTTTTCCTCAGAGAATAAGGCCCCTCAAAGATCAGAAAGGCGGCCTTTGTGTGGAGCCACAGAAAATGGGGGAGATACTAAATGAATATTTTGCATCAGTATTTACTGTGGAAAAGGATATGGAAGATACAGACTGAAGGGAAATAGATGGTGACACCTTGCAAAATGTCCAGATTACAGAGGAAGAAGTGCTGGATGTCTTGAAACGGTTAAAGTTAGATAAATCCCCAAGACCTGATCAGGTGTAACCAAGAACTCTGTGGGAAGCTAGAGAAGTGATTGCTGGGCCTCTTGCTGAGTTATTTGTATCATCGATAGTCACAGGCGAGGTGCCGGAAGACTGGAGGTTGGCAAATGTGGTGCCACTGTTGAAGAAGGGCGGTAAAGACAGTCCAGGGAACCATAGAGCGGCGAGCCTGACCACGGTGGTGGCCAAGTTATTGGGGGGAATCCTGAGGGGCAGGATGTACATGTATTTGGAAAGGCAAGGACTGATTCGGGATAGTCAACATGGCTTTGTGCATAGGAATTCATGTCTCAGAAACTTGACTGAGTTTTTTGAAGAAGTAACAAAGAAGATTGATGAGGGCAGAGCAGTAGATGTGATCTATATTCGACAAGGTTCCCCATGGGAGATTGATTAGCAAGGTTAGATCTCAGGGAGAACGAGCCATTTGGATACAAAACTGGCTCAAAGGTAGAAGGCAGAGTGTGGTGGTGGAGGGCTGTTTTTCCGGCTGGAGGCCTGTGACCAGTGGAGTGCCACAAGGATCAGTGTTGTGCCATCTACTTTTCGTCATTTACATAAATGATTTGGATTCGAGCTTAAAAGGTACTGTTAGTAAGTTTTCAGATGACACCAAAATTGGAGGTGTAGTGGACAGCAAAGAGGGTTACCTCAGATTACAATAGGATCTGGAACAGATGGGCCAAGGGTCTGCGAAGTGGCAGATGGAGTTTAATTCAGATAAATGTGAGGTGCTGCATTTTGGGAAAGCAAATCTTAGCAGGACTTATACAATTAATCGTAAGGTTCTAGGGAGTGCTGCTGAACAAAGAGACCTTGGATTGCAGGTTCATCGCTCCTTAAAATTGGAGTCGCAGGTAGATAGGATAGTGAAGAAGGCGTTTGGTATGCTTTCCTTTATTGGTCAGAGTATTGACTGCAGCATTTGGGCGGTCATGCTGCGGCTGTACAGGACATTGGTTAGGCCACTGTTGGAATATTGCATACAATTCTGGTCTCCTTCCTATCGAAAAAAGATGTTGTGAAACTTGAACGGGTTCAGAAAAGATTTACAAGGATGTTGTCAGGGTTGGAGGATCTGAGCAAGAGGGAGAGGCTGAACAGGCTGGGGCTGTTTTCCCTGGCGCATCAGAGGGTGAGGGTTGACCTTATAGAGGTTTACAAAATTATGAGGGGAATGGATAGAATAAATAGGCAAAGGCTTTTCTCTTGGATCAGGGAGTCCAGAACTAGAGGGCATAGGTTTAAGGTGAGAGGGGAAAGATAGAAATGAGACCGAAGTTGCAACTGAATCACGCAGAGGATGGTACGTGTATGGAATGAGCTGACAGAGGAAACGGTGGAGGCTGGTACAATTGCTACATTTAAGAGGCTTTTGGATGGCTATATAAATAGGAAGGGTTTGGAGGGATATGGGCTGGGTGCTGGCAGGTGGGACTAGATTGGGTTGTGATATCTGGTCGGCATGGATGGGTTGGACGAAAGGGTCTGTTTCCATGCTGGACATCTCTGTGACTTTATGATTTTGTCTGGCAGCTCAACTTTTGTATATCTATTCCCCAGGGTGGAGGAAGTCCAAAACTAGAGGTGTTTAGGCTGAGAGGGAAAAGGTTTAAAAGGGACCGAACGGGGTAACTTTTTCACGCAGAGCGTGGCATGTGTTTGGAATAAGCTGCCAGAAGCAGTGGTCGAGGCTGGTAGAATTACAACATGTAAAATGCATCTGGATGGAGGTATGAATAGGAAGGGCTGAGAGAGATATGGGCCAAATGCTGACAAATGGATCACTAGGTTAATTTAGGAAATGTTGTCGGCGTGGACTGAAAGGTTTGTTTCTCTTCTCTGCAACTCTATGACTGTATTTCTACATATTCTGAACCAATTTCACAAGACTAGGAATAGGCCATTCCAAGTTTACCGGCTGTCCTCAATTGTGGCCTAACTGTGCAGATTTCAATGAAGTTTCAGAAAGATGTCTGCAGCTTTTTACAAAAACACTTGAATGTGCTTTCAGACATTACTGATGTTTCTGAATACATCATTTTAGCTATTCTCAATGTTAAAGGTCAGCCATTTCTCACGCTTCCCTTCTCCACCCCCACCCCAGGTCGCCATCACCATCCATTCTCTCTCTATCATTAGAAGGGTTTGATATAGCGATCAAAGAGGGCTCGAGGCACGAGAAAGGACGGGGGGAGGGTACTCAGAGTGAGATTTGACCGGGGGCGCAGAGACTGGGGAAAGAGAAAGAGAGAAAATGTGTAGGAGAGCAGAGCATCGGGGGTAGAGAATGCATGGGGGTACTCAGGATGGGAGCAGAGAGAGAGAGAATGTGGTGAAGAGGATTGTGGAGGAGAGAGAGAGAATGCGGAATTTCAAAGTGTGAAGTGAAAGAAATTGGTTGCAGAATGTGGGGAGAGAGAACGGACGGGGCAGTGGCTGGGTAAAGAATGGACGGGGGCCTGTGGTGGGGAGAGAATGGATGAGGCAGTGGGTGGGGAGAGAATGAACGTGGGCAATGGGTGGGGAGAGATTAGACGAGGAGCAGTGGATGGGGAGAGAATGGACACGGGGCAGTGGGTGGGAAAGAATGGACAGGGGTCAATGGGTGTGGAGATAATGGACGGGGATAGTGGGTGGGGAGAGAATGGACGGGGCAAAGGTTGGGGTGAGAATGGTCGGGGTAGAGGGTGGAGAAAGAGAGCAACAATGAATGGCGGGAGAAGGTGGGGGAGAGAAGGAATGGATGGGGGCAGCGTGTGGGAGGTGAGAGAAAATGAGTGTAAGGGAAGGGACTGGATTGGGGAAGGCAGAGGGTGGAGCGATAAAGGGAATAGATGGGGACAGAGGGTGGATGAGGGACTGGACAGAGGGCAGAGGGTGCAGAGATAGAATGGACGGGGTGGGAAGAGTGGCATGTATGGGAGAGAGAGAGAAGGGACTGGTAGGTTAGGGTAGAGAGAGAGAATGGACAGGGGATGCTATGGGTGGCGGTGAGGGAATGGACAGGGGACGCGATGGGGATGATTGGATGGGGAGGTGAGAATGCATCCCACCCACTCCCAGCATCCCCTTCTCTGCACATGTGCAGTGCAGACTTTTCTGAATGAAACAAGAGACGAGTCTGGAACACTGTGTGAGTGCAGTCACCCTCACATCCTGGCATCAGCAAACCACTGCCTTTCTGTTCTAAAATCTAAATAAAAATGTGGGCTCTATACTAAGGATGGCGAGATGTTGCTGAGAAACTGAACAGAGGGTCAGCACTTTCAGGAGAGGGGAGCTGGGCAAAGGCAGGAAATGGAAGGATGAATTTGGTTTGGAATACATTGACAGGTTTAGGAATTGAGAGACAGAGATTTCGGATAGAAGAAAGAGAAGGCTGTTCTGTGCAAACCAAAATTCTCTCATCCTATTTTCTGCCCTGCACTGACAGCAGTGATCTGTTTTCTCAAGTTATTAGCAGAGGAGGATTTGCTTTTCAGGCATGGACAAGAAATTTAGTCAGGGCCTGAATATCAGCAGTGTTTGAATCCAGGAGGGGAAATGTTTGTCTGCAGGAAATCAATTCAAATATCAACATGCATTGAGAATCCCCGTGAATACACGCAGCCTGCGTGGGAGTACTCAAGGGTTCTAATTGCGGAGAGAACTTTAATTTTTCAGCGAAATGTGGACCAGTGTTCTCGCGATAGACGAGCCCTTCATTGCATCGTTGAATCTGCCGAATAACAACGACCCTTGCCCCGTGGAAACTCTGTGGAAGCAAATTGAATTCCTCAAACTGATTGGAGTGTCACCAGGATTGGGGAGAAGCCAATCGATTGCCGAGAGCTGGAGAGCTGTGATGAGGTTTCAATCCCACCATCACAGTGACTGTGTGGATTTTGCACTTTCCTACCCCTCCCCCACCCCCTGTCCGCGTCGGTTTCCTCTGGGTGCTCGGGTTTTCTCCCATGTTCCAAAGATGTGCAGGCTAGAGTGGATTGGGCGTTCTAAATTCAGGGATCAGCTGTGAAGTTATCGGGGGGCTCGGGGGGTGGGGGTATGTTCTTTGGAGGGTCAGTGTGGACTTGGTGGGCCAAACGGCCTGTTTCCACAGTGAATCCCCCAACGTGTCTCCAGCCTGGCTTCCAGCTCCATCTTTCTGTGCCGAAGGTCCTCTAGTATGTGTATTCCTTCGTTTCCAGCACCCAGAACGTCTCACCTTCTGCAAATCGAAAGACAAGTCCCACCCTGCCCTCTCCAATGTGTGTTGTGTAACTGCTTAATCATTTTTAGTGGCCCAGCAAAGGCTGATAGCCAAGTTCGGAAACCAGGAGGATGTCCTCAATCGCGACCATGGGTTCATGTCACATGACAGGTAACCCCACTTCACTGTTACGCTCTCTCTCTCTCACTCTCACACACGCACGCACACACACACACACACACACTTACATACTCACACGCTCGTGCAGAGCCTTTCCGATAGACATGCTCTCTCTCAGACACACACTAATACGCCCCCCACACTCACACCCACGCAGACATCTTCGCACATGATTATACTCCATCACACACACACTTTAGCCAGCCTGCACACGCAAATACCCACTGTCTCTCTCATTCATGCACTCACACATTTGGGGTGAATTTGCATTTGCAGGATTATATATTTGGAAATAGAACCAGTCTGACTCAAGATTGGAATACAGACAGACTCTCACCTCAAAGCTTTCATGCGTTGTTTGATGTGAGGTGTTACCGCCTTTTACAAAACATCAAGTTTCCTGGAGAACGTGACTTAACAGAAGTTCTGGAATGTACATATTAATGAACCGAAATCTGCCGCCCATTTTAAAAGATGAAAGATTTAACAGTAATCTCGGTTTCTTCAATACATCACTTATGTTGCATGACACTCTCATGTTTTTGCAATATATTCTGTGTCTTGTGATTCTACACCACAGCTACCTGAAGAAGGAGCAGCACTTCGAAACCTAGTGCTTCCAAATAAACCTGTTAGAATATACCCTGGTGTTTGTGAGATTTTAAAACTTTGTTTCCAGTGAATACAGCCCACACTTCCCACTGTTGCCAGTAAACTTTGCAATTCCAATGAAACAATGAACCAGAAGTCCTGAAAAAATATACAATTTATAACAATATTAGCTACTCATTCACTGATCCTTCTGAGACATGACATTAGTGCTGGAGGCTGAAAGAAATGAGCAGCTTTAAAACAAAAACCTGTTGGACCTCACAGAGTCTAAGCCTGGCGGTAAGTTCAGGTAACCTTTACTACGACCCTATTTAGTTACAGCTTCAGATTTCCCCAGGAAAAAGGCATACAAAAAGTAGTTTTTAAAGAAAACACCTCCAGGTCAAAGTGCACCCACTCTCCCCACCCCACTTTCTTTGTTGATCAGCTGAGTTGTCCGTTTGTAACTGGATCCCTGGTACAGCCGGGTAAAACATGCAGCTGGGATGACTGAGTGAACCCTTTCCCGCAACGGCAGTTTCCTTCACTAAAAAAGACATGAGTGAATCAGATGGTGTTTTTCCCCCTAAAAGTGGTTTCATCCTTAGATTATGAAGTCCAGATTACTGACCGAACTCCAATTCTGCAATCTACCGCAGTGGGATTCGAACCTGGGACGCCATAGTGCTGGGTTGATCAGAGCACTTGGCCATCGCTCCTTCAATCCCCATGTGCTGGCACGTGAACTCGATGGTGCCTCCGACGGTGGGAGGAGCAGGTGAAGTCATTGCCAGTCATTGCCAGTTGTCAGACAGTTGCAGCAAGCAATCAGCAAGGCAAGTGGTATATTAGCAAGAAGGACGCTGTAGAAAGACGCTGAGGCCCCTTTGTCCATACACACATCATTCCTGATGAAGGGCTCGTGCCCAAAACATTGGCTCTCCTCCTCCTCAGTTGCTGCCCAACCTGCTGTGCTTTTCCAGCGCCACACTTTTCAACTCTGATCTCCATCATCTCACTTTCACCACATCTCAACATATCACCATCTAAACAATGCGCCTCCTCTCTGCGTTTTTTTTAAACACCAAAGGCACTGCATTTGCCAAGTATTTGCAAATTGAGACACAGACCTGGATTCCTGATGAAGGGCTTTTGCCCGAAAGGTTGATTTCGCTGCTGGTTGGATGCTGCCTGAACTGCTGTGCTCTTCCAGCACCACTAATCCAGTATTTGATTTTCAGCATCTGCAGTCATTGTTTTTACCTCAACTTTTCCAGAGTCTGTCCCCTCCATCGATTCACTCTTTCCTTTCAGTTGCTGCAAGTTAACAATTGAACCCCAGAATGAAACGAAAAATGGAAAAAGTGGTGAGAAACAGACTGTTGTACTCACAAAAGTTAGACAGAGGAAGGAGCAGCAGCAGCTTCAGAGCTCACGGTCCAACCTCCAAATTTCGACAATGGCCGGCTCTGATTGGCAGGAGGACCAGTCTCCTTCCGGTCCTCCAAGGTTCTTCATTGGTCCATGGAAAGGAGCTGATGCGCAGTTTGTGCGGACACCAAGGAATATGCGCAGTTATTTGCTGACACTGGCGGTCATGCACATTGATTGCTGACACCGCGGAGCATGCTCAGTGTGCAGGGATTGGTTTCAAATTTTCAAGTTAAAAATCACAAAACACATGGTTATAGTCTAACAGACTTATTTGGAAGCACTAGCTTTCAGAGCGCTGCTCCTTCATCAGGTGGTTGTGGAGTATAAGATCGTAAGACACAGAATTTATGATCTTATACTCCACAACCACCTGATGAAGGAGCGGCGCTCCGAAAGCTAGTGCTTCCAAACAAGCCGATTGGACTGTAACCTGGTGTTGTGTGATTTTTAACTTCGTCTACCCCAGTCCAACACGGGCACCTCCAGATCATGACAAATTTTAAGTGTCCAAATGCGAATACGAGAGAAAAATACCAAAGTAATTTTTTGTCGAAATGTTTTTTTCCCCTGTGCCTTGACATGTTATTCCTTTTGCATTCTGTCTGGCTGCTCAACGTTTCTGTCTTTTCCCCAGGGTAGAGGTATTCCAAAACTACAGGGTAATGGTTTAGGGTGAGGGGAAACGATTTAAAAATATGTAAAAGATTCGGAATATAACATCCAACCCTTACAGGGAGACAGTGAGGACTGCAGATGCTGGAGATCAGGGTCGAGGGTGTGGTGCTGGAAAAGCACAGCAGTTCAGGCAGCATCTGAGGAGCAGGAGAATCGACGTTTCGGGCAAAACCCTTCATCAGAAAATAGCCATGGGGAACTGTAGGTCTGCAGCGTAATCGAGTGAGTCTAAGTGGGATGCTGTTGGGAAGGTCGGTGTGAATGGCCTGCAGGGATGATATGCCTTAGCCATGCTTATATTGAGAAATGGTTGCCCCAAATCTGCTGTGGAAAGAGAGGGTTCCAGTTCGTGCGACACTGACACCAGTCCTGGGGAAGGTGGGATTTGTGCTGTCTCTCGCTTCCCATTCTGCCCCTTGTACATTTTCTCCCCATCCACTGCCCCGCCCTTTCTCCCCTCTTCACGCTGCACCCCAATTCTCTCCCCAACCCTCTGAACCCCAGTTATTCTCTCCTCCCCAACCTCTGTCCACTCTTCATTTCTCTCCCTTCTCCACCACCACCAGTGCCCCCGCCCGTCCTTTCTCATGCCTCAGCCCTCTTTGATCTAGTGGCCGAGCAGAGGCTGATAGCCAAGTTTAGAACACATGAGGATGTCCTCAGCCGAGACCCTGGGTTCACGTCACACGACAGGAGACCCAGCTACACAATACACTCACACACACACAAGCACACTCTTTTACATACTCACACGCTCGTGCAGACCCTCTCTGATAGACATGCTCTCTCTCTGACACACAATAATACATCCCCACACTCAAACCTACGCATAGACCATCTCACATGCTTCTACTCCATCACACACACACACACTGTACCCAGCATGCACACGCACACACACGCTCTCTCTCATGCATGCACTCACATAGAGACGTCTTTGGGGTGAATCTGCGTTTGCAGGATTATATATTTGGAAATAGAACCAGTCTCACTCAAGATTAGGATACAGATAGACCCTACCCTCACAGCTTTCATGCATTGTCTGACCTGAGGTGTCACCTCCGTTTATCGAACCTTAAATTACCTGAAGAATGTGATTTTTAAAAAGTTCTGGGATTTACAGATTACTGAACCGAAATCTACAACCCGTTTTAAAAGATGAAAGACTCAACAGCAATCTAGGTTTCTTCATGACACTATAATATTTTATTCGATATTCTGTGTCTTATCATCCTCCTCCACAGCAACCATAGGTCCAAGGAGATCTGTCCCAACTTTCCAATCTACCTTCAGAACTGACAGTCCTCAGGCATGGCACCATTCCCGTCAACCTGTTCATACCCTGAGACCAACGAGCCAAATGCCATGGGCGCAGCCAGCTCCAGAAGCAGCTGAGACTTGCTCACCACAAAATATATTGTACATTGCTCCCAGAATTTCAAGCAGCAGCGAGTTTCAAGAACATCTGCTTCTCAGTCTGTCTCCTGCTCCCAGGACACTGCTGTTTGTCCCGTCCCCAGGGACCGGGCTCTCCTCACTCGCGGATAATTGAACCATTTTGTTTCTACTTACAAGCTGTGCTGGTGGAAGGCAGAGCCCATTTGCTCTTCTGCTCTCTCTCCCTATCACTTGGGGTAGGAGACGTCATTGACACGAATGCATCAAATGGCAACTTTGAACTTGTTCCAAAGGTCTGTTCTCGGAGACATGGCAAGGTGATGTGCTATCGGGACAGACAGAAATGGACACCGGAGACTCTTCCCTCAGGAAAATTGATATGAGTGCCATCTTGTGCAGCCTGTTTGGTGTTCAGAATATGCCTTGACACAGCAATCCTGCAGAAAGTATTTTGTTACAAGGGCGTCTGTTTCTTTACCGCAGGAAATGGACAAAAACAGCAAAGTCATACGTTTCTACTTCACCAGTTCATTACCATCTGAGGGAAGAGGTTTCACACTTGAGATCAGAACACAGCGACAGAAGAGGACAAGACAACTCAGAGCTCTACAAGGATGCCAGCGCAACTGTGTAAATCTGACCCTAACCACTCTCTGCACGAAAACGTTCTTCATAATGTCATATTTACTTCCATTCCTCAAGACTCTGCCTAATTGTTTGCGATCCTTTCAGGCGTGGTACCATTTTCACTATATTATTTTCTCTGTCTAGACCCCTTATGTCTTGGAAAACTTCAACTGGGCCAGATTTTAAACTTCCGTTCTCCAAGGAGAACTATCCCAACTTTCCGATCTGCCTTCATTATTGACATTCCTCATACATGGCACAATTCACGGCAACCTGTTCAGCGCTGTCTCCAATCACTTCAATTCCCCGCTTCCTGAAATTTCACTCTCAGATTTGAGCAATAACGCAGCTGGAGAATTCATTCAGACTCGGATTGTGTGGGCGAACAATCTGCAATACTTGTTCTAACTTTGAACAAGTGTTGCCCTTCACTGTGTTCGCTGCAATGGTAGCTCAGCCCCATCCCCACTTCTTGTAGTTCAATCTCGTTTAACGAAGATGCTTTTGTGGAAAAGTGATCTTGCACTTTTGCACTTCTGCTGTCTCCGTCTCTCTGAATCCCTTGGGTGAGAGGTGTCAGTTTCACTAAAAAGGCCCTGACCTTGCGGTTGCCTGCCGCTTTAACACATCACCGTGTTCCCTGGACAACATCTCTGTCTCAGGCGAGCAGCAGTGTTCTAGCTCCAGATGAAAGTACAACATCTCATTTTCCACATGGAGACCTTACAGCCCTCCAGTCCCAGAGACAGGCAGTGGGACGGCATAAACATGGAGCATCATTCTCGCGGAGACAGAAGCCATTCAGCCCATGGAGTCCACGGCGACTGTCTGTCACTTGTCTCTCTCTCTCTGAGGTGATTCCCAATCGGTGGTATCCGTCCTAATAGTGGGGGACGTTGTCTGAGTCGTGATGCGGTTTCTGACATGCTTGTCATTCACGTCTGAACCAGGGTGGCGAATTGCTGCAGGAAATGGCCGAAACCGCAAGGCATGGGTTTCAACTTTACCAGCTCATTAGCATCGAAGAGAACTGGTTTTGCGATTCAGTTCAGAGGAAACCGACCAAGAACAGAATATTACTGAGACCTCTAAAACCACACCCCTTGAATGGAGAGGGCGTCGATACGAACACGCCATTTGGACACTCGGCAAGCAGATGCGAAGGAAGCTGGCTGAAGAAAGCAGATCAAGGTGACAGTGAACGATAGCAGAGGATGGTTTCGATCCATCGACCTCTGGGTTATGGGCCCAGCACGCTCCCGCTGCGCCACTGAGCTCCCGTTTGGAGGCGCTCGTTGCACAGAACACTTCAGGTTTTTGTCTGGCACGCGGCAGGCACCTTCGAGCCTGATGTCAAAGACCTCCACTGCTGTCGTGTGATATGCTGTTTCGCAGACGTATGGAGGCTGTGTCAATATAAACTTTTTTCTAAATTCCCACATTCTGTCGGTCGAACTGTGATTTCACACTGAATCACAACATGTGTCACAGCGCAGACGGAGGCTATGCGGCCCACCTTCGCTCTGCTGGTTCGACACTTAAGTAAACGTGTGACTCGAGTCGTTTCATTCTCTCGCCTTCTCAGCGTAAATCTGCACACCTGAACGTGACCACCGAATTCCCTTTTGGGTCCATTGAATCTTCCTCTTTGTCAATGTCAGACAGGGACTTACTGACCCTCACCACTCCCTGTACGAAAACGTTCTTCCTAATGTCACTTTTACTTCTTTTCCTCGTGACTTAAAATTCTGCCGAATCGTTATGGATCCTTTCAGGCGTGGGAGCATTTTCACAACATTATTTCCTGTTTCTAGGTCGCTCATGACTTGGAAAAGTTCGGTTCTCCGAGGAGAGCTGTCCCAATTTTCCAATCTACCTTGATTGCTGACATTCCTCAAACACCGCACCACTCACGTCAACCTGTTGAGCACGATGGTAAAAACAATGACTGAAGATGCTGGAAACCAGATTCTGGATTAGTGGTGCTGGAAGAGCACAGCAGTTCAGGCAGCATCCAAGTAGCTTGTTGAACACGATCTCCAACCATTTCATTTCTCTGTTTTCTTCCTCAATCGTACTCCAGGCAGCCCACGCTCGTTTCACGAAGGTGCTTTTTGAGAAATTTAATCAGGCAGTTTTGCACAAGTCAAGTTAAAAAAGGCGGGCTCGTCCGGGATTTGAACCCGGGACCTCTCGCAAGTCAGCGCAGTAACAGACCCTAAGCGAGAATCATAAGCCTAGACCAACGAGCCAGAAAGCACGCGCTCAGGTAATGCCCCACACCTCTTGAGCGACCTGAGACATGCTCAGTATGAAATACATTTGAGATTGCTCTCAGAATTGCAAGCGGCAAAGACTTTCCCGAACAGCTGCTTCTCATCCAGTCTCCCTGCTGCTATTTCATTCCACCGCATTCGCTGCTCACAGTGTCGTTTCCCCAACGTAGCATGAAGCATAAACTGGGTGACTGCTTCACAGAACATCCCGCTTCTGCCCGCAGAAACTCAAGGCCCTGACCTTGCGGTTGCCTGCCACTTTAACACATCACCCTGTTCCCTGGCCAACATCCCTGTCTCAGGCTTGCAGCAGTGTTCTAGCTCCAGATGAAAGAACAACATCTCATTTTCCACGTGGAGACCTTACAGCCCTCCGGTCTTCAATATCGAGTTCTATAACTATAGGGGCTGAACTCCCACATGTCCTTGACCCCTACCACACAAAAGACTCCTGGTCATCACCTCGTCTGCTATGACACACGACGTATTGTTAGCCACTAACAGTCTCCATTAACAGTTATTCGCCCTCTCACGCGGATCGTTATTCACTCCTACATCCTGCCTATTGTTCTCTCTCTGAGCTGGCGGCAAACACAGCATTGAACATTGGAGACTCTGAGCCAGCTGAAACTTGCTCAGTGTGAAGTACATCTGCTTGTCATTCTGTCCCCGGGGGGCTGATGTTTGTCTCATCCCCAGGAACTGGACTATCTCCACTGGCGGATAATTAAACCATTTTATTTCTACTTGCACGTTCTTCTGGGGGGAGGGTGGTGGGGGAATGTAGGGTTGGGGGAGGGTAAGAGTCCATTCGCTCTTCTGCTCTCTCTCCCTCTCTCTCTCTCTCTCTGAAACTCTTGGGGTGAGAGGTGTCAGTTACATTAATGCGGGGAACATGAACAACTTTGATTGTGAACTTTCTCCAAAGGTCTGTTATCGGAGAGACGGAAAGATGCTGTGCTGGCAGGACAGAGAGAAATGAACACCGAGGACTCTTCGCCCAGGTAAATTCACATTGTTGTGCAGCCTGCTTGGTGTTCAGAAATCGTCTTCACGCAGCAATCTTACGGAGAGTCTATTGCAAAGTGGGCATCGCTTTCTTTGCTGCGACCGCGCAGCAGTTAACATCTGAGCCCCAAGTGTCCCAGATGAAGAGAATCCGTGTGAAACCTTCACTCACAGAGAGTCATCCCCACGGCACTGAGCTGAGGGACTGCAGGCAGTCCAACACGGAAGGGACGGTTAAAAATGAACCATTTTTGCTCCCTCAGCCTGTCTGTCCCAGAGACAGGCAGTGGGACGGCATAAACACGGAGCATCATTCTCGCGCAGACAGAAGCCATTCAGCCCATGGATTCCACGGCGACTGTCTGTCACTTGCCTCACTCTGAAGTTATTCACAATCGGTGATCTGTCCTAATCGTGGGGGAATGTGTCTGAGTCGTAATGCGGTTTCTGACTTGCCGACCGTCTTATCACTCATGTCCAAACCGGCGTGGTGAATTTCTGCAGGGAATGGACAAAAACGTAAGGCATGGGTTTCAACTTTATCAGCTCATTGACATCTCAGAAAAGTGGTTTTACGATTCAATTCAGAGGAACTCGACGGAGAACAGGAGAAGACCACTCGGACGTCCAGAAGCGAGTCACTTCACTTGCGTGAATTTGGCGAGTGTATCAGTATGATACATGTCACTCAGACACGCGAAGTTTTGGGGAGCAGATGCAAAGGCAAGATATCGAACAGGGCCTCACAGCAAAGGAAAGCTACTCAAGGAGAGTTTGAGCAATAGCAACAGAGGATGGCATCGATCTATGGGCCTCTGGGTTGTGGGGCCCACACGCTTTCGCTGCACCACTCTGCGTTTGGTGTGCCCAGTGTTTTCCTCAGAACCCTTCAGCTTTTCGACAGGCGTCTGGCATGCACGTTCCAGACTCATATCAAAGATCTCCACGGCTGTTATGTAATATACTGCTGTGCAGAGGTGTGGAGGCTGTGTTGATATGAACATTCTGTTGGTCGAACAAGACCACCGAATTCAATTGTGTGTCCATTGAATCTGCCCCTTTGTCACAGTCAGACAGGGATTTACTGACCCTAACCATTCCCTGTACAAAAACGTTCTTCCGAATGTCACTTTTACTTCTTTTCCTCGTGACTTTAAAACGCTGCCGAATCGTTCCTGATCCTTTCAGACGTGGGAACAATTTCACGACATTATTTCCAATCTCTAGACCCCTCATGCCTTGGAAAACTTGCCACGCCGGATTTCAAACTTCTGTTCTCCGGGGAGAGCTGTCCCAGTTTTCCAAACTACCTTCATTGCTGACCTTCCTCAAATACGGGACGACTCACGTCAACCTGTTCAACGTTATCTCCGATCATTTCACTTCCCCGCTTCCTGTCCCATTCGTACTCCAGGGAGCCCAGCCTCGTTTAACGAAGGTGCTTTTTGAGAAGTTTAATCGGGCATTTTTGCACAAGTCAAGTTAAGAAAGCCGGGATCTCTCGCAAGACTGCGCGGTAGAAGACCCAATGCAAGAATCATGCCCCTAGACCAACGAGCCACAGGCCGCTGGCTCCAGCACCTCCTGAACCAGCTGAGACTTGCTCAGTGTGAAATACATTCGCCATTGTTCTCAGAATTGCAAGCAGCAAAAGAGTTTCCAGAACAGTGCTTCTCATTCTGTCTCCCTGCTCATTTTGTTCATTTTCAAATGAACAAAACCAGCAGGTCTAGTCCATCTGTGGAGAGGAAGGAGAGATAATGTTTTGAGCCCAACGATCCGTCTTCGGAACTGATGGGATGTGTGGGCGGGTAAAGACCGTGGAAGAAGGTGGATAGGTTCTAAAATGATTGAACTCGGTGTTGGGTCCTGAAGGCAGCACGGTCTCTCCGGAGAAAATGAGGTTTCGCTCTTCCAGGTTGCGCTGTGCCTTGTGGGAGCACTGCAGCAGATCAGAGACTGAAATGGTGTCATGGGAGCACAGTGGGAGGTTGAAGTGACAGGAAACTGGAAGCTGACGGTTTATGGGAGAAAGGACACAGAACGGGGGATGTGCTACAAAAGTGTATAGAAAAGCCACATCCCAAGACCAGACCCTGAACTACAACAGCAAAACACAGACAAGAGAAGCTGCATTAGGACGCTGTTCAAAAGGGCGACAACACACTGCAGCACTGCCGACCTGTGAAGGGAAGAAGAACACGTCTACAGAGGCTTCACCAAGAACGGATATCACCGCAAGTTCATCCACAATTGCCAAGCAGACAAACAACGGGACGAGGATCTGCCACGACCCAACACACTCACCACTTTACCTTATATAATAAACCTCACAGAACTTATAGCCAGACATCTCCGACCACGCGGATTCATGACAGCCAATAAACTGACAGCGACGCAGAGACAACAACTCACCAGAATAAAAGACCCAACCACATCATGAGGAAAACAAATATAGTTTACAAGATTCCATGCAAAGGCTGCACGAAAACTATACAGTACAGGACAAATAGGCAGACAACTAGCAATCAGTAACCATAAACACCATCTACCCATTAAACACTGTCTCTGGTACCCACACAAACACAGATGACAAGGACGATAAAATCGACGAGGACAGCACAACGGTCATAGCACAACTAAACAGAGGACAGCCAGAGAAATCAACAAACACGGCACTCACCCACGGACTCCACCAATAAACACATTGACATATGCCAATCACTGCAAAGAACAACTAGAACCGTCAAACAAAAGCAGCAGAAACAGAACCAAATAAATTCCAGAAGACACAGTACAGCAGCGCTTCACAGGTGGCTCCAACGCACTGAAGATGTCACATAGACAGAGGATGTAACGCCTGCAAATCAACGTCCCAGCTCGCGAGCTACGACAATCGGCAACCGAACTACAAAGCTTTCCGCAAATCTTGAACGGAAGTGTAATTCATGTCGAAATTTGAGAGCATCCTGTTTATGTCACTCAGTTCCTGCAAACAAAAACTTTGTTGTGGTTCTGTTCGCCGAACTGGGAACTTGTGTTGCAGACGTTTCGTCCCCTGTCTCGGTGACATCCTCAGTGCTTGGGAGCCTCCTGTGAAGCGCTTCTGTGACGTTTCCTCCGGCAGTTATAGTGGTTTGTACCTGCCGCTTCCGGTTGTCAGTTCCAGCTGTCCGCTGCAGTGGCCGGTATATTGGGTCCAGGTCGATATGTTTGTTGATTGAATCTGTGGATGACTGCCATGCATCTAGGCATTCCCTGGCTGTTCTCTGTTTGGCTTGTCCTGTAATAGTAGTGTTGTCCCAGTCGAACAATGTTGCTTGTCGTCTGTGTGTGTGGCTACTAAGGATAGCTGGTCGTGTCATTTCGTGACGAGTTGTTGTTCATGGATGCGGATCGTTAGCTGTCTTCCTGTTTGTCCTATGTGGTGTTTTGTGCAGTCCTTGCATGGGATTTTGTACATTACGTTGGTTTTGCTCATGTTTGGTTTGCTGACCTTCTATTTTCTTTGGATTCAGTACCACGTGACCCATGCCGAATACATATTCATGTTCGCAGGGCCAGTATCATTATTGCGTCACAATAGCTGCAGGCCATCACTGGGCATGTCCTATGACGTCGTGTTGCGGCTGGAATTTCTGGTGACAGTTTTTTAAAGAGGGTCAGGCAGCCTCTGCATCGGGGCTTCCCTTCCTTCCACTGAAGTTCAAGGCCTATCAAACCCCGAAATACCACAGGTATGTCTGGAAGCACTTTTTCCCGATGTTGGCTAATGATTTCTGCAGACATTTGGTAAAGTTTGAACACGGTGAGAGCCATCGGCTTCTTACCACGTTCCCGAATTACTCGACCAATACTTAAAGCAGTGATAGTGCTATAAAAGCACCGTATGATTACGGCCGAGAAAGACTATATTCCGCTCAGTTAGTTCGTGTTTCTAAAGCGAGACAAAAGTGACAATGCAAGTGAAACGAACGAAATTGCAGACAGGCTGCCATACCACTCTGTTTGTATCCCCACACAGGGGTGGTTTCTGTGACATGAGTGTGTCTGCAGTGTCTGTGGTCAGACTGTTTACAATGAATGTCCCAGCCTTTATTTTGGTAAAGTCACACTGATAAAGGACAATTGCTATTTCAGTAATTGTAGTCTGAAGCTGGAATACGCTAACACTCCGGTTTCGTGATCTTACAGTTTTGTTACATCTCAGACTCTTTGGTGCATTTAGTCAGCAAGTCCAGCTGTTCACCAAAATAGTTGTAAGTCGAAATGGAGAAAAATTATAGAATTAGGGCCAGACTTTTCAGAGTACATGTTCAGCAGCACTTCTGCACAATGAGTTTGTCAGATGTTTGGAAATATCCTACATAAACGGCAGTGGGTACAGGATAATTTGTCAGCTTTAAATCCGAAACAGATTTTTTTTTGTTCAGGGAAGGTATTAAGGGACATGGGCCAAAGACAGATAAATGGAGTTAGGCCTCTGATCAGTCATGATTTCTTTGAACGTTGGAACACACTTGAGGGGCTAAATGGCCTACTCATATTCCTATAATCTTAACCGTTTCCTTGTTGCACATTTCCGGACACAATCTGCAAGAAAATATTCTCCAGTTATTTGTTCTTGAAATATCGAATACAGACACACCCAGGCATCTTATACCAATATTCGGACAAACACAGTCACAGAACAGATAACTGATTGAATTCCTGCACTTGAATCTTTAGAAACGTAATGTTCTTGGTTTCCCGATAATGATTCGCTTTCCTCAGTCCCAGATGGAACGACACAGGAAAAAATAGAAAAGCAGCAATGTTCTGGTCCTATTATCTCTAATCTTCTGCTGCCAGTGAAAAACAACAATGTAACGTAAGTCGGGGTGGACTGCAACCCGGTCCTAATCTCCCAATGAACCGAGCACAGGCTCAGCAAAACTGAGGGAGATTATGTCCTGATCACGAAACCTGCGAGCAGCGTTGGCAAAGGCCCAAGCGAGTCACCCATAAAAGTCAGTCATCTACTTTCTAAACGTGCTCAACTGCTTACTTTATTTTATACACCTTTGCAAATCTGAAAGTGAGAATTGGGGATATGTGGCAGCGAGTGGCTGTTTGTGTGTCAGGTTTGCCTGTCAGTTTTGTTGATATTGAAGCGAATTTGCTTTCAAAAAAAGGCAAAAAAAAAGAGAAACAACTTTACATTCAATAAGAGAAACTGAAGAAACTGGATGTTAGCGTTGAGAAAGAAGCAAAAAGGAAGTGGAATCTTAATGATTTTCCTGAGTTTTGAGCAGAAAGCATTGGAGCTGTAGACTTCTGCTGATAAATGTATTTATTTTCGTAAATTTTAAGAAGTTATTTTGCCTTGATGAAAGAACTGGTCACACCCTGACTATATGTTCGAATACCTCAGGAGTAGAACAAAAGATTTTTATTCTGACGTCATGAGTTTGATATACATATTGTGCAATGTTCCCGTGAAACTTTGCTTTTTGTGCGGAGCATTCGCTCTTTCTTCAACTGGCAATCTAATCATATTCAAACTTAGATTTACTCCCGTTCCTTTTCTTCCTGTCCCCGTTGCTCGGTTATGAGGGAAAGCTGAGAGTGAACGGGAGAGACGTTTGTAGTTGTGGGTTAACGGTGGCACTTGAAAATTGACAGATTCTACTCATGCATCGAGGCCAATAAATGGCTCAATCACAGAATTAGAACGGTCAAGTGCTATGGGAATTAATACCAGTCCATATTAAAGAACACTGACATGAGTAAGATGTGATTCATTCGAGGAAAGAAATTAAGAAACTTCGTCACCCAGATTATCTCAGAGCAATCGTTGCGTATGGCACCTTTTATGTTACTTTCAAAGCTCATGGAACCACTAGATTGTGACCTGATCTGGTACTCAGGCTTTACAAAGTGATTTTGATGCATTTTGTTACAGAGTTGCGACATAGGCTGGGGAGCAATTCCTGTACATAGAGATGAGGAGGGTCGAATCAATGAAACAAGAGGGCGATGCTATAACGAGGACTGTCACCAAATACATTGACCAGTCTACGTTCATCCATGTCAGTGTGGTTCTGTGTTCGTGGGCCGAGTGGTTAATGCGATGGACTTGAAATCCATTGCGGTTTCCCCACGCAGGTGTGAACCCTGCCGAGTACAAAATGAGAAATGTCGTCGAAAAGAAAGGGAGCTTGCTCCCCGGCTTCTTCTTTCAGATTCAAATCAGTGGAGGGAAAAAAATATTTCACTCAAATTGGGACTGGTGGGAATCTGCAACCCACTGCCTGTTCGGGTGGAACAAGCAGATACCCGCAGAGCTTCTTTTGAGGCTATGAGCAAAGTGTTTGGAAATGAGACTAGAAGAGTGAGGTGCTTGAAATCGTGATCGAAATGAAGCAGGCACCTGAGGACAAGGGTGTTTCCTTTGCCAGTGAAAGATACTGCTTCACAAAGTTGGGCCAGTGGAAGGGAATCAGTGACGGTGATTATATTTGGTTGTTCACCTTGTGAATGAACCCATTGCTGCGCATGTCCGTGTTAACGTCAGAACTCTGCAGCATGGTGGCATTAGATACGCACAGGCCTGGGGCGCAATGGATGATGCATCTGACTCCACCTACCTGTTTGAAATGCAGCTCACAGCTTCTTCACACACCCCAATTAATCTTTCTCATTGTCCTGAAGCCGGCATACGGTTTGAATTCCCGATCTGCGGGAATGAGAATCCTTTCACTGTCTCGCGTCAGTCAATGTCCCTGAGAACATCTGAGTCAACTCACAGCGCAGTCAGCACAATGGATTTCAAGTCCATCGCATTAACCACTCGCCCCACGAATACAGGACCACACTGACAGCGCAGAGGGGAAGCTGAAATAGCCCCACATGCTGCTCACGGGCACATTTTATTCTCCCCAACTCAACGCCTCAACCACTGCGGCTCCTGGGAGTGGAAAAGAAACAATCACCAAAACCCAGTCTAAGCTCTGTGAATCTTCAGAAAATCAGCAAAGGTTCATCTCTTCGGATTTTCTATCCTGGGCTGACAGGGATGGGTTTTGTCACTCTTTTGTAGGACATTGCAAGTGGATGTTTTGCAAAAAAGCACCACAATGCAATCTGATTAATCAGGACCTGGATGTTTTCGGTCTTTGAATGTAAGTGTTGTGCTCCAGAACTTTGCTGTTCCCAGTTTATAATACTTATCTTCCCAGTCCCCTGTATCACTTCTCGAAAATGTTTAATTTGTATCTTGTAATCCTTTCACTGTCTGCTAATGAGGATAGCGTTTTCGTGTTTTACCTAAATTATCTTGACCTTGCATGCCTCAAGCCTCAAGCTAATTTCGCAAGAAACCTTCTCCAGTTCAAAAGCCAACTGTTAATGATGGCTCTGTTTCTTGTCACGTGTCCAATTTCAGATCGCTGTTGTCAATGTCCCTTATACTCCTTCAGATCCAGGTTTCGCTCACAGGGCTAGAACAGAACTGTCACCAAATACATTTACCAATCTACGTTCATCCTATCGATTGTATTAGCATCACCAACACTTCTCATCAAAATAACTCGAGGGACTTTCATCACAATTTTCTGTGAACAGTTCTACATTAGCTTTGCTGAATGAACCCCAAATTTCTTGAAGTGGCTCCTTATTTTCGGCCCTGATTATTAATGTCTCTACGCATGGGAATGGATCCTTCCCACCCGCTCTATCTCTCATCAATGTGTGTAGTTCAATTCGATCTCATCTCTCCACAATGAATGTCCCAGGCTTTATTATGGAAAAGTAAGACTTATAGACGACCAATGTAATTCTAGGCAGTGAGGCTGAATTATGAATTCACTTATAGCCTCCCCTAAGCGATGGTGCAGCCGGCGCAGTCACATTTCTCGATCGCACCGTTGTGCTGTGCGTTCAGCAGTTTACCGGGAGGTTGGTGATTCAACCCCGCACAGGGGTGGTCTATTTGCTGCTCTCCCTCCAACTGCGAAGTTGTCTGCTTTTCATGGGGTCAGGCAAACAATTTCCAGAATAGGTGCTTCTCATTCTGTTTCGCTGCTGTCGTTTGTCCCGTGTCCAGGAACCGGGCCCTCTCCAATGGCAGAAAATTTAACCTTTTTGTTTCGAAACTTTTCTCTGACATCTGGGTGACCAGTGACAAGCATTGCCCTCCTCAACAGAGAACAGGAGAAGACCACGCAGACCTGCACGAGTGTGTCATCTTAACTGTGCACATTGGGCCAGTATATCAATGTGAAATATTTATGTTGAGTTTTTTGGGTAGCAAATGAGGAGGCGAGGTGCAGAACAGAGCACCCTTCGACGGGAAAGCCGCAAAAGACGACATTACGTGAACAGGAGAGAATTGGACATGGCGGATTTCAGGCCCTAAAGACATGGAACTCGATATTGAAGACCAGGGGCGCTGTAGGGTCTTCAAGTGGAAAATGAGGCTTTGTTCTTCCATCTGGAGCTGAGCTTTGCTGGAACACTGCTGCATACCTGATACAGAGATGTTGGCCAGGGAACAGGGTGGTGTGTTAAATTGGCGGGCAACCAGAAGCTCAGGGCCTTTTTTGCGGGCAGAACCGAGATATTCTGCGAAGCAGTCACCCAGTTTCTGCTTCATGCTATGTTGGGGAAACCACACTGTGAGCAACGAATGCAGTAGACTAGGTTGTGGCAAATGTGCAGGTAAAGTGCTGCGTCACCTGGAAGATATGTTCGAGCCCTTGGATATTCAGGATAGAGCAGGTAAATGGGCAGGTGTTACACATTCGGCGGTTGCCGGGGTAAGCGCCTTGGGACAATGGGAGGTGGGTGTGGGGTGTTGAGAGTGAAGGAAGAGTGGACCCGAGGTGTAAGCCCTGCCCATTTACCTCCTCTCATATATAAACCGTGAAGTTGAAAGAAATGCGGGAAGGGCAGAAGGCAAGAAATGCAGCATCAGAGAAAGTGCTCATCCAGAGAGTGCATTTTACCAACTACCACTGCTAAATATAAACACTCTGATATGATCCTCCGGTTTTAATGTAAACCATAGCCCCATACAGTAGGTACCATTTAAATGAGTTAAAAATACAAGCCTTGAGCAAATCCAGCTTCCAGCCTTACCCCCTGCTTCTTGGAGCTTGGACCTTCCTCCAACTCCGGGGGGTTGTTGAACTCCTGGGCTCCAGCGGCCACGCCTCCACTGAAGAAGCTTTGGGAAGCAGATGCAAAGGCAAGATATAGAACAGAGAACCTTTGTATATGAAAGCAGCTTACACAGACATTGAGCAATAGCATCACATGGTTTTTACCCATCGACCTCTGAGTTATCGACCCAGCACACTCACGCAGCACGACTCTACTTCTGTGCTCCCAGTAGCTGGATCGTGGATCAGTTTAAAGTAGGTCCTATATCTCTGACAACATCGGTACACAAGGCAGTGAAGAAAGGTTTCAGCACACTGGCCTTCATCAGTTAGGGAATTGATTACAGATGTTGGCAAGTTATGTTGTAGTTATACAGGACGTTGATGAGACTGCACCTGGAATATTGTGATCAGTTTTGGTCCCCTTGGTGTTCTGACTTCTGACTTCTCCAACTCTGGGTTTGTGTTGAACTTGATGGGATACTTTGTCCAACTCAGCATGTTTAAACAGTATCTCTCAGAGGGATTCATCTGAAACTTTTCAGGAGTTGAGCTCAACAAGATTGAACTATTCAAAGTTACTTGGACTCTATTTTAAACTTACATCAGGACCAGTAGTCAGAGACACGTACAGCATGGAAACAGACCCTTCGGTCCAACTTGTCCATGCTGACCTGATATCCTATATTAATCTACTCCCATTTTACAGCACCTGACCCATATACTCTGGCAGCTCATTTCATATATGTACCACACTCTGAATGAAGACGTTGTTCCTTTAATATATTTCGCCTCTCACCCTAAACATATGCCCTCTAGTTCTGGACTCCCCCACCCCAAGGAAAGGACATTGTCTATTACACTGTCCATGCCCCTCATGATTTTGTAACCGCTATTAAGTCACTTCTCTGCCTCCGATGCTCCTGTGAAAACAGTCCCAGCCTTTTCAGCCTGTCCCTGGAGCTCAAACCCTCCAACCCCCAGCTACATTCATGTAAATCTTTTCTCATAGAGAAGTCACTCTTTCAGTCATGAAGAAGGGTTGATACCCAAAACGCTGACTACTCCACAGCCTGGTGCTGCCTGGCTTGCTGTATTCTCCCAACCCCCGGCTTGCCAACTTCGGGTTGCAATATGTAGTGGCTCAGTGGTTACCACTGCAGCCTCACAGCGCCAGGGGCCCAGGTTTGATTCCAACCTTGGGTGGCTGTCTGTGAGGAATTTGCACTTTCCCCCAATGTCTGAGTGAGTTTTCTCTGGGTGGTCCTGCTTTCTTCCATAAAC